>NC_140987.1:83613001-84213001 GCF_052327205.1 Somniosus microcephalus
AAAAGAGAAGAAAAATTGCAAAAAGGAATCTTTTTTTAAATCTACATGCTCTGAGAAAATGTACACCAACACCAAAATATTAGATATTTTGGAATGATAACAGGAACTTATAAAAAAGTGAACAAGTTTTAAAAGTGATCATGTACTAGACAAATCGAGTTTTGCCATTCGGCGACTGGTTGGTATTGCTGCGAGACATCAAAATAGGAGTAGAGGGTTCTCTGCAAATAATTTGGGAAAGCAAAAATCTCTTCCTGCAGCAGGAGCTGGTGAGCAGCCTACGCGGGACCTCGCAATTGGTGTGCGACTGCACAGCCACACACCTTAGGGGGAACATTGGAGTGCGGCCCTCAACAGCTCACCAAAATTTGTTAAGTGGCCCTGCAGCCCAAATAATCGCCCACCCCCTGCTTTCGACGGTCAAAGCTCATTCAGGAAACCACACTGGCCCTAATTTATATTACAGGGTACCCACTTCTTGTACAAGGTGATCGCCCCAACCAGAGACTATAGGAGTTACACAGCAAATCAGCATTCACTATACGAGCCTGCATCCTGTTCCACAGGTCTACGATTCAGTAGCAAAAGAACCACCTAACATCTAACCGAGCTTTGCCCTTAAGTAACTTGTATGCGCGACCCCTCGTCGTCCTTAACCTATCCAGTAAACACAATCTGGTGCCTTCATTATTTTAAAAACACCAATCAAATTGCCTAATTCTACACTAACTAATGGCCTGGAATTTGCAGTGGGAGGCTTGCCGCCTGCGTACGCCTCCAAGCCGCTAGAAAACTCTGTACTTTACTTGCTGTCTCTGGAGCATCAAACTCGTGCGATCCTGGGCCTGCAGGTGAACACCTGCGTAAAGGCCCATACATCCCAGGGATGCACGCCATTCGCAAACGTCCCTGGGATCACGTGCGCCAGGCCAACCAATGACAAAGGGGGATTCCTTATGTTTACTTATGATTATGGGGATTCCATTTACGTACGGAATCCCCATAAGCATAAAAATCATTTAAAAATACAATTTCACAACACTGAAATAAAAATAAATGATCACAGATACAAAATTAATTTAAACAACATTTAATTAAAAATTTTAAATAAAAATTAAATTTTAAAAAAGCAAAAAATTTTAACCAGGACAAAATTGACCCAAACTAATTTTAAATGTATGTGAATGTTTAAATCATTTCAAAAAATTATTTTAACATTTATTTAAGCCCTTATGCTGGTAAAAGAAGGCCTTATGCCTGCTTTTATCAGGCGCAAGGGTTTGGTGGGTATTCACTGGGCAGTAGTCTGCGCCAGTGAAGGTGAATTTCCAGTGGATGGGTACATTCTGTCAAGGAGAAACTTGACAGATTGCAAGTTCCAGGTTTTCGCGTATGCACATCGTATGCGGAAACCTGGAACTTGCAGGGCACTTACGACAGCGTACACCGTGCATACGCAGTCATAGGCCCCGTAAAATCCGGGCCAACTTGTTTTAAACACGGAATCAATCTTGCCCTCCTCCGCACCTTTTCCAAAGCCTCAATATCCCCCATCATGTGAATGGACCAAAACTGGACAGTACCCTAAATAAGGCCTAAAGCATGGTCTTATACAAGGACAAAATGTTATGCTTTATTTTGTTTTGGGGTGAATAGTCCTGTGAATGCAACCTTGTACCCAGTTTACTTTAGTTACAGCTTTAAGGCAAATAACATCCAGATCGCTTTCTTTCACCACTGACTTCAATCCGGTTCCCTGTAGCATGTATGCATATTTAGCATTAGAGTTGCCCAGGTGCATAGCACTGCATTTTTCTAAATTAATCAGTTGCCAAACATCAACACATTGATATATGCTCGCAGTAGTTGAGCATCCTGTACAGTCCCAACACAAGCACATAGCTTTGTATTGTCAGCAACTTGAGGATCATTTCCCCAACACCTACATCTACATCTATATCATTAATGAAGATAGTAAAAAGCAGAAGTCCTAACACCCATTCCTGTGAGGCACTACGGGTAACTAGTCTCCACAGATCTAAATTCACTGACAACTTTCTGCCTACGGGCATTCAGCCAATTCTTAATCCATCACAGTAGATTATCACGAAGTCCACAAAATTCTATCTTGCAGAGTATCTTGTGAGGTACCTTATCAAAGGTATTCAGAAAGTCCAGGTGGATAACTTGGTAACTTCGTCAAAAAAATTCAATCAAATTACTAAGACATAACATTATTTTCTAGAAGCCGGGTTGAGTGTCTTTGATTACACCTTCTCTATCTAAGTGGTCATACAAGGCATCTCTTATGAAACCTTTGAGCATCTTATTACTTAAATCAAACAAATGGGCCTATAGTTAATCACTCTTTAGACTGAAAGGTTGCTAATATACTTCCAATTTTTAAAGGAGCAGTCTAGTCTAGCAAACTATTAAAGATATGGGCAAGGGGCTTGCATAGCATCTGTCCCATTTCTTTAAGGACCCTTGGGCCTGTTCCTCCATCGTTGCTGGGTCAATATTCTGGAACTCTCTCCCTAACAGCACTATGGGAGTACCTTCACCACAAGGATTGCAGCGGTTCAAGGCGGTGGCTCACCACCACCTTCGAGGGCAATTAGGGATGGACAATAAATGCTGGCCTGGTCAATGATGCCCAGATCACAGCAACGAATTTTTAAAAATCCAAATATATTACCATCTACTGCACTACCCTTGTTTATTCTTTGTTACTTCTTCAAAGAATTCAGTATGGTTGCTCTTCCACTTAGTGTCAGCCAGTGGCTCAGTTGGTCACACTCTCGCATCCTGAGTCAGAAGGTTGTGGATTCAAGTCCCACTCCAGAGACTGGAGCACAAAAATCTAGGCTGACACTCCAGTGCAGTACTGAGGGAGTGCTGCACAGTCACGATGTGCCATCTTCCGGATGAGACATTAAACAGAGGAGGATGTAAGTGACCCCACTGCACGATTTCGAAGAGCAGGGGAGTTATCCCTGGTGTTCTGGCCAATATTTATCCCTCAATCAACATCATAAAAAAAATTATCTGGTCATTATCACATTGCTGTTTGTGGGAGCTTGCTGAGCGCAAACTGGCTGCTGCGTTTCCTACATTACAACAATGACTACACTTCAAAAAGTACTTCATTGGTTGTAAAGCGCATCGGGACATCCAGTGGTTGTGAAAGGCGCTATATAAATGCAAGTATTTCTTTCTTTGAAATTCATGCTGACTATACTAATTATATTTTCAGTTTTTAGATGTTTTTCTATTATATCTTGGAGGAAAGATTCTATTAACTTTCCTACCACCAACTTTAAGCTAACTCATCTATAGCTCCACGGACCTGTTCTATCTCCCTATTTAAAATATAGCAACAATAGCTGTCCGCCAGTCCTCTAGCACTATTCCCTTTTAGTGCCTGTTATCACTTCACCAACTTCTTTTTAATATGCAATCCATCTGGACCAGCGGTCTTATCCACTCTAAGTTTCATTAGTTTATTATCCCCCTCCTTTCTATCCTAAATGTCTTGATATCTTTTTTGATCCCTTCACAAAGTATTCAATATTTCTGCTATTTCACGGTCACTACCTGTGAGTTTATCTTGTGCATCCCTTAGTGACCTTGTTTTCCCGTTTTTCTTTTGTTATTTATGTGTCTGTAGAATACTTTATTACTTCTTTTTATATTCCTCAATAATTTAATTTCATAGTTCCTCTTTGCCTTCCAAATGTGTTTTTTTTTTACTTCTTTCCTAATCTCTTAATATTCCTTTTGGCATCCTCTCCTTTATTGTCTATGTATTTAGTGTATATCTTTTTCGTTCATTTCAATTTTACCTTTATCTCTTTATTCATGCATGGAATTTCATTATTGGCTAGTTTGTTCTTGTTTTTTAGTGGGATATATTTCAGTCGGACAAATTCCCCCCCTGCGCATCCCCCCACCCCCAAATGACTGCTGCCAGCAAACCGGAAGCTGCTGCCGCCAATGACAAGAAGCTCTGTTGGTTTAAGTATTAATGTATAATAATCTCGTCGTATCACATAAATCTGTGGAACTCTGGATTGGTTTAGTAATGTATATTAATCAGGCATCCACCCGAGGTCCCCACCATCACAGAAGCCAGTCTTCAGCCAATTTGATTCACTCCACGTGCGCGCACTGGATACAGGAAAGGCTATGGGCCCTGACAAACATCCCGGCTGTTGTGCTGAAGACTTGTGCTCCAGAACTAGCCGCGCCTCTAGCCAAGCTGTTCCAGTACAGCTACAACACTGGCATCTACCAGACAATGTGGTAAACTGCCCAAGTATGTCCTGTTCACAAAAGGCAGGACGAATCCAATCCGGCCAATTCCCACCCCATCAGTCTACTCTCAATCATCAGCAAAGTGATGGAAGGTGTCGACGACCGTGCTATCAAGTGGCACTTGCTCACCAATGCTCAGTTTCGGTTCTGCCAGAACCAGTCTGCTCCAGACCTCATTACAGCCTTGGATCAAACATGGACAAAAAGAGCTGAATTCCAGAGGGGAGGTGAGTGTGACTGCCCTTGACATCAAGGCAGCATTTGACCAAGTGAGGCATCAAGGAGCCCTAGTAGAATTTAAGTCAATGGGAATCAGGGGGGAAACTCTTCACTTGCTGGAGTCATACCTAGCACAAAGGAAGATGGTTGTGGTTTTTGGAGGTCAATCATCTCAGCCCCAAGACATCGCTGCAGGAGCTCCTCAGGACAGTGTCCTAGGCCCAACCATCTTCAGCTGCTTCATCAATGACCTTCCCTCCATCATAAGGTCAGAAATGGGGATGTTCGCTGGTGATTGCAGTGTTCAGTGCCATTCACAACACCTCAAATAATGAAGCAGTCCATGCCCACATGAAGCAAGACCTAGACGACATTCACACTTGGGCTGATAAGCGGCAAGTAACAGTCGCTCCACACAAGTGCCGGGCAATGACCATCTCCAACAAGCGAGAGTCTAACCACCTTCCCATGACATTCAACGGCATTACCATCACCGATTCCCCCACCATCAACATCCTGGGGGTAACCATTGACCAGAATCTTAACTGGACCAGCCACATAAATACTGTGTCAACAAGAGCAGGTCAGAGACCAGGTATTCTGCAGAGTGTGTCTCATCTCCTAACTCCCCAAATCCTTTTCACCATCTACAAGACACAAGTCAGGGGTGTGATGGAATACTCTCCACTTGCCTGGATTAGTGCAACTCCAACACCACCATCCAGGACAAGGCAGCCCGCTTCACTGGCACCCCATCCACCTCCTTCAACATTCACTCCCTCCACCACCGGCACACCATGGCTGCAGTGTGTACCATCTAGAAGTTGAACTGCAGCAACTTGCCAAGGCTTCTTCGGCAGCACCTCACAAACCCGCAACCCCAACCACATAGAAGGACAAGGGCAGCAGGCGCATGGGAACACCATCACCTGCAAATTCCCCTCCAAGTCACACACCAACTTGACTTGGAAATATATCGCCATTCCTTCATCGTTGGTGAATCAAAATCCTGGAGCACCCTCTAACGGCACTGTGGGAGTACCTTCACCACAAGGACTGCAACGGTTCAAGAAGGCAGCACACCACCACCTTCTCAAGGGCAATAAATCCTGGCCTTGGCAGCTACGCCCACATCCCAGAACAAATACTTAAAAAAAAAATTTTTTTTTTTTTTTTTTTTTAAATAAAGTATCACGGGGGGGGGGGGGAGGTTGCGAAAATTTATTTGTTCGAAATGCGAACTCAGTGTGAAGGGAAAGGAGAAGAAAAATTAATAAAAATGGACGTTTGCCGAGTTTTGCTGGCGCAGATTTTCTTGTCCGGACACGGCTCTGTTCGCCAGTAGCGATGCTGCTGACCCACTCGGTGCAAGAGCGGGGCCTGCAGGTTCTTGTTTGGGGCTTGAAGCCTACACCGGGTGTTTACAAAGCCTCCTCACCGGTTCCATTGCTCCCCTGTGCCCTGCCACCTCCTCCCCACTCCGAAATCTTCTCTCTGCCTTCTGTCTCCATGACCCGACTGGCAGTACTGCGCACCCCTAAGACCCGTCCCCTGCACCAAGCCTTCTTCATGCACCAGGCCCCTGCAATATTTATAGGGCCTATTCTGTTGCTGGGAGTGTTCTGGGTAAACACCACCGCCATTTTCAAACTGCGCATGCGCAACTACTTCAACTGCATTAGCAGTAGCCGCTGCCAGTTTTTTCCCCCCCAGTTTACCTTCCCTAGGTTCATTCTCATCCCCTCAAAATATGTCTTTTCTCCAATCTACTACTTCGGTCTTTGTCTTGCTTATGTCTTTCTCAATCTTTACTTTAAACCTTATTACGTTCTGATCACTTTTGCCTAGATATTCCCCTACACTTAATTCTTTTATCTGATCTCATTCATTTCCCATTACTATATCCAGCAGTGATTCCGCTCTTGTTCGGCTTCTTATGTACTGGGTAAGAAAGGAGTCCTGAACACACTGTAAAAGTGCCATTCCCTTTTCCCCTTTGCCTACCAGTTTATTTGGAGGTAGTTGAACTCTCCTCTGATTATTATTCTATGTCTTTTACTTATTTCATAGATTTGCCGAGATATTTCTTCCTCTACTTCCCTTCTACGATTAAGTGGTCTGTAGAATACCCCTATTAACATGATCAATCCCTTATCTTTTATCTCAATCCATATGGAAAACTTACAAAACATTAACATAAGTATACTTCAAGTTTCTCCTAATGTTACTAAAATAAGGGCAAACAATTTCTGGTACAAAACATACTTGCTACACCAATAGTGAACAGGAATTTTCATTCCATCAACTAAACAGCAAAACTTCTATTCAGTTTATTCACCTGCTCTTCTGATAGAACTAACTCATGTTGGAGCACAGTTCTAAAGGTGCTGTCAGTTCCTCTACATCTTTTCCAAGTAACAAATCTTACAAGCCTAAAAAAGCATGCAGCAGCAATCTACTCAACCAGAAAAGGGTAGGGTTGAAAAAAACAGAACCAATTCCATTCTCCCATGTAATTTCCAGCAAGCACTGGATAGCAAATCAAGAGCAGGAACAGTAAGTGATTCCCTTCCCTAACCTTCTTCAGAAATGCTGAAGCCAACTGCAACATCTCCCTGCTGCTGCCATAGGTGAAAACAGCTAACTCAGCAAATAACAGATTAGTCGACAATCCCGGGTGTGATTAATTTACCCAGTTAGTAAGTTAAAGAAACCCGCCAGTAACATTTTTCAATCGTCCCCTTCAGTCAATGTTCAAAAAACATGAACTGAATTAATACTAGAGGTTGGTTTTATTTGCAAAGATGTTGATCAGTCGCAACCCTACTTGATTTCTGCAACCTCAGGGACCACAGGAAACTTTTTTCTGGATAACCGAGAGCTATAGTAAAAGATACGGAGAGCTGAGAGCTCCGTATAAAGCAACAAACCCTGTTGCTTAGCAACAGGTGCAGAACAATGGCCACAAGTTCCAAGCGTCTCTGCAGCTTAGCAACAGCTGCAGCCACACCCAATTGCACAGCAACAGATCGAGGAAGGCAAGTAAAATGAAGTAAAACTTACCTGAACCTACTCCTGAATTTTGCCGGTTAACCAAGATTTCCGGTTATTTAGGTGCCGGTAAATCGAAAGTTTCCTGTATCTAGTTCCTGCCATTTCTGCTTTCACAAGAAATAACCTAGCAAGCTAAATGTTTAGCTATTGGCTCTGATGCATTACGTTCCCTGCAAATCTTTTAATGTACTGTACATCAAAATATTAAATTACCTATTGACTGTAACAGCCAGAGGTTTTCGAATTAAAACATCCTTGGGTACACCAGCAACTTGTGTGTGTACTTTAGAATCTGAAAGCACCTCTCTTCCCAAGCCAGTCTTTGCTCCTTGCACACTTTCTTTTCCTCTCGTAGAGCTAGTTGTCCTCCGGCTCCCTTTTCCTGGCTGGTTATTATACTCTGGTTGCCTTAAAGTTGCTTTAGGTTTTCCTAGAGGAAGGAGAGGGGTAAATTATAAAATGGAAATGCAATTGTGGGTCTTAACTAGCCAGACAGAAGCATATTCTACAAACCACCAGAATAAGCTTGGATCACCAATAGAGAGAACCATGTGATAAACTCAATGTGTTAACCGACGTAAATGAGGTCATGGTGCCAATGTAATGGATTTAACCTTCCTATGCTCCAATAATAGCAACTTCAAAACAGGAGACTACTTCTCTCCTTTCCTCCCATTACTCCTGCGAGAGAAATTGATACCTCATTAACAATGCATGAATTATCACTTCAGTAAATATTCATCCATACAGTTTTATGAAACGGGCCAACCAGAACGATGTGGTTTGTGAAGGATGCTTGCAATCAACAGATGAAGATGTTGCAAGCCTGCTAATCCATTCTAATTTACGTCTTCCATCTATCCCTACAATTATTACTTAGTAATGCTCCAGAGATGGGTAGATTTTTCAAAATAGATCAATTCTACAGAAATGCTAATCTTATTATAAAAATTCCTAAAATACTAAAAACTATAATAAAAATAACAATGTAAAAAAGCGTACCTTTAAAAGTAAATGAAAAGCATAACTATGTTATCTCAAGAGATTCATCAAGATAGCTACAAAAGGCTCATAAGAACATGAGAATTATTAAGAGGAGTAGGCCATACGGTCCTTCGAGCCTGCTCTGCCATTCAATAAGATCATGGCTGATCATCGACCTCAACTCCACTTTCCCGCCCGATCCACACATCGCTTGATTCCCCTAGAGTCCAAAAATCTATCTATCTCAGCCTTGAATATAAATCAACTCAGCATCCAGTCCTTTGGGGTAAAGAATTCCAAAGATTCAAAAAATCAGAGTCAAGAAATTCCTCCTCATCTCAGTCTTAAATGGCCGACCCCTTATCTTGAGACTATGCGTGCCACCCCCCCGAGTTCTAGACTCTCCAGCCAGGGGAAACAACCTCTCAGCGTCTACCCTGTCAATCCTCCTCAGAAGCTTTTATGTTTCAATGAGATCACCTCTCATTCTTCTAAACTCCAGAGAGTATAGGCCCAATCTATTCAATTTCTACTCATCGCATGACACTCTCATCCCAGGGATCAATCTAGTGAACCTTCGGTGGACCGCCTCGAAGGCATGTAGGTCCTTTCTCAGACAAGGAGACCAAAGCTCTGTACAGTACTCCAGGTGTGGTCTCACCAAAGCCCTGTACAATTGTACTAAAACTTCCTTACTCTTTTACTCCAACCCCCTTGCAATAAAGTAACATGCCATTTGCCTTACTAATTGCTTTTTGTACCTGCATGTGAACTTTGCGTTTCCTGTACGAGAACGCCTAAATCTCTCTGAACACCAACATTTAATAGTTTCTAGCCATTTAAAAAATATTCCAGCATTTTTCCCCGACAACTGATGTCAGGCTAACTGGCCTGTAGTTCCCCATTTTCTCTCTCCCTCCTTTCTTTCTTGAATAGCGGGATTACATTTGGTACCTTCCAATCCACTGGGACCATTCCTGAATCTAGGGAATTTTCAAAAATCGCAACCAATGCCTCCACTATCTCTGCAGCCAGCTCTACTGAAACTAGAGATTAAGTCCCAAACTAAATGGGAAGGACTACCAAAATAAAGTCAAATGAGTGCCACCAAGCTAAACTAAGATGAAAGGTAAAGAAATCTAACCCCCACAAGCAGTCTGTCAATCAACAGTTGGCAAAATGAATATCTGCCACCAAACCAGGAATATCCAAAACTAACACCAGGAGAATCAAACCTGCAGAAAGAATAATCAGATTACATAGCAACTGGAACGATGGAGGAAGAGGTTCGCAACCTGGGTTGAAACACAGAATCCTATCTATCCCCCACCTCGAGGGAGCCTTCTGTAAACCACCTACACTTTCAACAGTACAGAAATTGAGACCAAATAAGCAGGAATTTCATCCAACACAGCCAGACTACATAGTTTGACCTGACGAAGCTATGTTTCAAAGCCGAATAATCCAGGCAGATCATGATAGCAGCAACAATCGACATAAAAAAATCAGAATCAGCAAAAAGCCATAAACAAAGATCAATTAGATGTTCCAAAGATGAACACAGTGGGATTTTGACAGGGAGTTGCAAAACACAATGAAGTGTTTATTAACAGTCTAATCTGATTCCTGTAGCGATCTTCACCACTGCAAGTGTTAAAGCTCAGTAACTATGAAAGAAAAAGAACTTGCATTTATATAGTGCTTTTCACATCAGGCCAGCCCAAAGCACGATATAGCCAATGAAGTACATTTGAAATGTAGTCATTGTTGTAATATAGGCAAATGCGGCAGCCAATTTGTGCACAGCAAGATCCCACAACCAGCAATGATCAGAATCTATTTTTAGTGGTGTTGGTTGAGGGAGGCATGCTGGCCAGGACATGGGGAGAACTCCCCTGCTGCTCTTTGAATAGTTCCATATGATCTTTTACATCAATGAATGGGATGACGATGTGGGAGACACTGAGGACTTTACCACATAACATTTAACATAAATCTGAAAACTCAGGTCTATAGTGATGCAAACGAGCATGTGATAAGTGCGGTGCAATGCCTTTATTTGCCCCTTGTACAAGCAAATGAAGCAGAATTTGAGGATTTCTTCACAAATAGCCTCCCACTTCTCATGCACAATATCATGGCCCAGCTCGCCTCCTGGGTCCATGAAAGCAAGATGGTGTAGAATGAGAAATGAATTTACCGTCAAACTGGAATAGCCAAAACCAATTCTAATGCTGCCATTATTCAATAGATCTACAATGGACCGCCAAAAATAAGTGTTAAAACTGAAGATAATGGTTAAAAAATCTTCACTTTTCAAATGAAAGTTACTTAAGAATTTAAGGATTGGTCTTTAAATAGCTGGGTGAGTCATGAAAAGTCCATTGCATGCCATTGACTAAACTCTTCAGCCATTACAAACTGAAGAACTTCCCAAAAGAGGGAAGAGGTGGCTACTCCCCGTGGCATATGTAAATATTGAGAAATGTCTGGTGACTAGAAGGAGGTGCATGCATTATAGAGTGAGATCTTGCAAATAGGTAGTCTGTAAAGCTTGCCACAAAAGGGCCACTGGGAAATAAGAGGAAAAAAGAGTCCAGAATCGAGGTCCAGTCAATTATGGATCGAAGCCAAGCGCCCAATAGCAAAACATAGTGAGCTATGGGGGCGGTTTGTGGTGGATGGACGGTATGTGGCCACCAGATGGAGACAAAGTCCCCCTCTCATTCCAATTCAGGTGAAGGCCACATCCACCTCCAACACACCTGAGGCAAATCTACCCATTAGCTCACCAGTTCAAAAGGCAAACTAGTGCATCCCTTCAGGGCCAGTACCTGAGGAGGAAGCCAGGACAAGGCTGCTGTTGAACCCAGGTGGAAGATTGTTTAGTTCGGAGAGCCTGAGATGATCCCTGGACCAGCTGAGAAAGATCCAGTGGTAAAGTAACCCTGGCTTATTATTTTTGGAGAAAATTGATTTAAGGACTGCCTTCCTAACCACCCGGGGCGGGTGATGATATTTGTTCTTTTTTGAACGTCATATGTTTTTGGATTTTGCTAGGTGTGAACCTTTTTTCCCCCCATTTTCTGAGAATAAAACACAGCTAACTGCTGTTTTTCATTTACCCATCTTGTGACTGTGCTTGTGTCCTCCGGTCCCGCATCAACACACCCTTCGGTCTAGGTGGTGGTTGATCACTGTTTATGGAATGCTCATCACCCCAATCTACTGGATAGTACAGTACCGTATAATTTTATGCATGCATATTTGGCATTCCATATAAAGTATGACTTCTAGCAAGCCAGGTCAAGAAAGATTATTCGAACGAAGGGAAGTCGGGAAGAAATTTTCACCTTGAGAACACCAACTCAAAAGGAGAAAGAGTTAGCTAAGTGAATGAGAGATGGGAACATAATTAGCTCATTACAGACGATGCAGGTCATAAGAACATAAGAAATAGGAGCAGGAGTAGGCAATCGGCTGATCTGGTCCTAACCGCCAATCCACTATCACAGAACCATCTCCTGAATCTAACAGAATTAGACACACGAAATAGGAGCAGGATCAGGCTACACGGCCCCTGGGCCCGCTCCGCTACCCACAGGGCCATGTCCGATCCGAACCTAGACTCATGTCCAAATTCCTGCCCGCTCCCCGTAACCCTTAATTCCCTTTACTTCTAGGAAACTGTCTATTTCTGTTTTAAATTTATGTAATGATGTAGCTTCTACAGCTTTTTGGGGCAGCATATTCCATGGACCTGCCACCCTCAGTGAAGTAGTTCCTCCTCATCTCAGTTTTGAAAGAGCAGCCCCTTATTCTAAGACTATGCCCCCTAGTTCTAGTTTCACCCATCATCGGGAACATCTTCCCCGCATCCACCCGATCCAACCCCTTCACAATCTTATATGTTTCAATAAGATCGCCTCTCATTCTTCTGAACTCCAATGAGTAGAGTCCCAATCTACTCAACCTCTCCTCATATGTCCATCCCCTCATCCCCGGGATTAACCGAGTGAACCTTCTTTGTACTGACTCGAGAGCAAGTATGTCCTTTCTTAAGTATGGACACCAAAACTGTACGCAGTATTCCAGGTGCGGTCTCACAAGTTGCCTGTATCCCTAAATACCAAATGTCAATATCCAATCAAAAAGACTGCCACAGGCGAAGGTGACCGGAACTGCCTGGCCTCTATACCCAGAGAGGGACTCCACATTCCCAGTGTTGGCTGAGCCACTGGTCAGACCAGATCGGGCAGGCAGCGCCTGATTTATACTGTGGCCTATGAATTTGCATTGCTGCCACGAGGGTGTAAGCACGTATGTGCAGAGCTCTGCTGCGACTTGCAAATTTTAAATAGAGAGCATGAGCAACAGCACCCATTTTCACAAAATGTATATATATTTTTAAACTCTGTTTCAACTTGGGCAGCAGCCCAAGGAGTGCAAGACTGGAGTCCAGAAACTGCTTTGCAGCGACACAACAGTGACTAGATAACTGTACCTTGTAACAAAGATTTTACGTTCCTGGCCACAGTAATCACTCTTAATAACTTTACTATTCCAAATACAGGAAACTTTGGTTTATCCGGAGGTTAACTGTCTGGAATGCTCGAGCCATCAGCAAAAATCAGGAGCTGTTTCATTAGGTTTTTTTTCTTTTTGTTGCTTTTTTTCCCCACCAGTCAGGCTCTGCAAGGTCTCGCTGAAGCTGTTGCTAAGCTACAGAGACGCTTGCAAGGTACGGCCGACTGTTTAGAAGCAACAGGGTTTGTTGCCAGATACGGAGCTCAAACTCTCCGTATGTTTCAACATTAGCGCTGGTTTGTCCAGCAGTTTTGATGGGACGGCAACAGCTCGGTCCCGTCGGTGCCGGATAGCACAGTTTCCTGTACAAACAACCAAAGATTCAATTGCCAGTGTCAATAATTAAATTGCTCTAAATTCTTACCTTTCAACTCATCACTGAGCTTACAAAGTAGACATTATCACATTGAGTTCTGAAACATAATTGTGCTAAGATCCAGAAGTGAAGGAGGAGAGCTGCATGTGCATTGCTAGCAGAGGGAACAAACTGGACAGTCCAGAACCTGGTAAAGGCCCAGGCACCGCCCCTGGATTCCCCACTATTGTGGCGACACATATTGCATCTCAACTTATTGTACTGCATCACATGTATGTATCTGATACATATAGCATATAATTGTGGAGTATAGGTCATCTTTGAATTTATGCTTTGGAGCACAATGAAATTTCTTTTCACTGGGGCAAAATAATGAAATTCATAGTTTTGAAGGCAAAATAAAAATAGCTATAGTAATTATGAAGCACTTTGGGATGTCCTGACGATGTGAAAGGCGCTATATAAATGCAAGTTCATTTGTTATATGCCATGGAGAGATCAAAGAACAAAGTAGTTCCAAGTAAGCACATGATCCTTTAGATTGGAACATGGGGCAATTGCGACAATTCAAAACAAAGTCAGCTACGCAACACTAAGGATAAATTTTAAAATCTGGCTCAACACAAAATCACAAATGAATCTTTTAAACCCAAAACAGTTGCATATTTGGATTATAATATTTAGTCAGTTACTCCAGTGGGGGAAAAAAAAACTTCAATACATATTGGATGATTTGTCTGAAACCAGTGAGTTTTTAAAAACCCAGAGTGGCAGCACTAAATTGGAGTCATTTTATCCCATGAAAGTTGGTATAAAGATCGTAAGATAGACTTGGCGTCTTCAAATGCATTGCATGCCTCACGAAACTCAACTTCAAAAAAGCTTGTAAATCATTTATATAGAAGGCTTCACTTACTAAAAAGTTCACAATGGCTGAGGTAGACTTACCAACTTGCGTGGCTGGTGGAACACGTTTTAGTCGTAATTGGGAATTTACCAACGTTTGTCCACCGTGCCTCTTCTTAGGACTTCTCTGACGGGCTACCAGTTTGGCAATGTGTGCAATCTCATTGTTTATAGTGGCAAAACAAACTGCCTATGGATCAAATACAAAAAATTAAGTTTCAGCACTGAAGCTTCTTTTTATAAAAAGCCTTTTAATGATCTGTTTCATTACGTTTTCTGAAGCAAAACCCAAAATCTACTTATACTTTCTATAACGATAACAACCTTACATTTGCTCACACATCCTGTTGCCACATTTTGGTGTCAGCTTCCTTCCTCATCATATAGTCCTATGCCCACATTTATAATGTAAACTGGTCATGCTTCCAATGTGGTGCCTCAATTTGCATCTTCCAGCTCCTCATCCTGCACTGTAGAGGAACTCTGTCTTCCAACCAACTCTACTTCTGTTTTTCTGTTAAAGAAGCTACTGTATATAAATACCAGTTGTTGTAGAGCTCCACGGGCAATGGTAGCCTCCAGTATTTCGCCAAAATCACCATTCTTCTGCTGTGATCTCATAGTATCAGACTAGTCAATCGTAAGTGCAGCACAGCTGAGCCTAATTCTGCACTCACCTCATATCCATGCAAACAGTTTCCAGCAGGCGTTGGTGGACAGTAACCAGGAGCACAAGCTTTGAGTGACTTTTTTTCTTTCCCCAGCATCCGAATACTAAAACCAACAGCTACACCTCCATTCCAGCGGAGCACAAGGACTCCAGGTAAGCACTCATCAATGAACTTGAGACATTCTTGGTCTGTCTAGCTTAGTACCAATACACTTACTTAATTATTGTGGGGATTTTTAAAAAAAGTTACTTTCCCTCTCCCCTTGACTTTTTCAACTCACCACTTCTTCTGAAAGAGAAGACTTCTTGATACGGTATAATTCAATAGTGCTGGGTGCCCTCTGGTACTTCACCCAAGTGCAGTGGTGGACAAAATATGGCCATCAAGTCATCCGACCCACTGGACAGGACAGAAATAGAACAGGAGCCAAAGCTCGACCTGCACATCTACTTTCACTACTCGTGGGTCAGAGACAGACCTGAACTGCAGCCAGGGAACACACAGTAATACTTAATTCAATTTATCAATTTGTAAAAGCGATACTCCCCGGCCCGATCTTAAAAGGATCCATTCTGTGATTCTGGGCCCCAATGGCAGACGTCCATACCCAAAAGGCACTGCGTACTCAAAAATGCAATCATTTTAGAGTCACGGCTGCTCATCGTCGGTGCTGCGTCTCTCCTCTCCGGTACCCAAAGTACGACAGCAGGGGAGTTCTCATCACCATCTTAGACACAGGAGTGGATCCCGGAGCACAAGGACTCCAGGTAACGTGATTGTAGTTCATTCCTTGCAAAGCCTCAGGCTCACTAAAAAGAGAACACCTCTCGTCGGAGGCTCTGCAGACTCGAGCCACGTAGACTTTCAGTACAACATGCAATCGATCAATCAATTATTTAATTCATTTATTAATTAATGGAAGATTTTACTATTTTACACTACATTTTGAGCATTTAAGATAGTATCTGACTACTATCCAAATTTATGTTTATGCAATGTTCCCTCTAATTTTTTTTGTCACAGCAAATGGCTTTGTAATCCTGAACTAGATGGAGTGGGGAGAAATCAGCTGAAGTTCCTGCCATTAATTGACCCACAGCTATAAAGTACATACATATGAACATCAGATGAAGATGGGATTAGAGTCCCTTTGAGTCTGTCTCCACAGTCAAGTTGTTTACCAGCATACATTGTCCAATGCTGTACATAACAAATGGCTATTTGAGCAACATACAAGATGGCTGCAAAGTATCATACAAGAGGGTTACTGGTGCCAGAGCACCAAGGAAAAAAAAATCTACAAGGCTGGAGACGAGGCCTTTTTTTGATGGGGTGGTGGGGGGAGGAGGGGGAAGAAAAGGAATAGTACCCAAAAGGAATAACGGATCTTTGATGAATGTCTTACCTCTCCATTTTTATTAACTCCAAACTTCACAACTGAGGGAATGCTTTTCAAGTAGTTCTCAAGTGTTGGAAATCCAAGCTGTTTATGAGGGATCACTTCACCTGTGAGTTGTTTATACTCTCCCTGAAGCCTTGTGAAAGCCACACCATCTTTGCTTGACTGCAGGACTGCTCGCAGCATCTTAGCCACCAGGTCCTTCTCCACTTCTGACATCTTTGACCTTTTTAAATCATAAAAGTTACAATTGTAAACATCACTTAAAACAGTGTACAGATCAAAATAATACTTTAGAACATAAAACTAATGCTTATTATTAACATTTCTATGTACAAATCCACCTCACACATACCATTTTAAAACGATGGAAACATGGAAGATAAGCCACTATTTAGTTTCCTTTATATCAAAAAAAAAAGTTTGGCAATCAGCTTTAAACTTGCATGCCGCTGTCCTGTGCCACTACACAATCTACAAGAAGGATCTCGACACAAAGCAGACATTGGAACAGGAGTAGGCCATTAAACCACTTGAGCCTGCTCTGTCATTGATTCGAGTGGAGCATAAATACTGGCATGGACTGGTTGGGTCAAATGGCCTGTTTCTGTGCCTATGTAATTAGATCACGGTTACTGGACTAATGATCAGATGACATGAGTTCAAATCCCACCATGGCAGCTGGGAAATTTAAATTCAGTTAAGTCTGGAATTAAAAGCTAGAATCAATAATGGTGACCATGAAACGACTTTTTATTTTCCATCTGGTTCACTAATTTCCTTTAGGGAAGGAAATCTGCCGTCCTTACCCAGTCTGGCCTATATGTGACTCCAGACCCACAGCAATGTGGTTGACTCTTAACTTCCCTCTGAAATGGCCTAGCAAGCCACTCAGTTGTATTCAAGAAGGCAGCTCATCACCACGGTGGCATAGTGGTTAGCACTGTTGCCTCACAGCGCCAGGGACCCGGGTTCGAATCCGGCCTCGGGCGACTGTCTGTGTGGAGTTTGCACATTCTCCCCGTGTTTGCGTGGGTTTCCTCCGGGTGCTCCGGTTTCCTCCCACAGTCCAAAGATGTGCGAGTTAGGTTGATTGGCTATGATAAATTGACCCTTAGTGTTAGGGGGATTAAATACGTGGGGTTACGGGGATCGGGTGGGATATGTGTCGGTGCAGGCTCGATGGGCCGAAATGGCCTCTATCTGCACTGTGGGGTTTCTGTGATTCTGTGATTCTCAAGGGCAATTAGGGATGGGCAGTAAATGCTGGCTTTGCTGGCGACATCCACATCCCGTGAATGAATAATTTTAAAAAATGATCTGGAGCTCAAATCCATTTACCCGCCTTTGCTTCATATTAATTGGCACACTTAACAAAAATCTATCAATCTCAGTCTTGAAAATTTAAATTGATCCAGCATCCACAGTCTTTTCAGGGGAATAGTTCCACTATCCTTTGTGTGAAAGAGCTTCTTGAATTGACTCCTAAATGGCCTAGCTCAAATTTTAAAGATTGTGCCTCTTTGTTCTGGATTCCCTCCGCCAAAGAAAACAGTTCCTCTGTATTTACCCTATTGAATTCCTTTTATATTTTAAACACCTCAATTAGATCACCTCTAAGCCCTTCTAAACTTAGTACAACCCAATTTTATGCAATTTCCTCAATTTAACCCTTTAATCCCCAGTATCATTCTACTGAGTCTTTGCTACACCCTTGCAAGGCCAGTATATCATTCCTGAAGAGACACAAGTCAAAACTGAATGCAGCACTCTATGGGCGATCAAGGCTCTGTACAACTGAAGAATAACTTCATCTCAAGCGTCTGGAGTACAAAGGGGAGGAAGAACAAAATTTCATTAGCCTTTTTGCTCATCTTTCATACCTGTGCACTAGCTTTTACTGATGTGTACAGCAACACCCAAATCTTTTTGCTCTTCCACAGTTCCTAGTCTCTCATTGTTTAGAAAATATTCAGATTTGTCATTCACCCATCCAAAATGGATGACCTCACACGTCCCCACATTGAGCAAAACTGGCAGATGGAATTCACTCACTTAATCAGTCTATGTCCCTTTGCATTCACTCACTTAATCAGTCTATGTCCCTTTGCAAAGTCCTGCTCCCAACTACACAATTTATTGTGCCTCCTAACTTGGTGCCATTTGCAAACTTGGATATACAACTTGCTATCCCTTCATTCAAATCATTGATATATATGGCAAAAAGTTGAGGCCCCAGTACAGATCCCTGTTTTTTCATTCTGTACTTCACACTCTTGACATGTTTCAGGAGGAGAGGGGAGTTTCTTGTAAGCTTTTTTGTTTTTTTTAAACCAATTCATTCTTGGGATGTGGGCGTCACTGGCAAGGCCAGCATTTATTGCCCATCACTACTTTCCCTCAAGAAGGTGGCAGTGACCCTTCTTCTTGAACCGCAGCAGTCTGTGTGGTGAAGGTGCTCCCACAATACTGTTAAGTAGGGAGTTCCAGGATTGACGATATATGTCCAAGTCAGGATGGTATGCAACTTGGAGGTGATGGTGCACCCTTGCACCTACTGCCCTTGTCCTTCTTGCTGGTTGTGGTTTTAGGAGGTCCTGCAGGAAAAACCTTGGCAAGTTGCTGCAGTGCATTCTGTAGATAGTACATACTGAAGCCGCAGTACACTGATGGCAGAAGTTTACGCCAGTGGATGGGATGCCGATCGAGCGGACTGCTTTATCCTGGATAGTGTCTTCGCAGTTGTGAACACAGATAAAAATACAGAGACATATGCAGTCAAGTTTTAAAACAAAGTTGCAAGGGCAAGTTTTTACCAGACTCGGAATGCAGGAGGGTAATTGAAAGTTATTTTGTTTAAATCATGCAACACTGATGGAGAAGTGCAGCATGTTCATTATTTTGTATTACTGTCAAGACGACAAGCTGCACTGATTGAATTAAACAAGTCTGATCATAACTGCTGCTGTGACATAAAGTAGCTGTGTCTGTTGATACTACGGTGTCAGCCAATGAGCTGGAGATAGGGCGGGACTTTTGGCAGGACTCTCAGCAAACAGTATTTTACAGTAAATAAAGCCTATTTACACAGCAAACAAGAGTCTGTTTAAACAGCGCAACTACAGCAAGTCTACAGAGTCCATTTAAAAAAAGGTATGAAATACAGCAATCAGAACTCGTGACCGAAACTGCAGCAACTTCTCCCGATAAAAGCAGGGCGATTTCTCCAGCAAAATGGAGGCTAGTTACATGCAAGTTATGTGCGTAAAATCAATCCCAGTTACTTACAGCCATAGGAATTACCCAATCATTCTCTCTCTCTCAAATCCCAGACATCCAATAAGGGAAGGATGAATTTTTCACACGTGGTTAAAGCAAGGCTACATCAAACCTTACAACTGATGGAAAAGAACACTGGTCAAACAACTATATGCAAACCACCATCTGAAAAGGAGAAGTCTGAACACACTTCCAGGCAAGATGTTTTCTCAGCTGCTCCAATACATTGGAAAAGGCTACCAGATCTTCAATCAAGAATGCTCTACTCATACTTAAATTAACTGTTCAAAGCAACATTTATGCACTTTGCCTTTCCAGCCAAGCCAAGCTTGCCCCCAAGGCCCATCCCAGAAACCGTCATCCTAGTTTCTGTACCACCTCCTCCCATGCCCTCTCAGCTCATTTTAACCACGAGACCAGCCTCCCTTGAGCCCATTTCCACTAAACTGCTGACCATCCAACTTCCCTTCCTGGTTGATGTTGTAAATGATTTCATATCCTCAGCCCCCTTTCAATACCATCACCCTCCTTTTAAAAAAAAAACTCAACCCCCCTGTCCTTGAAAACTATTGCTACATCTCCAATCTCTCTTTACTCGCCCAAGTCTTTAAATGTGTTACAAAAACAAAATACTGCGGATGCTGGAAATCGGAAAAAAAAAGAAAAAGTTCTGACGAAAAGTCACTGATCTGAAACGTTAACTCTGTTTCTCTCTCCACAGGTGCTGCCTGACCTGAGTATTTCCAGTGTTTTCTGTTTTTATTCTTTAAATGTGTTGCTGCCTCCCAAATCAGTGCCCATCTGTCCTGCAAGTCCCAGTTTTAATTTCTCCACAGCACCCACACATCTCCAATTAGTCATGAATATTATCCCTCTTCAATCTCTCTGCAGCCTTTGACACAGTTCACTACACCATCCTCCAGCAGCACCTCTCCCCTACCGTCCAGCTTAGTGGGGCTGCACTGGTTTGGTATTTTCAGCAATGGCTTCTCTTCCCACCCCCTCACTTACCTCCAGAGTCCCCCAAGGATCTATCCTTGGCTCCCTCCTCTTCCACATCTACACACTGCCGCTTGTCAACATCATCCGCAGACATGAGGTCAGCTTCCACAGCCAGTTCTACCTCTCTCTCAACTTCTCCACTGCCTGTTATCAGACCGAGTTTCCTGTCCCATACCCTCTCCATCACAGACTGCCTATTGCGACCTCTAACAGTGCCCAACTCCACTCCTACCTCTGCCTGTCACTGAGACCCTTATCCACCTCCAGACGCGACTGAATGGTGTCCCATCCTCTGCCCTATGTAAATACCAGCTCATCTAAAACTCTGATGCCTGTATTCCATCCCGCACCAAATCCTGCTCACCCAGCACCTCGTTGACCGACATTCGCTCTCGGTCCCCCAATGCCTCCAAGCTCTTATCCTCTTTAGATCTTTTCATGGCCTCCCCCTTCCCCATCTCTCTAACCTCATCCAGCCCCAACCCCACCACCCCCACACACAGTTCTTCTGACGCTTGCACGCCATCACCCTTTCGCCCTACCATTGGCGGCCACGCCTTCAGTTGTCCAGTCGTCATGCCCTGGAATTCTCTCCCTATATGCGCCGGCTTCTTCATTTCCCTCTCCTCCTTGAAGACCCTCCTTAAAACTCACCTCTTTGACTAAGCTTTTGGTCACCCTGTCGCTAGTACATCATCCATTTTATTGATTGGCAAAAACAGGAAGGCAGATTATTTGAATGGCAATAGATTGGGAGAAGGGGAAATGCAAAGAGATCTGGGTGTCCATGTGCACCAGTCGCTGAAGGTAAGCATGCAGGTGCAGCAGGCGGTTAAGAAGGCAAATGGTATGTTGGCCTTCGTAGCGAGAGGGTTTGAGTACAGGAACAAGGATGTCTTGCTACAGTTGTACAGGGCCTTGGTGAGACCGCACCTTGAGTATTGTGTGTAGTTTTGGTCGCCTTATCTGAGGAAAGATGTTCTTGCCATGGAAGGAGTGCAGCGAAGATTCACCAGGCTGATACCTGGGATGGCAGGAATGACGTATGAGGAGAGATTGTGTCGATTGGGCTTATACTCACTGGAATTTAGAAGATTGAGGGGGGATCTCATCGAAATGTAGAAAATTCTGTCAGGTCTGGACAGACTAGATGCAGGAAGGATGTTTCTGATGGCCAGGGAGTCCAGAACCAGGGGTCATAGTCTAAGGATAAGGGGTAAGCCATTTAGGACTGAAATGAGGAGGAATTTCTTCACCCAGAGAGTGGTGAACCTGAGGAATTCTCTGCCAGAGGGCGGTGGAGGCCAGTTCATTAAATATATTCAAGAAAGAGTTGGATATATTTCTTGAGGCTAAAGGGATCAAGGGATATGGGGAAAAGGCAGGGACAGGGTACTGAATTTGGATGATCAGCCATGATCACATTGAATGGCAGAGCAGGCTCGAAGGGCCGAATGGCAGAGCAGGCTCGAAGGGCCGAATGGCCTACTCCTGCTCCTATCTTCTATGTTTCGATGACTGTTTCAGTAGCAGATGGGTTGAGACAGGGGCAGAGACTAGCGATATTAGGACCATAACCACTACATTGCCATCCCCCTTGGACAAGGGAGTAAAGGTGGGAGTCGTGCCAAGGAGACTGACCAGGGTTGGAGAGAGCAAGAATTTTGCTGGGGACAAAGACATCAATGACAGAGTTGAGTGAATGACTGGGCTGCAGAAGTATGGTGGTGAATGGAGGGGCAAAGGCTAGACAGTTGAGTTTTAAAGTGTAACTGGGGAGACTTTTTTTCCCATGGGGCAATACAGAAGGAAGTGAGTATAAGGATGCAGGTGGTGAGGGAATCAAGGCAGTGACCAGAAATGGCTTTGTCTGTGAGTGAGACGACAGGAGAAGAGAGGCCATGCGAGATGACAAGGTCAAGGAGGTGGCCGTGAATAAAGGTAGAAGAGCTTATGTGGAGGGCGGAGTTAAAGGAAGATGGGAATGGAGTGAAATTAGGACAGAGGGCAAGGTGAGTTGACACAGAGATTGAAATCATCGAGGACGAGTCGCTCAGTGCATAGGCCGAGGGAGGAAAGGAGTGAGCATGTCCGAGAAACTCGGGTTGGGGGTAGGGGTGTGGTAGAGAATGAAGATTTAAAAGGAGGAGGGAAGGGTGAAACACAGAGGTGCTTGAAGGAGGAGAAAGTGCCAGAGGATTCGATTTAACGATAAGGCTCACACCACCACTGCGGCTGTTTGGATGGCACAGGCAGTGGAAAGTATAGCCAGGCAGGGAGGCTTCAGCAAGGGGCAAGATATCACCTGTGAGCCAAGTTTCCATCAAAGCCATGATATCAATGCAATCATCTACAATAAGACTAGGGTATTGTTCCACGGAAGCTCAACGTAAACTCAAGGAACAGCAACTCATCTTCCGACTCGGCACTTAGCAGCCTTCCGGACTCAATATAGAGTTCAACAGTTTCAGATCATAACCTCGGCCCCTATTACTTTTTTACTTATAATTTTTTCCACCCCTTTGTTTTGGGTCCTCCTTTTCCTGCCCCTCCCCCCTCCCCTCCTTTTGTTTCTCTCTCTCTCACCTGGCAGCTGTCTCTTAGCTGCCAGTACACTTCACACCTAATCTCAGCTGCCTTTTGTCTCCACGGGCCAATTACCATCTCGTCTGGCTTTGAATACCTTTTATTGTCTCTTTTGTTCGATCGCAGCCTTGCCTTCGATCTATTTTATTTTCTTTCCAGTTTTGAAGAAGGGTTTCGACCCGTAACGTTAACTCAAATTTCTCTCCACGGATGTTGCCTGACCGGCTGAGTTTTTCCAGCATCTGCAGTATTTTGCTATCGTACTATGGATGGAAAGCGCCTTGTTTGCGAGTGAACAGACATGCTGGAGAGAAATGTAGAGAGGGGTGATGATTGTTAATCCGCTAGAAGAATCCAAGGGGGCAGCATTGGGTGGGGTGAGCAGGACAGAAAGGAGGTTGGTGAGATTCGCCCCAGCGGGCATGCGGGAGGGGGGCGCGGGGTGGAGGAGGGATGTGGTTGTTGTAAGGTAGATGAGAGATAAAGATGTAGCAAAAGGGGTTGCTGTTCCTGAGGAGAGAACAATAGGTGCTTTGGTGGGCCCATCCAAGAGTGCCAATAGAGGCACAGAGGGTAAGATTCTGTTTATCCAAGGGGAAATTCAATCCTGCAATGATTGTTCATTTGCCTTCCTACTCTCCTGCAGTGAACAGTTGAGGTAGGCAGAGGGGGAGCAAAGAGGGGAGAAATGAAAGGCAACATGACTGGGTGGCAAGATGGGGTGGTCACAGGAGAAAAAGGGCAACGGGTCAACAGAAGAATAAAAAGAGATACAAGTAGTGGGCCTAGGTCCAGAGATGCAGCCAAAATGCACACACGAATGTACACAGAAGGAACTCAACTTACATAGGTGAGGCAAAGAGTGCTATGCCCCAGTTGTAAACAAAGGATAGAGACAAGACAATACAAGGGAGTCCAAAGTTAAAGTCAGAGATCCTGCGGTGGGATGGTGCTGACAGAGACAGGGTGGGGTCAGTTTGGAGCATAGGCAAATCACTGTCCAGGTCCGGAGACAGCGAGTGAATCCAAATGTTTGAGAGGCAGAGTATTAGTGGGCGCACTGCTGAGGTTACCATGGAAAATGAAGAATCAAGGAGGCATGGAGGATCCACCATAAACCAACATTTGTTGATCCAGGGGTCAAGCTGAAGTGTTTAATAGTGCACACCAGCTGAAGAGCGCGTACGAGTGTAAATCCAAGGCCCAGAACAGTAAAGCCTGTAAAGTCTGTGGGTTGTGCAGTTAATAAATACACAGACTTCAGAAGTAACAAACAAAACAGGTCTTTACTATTCGAAGGTCCAGGCGAATCTGCCCCAGCAATCCTGCCACAACACTTATATACTGGTGTGGTCACTATCGGTATTACAGTACACAGAAGCCAAACAAATAGTGCCACACCTAAAGTAGTTCTCTTAGAGGTGAACGGTTACATTCAATAGTTCCCTTAAAGGTAGACGGGTACATACACTACAAAGCCGAGGGGACAGTGAAAGGTAAATTCACAGGATCAATGCCGATGAGGGGGCTAGTCACAGGAACAAGTTGTAGGGAGGTGAGGAACATGCAAGATCCAGAGAAGCAGTCAGAGCTTAAGGAGGCAGCCCCACCCAACTTAGCAAAGGTTGATGGAGGAGTTCTGAAAAATGAGTGGAGTCAGCAGCCACAAGAAGCAAGTGGAAAGCAGCAAAGGGAATTAACGGAGCAGTATCCCGGAGCAGGATGGGAAGCAGATCAGAGCTAGTTCAGCGTAGCGTGAAAATTTCCCGACAGTAGCAGAAAACTGACTATGCAGGACCAGGACAGAAACGAGAATAGAGACAGTGCAGCATACTTTGCACAGAAAGTAGCTGCAACACTGGAGGTCACTATAAGGTCCAGAAGTCAGCACATAAATGGACTTTGGTCCAGGAGAAAATTAATTAATGGCCAGGATTCACACAGCAGCAATGTAAAGCTGAAAAACAAGCAGTGCACCGAAATACAATAAAAATTGAGTAGGTAACAGCAGCAGGTGGGGGATGTGCACTGTACACTAGAACAAGTTACCTTAAAACTGGAAGCAACTGAGTAGCACAGCAGACTCACGGCAGTAGAATAGTGTAATCCTGATGGCAGATGAATCCAGGAGTATGGGAAGTCAAATTTGAGCAGAGTTCTAGCCACTGAAAAGAGCATGATAAAAGCACAGAACATAACAGGTTTTGAGGATGGGCAATCTAATGTGCTGTGCACAGGTAACTTTAAATTTATAGCTTGAACTTACAGTTGTGGTTAAAATGCACCCATTATTGGGGCCAGGGGTTCTTTAGCAGTTGAGGAGAGATTGGGGGGCGGGGGGGGGGGCGCAAAGGGTGGCAATAGATGGCCATGGATAGGGTTGCAAACAAAAGGAGCTCAATTAAGGAACTGCTAGCACAGGAGCCATCTTAACACTGATGGGTCCCACAAACAGTAATGAGATAGGTGACCAGATGATCTGTTCCATTTCCTCCAAATTAAAGGTGTTGCTATGGGTACCCGCATGGGTCCTAGCTATGCCTGGCTTTTTGTGGGATATGTGGAACACTCTGTTCCAGTCCGACTCGGGTCCCCTCCCTCACCTCTTTTTCCGGTACATTGATGACTGTATCGGTGCCGTTTCCTGCTCTCGCCCTGAACTAGACAATTTCATTCACTTTGCCTCCAATTTCCACCCTTCCTTCACCTTCACATGGTCCATCTCTGACTCTTCCCTTCCTCGACTTCTCCGTCTCCATCTCTGGGGATAGGTTATTGACCAACATTCACTACAAGCCCACTGACTCCCACAGCTACCTGGACTACACTTCCTCCCACCCCGCCTCCTGTAAGGACTCTATTCCATTCTCCCAGTTTCTCCGTCTCCACCGCATTTGCACCTTCCACACCAGTGCTTCCAACATATCTTCCTTTTTCCTCAACCGAGGATTTCCCTCTACCGTGGTTGACATGGCCCTTGACCGTGTCCGTTCTATCTCCGGCACTTCTGCCCTCACCCCTGCCCCTCCCTCCTGGAACCACGATAGGGTTCCCCTTGTCCTCACCTTTCACCCCACCAGCCTCCACATTCAATGGATCATCCTCCGCCATCTCCAACGTGATCCCACCACCAAACGCATCTTCCCCTCCACTTTCAACATTCCGTAGGGACTGCTCCCTCCAAGACACCCTAGTCCATTCCTCTATCACCTCCAGCACCCCTTCCTCTTGCACCTTCCCGTGCAAGCACAGGAGATGCAACACCTCCCCCTTTCCCACTGTCCAGGGCCCCAAATACCACTTCCAAGTGAAACAGCGATTTACTTGTACTTTTTGCAATCTAGTATACTGTATTCGCTGCTTGCGATGTGGTCTCCTTTACATTGGGGACACCAAACGCAGATTGGGTGACCGCTTTGCGGAACACCTCCGTTCAGTCCGTAAGGGTGACCCCGAGCTTCCGGTCACCTGTCATTTCAATTCACCGTTCCATTCCCACTCAGACCTCACCGTCTGCAGCCTCTTGCATTGTTCCACGGAAGCTCAGCATAAGCTCGAGGAACAGCACCTCGTCTTCCGATTAGACACTTTACAGCTTTCCGGACTCAATATCGAGTTCAACAATTTCAGATCATAACCTCGGCCCCTATTATTTTTTTATCCACACTTTTGGTTTGTGCCTTTTCCTTTTTTTTCTCTCCCACATGGCAGCTGTCTTTCACTATGCCAGTGCATTTCACACTTCATCTCGAGCCAGTGTTTGTTTCTTTACCTGTTCTATTACCATCTTATCTCACCTTGAATATCTCTTAATGTCTCTTCTTTCACCCCCTCCCCCATTTCCCAGCCCCCAAACTGCCTTTTAATCGGTTTCATTTCCTGCCTTTTTTTCCCCTCAGTTCTGAAGGAGGGTTGCGACCTGAAACGTTGACTCTATTTCTCTCTCCACGGATGTTGCCTGGCCTGCTGAGTTTTTCCAACGTCTTCTGTTGTTATATCTGTTTTCATGGTGTGGGTTGAGGGATCAATATTGGCCAGGACACGGGGAGAACTACCTTGCTGTTCTTTAAATAGAGCGATAAGTCCCCTTGAGCAGGCAAACGGAGTAACATCGGTTTAACATCTCATTAGAAAGATAAAGGCAAAGATAAAAATAACTGTCGTGTCCGGAGAATTTCCAGCAACAAAATGTACAAAACCCGAAACCTCAGCTTCAATTTGAACAAAATGCTGAGCTAAATACATGTGCATTTTACTCAACTAAAATATGTCGAGAAAAATGTTGAAAAATATGCTACTGCAACCAACCATGAAGAAAACAAACACTATTAAATTACAGCATAGAACAGCAGCTAAACACTGCTGCTGTTGATAGGAGAAAGAGAAAAGGGAGGATTTCAGGCCAGTGGTCAGAACCACAAATGAATCTCCCTTGCTGTATACATGGGCTCAACTCAGCACCAAAGGGACTGGCAAAGATGGAAATGATCCTGAGAGACAAATGGGAATGGAAGAAAAACAATTGATGACTTTCCTGAAGCCATGCTCTTTATTACCCCACAATATCTCCACATACACATCTGCATCCCAATACAAAAATTCTTCAACATATTTTACTTCCGTCAATGCAAATTCAGACCCAAGACACCTAAATTGAGAATAAAGCTAATTCTATTTTTATTGAGAGCAAATAAAGCAGCTACTCTCATTCAATCACCACATGAAATATAATCCTATTAGCAGTTTGATTTAACGTCACAAAAGAATTTGCTAAAATGAATCTGGTATGACATTTTAAATGCATTATTTACATTCAGACAACACAATCTGTGCACAGAAGTGGCAGACAATTGTCAGACAGGGTTTTACTTCCATCTGCTCATTAAAATGCTCAATCTGCACCATTGCATACCAAAACAACGAACTGTATTTGGGGAATTTCAACAGTTCACACGACACCTGCCCTTTTACCTCCTCCCTTCTCACCGTCCAGAACCCCAAACACTACTTTCAATTTAGTAAACTGTATTTGCAGCTCACCCTGCAGTCTCCTCTGCATTGAGTGACCGCTTTGCGGAACACCTTCATTCAGTCCACAAGCATGACCCCGACCTTCCAGTCGCCTGTCATTTTAATTCACCACCCCAATCCAACCTTGGCCTCTGACACCGTTCCAATGAAGCTCGATGTAAGCTCGAGGAACAGCACCTCGTCGTCTGATCAGACACTTCACAGCCTCTGGACTCAACAGTGAATTCAACAATTTCAGATCATAACCTCTGCCCACATTTTTTCCAACTGCAGCTATTGATGATTCTGCAATTCCCATTCACACCTCATCTAGACCCATCTTTTGTTTTACTTGTCCCATTGCCATCTCCTTTTGCCTTGCACAATCATCCCTTTTGTCATTTAATCTTTCCTGTCTTCCAGCCTATCACAGACTGTCCCTTTTGTTCTTCCACCTCCCCCCCCCCCCCCCCACCACTACCTCTGCACTTGCTTAAAACCTGTTACATCTAACTTTTTCCAGTTCTGACGAAAAGTCATCAACCTGAAACATTAACTCTGTTTCTCTCTCCACAGATGCTGCCTGACCTGCTGAGAATTTCCAACATTTGTTTTTTTATCAAGATATTTTACTGTTTTCAAAACTACTGTGCTGCAAATTAAAATTGGTGTATGATGCAATATTTTAAACTCATTGTAAATCGGAAAGGTATATTAAAATTCTTAGGAGCTTCATTCTTTTAATGATGTGTATCCTCTGCACACAGGAGAAGCAAGCAGTAGCTTGTTAAGTTGTAAGAAAATCTGACCATGCAGAACTGCTTGCATGATGTTCGTCAGTATCACCACAGAGAAAACCCTATGACCTATACTAGTTTGTTTTGACATGAAATGAAAATGAAACTAACCACTTAAAACTAATGATGTTCCCCTTGCGCCCCCCCCCCCCCCCCAAAAATAAAATACCCCTGCAAGGTCTAACTGTGGTGCAGAAGATGTGTACCATTTGAAGAATAACAGCAGCACTAAATGGCAGATGTTTCTTCATTCCACATATTGTAGGAGTATACCAAAGTTGCTCAAATTTAGAGCAGGTGCTTCCTTTAGGAGGTATAGCATCAGCTGTCAGTAGTCATGTGCCAAGATGCTGTCATACGCAGAGATTAAATCTATACAATAACGTCGAGTAAATACCCTGCATATGCTATCAATAGGAACCCAATTGAGAGATGCTCAGAAGCAGCTGTGGAATAATCCCTAACTTGCTCCCCAGGCAACCTCTCTACATGATAATAAGTGTAAGTGTAGGATGCAGTCAACTATCCAGTTCACTGATAAATTTGTCCCAAAATTGGATGTGGAAAACTTCCAGTGTTGTTACTTAAGGAGATATAGAAATATGCATTCTTTAAGCAACTAACCAATTCACTCAAGCACACTGCTTAATCTGTGACAGTGAAACCACATCTCAGCATTCAGTTCAGTTTTAGGCACCAAGACATAAAGGAAACATGAAAGCATGAGAGAGAGAGAAAAGCCATGAAGCTCTTTATCCTTGAAAGCTGGTGATAGAGCATCTTCTAGAAGTGCAAAAGGTAAGGTTAATTTGAAGCACTGTTTCAAGGTATAGCAGGATACTAGAACAAGGTGGTATAGGTTAATAAAACTGGTGATAAACTTCAGGATCGATGTCAGGAATAACAAAACAAAGTGATTTAAGCTTTCGGGCATTCCATCGTCTTCTTGATGACAACAAAACTGGCACACACCGAGACTGTTACGTCCGTGTATAAGACGACACAGACTGCGGAGAACGGTACAACAGGCGTTTACTCAACGTGGCTCACACTGCAACTGATCTGTACAGATTACTACTCAGTGTTAAATACAGGTGTGGTCACTGCCGGTACTACAGTATACATGAGCTGTAAAAAGTAGTTCCCCCCCTTAAAAAAGGTACATACATTACAATTCCTCCCCTTTTAAATGAAATGAACAGTACCATAACACTCAAATATCAAACTAATCACAATTAACACGCAACATTAGCTGAAAATAGTCTATTTATATATTCAGTCTTTGGGGAGGCTTCCTGATAAGCGCCTTTCCCGAGTGTCTTGCTCTTGGTGCGGAGGCGATTCTGGCCCCCTGTCGTCGGTTGGTTCATCAGCTTCCGATGCTACTATTTCTGGGGTAGATGCGACCTGTACGTCGGGTTCATCACCAGGTACGTATGGGCGAGGCATGGGGTTGACTTGTTCCTGTGACTCTAGGATCTGGTCAGCATGGCATCTCACGATGCTCTCCCCAACGTCCACTGTGTACATTAGTGGGCCCCGCCGTCTGCATATCGTTCCTGGCTGCCATTTTTCTGTTCGGTAGTCGTGGGCCAAGACTGGTTGCCCTACATTGAAGCTCCTTGTTGGCTTCTCATGGATGTGCTGGAATTGCTTACTCTCAACATCTCTTCGTACGTTTGGTCTGAGCAAATCCAGGCGAGATCTTAACCTTCGGTTAAAGAACATCATGGCTGGGGCCTGGTTGGTGACTGCATGTGTCGCATTCCGGTAGGCGAACAGGAAATTGTCCACCTTGTGCTGCAGCGGAATGTTGTCATTGTACATAGCCTTTATTGCCTTCTTAAAGGTTTGTACGAACCTCTCAGCCAATCCATTTGTGGCTTGATGATACGGGGCGGATGTGTAATGCCTTACCCCATTCTTTTTCAAGAACCTCCGGAACTCTTCGGACACAAACTGTGGTCCGTTGTCAGAGCAAATCTGTTCTGGCAAGCCAATCCTGGCAAAAATGGTCCGTAGGATTGCAATCGTTTTCTCCATGGTGGTGGAGGACATTTTGATGACCTCAGGCCATTTCGAGTGCGCATCCACGGCTATTAAAAACATTGAGTCCATGAATGGACCAGCAAAATCAATATGCACCCGTTGCCATGGAGATGAGGGCCACTCCCATGGGTGTAGAGGGGCCTGTGGTGGTGCATTTTGGACTTTCTGGCATCCTGAGCAGCTCTTGGTCAGGTCCTCGATTTGTTTATCGATTCCCGGCCACCACACATAAGCCCTGGCTAGGCTTTTCATTTTTACCCCTCCCAGGTGACCCTCATGAAGCTCATTGAGCACTCTATCCCTTAACTTGGGTGGAATTACCACTCGGGATCCACACATCAAGGTCCCCCGGCACACTGACAGCTGTTCTCTCCTTGTCGAGAATGCTGGCAACAGTGAGTCGCCATGTGCTGGCCATCCCTTCACCGTCAAATCATATACCCGAAACAGTATCGGGTCATTTCAGGTTTCCTTTTCGATACAAGCGTTAGTTACCGGTAGGTATTCAACTATAGTCGAATGGAATATTTCGACAGGATCCACTGCTGGTGCTTCCTCCGCAGTAGGCAGTGGCAGGCGTGATAGCCCATCAGCATTTCCATGCTGTTTCGTCCCCTTATATTCAATCTCATAGTGGTGCGCCCCTAGAAAAAGTGACCATCTTTGTAGTCGTTGCGCAGTCATCACCGGAACGCCCTTCTTCGGATTAAAAATGGAGACAAGAGGCTGGTGATCAGTCAGCAAGGTGAATTTCTGCCCGTGCAGATAGTGATTGAACTTTTTCACTCCCCACACTTGGCTGAGGGCCTCCCTGTCAAACTGGGTGCAGTTACGCTCGGCTGAGGTTAGTGATCGTGACGCAAAGGCTATTGGCCTCTCTGAGCCGTCTCAGAATTTGTGCGACAGCACCACTCCAATGCCGTAGGGGGACGCATCACATGCCAACCGAATTGGTAATGCCGGGTTGAAATGGGCCAATACCTCTTTCGATGTGATTAGTGTTTTGCTCTTCTGGAAAGCTCGAAGGGGCAGAAGGTATGGAGTAAAAGGTAAAGTAATAAAAAGGGCAAAAGCAGGAACTAAGTGTCACAAAACATCTTAGAAAGTTCTCTATCTGAATGCACGTAGCATTCGTAACAAAATAGATGAGTTAATGGCACAAATAACTACATATGGGTATGATCTTGTGGCCATTACAGAAACATGGCTGCAGGGTGACAATGCCTGGGAATTAAACATACCAGGTTATTTAACGATCAGGAAGGACAGGCAGGAAGGAAGGGGAGGTGGTGTGGCTATGTTAATAAAGGAAGGAATCACTGTAATACAGAGAAATGATATTGGGTCAAAAGATCAGGACAATGAAACAGTTTGGGTGGCGGTAAGGAATAATAAGGGGGAAAAAAACACTCGTGGGCGTAGTCTATAGGCCTCCGAACTGTGGCAACTCTGTTGGACGGAGTATCAATCAGGAAATAGTTGAGGCTTGTAATAAGGGAACATCTATAATTATGCGGGATTTTAACTATCATTAATTGGACAAATCAAATTGGGCAGGGCTGCCTTGAGGATGAGTTCATTGAGTGTATTAGGGATGGGTTTCTTGAGCAGTATGTAACTGAACCGACCAGGGGGCAAGCAACCTTAGATCTGGTCCTGTGTAACGAGTCAGGATTAATTAAAAATGTCCTAGTAAAGGATCCCCTTGGAATGAGTGACCATAACATGGTTGAATTCCATATTCAATTAGAGGGTGAGAAGGTTGGATCTCAAACAAGCGTGCTAAGCTTGAATAAAGGAGACTATGAAGGTATGAGAGCGGAATTGAGTAGAGTGGATTGGGAAAATAGATTAAAGGGTAAGACGATACATGATCAGTGGTGTACATTTAAGGAGTTATTTTACAACTTCCAAAAAATATATATTCCACTGAGAAGAAAAGACAGCCATCCGTGGCTAAGTAAAGAAATTAAGGATAGTATTCGACTAAAAACAAGGGCATACAAGGTAGCCAAATCTAGTGGGAGGATAGAGGATTGGGAAAACTTTAAAAGACAGCAAAAAATAACAAAAAGATTGATTAAGGGAAGATAGATTATGAAAGTAAATTAGCAAAAAATATAAAAACAGATAGTAAGAGTTTTTATAGTTATATAAAAGGAAAAAGGGTGGCTAAAGTAAATGTTGGTCCCTTAGAGGATGAGGATGAGACCGGGAAATTAATGGTGGGAAATATGAATATGTTGTATCAGTCTTTACAGTAGAGGACACGAAGAATATCCCAACACTGGACAAACAGGGGGCTAAGGGGGGGGGGGGGGGGGGGGGAGGGAGGAGGAGCTAAACACGATCAAAATCACTAAGGAAGTGGTACTCGGTAAAATAATGGGACTCAAGGTGGATAAATCACCTGGGCCTGATGGCTTACATCCTAGGGTCTTGAGGGAAGTGGCGGTAGGGATTGTGGATGCATTGGTAATAATTTTCCAAAACTCCCTGGACTCGGCAATGGTCCCGGCAGACTGGAAAACTGCTAATGTAACACCCTTATTTAAAAAGGGCAGTAGACAGAAGGCTAACATCTGTAGTAGGTAAAATTTTGGAGTCCATTATTAAGGAGACAGTAACAGGACATTTGGATAATCATAATTTAATAGGACAGTCAGCATGGTTTTATGAAGGGGAAGTCATGTTTGACAAATTTGCTGGAGTTCTTTGAGGAAGTAACATATAGGGTGGATAAAGGGGAACCAGTGGACGTAGTGTATTTAGACTTCCAAAAGGCATTTGACAAGGTGCCACACAAGATTATTGCTTAAGATAAAAAATCACGGGATTGGGGGTAATATTCTGGCATGGATAGAGGATTGGCTATCTAACAGAAGGCAGAGAGTTGGGATAAATGGTTCATTCTCAGACTGGCAATCAGTAACTAGTGGTGTTCCGCAGGGGTCAGTGCTGGGTCCCCAACTCTTTACAATCTATATTAACGATTTGGAGGAGGGGACCGAGTGTAACATATCAAAGTTTGCAGATGATACTAAGATGGGGGGGGGGGGGGGGGGAAAGTAGTGAGTGAGGAGGACATAAAAAACCTTCAAGGGGACATAGACAGGCTAAGTAAGTGGGCAGAGATTTGGCAGATGGAATACAATACTGGAAAGTGTGAGGTTATGCACTTTGGCAGGAAAAATCGTAGAGCAAGTTATTATCTTAATGGCAAGAAACTGGAAAGTACTGAAGTACAAAGGGATCTGGGGGTCCTGGTGCACGAAACTCAAAAGGTTAGTATGCAGGTGCAGCAAGTGATTAAGAAGGCCAATGGAATGTTGGCTTTCATTGCTCGGGGGATAGAATATAAAAATAGGGAGGTATTGCTTCAGTTGTACAAGGTATTGGTGAGACCGCACCTGGAATACTGCGTACAGTTTTGGTGTCCATACTTAAGAAAGGACATACTTGCTCTCGAGTCAGTACAAAGAAGGTTCACTCGGTTAATCCCGGGGATGGTCATATGAGGAGAGGTTGAGTAGATTGGGACTCTACTCATTGGAGTTCAGAAGAATGAGAGGCGATCTTATTGAAACATATAAGATTGTGAAGGGGTTGGATCGGGTGGATGCGGGGAGGATGTTCCCGATGATGGGTGAAACTAGAACTAGGGGGCATAGTCTTAGAATAAGGGGCTGCTCTTTCAAAACTGAGATGAGGAGGAACTACTTCACTCAGAGGGTGGCAGGTCCATGGAATATGCTGCCCCAAAAAGCTGTAGAAGCTACATCATTACATAAATTTATAAACAGAAATAGACAGTTTCCTAGAAGTAAAGGGAATTAAGGGTTACGGGGAGCGGGCAGGAATTTGGACATGAGTCTAGGTTCGGATCAGTCATGGCCCTGTGGGTAGCGGAGCGGGCCCAGGGGCCGTGTAGCCTGATCCTGCTCCTATTTCGTGTGTCTAATTCTGTTAGATTCAGGAGATGGTTCTGTGATAGTGGATTGGCGGTTAGGATCAGATCAGCCATGATCTTATTGAATGGCGGAGCAGGCTTGAGGGGCCGATTGGCCTACTCCTGCTCCTATTTCTTATGTTCTTATGTCACTCCACTTCCATAGCACCCCAGTTTGCAGTAGGGTGTTCAGTGGGTGTAGTATTGTGGACAAATTTGGCAAGAATTTATGGTAGTAGTTTACCAGCCCGAGGAACGACCTCAGTTGTGACACATTTTCCGGTGCTGGAGCCTTGACTACTGCCTCAATCTTCTCTGGGGACTTACGTAACCCCTCTTTAATCGATAACGTGGCCACAATACGAGATCGGTTTTCTAAAAAACCGGCATTTGGGGCGGTTAGCTCGGAGCCCATATTCCTGCAATCTAGTGAGCACCTGCTCCAGGTTGGCAAGGTGATCACTGTCATTTTCACCCGTGACCAGGATGTCGTCCAAATAACACCGGGTCCCTGGGATCCCTTGCAGGACTTGTTCCATTGCCCTGTGCCAAATAGCCGGAGCTGATGCTACCCCGAATACCAGCCGGTTGTATTGGTAGAGACCTTTATGGGTGTTGATTGTGAGGTATTTTTTTGATGCTTCTTCTACCTCCATTTGCAGATACGCCTGGGCCAGATCAATCTTAGTGAAGCGTTTCCCTCCAGATAGCGAGGCGAAAATATCTTCAATCCGCGGAAGTGGATATTGTACGGTGTGAAGGACCGGGTTCACTGTTACCTTAAAGATCCCACAGATGCGAACCTTCCTTGGTTCCCCAGGTGTGCTGCTGAACGACTTTTTCATCACAGGGACGATGGGTGTAGCCCACTCGCTCCAGTCTACCTTGGACAGTACACCCGAGCGTTCCAGACTCTCCAGCTCTGCTTCGACGGCTGGGCGGATCGCATAAGGTACCGGTCTGGCCTTAAAAAATTTTGGGCTTGCGTTTTCTTCAATTTTAATTGTCGCTGTCATGCCTTTTAGTGTTCCGAGTCCTTGCTGGAACACTTCTTTCGCGTCAGTTAGGATCTTTGACAGTCGCCCAGGTGCGACGTCGTGATCCTTTTTGTCAGCCAGTCAGTGCCTGTATGGAATGCCAATCTAGTTGTATTTTCCGGATCCATTCACGTCCCAGTAACGGTGGTCCTCCATCTTGCAATACATACAGGTCTAGTTTTGGTGTTTCCTTACCGTACGGTCACCCTTATTTTTCCTTTGTGGTAGACTTTTTGCCCCGTGTACGTCTTCAAAATAATTTTGTCTCTCAAGGGTATGTGTGAGAATAGCCGCTCGTAGTCCCGTCGGTTTATGACTGTTAGGGCTGATCCTGTGTCCAATTCCATCTTTACCTGGACTCCTGCTAGCTTGAGAGTGACCCAAATGGTTCGGTGATCCTCCGTTGTGATCACATTATGTAGTTTCAGACAACTCAGTTCCCTGCTTTCGGTGTCGTTATCACTCTTTTGTTCGTCTGAACTATTCTCCGTCATCTTATGTACCTTCTTTTACTTCCCTTTGGTCGGTTTCTTATTGCTGGTTTTCTTTCCCGACCTGCAGACTCGTGCTATGTGTCCTACTTTTCCACACTGTCTGCACAATTTGTCTTTGAACCAGCAATCATTCTGGTCGTGTGTTGTTCTGCCGCAGCGATAGCACTTCTCTGTTCCATATGACATTTCGTTTGTGCCATATTCTTGCGGTCTCTGTTGTATCTCTGCAGCGCCCCGTGCTGCTGCTTCATATGATACCACAATGCGGAAAGCCTTTTCCAGCGTAAGGTCCTTTTCAGATAAAAGACGTTTCTGGGTTCCTTCACGTTGAAGCCCACACACAAACTTGTCCCTTAAGGTATCTGCCAGTCCCGCTCCAAACTGGCAGTGAATTGATAGTTTGCGCAGTTCTGTGAAATAATCAGCATTGCTTTCACCATTATGCTGGTTCCATTTGTGAAACTTGAATCTTTCTGCTATCAGCAGCGGTGTGGGGTTTAAATGTTCCTTTAGTATTGTTACTATGTCTTCAAAACTCTTTTCCATTGGCTTCGTTGGGGTTACTAAATTTCGTAATAAACCATACGTCTTTGCACCCATTAAATTTAACAATACCGACACTTCCTTGTCATCTGACACCTCATTTGCCTTGCAGTACACTTCTATTCGTTCGACATATGTAGTCCAATCTTCGACTTCATTGTCAAATGCGGTGATACTGCCACTCTTCGGCATTTTGGGTGTGGTTTAAAATGGCAACTCCCAATGGCTTAAAATGGCGTCTCCCGCGCTTTCCTTCCTCCCCCGCTCCCGGCGGTTCTCGTGGCAATGGCGGCGCCCTGTGCCGCTCGGTCGGGCTCTAGCCCGCCGCTGTCCGGGAAGGGTCTGCGCAATACCTGTTGTCAGCCCGTTTCGCTGGACCACCTCGACTGGAAAGCCAAGCCTGGCTCTCGACAGCCTCCCCCGCAATTCTCGAGTCTCTGCTGTCGACGCCCGAGTCTCTGGCCTTGACCTCCAATCCACTGATCTCCAGGAACGAATCCCCGGGAGGTGATGCAGAGTTGCAGGTAGGTTCAAACCTGCCTCGTCGCCAATGTTACGTCCGTGTATAATAAGACACAGACTGCGGAGAACGGTACAACAGGTGTTTACTCAACGTGGCTCACACTGCAACTGATCTGTACAGATTACTACTCAGCGTTATATACAGCTGTGGTCACTGCCGGTACTACAGTATACATGAGCTGTAAAAAGTAGTTCCCCCCCTTAAAGGTATATACATTACAGAGACCACATGTAGGTTGTCATTAGCTGGTATCAACCCACTATCCAGATAGACGGAAACGTGAAATGCATGCAACATAAAGAACCAACACCTCATCACTGACCCAACAGCAGAGGTCCCTGGCTTTGACTTCCCTCAAACAGTGGACAGCACTCAATCAAATCCACACAGGGCATAGACAATGCGGCCACCTGCTCCACAAGTGGAAGATGAGGGACAACCCGAAGTGCGACTGTGGCTATGAGTCCCAGACCATGGAATACATCACACCAACCTGCCCACCAAGATCTGTTGCGGGAGACACCTCATTTCTCCACTCGGCATCTCAGGAGGCCATCGAATGGATAGCCAAATTGGACATGCCATTATAAGCATTTCCCATCATAAGAAAACAGTAGCACAGGAAACTCTTTGGTATCCGGCACCGACAGGACCGGGATGGTGCCGGTTGATTAAAAATTCCAGATGAGAGAGAGGGTTATCTACTACGGCTATTTTTAACAGAGTCAGACTCCTGTTATTGAGGTGTTCGGACTTCCGACAGCGCCAAGAAGCCAAGTAGTGGCAGTTTGGGGAACTACCCCCACTAACTAACTCAGCCACCGCAGGAGACTCTGACTCGGCAACATCTGCGGTTATTGAGGTGTTGTTTTCGAAGTATGAATTTGCCGGTTAATAGAGAATTCTGGATAATTAGGTGGCGTTTAAACGAGAGTTTCCCGCACTAATAACTTGCACATGTTTGCAGTCAAGGTCTATTGGGATGCAGCCATAAGGAATCCCATGAAATCCACTTGCTGTGCTCTAAGTGAGGTCCAGAGAAATGGTCCCACTCAGGGAATCAAGGATTTCGGAATCCAGCAGAGGCTTAGGGCGACTTGTGCACTTGGAACTTTGGTCTAATAATGTCATCACTGGTAACAACCATCTTCTTCCATCCCTTCGGGTAGTTCTGTTCCCAACTGTCTTTCAGCAGATGGGGATATCCCTAGTGTTCGACATCCTGCAAGTTGGACATCTTAGGGAGTTAAAAGTTTAACAGTCAAACTTCTTTGTTAAACAGGATGACATTGAAGTGTCGTAAAAGGAATGCAGTTAGGCTTTCCAAGATATAAACAGGATGACTTTGAAGTATGGTAAAAAGAATGCATTGCTTGTTTTCTGAGATGTAAAGTGCTTGTGTAAGGGAATATAAAAGTGTTAATAATGACATCAGCCATGAATGGTTTAGTTTTAGGGTAATAAAACAGGGGTAGCGAGTCCATTTGCTAAAGATAACAGTAGGTAAAGGAAGTTTTATTTAAGGGAAATGGTTCGGAGGTAAACAACTGCAAACTGTTTTCATAGTCTGTTTCCGGAGGAGTTGGGAAATAGATACGTTATTTTGACATTTTCCTTTGATGTAGTCAAAATACAGTATATAAAGGAGCATGGATTTCATAGTTTGTCAGTGTACTTGAAAGATACAGAAACCGAATAGCCACTCTCCATACAGTTAAGACTGATCACTTTTACTGTCCATTAATAAAGTCTAATCCGTATACTCCACTAAAAAGTCTTCTGCTTACTCGAAACGTGTTGTGAAACAGAGAAGAAAGGAGGTTGCTCAACACCTACTTATCAGGGAAGGCCTATTAGTCAGAAATAAAGTCGCAAAATACAACTTTCAAATAGATGCACGTCATTTTGTGCATGCACTGATCGTCAGTTATGGTGCTGCAAAATCTGCCACACAATATAAAAAGTTAAGATTCCATTGTGTCAGTTGTCTTGAAGATTACAGAATAACTTCCTTTAGAATCTTTGTACCATAATGAGGTCATTAATCTCAAGGGACTAGCCTGGAGAAACTAAACCAAACTAATTTGGTGGACAGTTCCACAACAGATTACAGGAATATTGCAACAAGGTCAGTCACTATATTCAATGAAAACAAATATAATCTGCATTTAGGGCACATTTATACTTCAACTGCAGTGTTTTCACCCCGCCTAGAGTTATAGTGTAAGTGAAGCCTGCATCTGGTGTCAGGGGCTGACTAGATATCAGAACAGAGTAGAACGAGATGTCCTGGAGGAAGGTACATCACTTCCCTTCAGAGACATTACCATCCTTCGTATCTGATTTACACTCCACAACTTAAGCAGTGGTACAAAGCTGAAACCATTTCAAGCCGACACTAAACTTGCAGTGTGAATGCACTGTAAAAGTAAAACCAGCCTAACAATGTAGGGTTCGAAAATCCACAACCACGTTTTACCAAAAATTGGATTGCCCTATACAGTTTAAAACCAACATTTTCAGCCAGGGCAGAGGTCCCGACAAGCAGGCTGGGATATGCCTGGGACATCCGAATACAGGGGACTGTGGCTCAGAGGCGAGCCATAGATGTCGGTCAATCGAAGCAGAGTGCATTCTCAAAGGCCAATCAGGGGACCGAGTCAGACTTGAAGCGAGGAAACCCCCGGCCAATGGGGACCGCCTGGTCCAGGTTTGAATATGTGACTCACCCCTAATCGGGCTATGAATACAAGACATCATCACCTTAATCAACTCGGACTAGGGACAATTGTCTTGGGATCACTACAGTTAAGAGGTGGCCCAAACTAATCAAGTCCCAGGACTGACACAATGGGGCAGCAGACTTGGAGGAGCCGATGTGCACTCAAAACAATACCACTGTCCTCACACCTACCTGTATAAATATGGAACACAAGAAGGACCAACACAGAGAGAACTATTACCAGAAGAACGAACAGGAGAGCGAGTTAAGACGCTGAGGGAAAAGACGAGCCCGGGAGGGACGAGCTAACATCTAAAGAACTCCAACCGCGCTGAGGAGAAGATCCACCATCAGGTCCCAGGCTCAATCGGTATACTGAAGGTTTACTCCGCTACCAGACGGCGCAACATCGCCGCAAGAAGCCGTACCCGTATACCAACTCCCGTTCCGGGGACCTCGACAAGAAGACATCAACAACCGAAGTGGCTGTGGAAGACGGCATTCACTCCAGTCATTTCGGGAACCTTTTCCATCAAGCACAAACCAACCAACGACAACCGACCGAAAGCGCAATCAACAAAACCAAACTTCGAGAAAACCCGACCAGACGCAGCAAGGTCCTCTCCGAGATTCGGGGTACGGCGAACCCCGAGGCACAGGTCGAATTCCGACAACGACAGCAACAACAACAACCGCACTCAAAATTCCATCTGTCAAGGGAGGAGGCTGAGTATAATTCAAGGGCCTGCAACTGTCAGCCTAGTTTAGGTAGGAAAGTGGGTTGGTGGGATTGGACTTAGTAAAGATAAAACTGTGTAAACATTCTCGTTGTGTCCGTTCTCTCTCATATTTTATTTATAGTTATAAATGTGTGTGTGTGTGTTTATTACGTTTGTGGTAGAACTTACCTTGGCAAATAAAACTGGTTGTCACCTGTTCTTTTTCCAAGGACTACTTGTCTCCAAGTGTCTATTTAAAGTGCATCGTTCTCCACCCAAATTCTGGAGTTAGAACCAAATAGGGGCATTAGGGTGCTTCGAATCCACCAAACAAAGGGAACAGCAGACTAGGGAAAAGAGAGGACGACTCCAGGAGCACTTGAGCTCAGGAGTACCCCACAGATTAGGTATAAACTGTGCGGGTCGCCACTGTATTTTAGTCCTCCTCTGTAAGCTGTTGTTCTCTATCTCCTTAGAGGGTGTTTAGTGACACCCGACCTGCAGGCTAACATAAGCTGCAAGGGTATAAAGGAGACCAAGGCCCAATACATCAACAGGCACTAAAGACCCCTGCAATTGGGCAGAGCAGAGCCCCATCCCCTTACAACAAGAGTGCTGAAGGATTCTTTCAAACTAATTTCCTGAGCATCAAAAGAAACCTGGCTTGAATATTAGCAAAGAATTCATCCATCCATTCAAGACTGGATGAAATGAATTGCCATTTAAAATCTGATTTTCTTACAACCACTTTAACAGTGAAATTCCCCAATGGTCTTTGCAAAAAAGGGGCCAAACACCAAGCAAGAGTTTGAGAGACAGGTTAAGGGAGATGACTAATGATGCTTTTGAAGGGGTAGGTTTTTGAGGAGGCTTTCTAAGGAAGAAGCTTTAGAGTATTGAGGCAAAAAGACTGAAGGCTCTACTACCAACAGACGTCAAAGCTGGTGGATGGGAGCTCAAAACAGGGCTTGAGAAAAGTGCAGAAGGTGGGGCAAGGCCATGGAGGAATTTATACACTACAGAATTTTGAAATTTATGCAAGGGGAAGGGGTATCAGGAGCTGTAAAGGTCAGTGACGACAAGATCATAGGTGAGCAGCAGTTAGCACAGAATAGATAGGATGCAAGTGGTAGAATTCTAGGTGAGTTCAAGTTTGTGTAGTGTTTGAGCTTGGAAGGCCAACAAAGAGTTTTAGTAGTGATGGGATACAGAAGGGATGAGGCAGTCAATATTGTACACTTGGTCTTGGTGATAACTAGATGGGAGGTTTGAAGTTCAGCTCAGGATCAAACAGGAGACTGAGGCTATACACAATCTGAAGGTTCACTTCAGCGAGCAGCCAGGAAGCAAGATGGAATCAAGGATTAAGGTACAAAGTTTCTGATCAAGAACAAAAATGGCTGCTTCATGCCTCAGTTTAACGTCTCAACAAAAAGACAGCACCTACGATGATGCACTGAACTGTCAACCTAAATTATGTGCTCAAGTCTTGAAATAGGGCTTGGACCCATAACTTCTGACTTTGAGGCACGAGTGTTACACTGAGCTAAAGCTTAAAGATGAGGGTGCAGAGGTCAATCTCCTAAAAATATTTAAACACTAAGGTAAAAATACCTTCACTCTCTTGGCATTCACTGGGCTCAGTTTCTGAAATAAAAGTAGAGCTACGATCAAATTGCTTCTCGGTTGCTGAAACTCACAGGGAACTGGAAGAAACAGATCGCCTCTAACGCTTGACGCCACAGACAACGAGCTATGACAACTTAGTTTCAAATTTATTCACAGGAAATGCTGTCTTTCAGTTTCAAGTTCCAGTCGACATCAGGCACCTGGGCATGTAATTACATTGAAGAGTGCACAGTCAACATGCAGCAGCAAGTGCCACAGCACGGCATATTACACAATGTTCAAACTGTAGACTTTCACTTTCATTTCTCAGTCAAATACATTCAACTCACCAAAGACGGCCTATCCTATTTTGTCCTTTAGGGGAAGGTTTGTTTGCTCCCGTGTCATTGCCTAGTTCCCCCTTCTGATCCTTGCCATGATAAATCTAGCCAGGAAAGGAAGCTCTCTATCATGAAGCATTATCGGGCCTCTCTCCTCTGCCAAAACCACTCACTACTCCAGGATCATACTGAAATGCAAAGACAATCCCGGTTTCTTCTCCCCCCCCCCACTACAAACAGTTTCCTTAAACTCCGCTCCAACAAATGCGAGGAGCTAATTGACTTCTTTGTCACGAAGATTGAGACCATCCGTTCAGCTTCTGCTGCTCCTCCCCACCAATCCAAACCATCACCCAGGCTCCCTCCTGTCCTATCCCTAAACCCACATCTTTCTCCAGTTTCCTCCCTATTTCCCCTCATGCCCTCCCCACGCTAATCTTGTCTTTGAGACCCACCTTCTGCTCTCTCGACCCCACCCCGACTAAGGTAGTATTAAACCACCCAACTTCCCTTTGTCGTTTCCCATGCTAGCTGACATTGCAAATGGTTCCTACTCCTCAGTTGTACTGTCCACCTTCCTTGCAAAACCGCCATCATCACCCCCTCCACAAAAAAACAATCCTTGCCCCTTGCGTCCTTGTAAACAACTTAATCCCGGTCCTTGGGCACTGTCTCTTTGGGTTAAACCAAACTGTTTGCAACCTCTGCATCCTATTTGATCACGATCTGAGCTTCTGACCCATTAACACCTCGATCACATCGTTCACCTACCTTCATCTATGTAACATTGCCCACGTTAACCCATCTGCTACTTAAACACTCAACCATGCCTTTGTTACCACCCCAGACTCGACTGTTCCAATGCTCACCTGACTAGCCAGCCATCCTACACACGAAACTTCAACTGGTACAAAGCTCTGCTGTGTGTATCCTAACCTGCACATGTCCTGCTCACCCATCACCCCTAACCCGCACATGTCCTGCTCACCCATCGCCCCTAACCCGCACATGTCCTGCTCACCCATCGCCCCTAACCCGCACATGTCCTGCTCACCCATCGCCCCTAACCCGCACATGTCCTGCTCACCCATCGCCCCTAACCCGCACATGTCCTGCTCACCCATCACCCCTAACCCGCACATGTCCTGCTCACCCATCACCCCTAACCCGCACATGTCCTGCTCACCCATCACCCCTAACCCGCACATGTCCTGCTCACCCATCACCCCTAACCCGCACATGTCCTGCTCACCCATCAACCCTAACCCGCACATGTCCTGCTCACCCATCACCCCTAACCCGCACATGTCCTGCTCACCCATCACCCCTAACCCGCACATGTCCTGCTCACCCATCACCCCTAACCCGCACATGTCCTGCTCACCCATCACCCCTAACCCGCACATGTCCTGCTCACCCATCACCCGTGTTCGCTGACTTACCTTGGCTTTCGGACCCCCAAGGCCTCAAATTTAAAATTCTTATTCTCGTATTTAAATCCTTTCATAGCCTTACCCCTCCCTTTCTTGGTATCCTCCTGCAACACTCCAAGAACTCTACGTTCATCTAACTCTGGCCTCGTGCGTCCCCCATTTCCTTTTCCTCACCACTGGTAGCCATGCCTTCACCTATCTAGGGCCTAAGCTTTGGAAATCCGTCCTTACATTTCACCACCTTGATCTCCTCTCAAGATGCTCCTTAAAACCTAACACTTTGATCAAGCTTTTAGTCACCTCTCCTAAATCTCCTCCTTCAGCTGGGTGCCAATTCGTCTGATTACACTTCTGTGAAGTGCCTTGGGTGGATTTTCCAGGTTAAATGCAAGTTGTTGTATTATATTAGAGTTGGACTTCCATCATCTGCTTCTACCCCATCCTCCCACTGATGTTGCTGTAAATGCCCCACCGGATTCAGATATTGACAGCACCACTATCAGACAGAGAGACTTGTGTGTTTCTTTGGGCACAGTGAGCTGTGCCTAAAATGCCTTGAAATTTGTGTGTGTCTGTAGCAGAGTTCAATCTCCTTTTGAGTATGCACAGATGCAATGAAATCATTGTTTGTATGTAGTGCTGCCTCTCTATGTCTCAGACGCTGATTGCATTTCCCAATCCAGAGATGTAGCAATTGCTATCTCGAAACCACATTAATGACATTGCGACATTCAGGTCAGTTATATTACTTGTAGAAATCAGGCAGTACATTATGGCACACAATGTCATAGAGTCATAACGGCACAGAAAGAGGTCATAACGGCACAGAAAGAGGCCATTCGGCCCATCGAGTCTGTGCCAGCTCTCTGTAGAGCAATCCAGTCAGTCGCATTCCCCCGTAGCCCTGCAAGTTTATTTCCCTCAAGTGCCTGTCCAGTCTCCCCTTGAAAACATTGAGTGTCTCTGCTTCCAGCATTTCCGTCAGCAGCGAATTCCAAGTCATCACCACTCGCTGCATAAAAGAGTTTTTCCTCACATCCCCTCTGTATCTCTTGCCCAAAACCTGAAATCTGTGTCCCCTAGTCCTTGTACCATCAACTCGTGGGAACAGCCTTTCCCCATCTAGCCTATCCAAACCAGTCATAATCTTGTACACCTCTATCAAATCATCCCTCAACCTCCTTTGCTCTAATGAAAACAAATCCAGCTTCTCCAACCTGTCCTTGTAGCTAAGGTCCCCCATCCCCAGTACCATTCTGGCAAATCTCCTCTGCACCCTCTCAAGGGCCTTCACATCCTTCCTAAAGTGTGGTGACTAGAACCGAACGCAATACTCCAGTTGTGGCCTAACCAGAGCGTTATAAACCTCAAACCCAGCACTAAGCTCATGGTCGACAGGGCAGCAGTGATACCTGCCCTGCTGTATGCCTCAGAGACATGGGCCATGTACAGCAGGCACCTCAAAGCACTGGAGAGGTACCACCAACGCTGCCTCCGCAAGATCCTGCAAATCCATCGGCAGGATAGGCGCACCAACATCAGTGTTCTTGCTCAGGCCAACATCCCCAACATCGAAGCTCTGACCACGCTCAATCAGCTCTGATGGACGGGTCACATTGTCTGCATGCCCAATATGAGACTCCCAAAACAAGCGCTCTACTCGGAGCTCCGGCACAGCAAGAGAGCCCCAAGTAGGCAGAGGAAACGCTTGAAGGACACCCTCAAAGCCTCCTTGAAAAAGTGTAACATCCCCACCGACACCTGGGAATCCCTGGCCCAAGACCGCACAAAGTGGAGGAGAAGCATCCGGGAAGGCGCCAAACTATTCGAGACTCTTCGCCGGGAGCAAGCGGAAGCCAAGCGCAGGTCAACCCAAGCACCCCACCCACCCACCCCTTCAACCACCGTCTGCCCCACCTGTAACAGGACTGTAGGTCCCGCATTAGACTCATCAGTCACCTGAGAACTCATTTTTAATGTGGAAGCAAATCATCCTCGGTTCTGAGGGACTGCCTGAGAGAAGAGATTAAGGTTCAGCATAACTTCTCTACTTTTGTACTCAATATCTCTATTTATAGAGCCCAAGATCCCATATGCTTTGTTAACCACTCTCTCAATATGTTCTGCCACCTTCAGGGACCTATGCACATTAACTCCCAGGTCCCTCTGTCCCTGTATACGCTTTAAAACTGTGCCATTAAGTGTTTAAAGCCAAACAGTTACACTACAGGCAGCTGGATACAACACCGTAAAAAAAACTGCTGTATTTTTGCAGTTCTGTTGTGCTCAGTTTCAACCCAATTCCAGACATTTGTAATCGCAAAACAGCATAGCCAAAATACAATTTTCGGTTACACCAAGTCGTGTCAGCCTATCTATACAGTTACACCGAGGCTTATCTGTGCGTTTTTCTCTCTCTGTAGTCACACGGGGTCTAGTCTCGATAGTTATTGGGTCCTCTGTTTAGTTACACCAGGTCTCGTGTGCGTCTGTCTACGTAGTGTTAACATCGGCTCCACTCCTTCTGCTACACCTCCCTGCTTACATCGGGAGTCATTTCACTCTCTGGTTACACTGGCACCCCTTCGGCCCCCTCCCTCGGTTGCACCGGCACCCCTTGGTTCTCTGTATTGCTGGGATTGCTCCAGCCGCTTTGCTCACTGCCTCAGACACGCCTTTCCACGGCACTCCCTCTACCCCGACATATTCCTAAGCGGCTCCGCTTCGCCTACTCACCCAGTCCCTGCATCTCTGCCCGCGGGTCCCTCTATCCGTTCGCTGTGGTCGGCAGGATTCACACCCGCGGTTCCCACAACTACCCCGATGATGAACCCTTCGGCCCCTGGACTCACTGGTCTCCCGGTGCTGCCCGGACCCCGGACTCGCTGGTCTCCCGGTGCTGCCCGGACCCCGGACTCGCTGGTCTCCCGGTGCTGGCCCAGGTCTACCCCGGGCCCCCCCAGTACTCACTGCGATGCACGGTCCTACGCTCGCGCCGCCGCTCGCTCTGTGACGGTTGGATTCTATCTGTTTTGGAGCACCGGTGCGCACCCGGCGCCGCCACGGCAATAAATCTGCGCGTGCGCATTGTTACCCCAAACTGGCACCTGCGATTGTTTGCGTGTGCGGTACTACGCGTGCGCACATGTGGCAGGTGCTGGGCGGACGACAGACAGCAGCATGAAGCTCGAACTTCGATTGCCACCCGTCAAGATTTTCCTGGCGTTTCCAGGAATTAATCTCTAGGACACTGCTGCATGCAACCCAAGAGAAAACTGAACACGTTTGTTTATCAGTTATGGGAGATGGGAAAAAAAGTTGTTTGAGAGTCAAGAATCATCCAATCCGGTAAGGAAGAGTCTTGTTCGTTTCCAATTGGCGTGGGAAGACAGTGCGCCACAAGGATGGGCATGTCCTCTTTTTTTAAACCCCCAAAAAAACCCTTAAACAAATAAACCCTTTAAATAAACACGATAAATCAAATTAAAATTTGGCCCCTTAAATTGATTACGCACTCCAGTCCCCGCGGCACCCACCGGTCACGAAAGAGCTCGAGCTCGCCGGCGGACACCGCGTGCTCCATCTCCAGGGCCACCCGGCCGCGAACATGGCCGCGGAAGAGAGGGAGGCAATCCGGCCGGACGACCCCCTCGGCCGCCCGCTGCCTGGACCAATTAATGGCTTTCTTGGCCAGGCCCAGGAGCAGGCCCACGAGGAGGTCCTCCGAAGGATGGGCATGTCGGGCGATCAAATCAGAAACGTGAGGCAGGGCAGGTGGGGGTGGGAAGTCATGTGATGAAACATCCAGGATTATGTTCAACCAGAGTTGGCAACACTAGTTCCAACTTAGTCAGGCAGACACACCTGTTCAAGCTCACAACCTTCTCTGTTTTAAAATATGTACAAAACACAGGCCCAACACCTTCAAACAGTGTGCAGCTGAGCCACACAGAGGAAGAATGTTACAGATTCCATCCTGGTTTGAACTGCTGATAGGTGCACTGCAGTTGACTACAGCCCTCGAGTTAGGCTGGGAAAACTCACTATGGCTCTTGATTTCGATTTGGCAACCTTTGGTAGAAAATGCATATGTATGAATGTCAGGTGAGGACAGGATTCAATATTGAGTTCAACAATTTCAGATCATAACCTCGGCCCCTATTACTTTTTTACTTATAATTTTTTCCACCCCTTTGTTTTGGGTCCTCCTTTCCCACCCCCCCCCCTTTCCTTTTGTTTCTCTCTCTCACCTGGCAGCTGTCTCTTACCTGCCAGTACAGGTGGAGACACGCCTAATCTCAGCTGCCTTTTGTCTCCACGGGCCGATTACCATCTCGTCTGGCTTCGAATACCTTTTATTGTTTCTTTTGTTCGATCGCAGCCTTGCCTTCGATCTATTTTCTTTTCTTTCCAGTTTTGAAGAAGGGTTTCGACCCAAAACGTCAACTCAAATTTCTCTCCACGGATGTTGCCTGACCTGCTGAGTTTTTCCAGCATTTTCTGTTGTTATTTGAGGACAGGATTGGGCTGGCTGTGACGTCTCTCAGTTCATTTAGTTGGTCAGCACTTACCATGAAGTTTGACGTGTGAATAACAGCCACTTGGGCAAGGTACAGAAAGTGCCTGACACCAGTGGGACTGCACTCCAGCACAAAGTTAACATCTTCAGGAGAGAAAGAGAAGCGAGAAACATTCCTAAGACTTCAATACTGTGGACCTCCTTAACGCCCTCCATTTTCATAAGAACATAAGAAATAGGAGCAGGAAGAGTAGTGGTAATGTCACTGGGCTGGTAATCCAGAGACGTGAGTTCCAATTCCACCATAACAACTGGGGAGTTTAAATTCAGTTAATTAAATAAATCTGGAATAATTACTGTAAAGACTGTGGGTTGTATAGCGAAGTAATACACAGACTACAAGAGTAACTTAAACAGGACTTTACTATTCGAAGGTCCTCTTTTTATTTGAACCAAAATTTAAAACTTAAACCAGATCAACTGTAAATAAACAAAAGTTCAACTAAACCTTAATAAATCAAATTAAAATTTGGTGTTCCAAATTGACGATGCACTCCAGCCCCCGCGGCGCCCAACGGTCGCGGAAATACTCAAGCGTACCAGCGGACACCGCGTGCTCCATCTCCAGGGCCACCCGGGCGCGAACATGGCCGCGGAAGAGGGGCAGGCAATCCGGCTGGACAACCCCCTCGATCGCCCGCTGCCTGGACCAATTGATTGCTCTTTTAGCCAGGCCCAGGAGCAGGCCCACAAGGAGGTCCTCCAGCCTATCTGCTCCCCTCCGCACCGGGTGACCGTAGATCAAGAGTGTGGGACTGAAGTGCAACCAAAAATCGAGGAGCAGCCCCTTTAAGTAGTGAAAGAGGGGCTGCAACCTCTCACACTCCATATAAACGTGGAAAACGGACTCCTCCAGGCCGCAAAAAACACAGGCGGCCTGGGAGTCCGTGAACCTACTTAAAACCTTATTGCACGGGACCGCTCCGTGCAACACCCTCCAGGCCAAGTCCCCGATGGAACAAGGGAGGACTCCAGCGTAGAGAGCCCTCCATTGGGGACCTCCGCCACCGCCAGTCGGCAAGACGCCACGCCAAGGCGTGTCTGGACGGCAGACGAAGATGGCAAAGTGGAGAGTGTGCAGGAGCAGCCCGTACAGGAAACCCCTCCGCGCGGAATGAAAAGGCACGGAGGGTATTTCCTCGAGACGGCTCAAGTGAGGCGCCGGCTCCCGAGGGGAGTTTCGAGGCCGGGCGCCAATAAGGAATTCCGTCCGGACGGGGGTAAGCTCGGACGGGATCGCCCCACGTGCTTGAGCCGCCTCGATACACCGAGTGGAATCGGGGCCCAGTGCCACTTTCACCGACTCGATGGCTTCGGCCGCGAGCCGGACGTTGGCCCAGGACAGGCGCCACGCCAGCTCCTCCGGCGCCATCCAGCCCGCTCCTCCGACATCGAGCAGGTCCCCGACTCTGGTCACACCGCCAGCCACAGCCCCACCCTCCGCCAGCCGCCCGAACCCACATTCACGGAGGTGCGGATTCCTGAGCAGCGGCTCCCGAAGGAGAGCCGCCGCTCCTGACGGGGGAGAGCTCCGCCTGGAAGCGACATAGTTCCAAACCCATAGTAGTTCCTGGTAGAAGACAGGCAGCTCCTGCAGGCCGGCACGCCTGCAGCCCACTTTCACAAACAGGAGCTGCGTGTCGTAATTGAGGCCGTGCAGCTGACGGAAGAAAAACGTCGCCAGCGCACACCATCTCGGAGGATTCTCTACGTACAGGTATCTCTGCAGCGTCTGAAGACGGAAAGTCGCCGCCTGGGTGCAAAGGCACACCAGCGCCTGACCGCCCTCCCTAAGCGGGAGACACAGAACCGCAGCAGAGACCCAGTGCTTCCTTTTGTCCCAGAAGAAGTCGATGAGCTTCTTCTGTATCTTGGCGACAAACGCAGGGGGAGGGATCAAAGTGACCAACCGGTACCACAACATGGCAGCCACCAGCTGGTTTATGACCAGCGCTCGACCCCTGTAGGACAACACTCGGAGCAGTCCTGTCCAGCGTCCTGGGCGAGCGGTGACTTTGGCCTCCAGCTCTTGCCAGTTCGCCGGCCAGGCATCCTCGGCAGGGCTAAGGTAGACTCCCAAATAGAGGAGGTGCGTGGTGCTCCAGGCGAAAGGCCTGAACTCCTCCGGCAGGGAGTCCACCCGCCACTGACCCACCAGGAGTCCGGAACATTTCTCCCAGTTGATCTTGGCGGAGGATGCGTCCGAGTAAATCTGCTGGCATTCCCGCATCCTCCGCAAGTCAGCGGGATCCGTGACCGTGAGGAGCACGTCATCGGCATAAGCCGAGAGGACCACCTCCACGCCCGGCCCTTGCAGAGCCAGTCCCGTCAACCTCTTCCGCAAGAGGCGCAGGAATGGCTCCACGCAAACGGCGTATAACTGACCGGACATGGGGCATCCCTGACGCACCCCCCTCCCGAAGCGAAGGGGCGCCGTCAAGGACCCGTTAACTTTAATCAGACACTCTGCGGCGGCGTACAGAAGTCGGATCCGGGCGACGAAATGCGTCCCGAACCCGAATGCGCGCAGAGTCCCGAAAAGATACTCGTGATCCACCCTGTCGAACGCCTTCTCCCGATCCAGGGAGAGGAAGGCGACCGACAGACCAGCCCTCTGGGAGTGGTGGACCAGGTCCCGGACCAGATGGATGTTGTCGTGGATGGTCCGGCCCGGGACCGTGTAGGACTGGTCGGGGTGGATCATGTGGGCCAGCACGGTGCCAAGGCGAGCAGACATAGCCCTGGCAAAGATTTTATAGTCCATGCTAAGGAGGGAGACCGGGCGCCAGTTCTTGAGGAGGCGGAGATCGCCCCTCTTAGGCAGCAGGACAATGACCGCCCTGCGCCAAGAGAGGGGTGATGTAAGAAAAAGGAGACTTACCATCAAGTAACTTTAAAGTAAGCTTTAAGTAACTTATAAACACACTATATACACAAGAGAGGTCTTTACCATGCCTCTGGTAGAAGCCTCTTACAATACTGAACAGACCAGTATTTATACCAGTCCAACAGGAAGTGACATATGACAGGAAGTGAGGTATGTACACAGTTCATAGTTCACAGGAAGTGATGACATAACTTCCCGGAAGTTATCATTTTTATCACAAGGGGCATCTCCCCGGTCGCCAAACTTTCCCCCAGGACCCGCGCGTAGTCGCCCCCCAAGACGTCCCAGAACGCCCTGTGGAACTCCACGGTCAGCCCGTCCAGCCCCGGGGACTTTCCCCTAGAGAGCTGGCGGAGGGCGCCGGTCAGCTCCGCCAGGCTTAGCGGAGCGTCCAATTTTTCGGCGCCCTCCGGACTGACCTTCGGCAGGTCCTCCCACAAAACTCTGCGCGCATCCTCGCTGGACGGATCCGGAGAGAACAGAGCCCCGTAGTAGGCACGGGTCTCCGCGCTGATTCCCTCCGGATCCGAGACCAGAGATCCGTCGTCGGCCAGCAGCCCCAAGAGCTGCTTACGGACCCCTCGTCTTTTTTCCAGCGAGTAGAAGAAGAGGGAGCCGCGGTCCAGGTCCCGCAGGAGCTGGATCCGCGACCTCACGTACGCGCCTCGGGACCCGACGAGCTGCAGGTCCTTCAGCGCGCCCTTCTTCTCTTCGTACACCTTCCGCAGGGCCGAGTCCCCGACGACTTGACCGAGACGGGACTCCAGGTCGAGCACCTCCTTCTCCAACCGCCCGACCCGGGCCTCCCGCCTCTTGGTCGACCCCTTCGCATACTCCTGACAGAAGAGACGCACGTGAGCCTTGCCCACGTCCCACCACAGCCTCAAGGAGGGGAAGCCCCCCTGCTTCCTTCTCCAGTCGGCCCAGAACCGACGAAACGAATCCCGGAACCGCGCGTCCTCCAGCAGCAGGTTGTTAAAGTGCCAGTACGCGGACCCTCCCCGAGCGCACAGCGGGACGAGCTCCGCCCACACCAGGTGGTGGTCCGTGCACGGCACCGGCCGCATGGAAGCCGCCGGAACGCAGGATATGTACGCCCGGGAAATGTAGAGGCGGTCGATTCTGGACCCTCCTCCTCCAGACCTCACGTAAGTGAAGGCGCTGGAGTCGGGATGAAGATTTCGCCAGACGTCCACCAAGTCGAAGGACCCGACCAGGTCCCTCAACTTCTCCATCGCCGGCGGGCATCGCGGGGGACCCGTACGGTCCCTCGCCTCGAGGGTACAGTTAAAATCCCCCCCGAGGATGACGCACTCGCCCACGTCGATGGAGCCCAGAAGAGCGGACACTTCTTCAAAGAAGCGCACTTGCTGCGCACCGGCCTGAGGGGCATACACGTTCACTAGATGGAGCGGCACGCCCCCCAGGCGAACAGTGACCTGGAGCAAGCGGCCCGGCACGTGCTCCTTGACCCCCAAGATCTCCGGCTGAAAATGCGGGGCCAGCAAGATAGCCACCCCGCTGGAATTATTGGAGAGGTGACTCATGCTGACCCCTCCTTGCCACTCCAGGAGCCACGTGGCTTCGTCTCCCGGAACGGTGTGGGTTTCTTGCAGGAAGCACACCGCATACTTCCCGTCCCGAAGGACCGAGAAGTTATTGAATCTGCGGTGCGCCTCCCCGCTGCCGTTGATGTTGAGGCTGGCTATGGTTATCTTCATGTCAGAAGCATAGTGCAACCTCTACCTACAACTAACGGGGGGAGGAAGCGCGGCCGCTAGTCAGCCGCCACCTCCTCAGCAGCCCAGTGAGAAGTGTTCTGAGCCGACGCAGCTCAAGTGGGTTCACACCCTCGTCCGCGTCCATGGTCTTAACGGCGGCGCGGACGGAATCAATGAGCAGCGCCAGCTCCGACCACCTGTCGAGGGCCAGCCGGACCTTCCCGCGCCGACCCAGGCACGTGGCCATAAAATCCCGGAGTTCCCTTGTGGGAATGAGGGGAGACTCGGCAAGGGGCACGAGGTCGTCCACCGCCTCGTCGGCGCCGGAGTCCGACTCGTCCTCCGTGCCCATCACCGAGTCCCCATCCTCCTCCAGGGGGTCGTCACCAGCAGCCGACCCGCCCACCGCGCAGTGCGCAGCGGACGGCTCGGCCGCAACAGCCGGCCCCGCCTCCGCCCGGATCCCACCCCCAGGATCGGTGGCGGAGGAATTCTCCCTGGGCTCCTCCGGGGGCGCCGGGCCAGAAGACGGCGGCGGCGGTTCGGAGCCCCCCTCCGCCCCAGACGCCAGATCGAACGGAGAAATCGGGGAGAACACAAATCCGAACTCCCCCAGGACGTCCGGCGCCCGAGACACAGCCAGAGGGCCTTCCTCTTCCGCGCCACCGGCCTCTGACCCGGCAGATGGGACGTCTTTGGCTAAATCCTCGACCAGGTCGAGCAGCCCCTGGGAAATGACCGGGCCGCTTTGGGCGAGCTCACTTTCTTCGAACTCGCCCGACCCAGACCCCAGGCCGCCCGACCCGTCGAGGGGTAACGGCATCGATAAATAGTCTATTTCAGCCGCGGGTTGATCCGCGACCCCCCCCACGGGCAGGGTCTCGTCCTCATCCCCGGGAGGCACGTGCTGCACAGACACATCTGCCTCAGCCTCCCGAGGGACAGGCGACCCCTGCCGATCGCCGGTGATGGTGGCAGCGGTGGGGGGGGGGCGCAGCACCCGCGGCGGGCGACGACTCCCCCTGTTCAGAGGGACCCTCCTCCTCCTCCCGGTCCTCCTCCTCATCCAGGGTGTCGCGCCTTCTTTTTAGCGCGGAGGGAGCGAGGGAGACCTCCATGTCTGCAAAGGCCTCCTCCTCAACTCCCTCCGGCGGAGCAGGTTTGTCGGGTTCCTCGGGCCCGAGCCCAGCCGCAGGTAATGGCAATACCGTTGCGGCCACAGGTTCGGGCACGAGGCCCCTCCCGCTCGCATCTGCCCCGGTCAACTCCGCGAGGAGCGCGGGTGTAAGGGGCTCAAGGAGCAAGGGCTCGCCATCCACGGGGGGACCCGCCCTAAGGTGTTTTTTCTTTCCCCGCGCCTTTTTTCCGGCCGGACACGCTCCCTCCCCCCCGCCGGAGGCCTTGGTGGCATCGGCCCCCGACGTCAACCGCGCATCAGACGTACTTGACGCGCGGGCAGACCCGGGGGGAGGAGCAGCGGCGGCGCCAGCCTCGGCCGCACGAGATGATCCGGCGGCCTTGGAGGCAGGGCAGTTCCTCCTGATATGCCCCACCTCCTTGCAGGCGTGGCACCGCACACCGTCCGACGTCCAAAAGACGCGATAGGCGGTCCCCTCGTGGAGGACGACGAATGCTCCGTCAGTGTCCTCCTCCCGCGCCAGCTGGATAAACAGCTGGCGCCAGAAGGAGAAGACGTGGCGAAGGCTGGCCTCCCGGAAGCCGAGCGGGATAGGCGTGATCCCCGACCTCACCTCCCCAAGCTGACGCAAATGGGGAAGGAGGAGCTCACCGGGAACATAGGGCGGGACGTTAGAGATGACAATCCTCTGCGCGGTGGCCTCGAGAGGATCCACCGGCAGGAAGGTCCCGCCCACGGTGAGCCCCTTGGTGACGGCCAGGGACACCGCCCGCTCCGACCCCAGGAAGAACACAGCCTTCCCGTACATTTTCGAGGCCGCGACGATGGCTGAGGGGCCGACAACCCCAGCCATGGCTTTGACGCAGGCCTCGATGGTCATAGTGGGGTGAGTGTAGCTCTTCACCCCAAGCTTTTTCGTTATCAGTTTAAATGGTGATGGGGCAGCAGAAGCAGCGGGAGCAGCTGTGGCTGTGGCTGCCGCTCCCGCATAAGTCTTGGCTTGCCCCGCCACTGGCGATGATGTAGTCGCCATTCTGGGGTGCTTTAAGGGCTACACTCACCCCAAGTCACAGGCCTGAAGGTGTTAATGGCCTCAGGTAATATATATATTTTTTTGTCCTCTATTGAGCAGAGGGAGCTGATTAAAATGAGGACACACCTCTCCCCTTACTGAATGAAATTGGGGGAGGGGCCCTCTCCCCTCTGCTCAATAGGCAATTAATAAAAGGTGATGGGACTGAGGTGCCTTAGAAAGACAGGCAGAGAGAGATAGAGAGAGAGAGAGAGGGGGGTAGGAAGGAGGGAGACCACAAGGGCAGTGTTGCCACTCAGGATGGTGGGTGGGTGGGTGTTGGCAGGGGGGCACTCTCTGATGTAGTTTAAAAGTCTTTGGTGATGGTCTTCTGGCAGGGGGAGAAGATGTCTTCACCTGGAAAAGCTGGAGAAGCCCAGGCTCAGTCCTGCAACAGGTCTTAATGATGTAATTAATGAAATTAGAGACTTCACCTGGTCAGCTCCAGCTCTCCCAGGGCAGGCAATAGTAGGGGTGCTAATTAGTGGTGTGTGTGGCCTAGCTTTTAACAAGAGCCACACACACACACACTACACCCCTTGATGGTCCGGCCTTGCTTCTTCTTTTCTCCCCCCACCTAAAATACAAAGTCTTGGGAGAGTGCCCCAAATAACACCCACCTGTAGATGTTTCAAACGAGATGAATCTTCCCTCCTTCCAAACAGTTGATGATTTTTTTTCTGATGTTTCTCTCCCCTCTCTCCTGAAGTGGAGGCCAATTTGGGGAGGCAGTGATAGAAAAGGCCTCTCCCCGGTTGATGTTGATATAGGCCTCCTTTCTCCTTCTCCTCCTCTGCCCAATCTCTCCAGGCACCTCAGTTGTTTGAAGATGTTGGAGGAGGTGGAGGTGGTGATCTATCTTTCAGCAACTCCTCTTCCTGGTCAGGAGACCACCACTCTCCACTCTCTTGCTTTGGCAGCTCCTTCTCCTCTTGCTGCTTGAGACAGCCAGAAAAGCACACAGGTCTTTACTATTCGAAGGTCAGGGCGAATCTGCCCAATAAGTTCTGCCACAGCACTTATATACCGGTGTGGTCACCGTCGGTATTACAGTATACAGCAGCCAAGATAAAGTAGTGCCACACCTAAAATAGTTCTCTTAAAGGTGAACGGTTACATACAATAGTTCTCTTAAAGGTAGAACAGTTACATACACTACAATCCTCCCTTTTTAGCTTACAACATACTTATTTCCCATTAACCATATCATTAGAACATATATACAAATTATGTAAAACAGTTCACAGATTCAGTCTCTCTGGAAGTCTCCTGACTCTGTCCGGATAACGCCTCGGTGGTGTAGTAGTTTTCGGCGGGGTAGTAGGTTCTTCCGGCAAGGCCGATTCAGCTTGATGGACAGTGTCAGGATCATCGGATTCCAGTATTACCAGATCGGAGGTAGAGGCTCTGGGTATCTCTGTTTCGACATTAGCCGTGTAAGGTTGTGGAGTAGGTTGGCTCTTTGTGGATGACCCTATGATCTGGTCAACATGACGCCTTATTATGCTGTCACCAATGTCCACTGTATACAGCAGCGGCCCTAGCCTTTTTACAATAGTTCCAGGCTGCCATTTCTCGGTACGGTAGTCCCGGGCCAAAACTTGTTGACCTGTCTGAAAAGATCTAGTTGGCCTTTCATTCATGCCCTGGAATTGCCGGTTCTCTACGTCCCTTCTGACATTTGGCTTAATCAAATCCAGCCGGCATCTTAGCCTTCTATTGAAAAACATCATGGCGGGAGTTTGATTTGTGACCGCATGTGTTGCATTCCTGTACGCCAACAAGAAGTTATCTACCTTATGTTGTAAGTTGATGTTCTCATTACCCATGGCCTTTATGGCCTTCTTGAAGGTCTGGACAAACCTTTCAGCTAAGCCATTGGTGGCGGGATGGTATGGGGCTGACGTGTAGTGCTTGACCCCATTGCTTTTTAAGAACTTCCTGAATTCTTCGGACACAAATTGTGGTCCATTATCAGAACAGACCTGTTCCGGCAGCCCATTCCTGGCAAACATGGTCCTTAATACTGTGATGGTTTTTTCCATGGTGGTGGAGGACATCTTTATTACCTCCGGCCACTTGGAGTGTGCATCCACCGCTATTAGAAACATTGCGTCCATAAATGGACCAGCAAAGTCGATGTGTACCCTTTGCCAAGGAGATGAGGGCCACTCCCATGGATGCAGAGGAGCTTGTGGTGGCGCGTTTTGGACCTTCTGGCATCCTAGACAACTCTTGGTTATTTCCTCGATGTCTCCATCAATACCTGGCCACCACACAAACGCTCTTGCTAGGTTCTTCATTTTCACTCCACCCAGATGCCCCTCGTGAAGTTCCTTTAGCACCTTATGCTGAAGTTTGGGTGGAATCACCACTCTCGATCCACACATCAAGGTTCCTCGGCACACTGACAGCTGTTCTTTCCGTTGCGAAAATGCTGGCAGTGTTGGTTCGCCATGTGCTGGCCATCCCTCCACTGTTAGATCGTAGACCCGTGAGAGAGTCGGGTCATTTCTTGTTTCATTCTCGATCATCGAATTGGTTACTGGTAGACATTCTACTATGGATGAGTGGAACATCTCTACCGGGTCCATTGTAGCCGCCTCTTCTACTACCGGCAACGGTAGCCGCGATAACCCATCAGCATTTCCATGCTGTTTGGAGCTTTTGTATTTAATGTCATATTGGTGTGCCCCAAGTAACACGGACCACCTCTGTAACCTTTGCGCTGTCATAGTGGAAACGGCCTTGTTCGGGTTGAATATGGACACCAACGGCTGGTGGTCTGTCAGTAATGTGAACTTCTTGCCCTGCAGGTAATGATTGAATTTCTTTACTCCCCACACAAGGCTGAGGGCCTCCCTGTCTATCTGGGCGTAATTTCGCTCCGCGGAGGTCAACGATCGGGACGCAAATGCGACTGGCCTTTCCGAGCCATTTGGTAACTTGTGTGAAAGTACTGCTCCAATTCCATAAGGGGAAGCATCACAAGCTAGACGAAGAGGTAACGTTGGGTTGAAATGAGCCAACACTTCCTCAGAGGTAATCAACGCCTTGCTTCTGCAAAAGGCCTTTTTACAGTCCTCGCTCCACTTCCATGGCACTTCTTTCCGTAACAGAGCATTCAGCGGATGTCGCACCGTGGATAAATTTGGCAGAAACTTGTGATAATAATTAATCAACCCCAGAAACGATCTCAACTGTGAAACGTTTTCCGGAGCGGGGGCCTTCACGACAGCTTCTATCTTGTCAGGCGACTTGTGCAGCCCCTCTTGGTCAATGACATGACCGCAGTACGAGATCCGTTTCTGGAAGAACTCACATTTCTGGCGATTAACTCGAAGGCCATATTCCTTCAACCTGGTGAGCACCAGTTTCAAATTTGTGAGGTGTTCCTCCTCGTCTTCTCCCGTAATCAGGATATCGTCCAAGTAACACTGTGTGCTTGGAACACCTTCTAAGACCTGCTCCATTGCCCTCTGCCAAATTGCAGGAGCCGAAGCTACTCCAAAAACCAGTCTATTATAACGATACAAGCCTCTGTGCGTGTTGATTGTGAGATACTGGTGCGACTCTTCCTCGACTTCCATTTGTAAGTATGCCTGTGCCAGGTCTATCTTGGTGAAGTGTTGCCCGCCAGACAATGAAGCAAAGATATCCTCAATCCGCGGAAGCGGGTATTGTACCGTGTGAAGCACCGGATTAACTGTGATCTTGAAATCTCCGCAGATGCGGACCTTCCCCAGTCCCCCTGGCTTGTTACTTGATGAAGACTTCATGACGGGAACAATGGACGTGGCCCACTCACTCCAGTCCACCTTAGACAGTACCCCTGAACGTTCAAGCTCTTCCAGTTCTGCCTCCACAGCAGGTCGTATCGCATAAGGTACCGATCTAGCTTTGAAAAATTTTGGGCTTGCATGTTCTGCAATCTTGATTTTTGCTTTAATTCCTCTGTGTTCCCAGTCCTTGCTGGAATACCTCTTTAGCTTCGTCCAATATTCTGGACAACCATTCAGGTTTGACCTCTTCCTTCCCGGAATCTACCGTCATTGTGTTTAGTGAATGCCAGTCTATCTTTATTTTCCTGATCCACTCCCGTCCCAGAAGTGGTGGACCTCCCTCGGGCAGCACATACAAGTCCATCCTTCGGTGATCTTTGTCTTTGTATCTCACCTTGACTTCTATCTTCCCGATGGGGTATACTTTGTGCCCCGTGTATGTCTGCAATACTATCTCCGTATCCCGTAGGGGAATATGTTTGAATAACTTTTTGTAATCATGCTTATTCATGACCGTCAATGCCGATCCGGTGTCCACTTCCATCTTCACTTGGACTTTTGCAATCTGTAGTGTGATCCAGATAGTTTGTCGGTCAGCTTCTTTACTCACATTATGAATCCTCAGACTACCCAGTGCCTTGCTGTTGGAGTCTGAGTCCGCATTCTGTTCCTCTGGACTCTTCCCAGTCACCTCATGTACCTTTCTGTACTTCTGCGGTGACTTATTATTGTTGTTCTTCTTTCCTGACCGGCATACCTTAGCTATGTGGCCAAGCTTGCCACATTTCCTACAGTCCTGGTTTTTAACCCAGCATTGGTTCTGGTCGTGTGTTGTCTTCCCACAACGAGAACATTTCGTTGTACCCGAAGTCATTTGATCCACACTGAGTACCGCTGTCTTCCGCTGCATTTCCGCCGTGCCTCTCGCTGCGGCTTCGTGCGATGCTGCAATACGGACAGCCTTATCAAGTGTAAGATCGTTCTCTTCGAGTAGTCGTTTTTGCGTTCCTTCCTTCGACAATCCACACACGAACTTGTCTCGCAATGCCTCTGTCAGATTTCCTCTAAACTGGCAGTATTTCGCTAGTCTACGCAGCTCGACCAAGTACTCCGCGTTGCTTTCCTCTTTTCGTTGTGTTCTCCCGTAAAATTTAGATCGTTCCGCTAACATCAGCGGTGCGGGGTTAAAATGATCCTTCAGGACAGCAACAATATTCTCGAAAGACTGATCCGCCAGTTTAGCTGGTGATAGAAGATGCTTCAATAACCCGTATGTCCTCGCACCCATTGAGTTTAATAAGGTTAGAGCTTTTTCATAATTTGCTATCTTATTAGCCATACAATATATCTCGATGCGTTCTACATACGTGGGCCAGTCTTCCACCTCGGCATTGAAACCGTTGCTGTTACTATGCTTAGGCATCTTCACACTCTTCCTGAGAAACAACAACAATATTCTTTAACTTTTTTTTTTCCAGATGGCGGTTTCCCGCGCTTATCTTCTTTCCCCGCCCACTTTAAAATGGCGGTTCCCGCTTCTGTCTTCTTCCCCCCTACTGGCGGCTTCCCGCGTTTCTTCCCCTGGCAGGAGGGGTAAGCTTCCCTCGGGCGACGGCCGCTGGCTTTCGGGTTTGCAGCCTGCGCGTCGGCTTCAGCGCGTTCCCTTCTCTCGGCAGGGCAGCCGGTGCTGGGTACAACCCGTTGGCGGCGAACAGTTTCAGCCGCTGGGCTGGATCTCGCTCAGCCTTCCTCGCTCGGGCTCTGTCTCTCCCGCTCGCTTGGGCTCCCAATCGCGCCTCCAGCCCTCTCGCAGTCCGGTGCTTCCCTCCCCGGCTGCGGCTACGTTCTCCGCGGTTTATTTATTTTATATCATCCCGCGCCTTACGATCCGGTCGCAGCGCTTCGTGGCCTCAATCACTGTCTGGCCTTTTTCACCCCAATCGCGCCTCCCAGCTTCTCGCAGTCCGGTGCTTTCCTCCCCGGCTGCGGCTGAGTTCTCCGTGGCTTATTTATTTTTATATCTTCCCGCGCCTTACGATCCCGGTCGCAGCGCCTCGTGGTCGCGGTAGTTGTCCGGCCTTTTTCGCCGTCGCGGTCTAGCCGTCTCACGACGCTCCCCAGCCCGCTTGTACCGCGGCTTCTGCTCCACGCTGCCCCAGTCTCAGCGCCTCTGGGCCCGACTTCTGTCCGGCTCCTTTCCCCCTCGACCGTGGTCGAGTGCACCGCCCTTATCCTCCGTTTATTTGTTTCTATTTTCCCTTTACTCACAGTCACCGTGGCCAACTTGCTTCTCGTGTTGATCGGCTCACTCACCACCGTGGCAGAAGGGACAATCCGTGCCTGTTGCTGATGGAAGACTTCGTGTTTGAAATCTTCCTCCTTTCTTGGTCTGCAGACTCGAGTTTTCTCTCAGCAAAACGACGAGGGCGGGTGCCTCTTCTCGACGCTCGTTTATTTCTTCAGAAGTATTGATGCCACAGGGTAAGATCGAACTCGTCGCCACTGTAAAGTCTGTGGGTTGTATAGCGAAGTAATACACAGACTACAAGAGTAACTTAAACAGGACTTTACTATTCGAAGGTCAGGGCGAATCTGCCCAGTAAGTTCTGCCACAGCACTTATATACCGGTGTGGTCACCGTCGGTATTACAGTATACAGCAGCCAAGATAAAGTAGTGCCACACCTAAAATAGTTCTCTGAAAGGTGAACGGTTACATACAATAGTTCTCTTAAAGGTAGAACAGTTACATACACTACAATTACTAGCATCAGTAATGATAACCATGAAACTATCAGATTGTTGTAAAAACCCATCTGGTTCACTAATGTCCCTTTAGGAAAGGAAATCTGCTGTCCTTACCTGGTCTGGCCTATATGTGACTCCAGAAAGGAACAGTAATGTAGCGGCAATGTCACTGGGCTAGTAATCCAGAAATCTGAACTAATAATCCAGAGATGTGAATTCAAATCCCACCATGACAGCTGGGGAATTTAATTTCAGTTAATTAAATAAATCTGTAATAATAAGCTAGTATCAGTAATGGTAACCATGAAACTATTGGATTGTTGTAAAAACCATCTGGTTCACTAATGTCCTGTAGGGAAGGAAATCGGCCTTCTTTACCAGGTCTGGCCTATATTAAGAGAAGGGAGCACCATCCGTGGCGAGGTAAAGGATGGTATCAAATTGAAAATGAAGATGGGAGACCAGAGGATTGGAAAATTTTTAAAAACCAGCAAATGATGACAAAAAATATAATCGAGAGAAGATCAATTATGAGAGTTGATGCGCTATCAATTACTCATAAAAGACGGAGAGTTAGGAGAGTAACTAAAGGCTTTTATTAGCAAAGAACAGAGCATGTCTCTCGTGGTTGACTGGGTTCCAAGAAGGCAGGGGGCTGCCGAGCGGTCACCTTTATACCTGGGCCTGTGGGTGGAGCCAGGGGCGGAGCCAGCAGAGACATGCTGAGGCATGCATAGGTACAACAGTGTACAACAACAACAATAACAGTGGTTTACCACATTCACCCCTTGTTTAAAATTGAGTCCAGCGGGGTGAAGTGTACAAAAGGTTCGTGTAAGTAAGTCTATCAGGTGGCCTTGTATGCCGTCCTGATCGTCGTGGTGGCGGCGGTGATGATGCAGCATCCAACGTTGAATCAGGCGTCTCATTGAGTGGTTGGGTGGTCAATGATGGGTCCTGAGGCTGCGGCATGCCGTCTAGCGGGGTTGGGTTGTGGGTAGTGGTGGATGGCAATGGTAGTGTTTCAGGGACACCCGAAGGTGCGAGACCTCGTGTGGAGGCTGTGTCCTCCCGCCCGTCCGGGTACGCTACGTAAGCATACTGGGGGTAGGCGTGGGTAGTGGTGGGTGGCGAAGGAGGTGTTTCGGGGGCACCCGAAGGTGCGAGGTCTCGTATGGAGACTGTGTCCTCCCGCCCGTCCGGGTACACCACGTAAGCATACTGAGGGTTGGCATGGAGGAGGCTCACCCTCTCGACCAGGGGGTCCGTCTTATGGGACCTCACGTGCTTCCGCAGTAGGACGGGTCCTGGAGAAGTCAACCATGTCGGTAACGAGATCCCCGATGTGGACTTCCTGGGGAAGGAGAACATTCTCTCATGAGGGGTGGCATTGGTGGCTGTACAGAGCAGTGACCGAATGGAATGGAGCGCCGCAGGGAGGACCTCCTGCCAGCGAGAGGTCGGAAGGCCCTTAGATTTCAAGTTTAAAAGGACTGCCTTCCAGACCGTCGCATTCTCCCTTTCCACCTGGCCATTCCCCCGGGGGTTGTAGCTGGTGGTCCTGCTTGTAGCAATACTTCTCACGAGCAGGTACTGACGAAGTTCGTCGCTCATAAAGGATGAGCCCCTGTCGCTATGAATATAGCTAGGGAAACCGAACAAGGCGAAGAGGTCGTTCAGGCATTTAATGACCGTGGTACTGGTCATGTCTGAGCAAGGGATGGCAAACGGGAAACGGGAGTACTCGTCAATTATGTTGAGGAAGTACACATTGCGGTCAGAGGAGGGGAGGGGCCCTTTAAAATCGACGCTCAGCCGTTCAAAGGGGCGCGTGGCTTTGATCAGGCTTGCTCTGTCTGGCCTATAAAAATGCGGTTTGCACTCGGCACAGATTTGGCAGTTCCTGGTCATGGTCCTGACCTCCTCGATGGAGTAGGGCAGGTTACGGGATTTGATGAAGTGAAAAAACCTGGTGACCCCCGGGTGGCAGAGGTCATTGTGGAGGGTCTTCAGTCTATCAACCTGCGCGTTGGTGCATGTACCACGTGATAGGGCATCTGGGGGCTCATTGAGTTTCCCGGGCCGGTACAAGATATCGTAATTGTAGGTGGAGAGTTCGATTCTCCACCTCAAGATCTTGTCATTCTTGATTTTGCCCCTCTGCTTATTATTAAACATAAAAGCTACTGAACGCTGGTCAGTGAGCAGGGTAAATCGTTTTCCGGCCAGGTAATGCCTCCAATGTCGCACAGCTTCCACAATGGCCTGGGCCTCCTTTTCGACAGAGGAGTGTCGAATCTCGGGGCCCTGGAGGGTCCTTGAGAAAAAGGCCATGGGTCTCCCCGCCTGGTTAAGGGTTGCAGCTAGGGCAAAGTCGGATGCGTCGCTCTCCACTTGGAAAGTGATGGACTCATCCACTGCGTGCATCGTGGCCCTCGCAATATCTCTTTTTATGAGAGTGAAGGCTGCACATGCCTCTGCTGTCAGGGGGAAGGAGGTGGACTTGATGAGGGGTCTGGCTTTATCCGCATAGTTGGGCACCCACTGAGCATAGTACGAGAAAAACCCTAGGCATCTCTTCAGGGCTTTTTGGCAGTGGGGGAGGGGGAGCTCCATAAGGGGGCGCATCCTGTCGGGGTCGGGGCCGATGACTCCGTTCTCCACTACACAGCCAAGAATGGCAAGGCGCTTGGTACGAAACATACATTTGTCCTTGTTGTATGTTAGGTTCAGCCGCTGGGCCGTACGGAGGAATTTCTCTAGGTTAACATCATGGTCCTGCTGGTCGCGGCCGCAGATGGTGACGTTGTCTAGATAGGGGAAAGTGGCCTGGAGCGCGTTCTGGTCAACCATCCGGTCCACCTCCCGTTGAAAGACTGAAACCCCGTTGGTGACGCCGAAGGGAACTCTGAGGAAGTGGTAGAGACGACCGTCAGCTTCAAAAGCTGTGTACTGGCGGTCCTCAGCCCTGATGGGGAGCTGGTGGTATGCCGACTTTAGATCAATCGTCGAGAACACCCGGTATTGTGCTATCTGATTGACCATGTCAGATATGCGGGGGAGTGGGTATGCATCTAGCTGGGTGTAGCGATTGATCGTCTGGCTGTAGTCAATAACTAGGCGCTGTTTTTCGCCAGTCTTCACTACCACCACTTGTGCTCGCCATGGGCTGGTGCTACTTTCAATAATCCCTTCCTTCAGGAGTCTCGCTACCTCGGATTTAATGAAGCTCCTATCCCCGGCACTGTAACGCCTGCTTTTGGTAGCGATGGGCTTACAGTCGCGGGTGAGGTTAGCGAACAAGGAGGGGGGGGGAACTTTAAGGGTGGAGAGGCTGCAAATGGTGCGCGGCGGGCGATTTAAAAGCTGCTGGCTGCAGACTGTGAGTGGGGGGAGGGGTCCGTCGTACGCTAATGTGACACTCTTAAGGTGGCACTGAAAATCCAACCCCAGTAGAACAGCAGCGCAGAGATGGGGCAGGACCAGGAGTTTAAAATTTTTGTATTCTGTGCCCCTTACTGAAAGGGTCACTACACAGTAGCCACCGACGTCCGCTGACTGGGCTTTGGAAGCCAAAGAGATCCGATGGCGCGTCGGCAGGACCAGGAGAGAGTAACTGCGCACCGTGTCGGGGTGGATAAAGCTCTCCGTGCTCCCGCTGTCAAAAAGGCAGGTAGTGGCGCGGCCGTTTACCGTAATGTCCATCATGGACCTGGACAGTTGATGAGGGAGAGATTGGTCCAGCGTCATGGAGGCCAGCGTATGGTCAAGCGAGTCGATGTGGTCGTCAGATGAGGCGGTGGTTGAGTCCGGGTCCCCCGTGGTTGAAGTTGGGGACGTCCAAGATGGCGGACAACATGGCGGCGCCCATGATCTCGATCCCCACGCGGCTGGGGGAGCCCAAGATGGCGGACAAGATGGCTGCCCCCACGGTTCACACGCGGCGCTGCTGGCGTTAGCGGTTTTACCTTTGCAGGCGCTGACATAGTGTCCTTTCTTCCCGCAGCCGGAGCAGGTAGCGTTTCTCGCCGGGCAGCGTGCTCTGGGGTGTTTTGCCTGGCCACAAAAATAACATTTCTCTGCCTTGGACATCGCAGCAGCAGTTGAAGGTGGCGGTCCCATGACCCAAGGTTGTGGCGTCCACATTGCGGAGCGGTTAGGGGAGAAGGCGTCCATATTCCTGTGGGCCGCGTCGAGCGAGAGCGCGAGGGACACTGCCTTTCTCAGGTCCATTTCTCCCTTTTCCAGCAGTCTCTGCCGGGAGTAGTCGGACCTTAGACCCGCAACGAAAGCATCTCGGATCAGTCCCTCCGTGTGTGCTGCGGCTGATACTTCTTTGCAATCGCAGCCTCGGCCGAGTATTCGTAGTGCCCGTAGGAAGGCCTCCACCGATTCCCCGGGCTGCTGTCTGCGGGATCTTAAGAGGTGCCTGGCATAGACCGTATTTACCGGGCGTGCGTATTGCCCTTTTAGCAGACCGATAGCCGCCGCGTAGGTCGTCGCATCCTGGGTTATTGTATAAACTTGGTGGCTCACCTTTGAGGCCAGGATTTCCAACTTGTTTTCGTCCAGGGTCACAGTTGAGGCTTGCAGGTAGGCCTCGAAGCAACGCAGCCAATGCGCGAATTTGGTAGCCGAACCCGCTTCTTGGGGGTCTAGGTCCAGGCATGTTGGTCTGAGGGCTCGCAGCAGCTCCTGCTGCTCAGCGTTTGTTGTCGACATTTTGTTTTTGCTAATAAAATTGATGCGCTATCAATTACTCATAAAAGACGGAGAGTTAGGAGAGTAACTAAAGGCTTTTATTAGCAAAGAACAGAGCATGTCTCTCGTGGTTGACTGGGTTCCAAGAAGGCAGGGGGCTGCCGAGCGGTCACCTTTATACCTGGGCCTGTGGGTGGAGCCAGGGGCGGAGCCAGCAGAGACATGCTGAGGCATGCATAGGTACAACAGTGTGCAACAACAACAACAACAATAACAGTGGTTTACCACAAGAGTAAACTGGCAAGAAACATTAAAACAGATAGTAAGAGCTTCGACAGGTATATAAAAAGGAAGAGGGTAGCTAAAGTAAACATTGGTCCCTTAGAGGATGAGACTGGGGAATTAATCATGGGGAATGGGGAAATGGCAGAGATGAACAAATATTTTGTATCTGTCTTCACGGTAGAAGAAACTAACAACATCCCAATAATGGATAATCAAGGGGCCACAGGGAGGGGGGAACTAAACACAATCACTATCACTAAGGAAATTGTACTTGGTAAAATAATGGGACTAAAAGATGGCAAGTCCCCTGGACCAGATGGTCTGCATCCCAGGGTCTTAAAAGAAGTGACTGCAGAGATAGTGGATGCATTGGTTGCAATATACCAAAATTCCCTGGACTCTGGAGAGGTCCCAGCGGATTTGAAAACTGCAAATGTAACACCCCTATTTAAGAAAGGAGGGAGACAGAAAGCAGGAAACTATAGACCAGTTAGCCTAACATCTGTCGTTGGGAAAATGCTGGAGTCCTACATTAAGGAAGCAGTAGCAGGGCATTTGGAAAGTCATAATGCAGTCAAGCAGAGTCAGCATGGTTTTATGAAAGGGAAATCATGTTTAACAAATTTGCTGGAGTTCTTTGAGGAGGTAACGAGCAGGGTGGACAAAGGTGAACCAGTGGATGTGGTGTATTTGGATTTCCAGAAGGCATTCGATAAGGTGCCACATAAAAGGTTACTGCATAAGTTAAGAGCTCCTGGAATTGGGGGTAATATATTAGCATGGATAGAGAATTGGCTAACTAACCGAAAGCAGAGAGTCAGGATAAATGGGTCATTTTCCGTTTGGCAAAAGGTATCTAGTGGGGTGCCACAGGGATCGGTGCTTGGGCCTCAACTATTTACAATCTACATTAATGACTTGAATGAAGGGACCGAGTGTAATGTAGCCAAGTTTGCGGATGATAAAAAGATGGGTGGGAAAGCAAGTTGTGCAGAGGACTCAAATAACCTGCAAAGGGATATAGACAGGCTAAGTGAGTGGGCAAACATTTGGCAGATGGAGTATAATGTGGGAAAGTGCGAGGTTATACACTTTGGCAGGAAAAATAAAAAAGCAAATTAATATTTAAATGCAGAGAGATTACAAAATGCTACAGTTCAGAGGGACCTGGGGATCCTTGTGCATGAAACACAAAAAGTTAGTATGCAGGTACAGCAAGTAATCAAAAAGGCAAATGGAATGTTGGCCTTTATTTCAAAGAGGTTGGAGTATAAAAGCAGGGAAGTCCTGCTACAACTCTACAGGGTATTGGTGAGACCACATCACGAGTACTGCATACAGTTTTGGTCTCCTTATTGAAGGAAGGATATACAGTAGTTGCATTGGAGGCAGTTCAGAGACGATTCACTCGGTTAATTCCAGAGATGAGGGGGTTGACTTATGAGGAAAGGTTGAGCAGACTGAGCCTATACTCATTGGAATTTAGAAGAATGAGAGGTGATCTTATTGAAACATATAAGATACTGAGGGGGCTTGACAAGGTAGATGCAGAGAGGTTGTTTCCGCTTGTGGGGAAATCTAGAACGCAGGGGCACAGCTTTAGAATAAAGGGTTGCCCTTTTAGAACTGAGATGAGGAGGAATTTCTTCTCTCAGAGGGTCGTAAATCTGTGGAATTCTCTGCCCCAGAGAGCAGTGGAGGCTGGGTCATTAATTACATTTAAGGTGGAGATAGACAGATTTTTGCAAGATAAGGGAGTGAAGGGTTATGAGGAGCGGGCGGGGAAGTGGGTTTGAGCCCAAGATTAGCCATGATCTTATTGAATGGCAGAGCAGGCTCGAGGGGCCAAGTGGCCTATTCCTGCTCCTATTTCTTATGTTCTTATATGTGACTCCAGACCCACAGCAATGTGGTTGACTCTTAAATGCCCTAGCAAGCCACGCAGTTGTAACTAACCGCTATGAAACAAAATAATAATAAGAATGATACCGGACGGATCACCCGGTATCGACCTCGGCACCGGCTATGGACACGGCAACGGCACACCCATCCCAGTCAACCCTGCAAAGTCCTCCTCATCAACATCTGGGGACTTGTGCCAAAATTGGGAGAGCTGTCCCACAGACTAGTCATGCAACAGCCTGACATAGTCATACTCACAGAATCATACCTTTCAGCCAATGTCCCAAACACCTCCATCACCATCCCTGGGTATGTCCTGTCCCACCAGCAGGACAGACACACCAAGGGTGGTGGCACCGTGGTATACAATCGGGAAAGAGTGGCCCTGGGAGTCCTCAACATTGACTCCAAACCCCATGAAGTCTCATGGCTTCAGGTCAAGCATGGGCAAGGAAACCTCCTGCTAATTACCACCTACCGCCCTCCCTCAGCTGATGAATCAGTACTCCTCCACGTTGAACACCACTTGGAAGAAGCACTGAGAGTAGCAAGGGCACAGAATGTACTCTGGGTGGGGGACTTCAATGTCTACCACCAAGAGTGGCTTGGTAGCGCCACTACTGACCGAGCTGGCCAAGTCCTGAAGGACGTAACTGCAGGTCTGGGCCTGCGACAGGTGGTGAGTGCACCAACAAGAGGGAAAAACCTACTTGACCTCGTCCTCACCAATCTACCTGTTGCAGATGCATCTGTCCATGACAGCATTGGCAGCAGTGACCACCGCACAGTCATTGTGGAGACGAAGTCCCGTCTTCACACTGAGAACACCCTCCATCGTGTTGTGTGGCACTACCACTTTGCTAAATGGGATAGATTCAGAACAGATCTAGCAGCTCAAAACTGGGCATCCATGAGGCCCTGTGGGCCATCAGCAGCAGCAGAATTGTATTCCACCACAATCTGTAATCTCATGGCCCGGCATGTCCCTCACTCTACCATTACCACCAAGCCAGGGGACCAACCCTGGTTCAACAATGAGTGTAGAAGAGCATAACAGGAGCAGCACCAGGAGTACCTAAAAATGAGGTGCCAACCTGGGGAAGCTGCAACACAGGACTACATGCAAGCTAAAAAGAGGAAGCAGCATGCTATAGACAGGGCTAAGCGATCCCACAATCAACAGATCAGATCAAAGCTCTGCAGTCCTGCCATATCCAGTTGTGAATGGTGGTGGACCATTAAACAACTAACGGGAGGAGGAGGCTCCAAGAATATCCCCATCCTCAATGATGGTGGAGCCCAGCACGTGAGTGCAAAAGACAAGGCTGAAGCGTTTGCAACCAACTTCAGCCAGAAGTGCCGAGTGGATGATCCATATCGACCTACTCCCGAGGTCCCCACCATCACAGCAGCCATTCTTCAGCCAATTCGATTCACTCCACATAATGTCAAGAAACGGCTGAGCGCACTGGATACAGCAAAGGCTATGGGCCCCGACAACATCCCGGCTATCGTGCTGAAGACTTGTGCTCCAGAACTAGCCGCACCTCTAGCCAAGCTGTTCCAGTACATCTACAACACTGGCATCTATCCGACAATGTGGAAACTGCCCAGGTATGTCCTGTCCACAAAACGCACGACAAATCCAACCCGGCCAATTACCGCCCCATCAGTCTACTCTCAATCATCAGCAAAGTGATAGAAGGTGTCATCGACAGTGCTATCAAAATCAAATCAAATCAAATCAACTTTTATTGTCATTGTTAGTGCACAAGTGCAGTACAACGAAATGTAGGCTTGCGGCTCCCGAGAATGTACAATTTGGATTAGGACACTTAAACATTTCAACATACATTTGTACATATATATTAGCATAAATATGACCATAATAAAGTGCATCGGCAGATGTGCAGGCTTTAGTGTTTATTTGTGGAGTTCAGTAGGATGACAGCCCTGGGAAAGAAACTGTTCCTAAATCTGGTCGTACGGGTGCGAATGCATCTGTAGCGTCTTCCAGATGGTAGGAGGGCGAACAGACTGTGGCTGGGGTGGGTAGGGTCTTTGATGATGGACCGTGCCCTCTGTAATAATAATAATAATAATAATTAATAATTCAACTTTATTGTCATTGTACAATGCACAAGTACATGAACAACGAAATGTGATCTTGCAAGCTCCCATGAGTCCAGTACAAATAACATTAACATTAAACGTAAATAGCACCGTCCTGGGAGAAGCAAAGCCGCTGCGTCTGTGCGCGCCGCCATTCCATTTCCACCATTCCTCCTGTCCGACAATCTTCAGCCCAACGCCCGGGCCTGCTCACCAGCCGCCCCTCCCGGGGCTCCTTCCGTGACCTTCGCAGTTTTGACTACCCGCTGCAGGGCTTTCCGGTCATGGGAGCTACAGCTGCCGTACCATACCGTGATACAGTTTGTCAGGATGCTCTCTATAGTGCAGCGGTAGAAGTTAGAGAGGATCGGGGGTGACAGATTACATCCCTTCAGCCTCCTCAAGAAATATAGGCGCTGCTGGGCCTTCTTCACCAGAGAGGAGGTGTTGAGGGACCAGGAGAGGTCTTCCGTGATGTGGACTCCGAGGAACTTAAAGCTGGCCACCCTTTCCACCTCCGCCCCATTGATGTGGATGGGGGTGTGACTTCCGCCTTTGGACTTCCTGAAGTCCACGATTATTTCCTTTGTTTTCTTGGTGTTAAGGGCCAGGTTGTTGTCGGCGCACCACTTCACGAGATGCTGGACCTCCTCCCTGTAGGCTGACTCATCGTTGTTGGTGATCTGGCCTACTACCGTGGTGTCATCTGCAAACTTGATGATGGTGTTGGAACCATTAACAGCCACACAGTCGTGGGTGAAGAGGGAGTAGAGGAGGGGGCTCAGCACTTACCAATAATCTGCTCACTGATGCCCAGTTTGGGTTCCGCCAAGACCACACGGCTCCCGAACTCATTACAGCCTTGGTCCAAATATGGACAAAGGAGCTGAATTCCAGGGGTGAGGTGAGACTGACTGCCCTTGACATCAAGGCAGCATTTGACCGAGTGTGGCATCAGGGAGCCCTCGTAAAATTGAAGTCAATGGGATGCGAGGAAAACGCTCCACTGGCTGGAGTCATACCTAGCACAAAGGAATATGGTTGTGGTGGTAAAGGTCAATCATCACAGCCACAGGACATCACTGCAGGAGTTCCTCAGGGCAGTGTCCTAGGCCCAACCATCTTCAGCTGCTACATGAATGACCTTCCCTCCAACATAAGGTCAGAAATGGGGAAGTTCGCTGATGACTGCACAGTGTTCAGTGCCATCCGCAACTCCACAGATAATGAAGCAGTCTATGCCCGCATGCAACAAGACCTGGATGACGTTCAGGCTTGGGCTGATAAGTGGCAGCTAACATTCGCGCCACAGAAGTGCCAGGCAATGACTATCTCCAACAAGCAAGAGTCCAACCGCCTCCCATTGACATTCAATGGCATGCAGGAGTCGCTGGAAATCAACAGACTGCGAGACTTTTCTTGCAGCAAAGAAAAACGCATGTTACCTTTATTAACTCTCCGCATGGACTGAGGGACTTGGCCTCGTCGCAGGGCTATGACGTCATCACACAATCGACGACTCTTAAAGGGACCCTGCCCTGATAACCCAACCAAGTTCCGTACATAACGTGGAGCGATAACAACATTGGCTAAACATAGTGAATCTTGTTACTGTCCCTATGTGGTCTCCGCCACATACGTCCCCCCAGAATTCACTAGAACTGGCAATGTCAGTCGTTGAGGGGCCCGGATCACACAGCCGAAATGGCTCCTTAAGTGGGGGGCGGGGACCAGGGGGGTCGTCGGAGGGTCCCCGGGTGCTCGGTGGTGGGCTGAGGGTGCAGAAGCCGGAGGTCGGCCCCGCCGCGGGGGCTGAGCCAACCCAACGGGTCGGTCCAGATCCAGGTGGGCCGGCTTAAGACGGTCCACGGAAATGTAGTCCGGCTTACCGCCGACATCCACCACGAAGGCCTTGTCCCCGGCTTCCAGGACACAGAATGTTCCGTCGTAGGGTGGGTGAAGAGGTCCCCGGTGGGCGTCATGGCAGACAAAAACGTACTCCGCCGCACGAAGGTCGGGCGGAACGTGGGACTGAGGGAGACCGTGCTGCGACGTGGGCACTGGCGCGAAAACCTTGGCGTTGTCCAGGAGGGCGGACTGCTGATGGGCTGCGGACCAAGGGTCCATGGCGTTGGGGACGAACTCCCCGGGAATCCGCAGCGGCTGCCCGTAGACGAGCTCGGCGGACGAGGACTGGAGGTCCTCCGTGGGGGCGATCCTGAGTCCCAGCTTGACCCACGGGAGTCTGTCGATCCAACTGTCATCCCGGAGGCTGGCCCGGAGCGCGGCCTTCATGGAGCGATGAAACCGTTCGCACAACCCGTTAGCCTGAGGGTGATATGCGGTGGTACGGTGGAGTCTTAACCCGAGGCCTTGGGCGACAGCGTTCCAGAGCTCCGACATGAACTGGGGCCCCCGGTCGGAGGAGACGTTAGATGTGGTGCCGAACCGGGCGACCCAAGTGTTGATGAACGCCCGAGCCACATCGGCGGACGCTGTTGACGACAGCGGGACGGCTTCCGGCCATCGGGTGGTTCTGTCGACCATCGTGAGGAGGTGGGTGAACCCGCGGGAGGGCAGTAGGGGCCCCACCAGGTCCATGTTAACATGGTTGAACCGCCTCTCGGGCACTGCGAAAGGCGCCAACGGGGCCTTAGTATGGCGATGCACTTTCGAGCGCTGGCATACCACGCAGGTATTGGCCCAGTCGCGAATGTCCTTCTTGAGCCCGTGCAAAACGAACTTAGCCGCCACCAGCTTCTGTGACGGCTTCCTGCCCGGGTGGGAAAGGCTATGGACGGCGTCGAAAACCTGCCGTCTCCACCCGTTGGGCACGACGGGACGTGGCTGCCCAGCGGAGAAGTCGCAGAGGAGCGTGGTGCCGGCATCGTCAAACGCGACGTCCGCTAACTGAAGGCCCGTGACAGCCGTCCTGTAGGCCTGGACGTCCGGGTCGGAGGCCTGGTCGGCTGCCATGCGGGTGTAGTCGATGCCGAGGTGTACGGCGCTGGCAACGACCCGGGAGAGACAGTCGGCGACGGGGTTGTCTTTCCCAGCCACATGCTGGATGTCCGTCGTGAACTCGGAGACGAAGGAAAGCTGGCGCTGCTGACAGGCCGACTACGGCTCGGAAACTTTGGCCATGGCGAAGGTCAACGGCTTGTGGTCCAAGAACGCCGTGAACGGGCGGGCCTCTAGCAGGAAACGGAAGTGTCGGACGGCGAGGTAGAGGCCGAGAAGCTCGCGATCGAAGGTACTGAACCTCCGCTCGTTGGGGCGGAGCTGCCGGCTGAAGAAGGCGAGCGGCTGCCAGGCGCCGTTGACCCACTGTTCGTGGACGGCGCCGACAGCATAGTCCGAAGCGTCAGTGGTGAGAGCGATCAGCGCATCGGGCAATGGATGCGCCAGCATGGTCGCGTTAGCCAGGGCCCTTTTCGTGTCCGTGAAAGAATTGGCCATCTCCTCGGACCAGTCGACGGCGAGCTTGGCGGGCTTGTCTTTGAGGGCCTCGTAAAGGGGCCGCATAAGCTGGGCTGCCCGGGGAACGAAGCGATGATAAAAGTTCGCCATGCCCAAAAACTCCTGCAGGGCCTTCACGGTGAGGGATCGCGGAAAATCCTTCACGGACTCCACTTTCGACGGCAGTGGCACCGCCCCGTCCTTCGTGATGCGGTGCCCGAGAAAGTCGATTGAGGACAGCCCGAACTGGCACTTGGCCGGATTGACGATTAGGTCATGCTGGCTGAGGCGTTCGAAGAGAGTCCGGAGGTGGGACACATGCTCCCTCCTGGAGGCGCTGGCGATGAGAATGTCGTCCAGGTAGAGGGACCTGATGGCTTACATCCTAGGGTCTTGAGAGAAGTAGCGGTAGGGATTGCGGATGCATTAGTGGTAATTTTCCAAAACTCCCTGGATTCAGGAAAGGTCCCAGCAGATTGGAAAACTGCTAATGTAACCAAATCAATCAAATCAAATCAAATCAAATCAAATCAACTTTTATTGTCATTGTTAGTGCACAAGTGCAGTACAACGAAATGTAGGCTTGTGGCTCCCGAGAGTGTACATTTGGATTAAGACATTTAAACATTCAACATACATTTGGCTTGTAGTATATTAACATAAACATAACCATAATAAAGTGCATTGGCAGATGTGCAGGCTTTAGAGTTTATTTGTGGAGTTCAGTAGGATGACAGCCCTGGGAAAGAAGCTGTTCCTAAATCTGGTTGTACGGGTGCGAATGCATCTGTAGCGTCTCCCAGATGGCAGGAGGGCGAACAGACTGTGGCTGGGGTGGGTAGGGTCTTTGATGATGGACCGTGACCTCCGTAGACAGCGTTTCTGGTATATGTGCTCTATGGTCGGTAGCCGGGTGCCGGTAATGCGTTGGGCAGTTTTGACTACCCGCTGCAGGGCTTTCCGGTCATAGTAGCTACAGCTGCCATACCATACTGTGATACAGTTTGTCAGGATGCTCTCTATAGTGCAGCGGTAAAAGTTAGAGAGGATCAGGGGTGACAGGTTACATCCCTTCAGCCTCCTTAGGAAATATAGGCGCTGCTGGGCCTTCTTCACCAGAGAGGAGGTATTGAGGGACCAGGAGAGGTCTTCCGTGATGTGGACTCTGAGGAACTTAAAGCTGTCCACCCTTTCCACCACAGCCCCATTGATGTGGATGGGGGTGTGACTTCCGCCTTTCGACTTCCTGAAGTCCACAATGCTTTCTTTGGTTTTCTTGATGTTAAGGGCCAGGTTGTTATCGGCGTACCACTCCAATGTAACGCCCTTATTTAAAAAGGGAGGTAGACAAAAGGCTGGAAACTATAGACCAGTTAGCCTAACATCTGTGGTTGGTAAAATGTTGGAGTCCATTATTAAGGAAGCAGTGACAGGACATTTGGATAAGCATAATTTAATCGGACAGAGTCAGCATGGTTTTATGAAGGGGAAGTCATGTTTGACAAATTTGCTCGAATTCTTTGAGGACGTAACAAACAGGGTGGATAAAGGGGAACCAGTGGATGTGATGTACTGGACTTCCAAAAGGCATTTGACAAGGTGCCACACAAAAGATTACTGCACAAGATAAAAAATCACAGGGTTGGGGGTAATATACTGGCATGGGTGGAAGATTGGTTATCTAACAGAAAACAGAGAGTTGGGATAAATGGTTCATTCTCGGGTTGGCAATCAGTGACTAGTGGTGTTCCGCAGGGGTCAGTGCTGGGACCCCAACTCTTTACAATCTATATTAACGATTTGGAGGAGGGGACCAAGTGCAACATATCCAAGTTTGCTGATGATACCAAGATGGGAGGGAAAGCAGTGAGTGAGGAGGACATAAAAAACCTGCAAAAGGACATAGACAGGCTAAGTGAGTGGGCAGAAATTTGGCAGATGGAATATAATGTTGGAAAGTGTAAGGTTATGCACTTTGGCAGAAAAAATCAAAGAGCAAGTTATTATCTAAATGGAGAGAAACTGCAAAGTGCTACAGTACAAAGGGATCTGGGGGTCCTGGTGCATGAAACACAGAAGGTTAGTATGCAGGTACAGCAGGTGATCAGGAAGGCCAATGGAATCTTGGCTTTTATTGCAAGGGGGATGGAGTATAAAAGCAGGGAAGTCTTGCTTCAGTTATACAGGGTACTGGTGAGGCCACACCTGGAATACTGCGTACAATTTTGGTTTCCATATTTAAGAAAAGATATACTTGCTCTCGAGGCAGTTCAGAGAAGGTTCACTCGGTTGATTCCGGAGATGAGGGGTGGAAGGGGTTTTCCTCGAGAGGTTTCCCTGAGGTTTCTCTCTCTAGAGGCCTCTCTCTCTTGCACAGTAAAACCCTGAGTGGTTCGACCCACTCGCCCCTTAGATTCTATACTCTGGACTTAGGCGCAGGAACTACAATGTAGAGAAAACTCTTGTCGACCAAGTTTGATGAAACAAAATGAAATTTTATTGCATAAGGAAAAATATCAAATCAAATGCAAGCAGATAAGGGAGTACATGGGAGGGAAAAACACACAAACAAATCATAATGACACAGAACTAAAGTAAATACAGGCATCTTATACTCTACAAAGATCATCATGAAATAAGGAAACACACGGAACATCGAGGGACAACAACTCATGTTAATTGTACCCTTAAATCCACCCCCTTATTAAACCTATCTAGATCTGATTGTGAAGGGCCAGAAACATTCTCACCAACCCCACTAGGAAGTGCAAGGTTTTGAAATCGAGTCTGTGTTTGGTCCTTTCAGGCGTTTCATCTCCACGTGGATAGTGGAGCCCCTGCGAGCTGCGCCACACCTCTCTCCTGAGGTGGGGGTCGGGGGCGGCTGGACACCAGCGGGCCTGGATGTCGGCGGGGTCGAGGATTGTCGGCTTGACCCTGGTTAGAGGAGCCTTGGGCTGTCTCCCATCGCTTCTTCAGGTTCCTTTTCTCTCTTTTCCCGAGCCGGGGTGGCTGGAAGGTTTCTTCTTTTGGGACCTTTATTTTTTTGTCTCTTCTCCCAAGTTGGGTCGATGGCCTCTCGTTCCGGCAACGGCCCGGGGATGGTCGATGATCTCCCGATGTGCTTCTCCGGGGTGGAACGCCGGTTTCGAGATGGCCTTCTCGATGTTGGCTTTCTTCTTCCTCCTGCGAGTGCCTGCTCCTTCTTCTGGGTGCCCGGATTCAAGCTGTATGCTTCCAGCTCTCCAAGCCTGCTTGTCCTGTCTGTGTGTCTGCGTGTCCAACTGCCGAAAAAGTCTTCCAGATATACTTTCTTCCAGAAACCTCCGTCTCCCGCCCAAAATCAGGTTAGTCTTTGTTTAATTTTTGGCGGGCTGGGAGCACAGTGGGGTAGTCATTATATTTTTAAATGTCTTAAACGGCTGGTAAAAGGCCCATCTCTGGTCTGGAATTACCTTCATTGTTTTTAATGTCCTGCTGATCTCGTTATCTAGTCCTTGGTGCTGTTCTCATGAATATGAAATTGTCCCCTTTTGTCTGGGTCAACATTTTGATGGCCTCTGTCTCCAGGCCGATCTTGACTAGATCTGCATCTAATCCATATGCATACGTGTGGGTCTGGTTTTGTTCTCTCAGAAACGGCTTCCAGAACTTACTGTGGGTTGAATCCACAAAGCTGTCTGAGGTTGCGCAGGAACCATTTTAAAGTGTCCCAATAAGCTGGTCACATGGTATGGCGGCCATTTTGTATGCCCCTTTTTCTGGGCTTCTTTTAAAACAGTCTTTAAAATAACGGCCTTTTCTGCCATTTGACCCTTATTAATATAAAGTCCAATTTTGCGAATCCTACAGGGGGTTGACTTATGAGGAAAGGTTGAGTAGGTTAGGCCTCTACTCATTGGAATTCAGAAGAATGAGAGGTGATCTTATCGAAACATATAAGATTGTGAGGGGGCTTGATAGGGTGGATGCGGGGAGGATGTTTCCACTGATGGGTGAGACTAGAACTAGGGGGCATAATCTTAGAATAAGGGGCTGCCCTTTCAAAACTGAGATGAGGAGAAACTTCTTCACTCAGAGGGTAGTAAATCTATGGAATTTGCTACCTCAGAGAGCTGTGGAAGCTGCGACATTAAATACATTTAAAACGGATATAGACAGTTTCCTAGCTGATAAGGGAATTAGGGGTTACGGGGAGCGGGCAGGGAGGTGGACATGAGTCTAGGTTCAGATCAGCCATGATCCTATTGAATGGCGGAGCAGGCCCGAGGGGCCGTATGGCCTACTCCTGCTCCTACTTCTTATGTTCTTATGAACAGGAATGGCAGGTCCCGTAACACGGTGTCCATTAGGCATTGAAAAGCCTGAGCGGTGTTTTTGAGACCGAATGGCATGCGGGGGAATTCGAACAGCCCGAACGGGGTGATCACCGCGGTTTTCGGGACGTCCTGCGGCCGGACGGGGACCTGGTGGTAACCCCGAACGAGGTCCACTTTAGAGAAAACAACTTCCCCGGCCAAGCGGGCGGAAAAGTCCTGGATGTGTGGAATCGGGTAGCGGTCGGGGGTCGCAGCATCGTTGAGGCGCCGGTAATCGCCGCACGGGCGCCCACCGCCGCCTGATTTCGGTGCGATGTGGAGGGGCAAGGCCCACGGACTGTTCAACCGGCGAATGATGCCGAGGCGCTCCATCATGTCGAACTCGGCTTTAGCGATGGCGAGTTTCCCCGGGTCGAGGCACCGAGCGCGGGCGTAGACAGGCGGACCGGTGGTCGGGATGTGGTGTTCTACCCCGTGCTTGGTGGCAGCGGACGAGAAAGTGGGCTTCGTGAGGTCCGGGAACCCGGCGAGGAGGCGGGAAAACTCATCGGAGGCCGGGAGTGCCCTGGACAACTTAGTCGTGCCGGAACCACTGAGCGAACACGGGAGCGAACTGAAAGTCTCAGCGTGGACGAGAGGTCGGTTCTTGACGTCCACCAAAAGGCCATTGGCGCAGAGGAAGTCAGCGCCGAGAAGGGGGGTGGACACTTTCCCTGTAACAAAGTCCCAAGCGAAACGCTGCCCGCCAAAACACAGAGCCATGCTCCGTTTCCCGAAGGTACGGATGGAACTGCCGTTGGCGGCTTCGAGGGCGGGGCCGTGGTTCCCCCACTGTATGTCTATGGTTGACGCGGGCAGGACGCTCACCTGGGCACCCGTGTCGCAGAGGAAACGACGTCCAGAGTCAGTGTCCGTAATGAATAACAGACTACCTGAACGGCCGACAGCCATGGTAGCTAATGAGTGGGCCTTCGCGTTTCCCGACACGGTAAAGCTGCACAGGGTCCAGCACTTCTTAGCTTTGGGGCCGAACTGCGCGTGGTAGAAGCACATGTTTGGGGGCTGCCGCCGTTGAGCTGTGGCAGTGGGGGCAGGGCCCCGCATGGCCGCACAGTACTGTTGCCCGGCGGAGAAAAATTTGTCGGCCTCCTTGGCCAGGTCGCGGAAATCACTAATATGAGAGTTGGCTAAAGCCGACCATACCTGCCCTGGCAGCTGTTGTAGGAACAGTTTTCTGAAGAGGAAGCATGGCTTGTGCTTGCCCAGGAGGGTTAACATGTGGTCCATCAGTTCTGAGGGCTTGGAGTCGCCAAGCCCGGGTAGAGAGAGAAGCTGGCGTGCGCGCTCGGGTTCAGTTAGTGCAAAAGTCTCTAGGAGGTGCGTTCTCAGCGTCGCAAATTTGTGGTGCTCCGGGGGGTCCTCGAGCAGGCTCACGACTCTGGCCGCAGTGGAGCTGCCGAGAGCAGAGACGACGTAATAATACTTCGTGTCGTCCGCGGTGATGTCCCGGAGTGCAAACTGAGCCTCAGCCTGGGCGAACCAAGCGGCAGCCTGTCGTTCCCAAAACTCCAGTAATTTGAGAGAAACGGCGTTCGTCGCCATCTCGGATAAAGTCTTTGGAAACGTCCAAAAGAGAAACGGGGTCACCAATGTAGGAGTTGCTGGAAATCAACAGACTGCGAGACTTTCGTAGCAGCAAAGAAAAATGCGTGTTAGCTTTATTAACTCTCCGCATGGACTGAGGGACTCGGCCTCGTCGCAGGGCTATGACGTCATCACACAATCGACGACTCTTAAAGGGACCCTGCCCCGATAACCCAACCAAGTTCCGTACATAACGTGGAGCAATAACAACATTGGCTAAACAGAGTGAATTATATTACTGTCCCTATGTGGTCTCCACCACAGGCATTACCATCGCCAAATCCCCCACTATCAACATCCTGGGGGTCACCATTAACCAGAAACTTAACTGGACCAGCCACATAAATACTGTGGCAACAAGAGCAGGTCAGAGACTAGGTATTCTGCGATGAGTGTCTCACCTCCTGACTCCCCAAAGCCTTTCCACCATCTACAAGGCACAAGTCAGGAGTGTGATGGAATACTCTCCACTTGCCTGGATGAGTGCAGCTCCAACAACACTCAAGAAGCTCGACACCATCCAGGACAAAGCAACCCGCTTGATTGGCACCCCATCCACCACCTTAAACATTCACTCCCTCCACCACCGGCGTACCGTGGCTGCAGTGTGTAACCATCTACAAGATGCACTGCAGCAACTCACCAAGGCTTCTTCGGCAGAACCTCCCAAGCCCATGACCTATTCCATCTAGAAGGACAAGGGGAGCAGGCGCATGGTAACATCACCACCTCCAAGTTCCCCTCCAAGTCAAACACCATCCTGACTTAGAAGTATATCGCCGATCCTTCATCGTCGCTGGGTCAAAATTCTGGAACTCCCTACCTAACAGCACTGTGGGAGTACCATCACCACACGGACTGCAGCGGTTCAAGAAGGCAGCTCACCACCACCTTCTCAAGGGCAACTAGGGATGGGCAATAAATGCTGGCATTGCCAGTGACGCCCTGATCCCATAAACGAATAAAAAAAGACCCATAGCAATGTGGCTGATTCTTAACTGCTCTCTGAAATGGCCGAGCAAGCCACTCAGTTGTAACAAACCGCTACGAAAAAGAATTAAAAAACAGACCACCCAGGCACGGCAACGGCACACCCAGCCCAGTTGACACTGCAATGTCCTCCTCACCAACATCTGGGGATTTGTGCCAAAATTGGGAGAGCTGTCCCACATATTAGTCAAGCCTGACACAGTTATACTCACAGAATCATACCTTTCCAACCAATGTCCCAAACTCCTCCACCACCTTCCCTGTGTATGTCCTGTCCCACCAGCCGGACAGACCCACCAGAGCTGGTGGCACAGCGGTATACAGTCGGGAAGGAGTGGCTCTCAACATATTGACTCCGGACCCCATGAAGTCTCATGGCTTCAGCTCAAGCATGGGCAAGGGAGCCTCCTGCTGATAACTGCCCTACCTCAGCTGATGAATCAGTATACTCCTCTATAGTAATCTGGGATGTTATGATTAAGGTTATCCACCAGGTGGTGCTGCAGCAAATGCTGCTGCTAAGGTCAGAGGTTTGCTTCCTGTATAGGTCAGGACAAGGTGGAATGCCAGGATGCTGATGCAGGCTGTCTGTAAACGTGTTTCCCAGTTGTTAATAAAGTACTCGTGTTAATTCTAACATCTAGCCTCTGAGTTCCTATTCCACTTTCTGGATTTATCACATTTGGTGACGAGGCAACTAAAGGACCCTGCATAAAGAAGAAAAGTCTGCCGGAACATTTAAACAACAAAATCACGAGCTAAAGTTAGCTACCAGTTGGAAGAGAGCATGGCTGCCACGGTAGGAATGGTTTCCACTTTTGATATTCAAGCACAAACCTGGGAAGAATACTGTGAAGTGTTGGGTTATTTTTTTGAAACAAATGAAATAAATGATGCCGGAAAAAGGAAAGCCATTCTGCTTAGTTCAGTGGGAAGCCAAACCTACAGTTTGATGAAAAATCTGCTCAGTCCTGAAAAGCCTGGAGGCAAATCATTTGTTGAATTAGTGGCTTTGCTAAAAGAACATTTCAACCCTAAGCCAAGTGAGATTGTACAGCGGTTCTAGTTTAATTCAAGGAACAGGAAAGCGGAAGAGAGCGTAATGGACTATGTAGCGGTGTTGCGTAAATTAGCACAAGATTGCAATTATGGGAACAACCTGAAGGAAATGCTGCGAGATAGGCTAGTTTGCGGAATTATGGACAACCGAATGCAGCGTAGATTATTATCCGAGACTGGGCTTACTTATGAAAAAGCATTGGAACTTGCTCAAGCCATAGAGACAGCGAACCGAGATGTAAAAGAAATACAGGGTTCAGACAGGGCTAATGCTACGCAGGTTGCAGGTCAGGTTGTTGTGCACAAGTTGAACATGCGTCAGAAACCACAACGTGAGCATGTGAAGGCATGTTATAGATGCAAGGGCGATCACCTGGCGAGTGAATGCCGGTTTCTGGAGGAAAAGTGCTACAAGTGTGGGAAACAAGGACACATGAAACGAGCTTGCAGGGCAAAATCACCTGTGGAGGAATCCAAACCAAAAGCGGGAGGACAGCAAAACCAAGGGAGAGAAGTGAAAAAACATGGAGCACACCACATCAGCAGGGAAGCTGAGGAAGAAGAGGACATGTTCATAATGTATAGCATGTTAGAGAACATTCCAAAAGTGGCTCCTATCACATTGCAACTGATAGTAAATGACTCTAAGGTGAACTTTGAAGTGGATACAGGGTGCGGCGTGACCATAATGAACAAGGCAGAGTACTCAAAATTGTGGAACCGTGCAAAAGTTCCAGAGTTAAAGCCTTGCTCCCTGCATCTTAAAACATATACAGGTGAACGAGTAGCGACATTAGGTACAGCTAAGGTAACTGTGCAACACAGGGACACAGTGGAACAGCTACCTGTAGTTATAGTATCGGGTACCGGACCAAACCTGTTAGGTCGAACCTGGATAAAAGAACTTAAATTAGACTGGGGAGCAGTACATCAAACAGGTGCGGGCAAACAGTTGACTTTGCAAGAAGTGTTGAGTGAACATGAGAGTGTGTTCAAGGAGGAACTTGGCACATTTAATGTCCCCCCAGCTAAGATTTATGTAGACAAGGAGGCACCGCCAAGGTTTTTTAAACAACGACCTGTGCCTTATGCCATGAAGCCAAAGGTAGAGGCTGAGCTTGACCGTCTATTGAGAGAGAACATACTGGAGCCGGTGAAATATTCGGAATGGGCAGCTCCCATAGTACCTGTTTTAAAACCGGACAATTCGGTAAGACTCTTTGGAGACTATAAATTGACTGTCAATCAGGTGTCCAAACTAGAGCAGTATCCTATTCCCAAAACAGAGGATCTCTTTGCAAACCTGGCTAGAGGAAAGAAATTCACAAAGTTGGATATGAGTCATGCCTACTTGCAGATTACACTGGATGATGAATCAAAGAAGTACGTCACCATAAATACACACAAGGGCTTGTTTACATATAACCGCTTACCGTTTGGTATCTCATCTAGTCCAGCTATCTTCCAGAGGACAATCGAAGGTGTACTGCAAGGGATTCCACATGTTTCCATCTATCTGGATAACATTCTGGTGACGGGAAGAACCGACCAGGAGCATCTGAGCACTCTTGAGAGAGGTACTACAGAGATTGCAGAGGGCAGGGTTCCGGCTCAAGTGGAGTAAGTGCACTTTCCTGGGGAATGAGGCAGTGTTCCTGGGACACAGAGTGGACGCCACCGGGCTCCATCCACTCAAGGAGAAGGTACAAGCACTGCAGGACGCCCCTGCTCCTACAAATGTGGCTGAGTTAAAAGCTTACCTGGGACTGCTGAACTATTATAACAGGTTTTTACCAAACTTGTCAACTGTGTTAGCACCTCTTCACAAACTACTGCGCAAGGAGACACAGTGACAGTGGGGAGAGGAGCAGGGGGTTTCATTTGAACAGTCCAAGAAACTGATGCTGTCCTCGGATGTGCTGGTTCACTACAATGCAGAGAAAGACATCATTCTCTCTTGTGACACTTCACCTTACGGGGTGGGAGCAGTTCTTTCACACTGCATGGAAGATGGAACTGAAAGACCAATAGGGTTTATGTCCCGAACTCTAACACCAGCGGAAAAAAACTATTCCCAGTTAGACAAAGAGGGGTTAGCAGTAATATTTGGGTTACAGAGGTTCCACAAGTACATATATGGCAGGAAGTTCACCATATGCACCGATCATAAACCTCTTCTCTCTCTTTTCAACGAAATGAAAGCAGTTCCACAGATGGTGTCACCCCGGATCCAGAGGTGGGCAGTGACGTTGAGGGCATATGAGTATGTCATCGTCTACAAGGCGGGCAAGTACCATGGGAACACAGATGCCTTGAGCCGTCTTCCACTGCCAGGCACACCTTTCCGTGCAGCTCCAGAGGACAGAGTTTTGATGTTGGAGGACACTGACACGGCACTTGTGACTGCAGAGCAAGTAAGAACATGGACAGGTATAGATCCAGTACTGTCTAGAGTTTGAGAATATGTGGTGAGGGGATGGCCACAGCATCCGGAAGGGGCTGACTTCACACCCTACAGTGTCAGGAAAACAGAGCTGAGTGTGCAGGATGGTTGCGTGTTGTGGGGAGCACGAGTGATTATTCCACGGCCAGCACGATAGTCTATCCTAGAGCAACTACATCAGTGTCATCCTGGGGTCTCGCGTATGAAAGCCTTGGCTAGGAGTTACTTGTGGTGGCCAAAGCTAGATGAGGAAATAGAAAATCTAGTCAAGACATGCAGCACTTTTCAGGAACACCGGAAGGCACCAGCAGTGGCTCCTCTCCACCCCTGGGAGTGGCCGGATAAACCATGGAGAAGATTGCACTTAGATTATGCGGGTCCATTCATGGGGAAGATGTTCCTCATAATCACTGATGCACATTCCAAATGGATGGATGTTTATCCTGTAAATTCTACTTCCGCCACTACTACTATAGACTGCCTCCATCGGAGCTTCAGTAATCAAGGGCTACCGGAGATCGTGGTGAGTGACAATGCCACTTGTTTTGTGAGTACAGAGACAAAAGAGTTCTTGAGAAAAAATGGCATAGTGCAGGTGACCTCGGCTCCATATCATCCGTCCTCGAATGGACTTGCGGAGAGAGCCGTACAAACATTTAAGGAGATGATGAAAAAAAGTGCAGAAGGGAGTTTAGCAGCCAAAGTGTCACGGGTTCTGTTCAGCTACAGAATAACACCTCAATCCACCACAGGACTCTCTCCTGCTGAGATGTTATTAGGTCGTAGACTACGCTCCACTCTTGACCTTGTCCACCCAGACCTAAAAAGGAAAATGGAAAACAGACAAAACAAACAAAAAGAGAACCATGACAAAAGAACAAAGAGCCGAAGTTTTGGAGAAGGAGATGCGATCCTTACCAGGAATTTCAGTTATGGACCAAAGTGGATTCCTGGCTTCATAGACTCAATGACAGGTCCAGTATCATACAAGGTCATGTTGGGAGATGGTAGGGTAGTACGCAGACATGTAGATCAGATACTTCCCAGACAAGGGGAAATTGAAATGAAGGTTCCAGATGCAATGACTGAAGACAGGGTTGCCCCCAGTTATCCAAGTGCATCTGTGGTGCCACCACCAGGGACAGAGATAATTCCACAGGAACCTATCCATCAAGAGGAAACCATCGTTGCAGAGTCAGATACTCTGAGCACTGCTCAGGAGCAGCTGGTGGCTTCACCACAAACAAGCAGGGACTTTACTGTTAGACGTTCACAAAGGACTCGCAAGCCACCAGAGAGATTGATACTGAACTGTTAGATTCATCAAGTATGGAACATGATGAATGGAGACACCTTATGTGACCCTCAGGAATGGTTGTTTGTTAAGAAATTCTTACTGAAATCTTAAGGGGGGAGGGATATAGTAATCTGGGATGTTATGATTAAGGTTATCCACCAGGTCGTGCTATAGCCAATGCCGCTAAGGTCAGAGGTTTGCTTCCTGTATAGGTCAGCACAAGCTGGAATGCCAGGATGCTGATGCAGGCTGTCTGTAAACGTGTTTCCCAGTTGTTAATAAAGTACTCGTGTTAATTCTAACATCTAGCCTCTTTGAGTTCCTTGTTCCACTTTCTGGATTTATCACACCCCCATATTGAACACCACTTGGAAGCAGCACTGAATGTAGCAAGGGCACAGAATGTACTCTTGGTGGGGGACTTCAATGTCCAAGAGTGGCTCGGTAGCACCACTAATGACCCTGCTGGCCGAGTCCTGAAGGACATATCTGCCAGTCTGGGCCTGCGACAGGTGGTGAGAGAACCAACATGAAGGAAAAGCCTACTTGACCTCTTCCTCACCAATCTACCTGTCACAGATGCATCTGTCCATGACAGTATTGGTAGCAGTGACCACCGCATAGTCATTGTGGACATGAAGTCCCGTCTTCACACTGAGGACATCCTCAGTCATTGTGGACATGAAGTCCCGTCTTCATACTGAGGACACCCTCCATCATGTTGTGTGGCACTACCACCATGCTAAGTGGGATAGATTCAGAACAGATCTAGCAGCTCAAAACTGGGCATCCATGAGGCACTGTGGGCCATCAGCAGCAGCAGAATTGTATTCCACCACAATCTGTAACTTCATGGCCCGGCATAATCCTTACTCTACCATCAAGATACCATACAAACCAGATCCGGAGCAACTTTGTCCGCTTCAGGAGCTCCCTCCTCCTACGAATCTTGGCTCTCTTCGTCGGGCCCTCGGCATGTTCACGTATTATGCGAAGTGGATACCCCACTTTTCCGACAAGATCCAGCCCCTGCTTCACGCAAAGTCATTGCCGTTGGAGGCAACAGCTATTTCGGCTTTCGACCTCCTCAAGCAACTGGAAAAAGCCACGCTTCGTCCCATCAATGAAAATCTCCCTTTCGTGGTCGAGTGCGATGCATCGGAGGTGGTGACCTCGACTACCTTGAATCAAGGTGGTCGACCCGTTGCATTTCTGTCCAGAACTTTGCAGGGTAACGAGCTCCATTATCCTCCTGTCGAGAAGGAGGCTACAGCTATCATCGAAGCAGTACGTAAATGGAGTCATTTTCTCACTCGTCGCCATTTCACGCTTATAACCAATCAGCGCTCCGTGGCCTTTATGCTGGATAACTGGAAACGCACTAAGATCAAGAATAACAAAATACAGCTCTGGACGATGGAATTGGCCGCCTTTGGCTACATCATACATTATCGACCTGGCAAAGAGAATGTGGCCTCGGATACCCTCACGCGTGCATTCTGCTCTTCCATGTCAATTTCAACTCTTGCGGATCTTCATACTGACTTATGCCATCCTGGCGTTACCCGTATGTTACACTTTGTGCGATCTAAAAATCTCCCATTTTCTACGGAAGACGTGAGATGAATGTGCTCCACTTGTAGAATTTGCGCGGAATTAAAACCGCAATTCTTCTGTCTGTCGGCTGGCTCGCTCATACACGCTTCACAGCCTATGCAGCGACTCAGCATTGACTTTAAAGGGCCACTGCCTTCCTCAACACGAAACACCAACTTGCTTACTATGGTGGACAAATATTCACGCTTTCCCTTTGCTTTCCCCTGTCCCAATATGCTTACTTCCACAGTGATCAAATGCCTCGATCAGGTCTTTTCCCTTTGCGATACGGCCAATTTCATCCACTCTGATCGGGGTCCCTCCTTCATGTCAAGCGAACTCAAAAGCTATCTTTCCCAACAGGGAATCACCACAAGTAGAATGACACCATATCATCCTATTGGAAACGGACAGGTTGAGAGATATAACGCTATCATTTGGAACGCTGTTCGTCTTGCACTGAGGTCACACAACCTATCAGACCAGCAGTGGGAATCTATGCTCCCTGACGCATTGAATTCCATCAGGTCTCTTCTTTCTACATCCACCAACGCTACTCCTCACGAACGATTCCTCAGGTTCCAGGGTCACTCCACTCATGGGACGTCCCTACCATCATGGTTGGCAGCTCCTGGCCCCATGCTGCTCCGAAGATTCGTCCGATCCTCGTCCCCTCATCGACGAAGTGGAACTGACGGATATCAATCCCACGTACACATACGTGCGATACCCTGATGGCTGGGAATCCGCAGTGTCACTTCGGGATCTGGCTCCCTGCCCAACCGGTCCCACGGACCCAATCGATGGTGGGATCCATATGAATGACGCCGATACCCTGCACTCCTCTGAGGATGACTCCCTACCCGGGACATCAAGGGATCTGCCAGCTATTCCGCCGGATCAACCCGGGGAACAGAGCGCTCCCCGCGGGATGGCCACCCGAAGCCAGGACGCCGGTCAGTCACCGACTACTGGGCAGGGTGAAGCCAGCTCTGCACCTGTGGGGGCCCGCACCCGGAGCCATGATATCTCCAGTCTCCCTCAGGTCGATCAAGGTGACACAGACTCTGCCAGCCCGTTGGTACGAACTAAGCGACCCAGGGACCAAAACACGGTCCGAGGAGACGTGCCTTCCGGCCACCAACAGAGATGCAAACGCACTCGGAGCCACGATCTCCCCAGTCCCCCTCAGGTCGATCAAGGCGACACGGACTCTGCCAGCCCACTGGTACGAACTAAGCGACCAAGGAACCAAAACACGGTCCGAGGAGACGTGCCTTCAGGCCAACGACGGAGATCCAAACGACTGCGTCTATTCTTAGTCCGGTTAATTTGATTAATTCCAATCTCTCAGGCGGGAAGAATGATATGAATCTTGCCATTCATGTAGAAATGACTTATGAAATAATACTGGGCGGCCTGCTGGTGGCGCTGTCCAGGGAGAGTATAAATACTCGGGCACGGGCCCAGTTTTCTCAGGACATTTTGTAAACAGGAACTAGTGAAGGACAACTAGACCTCCATGTGGTGAAACAGTTGATTGAAGCCTTGTTTAATACTCAGACCAAGTGCCTAGTAGTTTTCTTACGTCACAAGCAACGTAAATACTGTGGCAACAAGAGCAGGTCAGAGGCTAGGTATTCTGTGGCGAGTGTCTCACCTCCTGACTCCCCAAAGCCTTTCCAGCATCTACAAGGCACAAGTAAGGAGTGTGATGGAATGCTCTCCACTTGCCTGGATGAGTGCAGCTCCAACAACACTCAAGAAGCTCGAGGGAATGCTTTTCAAGTAGTTCTCCAGTGTTGGAAATCCAAGCTGATTATGAGGGATCACTTCACCTGTGAGTTGCTTATACTCTCCCTGAAGCCTTGTGAAAGCCACACCATCTTTGCTTGACTGCAGGACTGCTCGCAGCATCTTAGCCACCAGGTCCTTCCCCGCTTCTGACATCTTTGACCTTTTAAATCATAAAAGTTACAATTGTAAACATCACTTAAAACAGTGTACAGATCAAAATAATACTTTAGAACATAAAACTAATGCTTATTATTAACATTTCTATGTACAAATCCACCTCACACATACCACTTTAAAACAATGGAAACATCTAGGTTATTGGAAGATAAGCCACTATTTAGTTTCCTTTTTATCAAAAAAAAACCTGTTTGGCAATCACCTTTAAACTTGCATGCCGCTGTCCTGTGGCACTGCACAATCTACAAGAAGGATCTCAACACAAAGCAGACATAGGAACAGGAGTAGGCCATTAAACCACTTGAGCCTGCTCTGTCATTGATTCGAGTGGAGCATAAATACTGGCATGGACTGGTTGGGTCAAATGGCCTGTTTCTGTGCCTATGTAAATAGATCATGGCTGATGGTAGCATACTGGTTGTGTTACTGGACTAGTGATCAGACGACATGAATTCAAATCCCACCACGGCAGCTGGGAAATTTAAATTCAGTTAAGTCTGGAATTAAAAGCTAACATCAGTAACGGTGACCATGAAACGACTTTTTTTTTCCATCTGGTTCACTAATTTCCTTTAGGAAAGGAAATCTGCCGTCCTTACCCAGTCTGGCCTATATGTGACTCCAGACCCACAGCAATGTGGTTGACTCTTAACTTCCCTTTGAAATGGCCTAGCAAGCCACTCAGTTGTATTCAAGGCGGCAACTCACGGGCAATTAGGGATGGGCAATAAATGCTGGCCTTGCCAGCATAAATTAATTTAAAAAAGGATTAGGCCATTCGGCCCTTCGAGCCTGCTCCACCATTCAATAAGATCATGGCTGACCTTCTAACTCAACTCCGCTTTACTGCGCTATCCCCGTATCCCTTGATTCCCTTCATATCCAAAAATCTATCGATCTCTGCCTTGAATATACTCAACGACTGAGCATCCACCACCCTCTGGGGTACAGACTTCCAATGTTTCACCACCCTCTGAGTGAAGAAATTTCTCCTCATCTCAGTCCTAAATGGCTGACCCCTTATTCTGAGACTGTGACCCCTGGTTCTAGACTCCCCAGCCAGGGGAAACATCCTCCCTGCATCTACCTGTCAAGCCCTGTAATAATTTTGTATGTTTTAATGAGATCACCACTCATTCTTCTAAACTCTAGAGAATATAGGCCTAGTCTACTCAATCTCTCCTCATAGGACAATTCCTTCATCCCAGGAATCAGTCTGGTGAACCTTCGTTGCACTCCCTCTATGGCAAGTATATCCTTCCGTTGGTAAGGAGACCAAAACTGTACACAATACTCCAGGTGTGGTCTCACCAAGGCCCTATATAATTGTAGTAAGACATCTTTACTCTTACACTCAAATCCTGCATGCTCGAGGCCCTGCGCGACCGGTGGGCACCACAGGGACTGGAGTGCATCATCACCCCCAGCAACTACATTTTAATTTAATTTGATAAGTTTTACTTGCTGTTTTAGTTTTAATTACAGTCTATTTGTTTATGGGTTGCTCAAAAGAGTACACTCAAATCCTTTTGTAATAAAGACCAATGTACCATTTGCTTTCCTAATTGCTTGCTGTACCTGCATATTAACTTTCAGCGATTCGTGTACAAGGACACCCATGTCCCTCTGAACACCAACATTTCCCAATCTGTCACCATTTTAAAAATACTCTGCTTTTCTATTTTTCCTACCAAAATGGATAACTTCACATTTCTCCACATTATACTCCATTTGCCATGTTCTTGCCCATTCGCTTAACCTGTTACAGCCTGCCAACCTGTCTGTTAACTAATTTCAATCCATGCTAGTATATTACCCCCAATTCCATGAGCCCTAATTTTGTTTAATAACCTTTTGTGTGGCACCTTATTGAATGCCTGCTGAAAATACAAATACACTACATCCACTTGTTCCCCCTTATCTATCCTGCTAGTTACAACCTCTAAAAACTCGAACAGACTTGTCAAACACGATTTCCCTTTCATAAATCCGTATTGATCCTGCCCAATCCTATTATTACTTTCTAAGTGCCCTGTTACCACATAGAAACATAGAAACACAGAAACATAGAAGATAGGAGCAGGAGTAGGCCATTCGGCCCTTCGAGCCTGCTCCGTCATTCAATGAGCTCATGGCTGATCATCCAAATTCAGTACCCTGTCCCTGCCTTCTCCCCATATCCCTTGATCCCTTTAGCCTTAAGAAATATATCCAACTCTTTCTTGAATATACTTAATGAACTGGCCTCCACTGCCCTCTGTGGCAGAGAATTCCACAGGTTCACCACTCTCTGGGTGAAGAAATTCCTCCTCATTTCAGTCCTAAATGGCTTACCCCTTATCCTTAGACTATGACCCCTGGTTCTGGACTCCCGGCCATCAGAAACATCCTTCCTGCATCTAGTCTGTCCAGGCCTGACAGAATTTTATAGGTTTCGATGAGATCCCCTCTCAATCTTTTAAACTCCAGTGAGTATAAGCCCAATCAACACAATCTCTCCTCATACGTCATTCCTGCCATCCCAGGTATCAGCCTGGTGAATCTTCGCTGCACTCCTTCCATGGCAAGAACATCCTTCCTCAGATAAGGCGACCAAAACTGCACACAATACTCAAGGTGTGGTCTCACCAAGGCCCTGTACAACTGCAGCAAGACATCCTTGTTCTTGTACTCGAACCCTCTTGCTACGAAGGCCAACATACCATTTGCCTTCTTAACGGCCTGCTGCACCTGCATGCTTACCTTCAGCGACTGGTGTACAAGAACACCCAGGTCTCTTTGCACTTCCCCTTCTCCCAATCTATTACCATTCAAATAATAATCTGCCTTCCTGTTTTTGCCACCAAAGTGGATAACCTCACATTTATCCACATTATAGTGCATTTGCCATGTTTCTGCCCAATCACCCAACCTGTCCAAATCGTGCTGGAGTTTCACGACATCCTCCTCACAGCATACCCTCCCACCCAGCTTTGTGTCGTCTGCAAATTTGGAGATATTACATCCAATTCCCTCGTCCAGATCATTAATATATATTGTGAACAACTGGGGTTCTAGGACCGATCCTTGCGGTACCCCACGAGTCACTGCCTGCCACTCGGAAAACGACCCGTTTATTCCAACTCTTTGCTTTCTGTCCGCCAACCAGTTCTCTATCCAAGTCAATACCTTGCCCCCAATCCCATGTGCCTTAATTTTGCACGCTAATCTCTTATGCGGGACCTTATCGAAAGCCTTCTGAAAGTCCAAATACACCACATCCACTGGTTCTCCCTTATCTATTTTACCAGTTACATCCTCAAAAAATTCCAGTAGATTAGTCAAGCATGATTTACCTTTTGTAAATCCATGTTGACTTTGTCCGATCCAGTCACTGCTTTCCAAGTGCTCTGCTATTACGTCTTTTATAATGGACTCTAGCATTTTCCCCACTACCGATGTCAAGCTATAATTCCCCGCCTTTTCTCTACCACCTTTTTTGAATAGTGGGGTAACATTAGCTACCCGCCAATCCATGGGTACCGTTCCAGAGTCTATCGAGTTCTGGAAGATGACCAGCAATGCATCTACTATTTCTAGGGCCACTTCCTTAAGTACCCTGGGATGTAGATTATCAGGCCCTGGGGATTTATCGGCCCTCAGTCCCATCAATTTTCCTAACACCATTTCCCTACAAATACTGATTTCTTTCAGTTCCACCCTTTCATCAGACCCTATGTTCCCCGGCATCTCTGGGAGGTTATTTGTGGCCTCCTTTGTGAAGACAGAACCAAAATATGTATTTAGTTGGTCTGCCATTTCTTTGTTCCCCATTATAAATTCCCCCGATTCTGACTGCAAGGGACCTACGCTTGACTTCACCAATCTTATTCTCTTCACATATCTATAAAAGCTTTTACAATCAGTTTTTATGTTCTCTGCAAGCTTACTCTCATATTCTATTTTCCCTTTCTTAATTAATCCCTTTGTCCTCCTTTGTTGAATCCTAAACTGCTCCCAACCCTCAGGATTATTGCTTTTTCTGGCCAATTTATATGCCCTCTCCTTGGACCTTATGCTGTCCCTAATTTCCCTTGTTAGCCACGGTTGGGTCACCTTTTTTGTTTTATTTTTATGCCAAACTGGGATGAACAAATTCTGTAGTTCATCCATTCGGTCTTTGAATGTTTGCCATTGCCTATCCACCGTCAACCCTTTGAGTGCCATTCCCCAATCAATCCTACCCAACTCGCTCCTCAGACCATCATAGTTTCCTTTATTTAAATTGAGGACCCTAGTCTCCGAGTCAACTACTTCATTCTCCATCTTAATGAAGAATTCGATCATATTATGATCGCTCCGACCCAAGGGGCCTCTTACAACAAGATTGCTAATTAATCCTTTCTCGTTACATAATACCCAGTCTAAGATGGCCTGATCTCTGGTTGGTTCCTCGACATATTGGTCCAGGAAACCATCCCGTAAACACTCCAGGAATTCCTCCTCCACAGTATTGTTACTCATTTGGTTGGCCCAATCTATATGTAGATTAAAGTCACCCATGATGACTGCTGTGCCCTTATTGCACGCTTCTTTAATTTCTCTTTTAATGCCATCCCTAACCTCCGCCTTACTGTTTGGAGGTCTATAAACCACTCCCACTAACGTTTTTTTCCCCTTAGTATTTCTCAATTCTACCCATACAGATTCCACCTCATCAGAGCTAATATCCTTCATTACAATTGTGTTAATCCCTTCTTTAACCAGTAATGCTACCCCACCTTCCTTTCCTTTTTGCCTATCTTTCCTGAATATCGAATACCCCTGGATGTTGAGTTCCCAGTCCTGGCCTTCCTTGAGCCACGTTTCCGTAATCCCAACCAAATCGTATTTGTTTACTTCTATTTGCGCAGCCAATTCATCCACCTTATTACAAATGCTCCTCGCATTAAGACACAAAGCCTTCAGGCTTGTTTTTTTAATGCTGTTAGACCTATTAGAATTATTATTTACTGTGGCCATGTTTGATTTAAACCGTTGATTTCTCTGACTGCCACTTTTGTTTTTCTCCTTCCTATCTTTTGCTTTTATCCTGGTTTCCCTTTCCTCTGTCTCCCTGCTCAGGTTCCCAACCCCCTGCCATTTTTGTTTAAACCCTCCCCCACAGCACTAGCAAACACTCCCCCTAGGACATTGGTTCCAGCCCTGCCCAGGTGCAAACCGTCTGGTTTGAACTGGTCCCACCTCCCCCAGAACTGGTTCCAATGTCCCAGGAACTTGAATCCCTCCCCCTGGCACCATTCCTCTAGCCACGTATTCATCTGAAGTATTCTTCTATTTCTACTCTGACTAGCACGTGGCACTGGTAGCAATCCTGAGATTACTACCTTTGAGGTCCTGTTTTTTAATTTATCTCCTAACTCCCTATACTCCGCTTTTAGGACCTCATCCCGCTTTTTACCGACATTGTTGGTGCCTATATGCACCACGACAACTGGCTGTTCACCCTCCCCTTCCAAGATGTTATGGAGTCGCTCGGAGACATCCTTGACCCTTGCACCAGGGAGGCAACACACCATCATGGAGTCTCGTTTGCGGCCGCAGAAACGCCTATCTATTCCCCTTACAATTGAATCCCCTATTACTATAGCTCTACCCCTCTTTTTCCTCCCATTCTGTGCAGCAGAGCCACCCCTGGTGCCAGGAAGTTGGCTGCTGCTGCCTTCCTCTGATAAGCCATCCCCCCCAACAGTACCCAAAGTGGTGTATCTGTTGGAGAGGGGGATGGCCACAGGGGACCCCTGCACTACCTGCCTGCGCCTAGTACTCTGCTTGTTGGTCACCCGTTCCCTTTCTTCCTGTCCAACCTCTACCTGCGGTGTGTCCAACTCCGTAAATGTGCTATTCACGATGTCCTGAGCATCGTGAACGCTCCAGTATGTGTCCAATCGCAGCTCCAGCGCCGCAATGCGGTCTGTCAGTAGCTGCAGCTGGACGCACTTCCTGCACATGTAGTTGTCAGGGACACAGGAAGTGTCCCTGATTTCCCACATATCGCAGGAGGAGCAGATCACGGGGCCCGGCTGTCCTGCCATGACTTACCCTTTAATTAATTGAATTTAAATTAAATCAATCAATCCCACTAGTTACACTACAGTTAACTGGTTTACCAACAGTCCCTGCTACACCAGAGAGACCTTATAGAAACTATAAACCAGAGTTAAAGTTTAAAAAAAAAAGTGAAATACTCACCAACCAAATACTCACCAACCAATCACTTACCTGCTTCCTGGTGACGTCACACTTTGACTACTTTTTACCTCTCTCCCCTGCTGTTGAACTGGTATGCTGCTCCTGACTCACTGCCGCTGGTTTGAACTGCCGCCGATGCTGTGTTCCCACACAGGCCCGCTCTAGTCGGGCTGCTCCTGACTCACTGCCGCCGGTTTGAACTGCCGCCGATGCTGTGTTCCCACACAGGCCCGCTCTAGTCGGGCTGCTCCTGACTCACTGCCGCCGGTTTGAACTGCCGCCGATGCTGTGTTCCCACACAGGCCCGCTCTAGTCAGGCTGCTCCTGACTCACTGCCGCCAGTTTGAACTGCCGCCGATGCTGTGTTCCCACACAGGCCCGCTCTCGTCGGGCTGCTCCTGACTCACTGCCACATCTTTAATAATAGATGCTAGCATTTTCCCTGCTACTGATGTCAGGCTAATTGGTCTATAGTTCCCCATTTTCTCTCTCCCTCCTTTCTTAAATAGTGGGGTTACATTTGCTACCTTCCAATCCATGGGAACTGTTCCAGAATCTATAGAATTTTGGAAGATGACAACTAATGCATCCACTATCTCTATAGCCACCTCTTTTAAAACCCTACTATGTAGGCCACCAGGTCCAGGGGATTTATCGGCTTTCAGTCCCATTAATTTCTCCAGTACTATTTCCTTACTAATACTAATTTCTTTCAGTTCCTCATTCTCAGTAGACCCTTGGTTCTCCACTATTTCGGAATGTTTTTTGTGTCTTCCGTGAAGACAGACACAAAGGCCTAGAAATTGGGTTGGGGCGCCAAAGTGGCGCAAAAGTCGCCTGAGCGCAGGATTTAGCGCAGCGTTTGAGGCTTTAGCGATCGTCAGATATTCAGTTCCATTGCCCCTAGAGGGAGACGGGGCGAGGCTCGAGGCGCTCCGCGTCCCTCTGAGGGCGCTGAAACTGAATATCGCAGCGCAACGTGCCGCAGCGCCACACGCTGTGGCACGGCACGCTGCGGTACTGCAGGCCTTCCTCCCATTGTTAAGGGGGAGGGGCCTGCAACAGCGCGTTCCCCGCTCGCGAGTGCCAGCAAACGAGCCCGGCACCAAGGAGAAGTGCCAGGCTCTCGGGAAACAGTCGGCAATGGGGGGGCGGGGTCAGGAGGCCGGGGACGGAGGTGCTGGCAGGCGGCCGCCGAAAAAGGCGGCCGCCCCGCACCTCCACCTTAACTTGCGCCGCTGCCAGCACAGTAAGGCCCCGTGAACCGGGCGCAGGTAGCGAACGGCGCAACTGCGCCGTTAGCTACCAAATATCGCGAACGGGGTACAAATGGGGTGCTGCGCACACCGATGACGTCATCGGTGGCGGCGCAGCGCAAATGGCTAACGCCACCATTAGCGCCCCTGCTGAATATTGTGGGAGGCGCAGCCAGTGGTGCTACAGCCACTGACTGCCTCTTTAGGCGCTAACAGGTGGCGCTACTCACTCAATTTTTCCCCCAAAGTATTTGTTTAATTTCTCTGCCATTTCCTTATTCCCCATTATAATTTCTCCTTTCTCAGCCTGTAAGTGACCCATGTTTACTTTCGTTAATCTTTTCCTTTTTACATTTTCCTTTCTCTTACAAGCGGGAAAGGAAGTGTGTCCAAAGCTAGAGCTCCCTTTTTGACTAAAGATATAAAGATTAAAATGGAACAGAAAAAGGAGGCTTGTGATAAATGTCAGGTTCATAATTCAGTGACGAACTAAGCTGAATGAAAAAGTACGGAGGAGAACTGAAAAAAAGGAAATATGAGGGGCAAAGAGAGCGTATGAGAATAGGTTCGCAGATAACATAAAATGGAACATAAAAGTCTTTTATGAACATAGAAATAGTAAAAGGATCGTCAATGGAAGGGTGGGGCAGATTAGGGACCAAATTGGAGATCTTCTTGTGGAGGCAGAGAGCATGGCTGAGATACTATGTCAGTACTTTGCATCGGTCTTCACTAAAGAAGAGGATGCTGCCAATGTCACAGTGAAGGAGGCAGTAGAGAAATTAGATAGGGTAAAAATAGATAAAGAGGAGGTACTTAAAATGTTGGCATTGCTCAAAGTAGAAAAGTCACCCAGTCCGGATGGGATACATCCTAAGTTGCTGAGGGAAGTATGGATGGAAATTGTAGAGGCTCTGTCCACAGTCTTCCAATCCTCCTTAGATATGTAAGATTTGGATCACAGGTCACACACAGATCACCCAAAGGGTCTTAGGAGTTGTAAGGCTTTTTATTAGAGAGCTAGGCCTAGAAATTCAGTTAGGGGCGCCCAGCTCGCCTGGGCGCCGGAATTACCGCTGCGTGCAGTGCCACTTGCGCCAGCGGGAAATTCAGTTTCAGCGCCCCAAGTGGAAGCCGGCCGCTAAACAAGGGTTTCGGCGCCCCACTTGGGGCACTGAAACTGAATATCGGCGTGTAAAGTGCCGCAGCGCCACCCGCTGCGGCACGGCAGCCTGCGGTACTGCAGGCCTTCCTCTCATTCTTAAGGGGGAGGTGCCTGCAACAGCGCGATCCCCGCTCGCGAGTGCCGGCAAATGAGCCCGGCACCAAGGAGAAGTGCCGGGCTCTCTGGAAACAGCCGGCAATGCCGCGGGGGGGCGGGGTGTAGGAAGCCGGGGAAGGAGGTGCGGGCAGGCGGCCGCCGAAAAAGCGGCCGGCCGCACCTCCACCTTAACTCGCCCCACTACCGGCACAGGTAGGCCCCGTGTACCGGTCGCTGTTTGCGGCCGGCGCGGGGGAGGCGGCAGCAACCAAATATGGCCAGCGGGGCGATAGCGGGGCACTGCGCACACCGATGACATCATCGGTGGCGGCGCAGCGCTACTGGCTAACGCCGCCATTAGCGCCCCGCTAAATATCGCTGTAGGTTTGTACAGTGCCGCAAAAGCCCTCTTTGGGCGAAAACTGGTGGCGCAGGCCACTGAATTTTTAGCCCCTACAGTTTAAGCATAATCAGATACTACATGCGATTGAAATAGATATAGTAGACATACAACCCGTGACAGATGAGTGCGATCTACAGCCCCATGACGGACCTCGGATGGATGGTGGATGGATGGACGTCAATGAATGTTGACGGATGTCTCTGTCTGCAACAACGGTCACTTCTGTTGGGTCTCTCCTTGAGCTGTCGGAGGTGTTAGACTGTCAGTCAGCATGGATATCCACCTCAGAGGTCGAGCCTGATCAGAGTGTTAAGCCGAAGCTAGCATTTCATCCACTCCAAGGAAGCCCTTCCTCTTAACAGCTAGCTTCTCTCTCATCTTTGGCCATTTTTATATCTTATTTCGGTGAGCTGGGATCACAGATGTCTATTATTTTTCATTCACCTCATGACTTTTATTACCAGGGCAAAGGTACTTCCTGACCATCTTATTTCCCGAGTTATTTCTTTTCTTTTGTGTTAAATGTTTCATTGTTGGAGTCGACAGAAATCAACAGGCTGAGACTTTTCTTTAGGCAAAAACAAAACGTGTCTTACTTTAATCACATCTCCACGAGGTCTGAAGACCCAGCCCCGTGCAGGGGCTCAGCAGGGGCTATGACGTCATCACGCAACCGACGTCATGACGTCATCACGTTCTCGACGCTCTTAAAGGGACCCTGCACCAATAACCCAACCCAGCATGTACATACCACAACATTGCTATACAAAGTGAATTGTGGTTAGGTACAAATAACAGCATTGGGTACACATTGTGTTATTGTCCCTTTGTGGTCTCCGCCACATACGTCCCCCCAGAATTCACAAGTACTGGCAATGTCAGTTGTCAGGGGGGCCGGATCACTCGGTTGGAACGGCTCCTTGATTCCGGGGTGGAGACCGGGGGGGTTCCTCGGAGGGGCCTCGGGCGCTCGGTGGTGGACGGAGGGCGTGGAAACCGGAGGTCGGCCCCGTCTCGGGGGCTGCGCCAACTCAACGGGTTGGTCCAGATCCAGGTGGGCCGGCTTAAGACGGTCGATGTAAATGCAGTCCGGCTTACCGCCAACATCCACGACGAAGATCTTGTCCCCGGTTTCCAGGACGCGGAATGGACCATCGTAGGGTGGCTGCAGAGGTCCCCGGTGGGCATCGTGGCGGACGAAAACGTACTCCGCCGCACGAAAGTCGAACAGAACTTGGGACTGCGGGAGGCCGTGCTGCGACGTGGGCACCGGAGCAAAAACCTTGGCGTTGTCCAGAAGGTCGGACCGCTGACGGGCTGCGGACCAAGGCTCTGTTGCGTTGAGGACGAAATCCCCGGGAACCCGCAGCGGCTGTCCGTAGACGAGCTCGGCGGACGAGGATTGGAGGTCCTCCTTGGGAGCGGTCCTGAGTCCCAGCATGACCCACGGGAGTCTGTCGATCCAGCCGTCGTCCCGGAGGCTGGCTCGGAGCGCGGCCTTCATGGAGCGATGAAACCGTTTGCACAGCCCGTTAGCCTGAGTGTGGTAAGCTGTGGTGCGGTGTAGTTGCAACCTGAGGCCTCGGGCGACAGCGTTCCAGAGCTCTGACGTGAACTGGGGCCCCCGGTCGAGGAAATGTCAGATGGGGCGCCGAACCGGGCGACCCAAGTGCTGATGAATGCCCGAGCTACATTGGCGGCTGTCGGCCATCGGGTGGTTCTGTCGACCATTGTGAGGAGGTGGGTGAACCCACGGGAGGGCGGCAGGGGCCCTACCAGGTCCACGTTAACATGGTCGAACCACCTCTCGGGCACTGCGAAAGGCACCAATGGGGCCTTGGTATGGCGATGTACTTTGGAGCGTTGGCATACCACGCAGGTGCTGGCCCAGTCATGAACGTCTTTCCTGAGCCCGTGCCAGACGAACTTGGCCGCCACCAGCTTCTGCGACGGCTTCCTGCCCGGGTGGGAAAGATTATGGATGGCGTCGAGTACTTGCCGTCTCCACCTTTTGGGCACGACGGGACGTGGCTGCCCAATGGAGACGTCGCACAGGAGTGTGGTGCCGGCAGCGTCGAACACAACGTCTGCGAGTTGAAGGCCCGTGACTGCCGTCCTGTAGGCCTGGATGTCCGGGTCGGAGGCCTGGTCGGCCGCCATGCGGGTGTAGTCGACGCCAAGGTGCATGGTGCTGGCGACGGCTCGGGAGAGACAGTCGGCGACGGGGTTGTCTTTCCCAGCCACATGCTGGATGTCCGTCATAAATCCCGAAATGAAGGCCAAGTGGCGTTGCTGACGGGCCGACCACGGCTCGGAGGCTTTGGCCATGGCGAAAGTCAACGGCTTGTGGTCCACGAACGCCGTGAACGGGCGGGCCTCCAACAGGAAACGGAAGTGTCGGACGGCGAGGTAGATGCCGAGGAGCTCGCGATCAAATGTGCTGTACTTCCGCTCGTTGGGGCGGAGCTGCTGGCTGAAGAAGGCAAGCGGCTGCCAGGCGCCGTTGACCCACTGTTCGTGGATGGCGCCGACCATGTAGTCCGAGGCGTCGGTGGTGAGAACGATCGGCGCATCGGGCAACGGATGCGCCAGCATGGTCGCGCTAGCCAGGGCCCTCTTCGTGTCTGTGAAAGAAGTGGCCATCTCATCAGACCAGTTGATGGCGAGTTTGTCGGGCTTGCCTTTGAGGGCCTCGTAAAGGGGTCGCATAAGCTGGGCTGCTCGGGGGACGAAACGATGGTAAAAGTTCACCATGCCCAACAACTCCTGTAGGGCCTTAATGGTGAGGGGTCGCGGGAAGTCCATCACGGCCTCCACTTTCGATGGGAGTGGCACCGCCCCGTCCTTCGTGATGCGGTGCCCGAGAAAGTCGACGGAGGACAGCCCGAACTGGCACTTGGCCGAGTTGATGATTAGGCCGTGTTGGCTGAGTCGTTCGAAAAGAGTCCAGAGGTGGGACACGTGTTCTGTCCTGGAGGCGCTGGCAATGAGGATGTCATCCAGGTAAACGAACAGGAACATCAGGTCCCGTAATACGGTGTCGAGGCGTTGAAAAGTCTCTGCGGCGTTTTTGAGGCCAAATGGCATGCGGAGAAATTCAAATAACCCGAATGGGGTGATCACCGCAGTTTTCGGGACGTCCTGCGGTCGGACGGGGACCTGGTGATAACCCCGGACGAGGTCCACTTTCGAGAACACCACTTTCCCGGCCAGGCGGGTGGAAAAATCCTGGATGTGTGTGATTGGATAGCGGTCGGGGGTCGTCGCGTCGTTGAGGCACCGGTAGTCTCCGCACGGGCGCCACCCGCCGCCTGGTTTCAGGGTGATGTGGAGGGGCGAAGCCCACGGACTGTCCGACCGGCGGATGATGCCGAGGCGCTCCATGGTGTCGAACTCGGCTTTGGCGATGGCGAGCTTCCCCGGGTCGAGGCGCCGCGCACGGGCGTAGACGGGTGGACCGGTGGTCGAAATGTGGTGTTCTACCCCGTGTTTGGTGGCGGCGGACGAGAACGTGGGTCTTGTAAGGTCCGGGAACTGGGCGAGGAGGCGGGAAAACTCGTCGGAGGCCGAGAGTGCGCTGGACAACTGCGTTGTGCTGGACCCGCTGAGGGAACACGGGAGCGAGCTGAAGGTTTCAGCGTTGATGAGACGTCGGTTCTTGATGTCCACCAAAAGGCCATTGGCGCAGAGGAAGTCAGCACCGAGAAGGGGGTGGACACTTTTGCTGTGACAAAATCCCAGGTGAACCGTTGCCCGCCAAAACAAAGCGCACGTTCCGTTTCCCGAAGGTGCGGATGGAACTGCCGTTGGCGGCTTCGAGGACGGGGCCGTGGTTCCCCCCTTGAATGTCTATGGTTGACGCGGGCAGGATGCTCACCTGGACGCCTGTGTCGCAAAGGAAATGACGCCCAGAGTCAGTGTCTGTAACAAACAACAAGCTGCCTGAGCGGCTGACAGCTATGGCAGCCGACGAGTGGTCTTTAGTTTGCTTCGATGCGGGAAAACTGCACGGGGGCCGGCACCTCCTGGCTTTGGGGCCGAACTGCGCATGGTAGAAGCAGAGGCTTGAGGGTTGCCGCTGTTGGGCTGTATCAGTGGGGGCAGGGCTCCCCGTGGCCGCGCAGTACTGTTGCCCGGCGGAGAAAAATTTGTCGGCCTCCTTGGCCAGGTCGCGGAAATCGGTAGCGGAAGAGTTGGCTAACGCCGACCGTACCTGAACTGGTAGCTGTTGGAGGAACAGTTCCTTGAAGAGGAAGCACGGCGTATGTGTGCCCAGGAGGGCCAGCATGTGGTCCATCAGCTCCGAGGGCTTGGAGTCGCCAAGCCCAGGCAGAGAGAGAAGCTGGTGTGTGCGTTCAGCTTCGGTGAGTCCGAAAGTTCGTAGGAGGTGCGCCTTCAGCGTGTCGTATTTGTTGAGCTCCGGGGGGTTTTCGAGTAGGTTCACGACTCTGGCTGCGGTGGAGCTGCCGAGAGCAGAGACGACGTAATAGTACCTTGTGTCGTCCGCGAAGATGTCCCGGATCGCAAATTGAGCCTCGGCCTGGGCGAACCAAGCAGCAGCCTGTTGTTCCCAAAACTCGGGTAGTTTAATGGAAACGGCGTTCGTCGCCATTTCAGATGAGGTCTTAGGAATCGTCCAAAAGAGCAGCGGGGTCACCAATGTTGGAGTCGACAGAAATCAACAGGCTGAGACTTTTCTTTAGGCAAAAACAAAACGTGTCTTACTTTAATCACATCTCCACGAGGTCTGAAGACCCAGCCCCGTGCAGGGGCTATGCAGGGGCTATGATGTCATCACGCAACCGACGTCATGACGTCATCACATTCCCGACACTCTTAAAGGGACCCTGCACCAATAACTCAACCCAGCATGTACATACCACAACATTGCTATACAAAGTGAATTGTGTTTAGGTACAAATAACAGCATTGGGTACACATTGTGTTATTGTCCCTTTGTGGTCTCTGCCACATTATTATGATTAAGAATATTTTGCTTATTCGGCTGACTGGTTCCCTGTCTCCCTTATCAGTCTTGCTATGTCTGTTTGGGAGGCCTGCTTACACTTTTGTTGACCTAAGGCCTCTCTCTGTTCTTATCTGATGTGATTGGAATTCTTTCTGGGGGAATAAGTCAGTGGGTTAGCAGATCCATTTCCTATGGAATCATTAAACACCATATAACTTGCAACTTTCTTTAGGATTGAATGTTTCTTACAGATATGAGAGTGGAGGATTACAAATGTTACACCCTTGTTCAAAAAAGGGGAGAGGGATAAACCCAGCAACTGCAGGCTAGTCAGCCTAATGATGGTGGTGGGGAAACATTCAGAGACAATAATCTGGACAAAATTAATTGGCACTTGAAAAATATGGGTTAATAGATGAAAGCCAGCACGGATTTGTTAAAGGCAAATCGTGTTTGACTAACGATTTGAGTTCTTCGATGAAGTAAACGAGGGGGTTGATGAGGGTAGTGTAGTTAATGTGTATATGGACTTTCAAAAAGCGTTTGATAAAGTACCACAATAGACTTGTTAACAAAATTGGAGCCCTTGGGACTAAAGGGGCAGTGGCTGCGTGGATACGAAATAAGGGACAGAAAGCAGAGAGTAATTGTTTTTCAGACTGGAGACAAGTGTGCAGTGGTGTCCTCCAAGGGTCGGTGTTGGGACTACTGCTCTTTTTGATATATATTAATGGCCTGGACTTGGGTATACAGGGCATAATTTCAAAGTTTGCAGATGACACGAAACTCACAAATGTAGTAAACAATGAGGAGGAGAGTAACAGACTTCAGGAGGACACAGACAGACTGGTGAAATGGGTAGACACATGGCAGATGAAATTTAATGCAGAGAAGTGTGAAGTGATCCATTTTGGTAGGAAGAATGAGGAGAGGCAACATAAACTGAATGGTACAATTTTAAAGGGGGTGCAGGAACAGAGAGGCCTGGAGGTGTATGTACACAAATCTTTGAAAGTGGCAGAACAAGTTGAGAAGGCTGTTAAAAAAGCATAAGAGATTCTTGGCTTTATTAATAGAGGCATAGAGTACAAAATCATGGAAGTTATGCTGAACTTTTACAAAACACTGGTTAGGCCCCAGCTGGAGTATTGTGGCCAATTCTCACTTTAGGAAGGATGTCAAGGCCTTCGAGAGGATGCAGAGGAGATTTACTGGAGTGGTACCAGGGATGAAAGACTTCAGTTTCGTGGCGAGACTACAGGAACTGGGGTTGTTCTCCTTAGAGCAGAGAAGGTTAAGAGAAGATTTGATAGAGGTGTTCAAAATCATGAAGGGTTTGATAGGTAACTAAGGAGAAACTGTTTCCAGTGGTAGAAGAGTCGGTATCCAGGGGGCACAGATTTAAGGTAATTGGCAAAAGAACCAGAGGCGACATAAGGAAAAAATGTTAACACAATGTGTTGTTACTGTTGTGTATGTACCTTGAAGAAGGAACTATATTCTGCAACGCCTGTATACTGCAGTACCAGTAGTGACCACCCCTGTATATAAGCCTGTGTAGTAACTTTGCATAGTAGTTCCAGTTTTGTCTCCATTCAGTAAACACCTGTTATAACCAACTTCTGCAGTCCGTGTCTCAATTACACACGGACGTTACATTGGCGACGAACAGATCCGAACTTACCTACAGTTCTGCACCACCTCACGCGGATCCATCCCTGCAGCGAATTTATTAGAGGTCGAAGCCAGAAGGAAGAAATCCAAAAAGAAAAAAAAACAAACAGAAGAAACGGGCGTCGACCGTGGGCAACCGCCCTCTGATTCATCGAATTCGAAGATTTGCAGGAGAGGCTGTCGCGAGCTGGGCTTGGTTATCCAGTCTATGGTGTTCCAGCTAATCGGGCTGGTGGCAGGTAGTACACTGATCCTTCCAGGGCTGCGGCGGGCTAGAGCTCGATCGGGTGGCTTTTCGACGGGGCCGAGCAGCGTTGTCGGGAAGAGGAGAGAGAGAGAGAGGGTGGAGCACACAGGGCGCGGCCGGTGCTACAAAGCCGGGCAGCGTACAGACCCGAGAAGAAGGAGGGAAGTGTCCCATAGGGTCTACTCTGACGACGGGAACAGTAATTAAAATAAAAGAAATTAGAAGCGCAGAAAGCCGCGAGGAGCTGCAGTTTGCCACGGGGGCCGCGGAGAGCGGCGTTGGCAGCAGCGCGGGGGGAAGTGCGCGAAGACCATAGGGCGTCGCCATCAAGGCATAAAAACGCCAGCAACAGCGCTGGCAGCAGCGGAAAAGACCGAAAGCGCGGGAGGCGCCATCTTAATCCAGCGGGGAAGAAGGCAAAGCGCGGGAGGCGCCATTTTGTTCAATCGGGGAAGAAGGCAAAGCACGGGAGGCGCCATCTTAGATCTCCAAGATGCCGAAGACTGGCAATATCACTGCCTTCGATAATGCAATAGAAGACTGGACCACGTATGTGGAAAGAGTCGAAGTATATTGCAAGGCAAATGAAGTAGCCGATGAGAAAAAGGCATCGTACTACTAAACTTAATGGGCGCAAGAACGTACGGCCTATTGCGGAACCTGATCACTCCAGTCAAACCGATGGAGAAGAGTTTTAACGAAATTGTTCATATCCTACAGGAACACCTAAATCCTACACCGCTGCTGATAGCAGAAAGATTTTAATTCCACAAGAGAAATCAGCATAAAGATGAGAGCAATGCTGATTACCTTACGGAACTACGCAAGCTATCAAAGCACTGCCAGTTCAGAGCAGGACTGGCAGATACCCTGCAGGACAAATTTGTCTGTGGACTCCTGAGTGAAGGAACCCAGAAGAGGTTACTCTCAGAGAAAGAGCTGACGCTAGATAAGGCTTTCAGCGTGGCAGTATCGTACGAAGCAGCAGCAAGGGGAGCTGCGGAAATACAGCAAAAGCCACAGGAATACGGCACCCATGAAATGACACGGGGATTTGAAAAATGTTATCGCTGCGGCAGAACAACCCATGACCAGAAGGACTGCTGGTCTAAGGACAAAACATGCAGGCAATGCGGAAAGATGGGACACATTGCACGAGTTTGCAGGTCCGGGAAGAAGACTAACGACAACAAAAAGACTACTAAGGAAAAGTACAGGAAAGTACAAAAGATGACGGACAGTAGTTCTGAAGACCAGAAGAACGATAGTGAATCCGGGACCAAGAGACTAAGCTGTCTCAAACTACACAACGTAATCACAAAAGAGGATCACCGAACCATTTGGGTCACCCTCACGATAGCAGGGTCCCAAGTCAAAATAGAATTGGATACAGGATCAGCTCTGACCATCATGAATCGACGAGACTACAAGCAGCTATTCTCACACATACCCTTGAAAGACACATCCATTGTCTTGAAGACATATACGGGGCAGAAAGTATACCCCAGAGGGAAAATAAGGGTGCCTGTCGAATACAACGGCAAGGAAATACAGAAATTGTATCTGTACATACTGCAAGATGGTGGACCACCATTATTGGGACGTGAATGGATCAGAAAGATAAGTTTAGACTGGCACTCCATTCAGGCACTGACTGTGGCTGGTAAAAAGGATGACGATGTCACACCTGAACGATTGTCAAAAAATCTTGGCTAACGCTAAAGAGGTATTTCAACAAGAACTGGGAACTCTTAAAGGCGTAACCGCCTCGATAAAAATAGAAGAGAATGCAATTCCCAAGTTTTTCAAAGCAAGACCGGTTCCGTATGCAATTCGCCCAGCCGTCGAGGCAGAGCTGGAGAATCTGGAGAATGCAGGCGTGTTAACTAAGGTAGACTGGAGCGAGTGGGCAACACCCATCATTCCTGTCATGAAGAAAATGTTAAACAATAAGTCTGAGGAGCCAAGGAAGGTTCGCATCTGTGGGGACTTCAAGGTGACTGTGAACCCAGTCCTTCACACAGTACAGTATCCTCTTCCGAGGATAGAAGATATTTTCGCTTCACTATCTAGAGGGAAACGTTTTACAAAAATTGACCTAGCACAAGCATATTTGCAGATGGAGGTTGAAGAATCCTCTAGGAAATATCTCACGATAAACACTCACAAAGGTCTTTACCAGTATAATCGACTGGTATTCGGAGGTGCATCAGCTCCGGCTATATGGCAAAGAGCGATGGAACAAGTCCTGCAAGGGATTCCGGGGACTCAGTGTTACTTGGACGACATCCTAGTGACAGGTGAAAACGACAGTGAACACCTTGCCAACCTAGAGCAGGTGCTCACTAGACGAAGAGAACATGGGCTACGAGCCAATCGCCCCAAGTGCGAGTTTTTTAAGAAACAAATATCGTATTGTGGCCACGTGATTGATGAAGAGGGGTTACATAAGTCCCCTGACAAAATTGAAGCGGTAGTTAAGGCTCCAGCGCCTGAAAATGTGTCGCAACTGAGGTCATTCCTCAGATTGGTGAATTACTACCATAAGTTTTTGCCGAATTTGTCCACAATTCTGCACCCACTGAACGCCCTGCTACAAACTGGAGTAGCATGGAAATGGAGCGATGAATGTAAGCGGGCCTTTCAGAAGTGTAAAGGCCTGATCACGTCAAGAGAAGTATTGGCTCACTACAACCCATCACTACCGATAAGACTGGTGTGTGATGCGTCTCCCTACGGCGTTGGAGCGGTACTGTCACATAAATCCCTTGATGGTTCAGAGAGGCCGATAGCTTTTGCGTCACGCTCGTTAACTGCAGCCGAGCGTAACTACGCCCAGATTGACAGTGAGGCCCTCAGCCTGGTGTGGGGGTGAAGAAGTTCAATCACGACCTGCATGGACAGAAATGTACTCTACTAACTGATCATCAACCTCTTGTCTCCATTTTCAACCCTAAGGGCGTCCCGATAATGACAGCACAATGGCTACAGAGGTGGTCCCTTTTCCTAGGGGCACACCAATATGACATCGAGTACAAAGGAACTAAACAGCATGGGAATGCTGATGGATTGTCGCGCCTACCGTTGCCGACAGTGGAAGAAGCACCTGCAGTGGATCCTGTGGAGATATTCCACTCGACCATAGTCGAATGTCTACCTGTGACGAATGCAAACATAGAAAAGGAAACACGAAATGACCCGACACTCTCCAGGGTCTATGATTTAACGGTGAAGGGATGGCCAGCACATGGCGAACCGCTGTTGCCAGCATTCTCGCCGAGGAGAGAACAGCTGTCAGTGTGCCGAGGAACCTTGATGTGTGGATCCAGAGTAGTAATTCCACCCAAATTGAAGGATAGAGTGCTCAATGAGCTTCATGAGGGTCATCTGGGAGGGGTAAAAATGAAGAACTTAGCCAGAGTGTTTGTGTGGTGGCCGGGAATCGATAGAGAAATCGAAGAGATGACCAAGAGCTGTACAGGATGCCAGAAGGTTCAAAACGCCCCACCACAAGCCCCTCTACATCCATGGGAGTGGCCCTCATCTCCATGGCAAAGGGTACACATTGATTTTGCTGGTCCATTTATGGACTCGATGTTTTTAATTGCGGTGGATGCACAAAGTGGCCAGAGGTAATAAAAATGTCCTCAACCACCACAGAAAAAACTATCACAGTCTTATGAACCATATTCGCCAGAAATGGGCTACCTGAACAGATTTGCTCCGACAATGGACCACAGTTTGTGTCTGAAGAGTTCCGGAGGTTCTTAAAGAACAATGGTGTTAAGCATTACACATCCGCCCCATATCATCCAGCCACCAATGGATTGGCTGAGAGGTTCGTTCAAACATTCAAGAAGGCTATCAAGGCAATGTGTAATGAAGACATACCCCTACAACACAAGGTGGATAACTTCTTGTTTGCCTACCGGAATGCGACACATGCGGTTACCAACCAAACTCCAGCCATGATGTTCTTCAATCGAAGACTAAGATGCCGCTTGGATTTGGTTAAGCCAAACATCAGAAGAGATGTGGAGAACAGGCAGTTTCAGAATATGAATGAAAGGCCAACCAGGAGTTTCAAGATAGGTCAACCAGTTTTGGCCCGGGACTACCGCACAGAGAAATGGCAGCCAGGAACGATCTGCACACGGCAAGGACCTCTAATGTATACCGTGGACGTTGGAGAGAGCATTGTAAGATGCCATGCTGACCAGATTCTAGAGTCACTGGAAAACGTCAAATCTACACCACGATCCTATACACCTGGTGATGAAACCGAAGTACCAATTGCATCTACCTCAGAATCGGTGATATTGGAAGCAGACGAACCAAACAACGACGTTGATCCCGAATCAACTTTGCCAGAAGAACCTGATACCCCAAAGAGGCGTTATCTGGACAGAATCAGGAAGCCTCCTCAAAGACTGAATTTATAATTGATTAACTTCAGCTAATGTATAAAGCAACTGTAATCTATATATATAAAGCGGCTCTTCTGTCTGTCCCGATGTCTGTCTGTCTGTCCTGATGTCTGTCCGTTCTCTATACGTTTGAAAGTTACAGAGCGTACCGACGCGCGCGTTGCCTCAACAGAAAGCTTGCGATTGCGGAGCGGTCATAGGCATATTTACATTTCGGCCGGACAAAAACCGCGCCCGCGGTATCCGAAAAACGTTCAGCCTTCCGCTCATTAGCATCTCATTAGCGACCGTGTGACGTCGAGGTCGACCAATCGGACGGCGGGTTCCTTCCTACAGTTGAGTGTCGAGTGACTCAACGATTGAGCAATCCTACGCTTCGGTGACCTGACCGGTCGACCAATCGGTGCGTGTGTGGGTGGGCCTTATCCTTCTGAACTGAGGTGAGTGGCCGCCATCTTGATTTTTCACAATTTTTTCCCCACACTTTCAGTGTGTTAGGGAAGTAAGGTAAATATTTTAATGATGTGTTAGGGAATTAAATAACAATTTAATAGGGGGGGGGAGAGCCTCGGGAAATCGCGGGTGGGGGAGAGCCTTGGGAAATCGCGGGGGGGGGAGAGCCTCGGGAAATCGCGGGGGGGGAAGAGCCTCGGGAAATCACGGGGGGGGGAGAGCCTCGGGAAATCGCGGGGGGGAGAGCCTCGGGAAATCGCGGGGGGGGAGAGCCTCGGGAAATCGCAGGGGGGGGAGAGCCTCGGGAAATCGCGGGGGGGGCGAGCCTCGGGAAATCGCGGGGGGCTCGCGCCGCCCACACTGACCGCGCATGCGCCGCCCGCACTGACCGCGCATGCGCCGCCCGCACTGACCGCGCATGCGCCGCCCGCCCGCCCACAGCGGCCGTCCATCAGCCGCGCGATACGCGGGGGACCTCAGCTCCGGACCTCAGGCGCTAGGCAGGGGGAGGGGCCGGAGAGAGGGACAGAGGGGAGCGGGGGAGGGGTGGGGTGGGCGAGGGGAGGGAGGGAGGGAGACAGGGGAGGGGATGGAGGGAGAGGAGGGGAGGGAGGGGAGGGAGAGGAGGGGAGGGAGGGATAGGACAGGGAGAGGACATGACAGGGAGAGGGGGGACACACAGGGGCAGGGAGACCAAGCGCCCCAAAATTGCCCTCGCAACGCGGGGCTCCCCAGCTAGTTGTAAATATGTTATTTAATTATTAATCGAATGTTATGTACTGTTTAGCTAAAAGGGGAGGAGTTGTAGTGTATGTACCTTGAAGAAGGAACTATATTCTGCAGCCCCTGTATACTGCAGTACCAGTAGTGACCACCCCTGTATATAAGCCTGTGTAGTAACTTTGTATAGTAGTTCCAGTTTTGTCTCCATTCAGTAAACACCTGTTATAACCAACTTCTGCAGTCCGTGTCTCAATTACACACGGGCGTTACAGTTACGATCTGGTATGCACTGCCTGAAAGGGTGGTGGAAGCAGATTCAATAACTTAATAAGGATAAATACTTGAAGGGAGAAAATTTACAGGGCTATCGGGAAAGAGCAGGGGAGTGGGACTAATTGGATAGCTCTTTCAAAGAGCCGGCACAAGCACAATGGGCAGAATGGCCTCCTTCTGTCCTGTATCATTCTATGATTCTAAGCTGCAGTTTTTTACAGCCCCAAGTTCAGCATCACAAGATCACTCCTAATTGACTTATCTCATCTTCTCAGCAGTCAGCGAGTGTCAATGTTGTAGATACAAAATAAAATTTGTGAGCTCAGCTGGTTCTGGCAGTGAGCAGCTGACCCATACAGATCAGGACGGTCACAGGTTTAATCCCACTACTTTGCTGAGTTAGCTGATTCAGCTGGGATGCTGGAGGAATGTGATGATCAAGAGATTGGTGCTGGGACCACTGTTATTCACCATTTACATAAGCGATTTGGACACGGAAATCAGAAGTACAATTTAAAATTTGCCGATGACACCAAATTGGGGGCTACAGTTAGTGCTGAGGAGGACTGTGACAAAATACAAGAAGACGTTAACAAACTTGCAGAATGGGTGTGTAAATGGCAAATTAATTTCAATATAGTATGTGTGAGATGGTGCATTTTGGTCGGGGGAATAAGGAGGCCACATACTCCTTGGAAAATAAGAGACTAAATGGGGTAGAGAAGGAAAAAGATCTGGGGGCACAGATTCACAAATCAATGCAGGTTAACAAGGCCATAAAAATGCAAACAACATTCTGGGGTTTGTTTCTAAAGGAATAGAGTTAAATAGCAGAGAAGTAATGTTAAACTTGTATAGAACCTTGGTTAGACCACACTGTACACAGTTCTAGTCTTCATTTTACAAAAATATAGAAGCACTGAACAAGGTGCAAAAAACATTTACAACAACAACTTGCATTTAAATCGCACTTTTAATGTAGAAACCATCCCAAGACACTTCACAGCAACATTATCAAACAAAATTTGACACCAAGCCACATAAGCAGATATTAGGATAGATTGGTCAAAAAGGTAGGTTTTAAGGAGCATCTTAAAGGAGGAAAGGTTTAGGGAGGGAATTCCAGAGTTTAGGGCTTCGGCAACTGAAAGCACAGCTGCTAATGGTGGAGTGATTAAAATAGGGGATGTGCAAGAGGCCAAAATTGGAGGAGCACAGAGATCTCGGAGGGTTATAGGACTGGAGGAGATTACAGATATAGGGACTGGCGAGGCCATGGAGGGATTTGAAAACAAGGATTAGAATTTTAAAATTGAGGCGTTGCTGGACCGGGAGCCAATTGAGGTCAGCAAGCACAGGGACTTGGTACGAGTTAGGATACGGGAAGCAGAGTTTTGGATGAGCTTAAGTTTATGGAGGGTGGATGATGTGGTTCCGGTCAGGAGAGTGTTGGAATAGTCAAGTCTAGAGGTAAAAAAGGCATAGATGAGGGTTTCAGCAGCAGATGAGCGGAGGCGGGCGATGTTCCAGAGGTGGAAATAGGCGGTGTGTTCGGAAGCTCATTTCGGGGTCAAATATGACACCAAGGTTGCGACAGTCTGGTTCAGCCTCAGACAGTTGCCAGGGAGAGGGATAGAGTCAGTGGCTAGGGAACGGAGTTTGTGGCAGGAATCGAAGACAATGGGCCAGATTTTCAGTGTGCCGTGAGGCGGGCTTTTAGGCGTGCGGGGGGGGCATAAATCCCGAATTCAGGGGTCCCGACACCATCCCGCCCAAAACCCGCCTCCACATAAGTTTAAAAGGAGGCGGGTACCCGCCCCGCACTGGGACCCGCCGACCCGAGGCGGGAAGGGATTAGTGCCAATTAACATAGAAACATAGAAACATAGAAGATAGGAGCAGGAGTAGGCCATTTGGCCCTTCGAGCCTGCTCCGCCGTTCAATGAGATCATGGCTGATCATCCAAATTCAGTACCCTGCCTTCTCCCCATATCCCTTGATCCCTTTAGTCTCAAGAAATATATCCAACTCTTTCTTGAATATAGTTAATGAACTGGCCTCCACCACCCTCTGTGGCAGAGAATTTCACAGGTTCACCACTCTCTGGGTGAAGAAATTCCTCCTCATTTCAGTCCTAAATGGCTTACCCCTTATCCTTAGACTATGACCCCTGGTTCTAGACTCCCCGGCCATCAGAAACATCCTTCCTGTATCTAGTCTGTACAGGCCTGACAGAATTTTATAGGTTTCGATGAGATCCCCTCTCAATCTTCTAAACTCCAGTGAGTATAAGCCCAATCGACACAATCTCTCCTCATACGTCATTCCTGCCATCCCAGGTATCAGCCTGGTGAATCTTCGCTGCACTCCCTCCATGGCAAGAACGTCCTTCCTCAGGTAAGGTGACCAAAACTGCATACAATGCTCAAGGTGCGGTCTCACCAAGGCCCTGTACAACTGTAGCAAGACATCCTTGTTCCTGTACTCGAACCCTCTTGCTACGAAGGCCAACATACCATTTGCCTTCTTAACCACCTGCTGCACCTGCATGCTTACCTTCAGCGACTGGTGCACAATAACACCCAGGTCTCTTTGCATTTCCCCTTCTCCCAATCTATTGCCATTCAAATAATAATCTGCCTTCCTGTTTTTGCCACCAAAGTGGATAACCTCACATTTATCCACATTATAGTGCATTTGCCATGTTTCTGCCCAATCACCCAACCTGTCCAAATCGTGCTGGAGTTTCACGACATCCTCCTCACAGCATACCCTCCCACCCAGCTTTGTGTCGTCTGCAAATTTGGAGATATTACATCCAATTCCCTCGTCCAGATCATTAATATATACAGGTAGACTACCCTTTATCCGGACTTCCAAAAACCGAAACCCTCTAAAAACCGAAGGTTTTTTCGTTCAGCGTAAGTCGTGCGTACGACTTACGCTGAACGAAAAAACCTTCGGTTTTTAGAGGGTTCCGGTTGCGGAAGTTCGGATAAAGGGTAAGTCGTGCGCACGACCCCCCGCCGACCCCCCCGCCAGCCCCGACAACCGCCGACCCCGCCAGCCCCGACAACCGCCGACCCCGCCAGCCCCGACAACCGCCGACCCCCCCCGCGGACCCCGCCAGCCCCGACAACCGCCGACCCCGCCAGCCGCCGACCCCGCCGGCCCCGACAACCGCCGACCCCGCCAACCCCGACAACCGCCGACCCCCCCGCGGACCCCGCCAGCCCCGACAACCGCCGACCCCGCCAGCCCCGACAACCGCCAGACCCCCGCGGACCCCGCCAGCCCCGACAACCGCCGACCCCCCCCCCCGCGTACCCTGCCGGCCCCGGCCCCGCCGACCCCGACTGACTTACGCTGAGCGTCAGCGTAAGTCGTGCGCACGACCCCCCGCCGACCCCCCCGCGGACCCCCGCCGACCCACCTTCCGAAATCCGAAATTCTCCTTTATCCGAAACTCGGCTGGTCCCGAGGTTTTCGGATAAAGGATAGTCTACCTGTATTGTGAACAGCTGGGGTCCTAGGACTGATCCTTGCGGTACCCCACTAGTCACTGCCTGCCACTCGGAAAACGACCCGTTTTTTCCAACTCTTTGCTTTCTGTCCGCCAACCAGTTCTCTATCCAAGTCAATACCTTGCCCCCAATCCCATGTGCCTTAATTTTGCACGCTAATCTCTTATGTGGGACCTTATTGAAAGCCTTCTGAAAGTCCAAATACACCACATCCACTGGTTCTCCCTTATCTATTTTACCAGTTACATCCTCAAAAAATTCCAGTAGATTAGTCAAGCATGATTTACCTTTTGTAAATCCATGTTGACTTTGTCCGATCCTGTCACTGCTTTCCAAGTGCTCTGCTATTACATCTTTTATAATAGACCCTAGCATTTTCCCCACTACCGATGTCAGGCTTACCGGTCTATAATTCCCCGCTTTTTCTCTACCACCTTTTTTGAATAGTGGGGTAACATTAGCTACCCTCCAATCCATGGGTACCGTTGCAGAGTCTATCGAGTTCTGGAAGATGACCAGCAAAGCATCTACTATCTCTAGGGCCACCTCCTTAAGTACCCTGGGATGTAGACCATCAGGCCCTGGGGATTTATCGGCCTTCTGTCCCATCAATTTTCCTAACACCATTTCCCTACAAATACTGATTTCTTTCAGTTCCTCCCTTTCATCAGACCCTATGTTCCCCGGCATCTCTGGGAGGTTATTTGTGTCCTCCTTTGTGAAGACAGAACCAAAGTATGTATTTAGTTGGTCTGCCATTTCCTTGTTTCCCATTATAAATCCCCCTGATTCTGACTGTAAGGGACCTACGCTTGACTTCACCAATCTTTTTCTCTTCACATATCTATAAAAGCTTTTACAGTCAGTTTTTATGTTCGCCGCTAGCTTACTCTCATATTCTATTTTCCCTTTCTTAATTAATCCCTTTGTCCTCCTTTGTTGACTCCTAAACTGCTCCCAATCCTCAGGATTATTGCTTTTTCTAGCCAATTTATATGTCCGCTCCTTGGATCTTATGCTATCCCTAATTTCCCTTGTTAGCCACGGTTGAGTCACCTTTTTTGTTTTATTTTTATGCCAAACTGGGATGAACAATTTCTGTAGCTCATCAATTCGGTCTTTGAATAATTGAAATTGCCTATCCACCGTCAACCCTTTGAGTGCCATTCCCCAATCAATCCTACCCAACTCGCTCCTCAGACCATTGTAGTTTCATTTATTTAAATTGAGGGCCCTTGTCTCTGAGTCAACTACTTCATTCTCCATCTTAATGAAGAATTCGATCATATTATGATCGCTCTGACCCAAGGGGCCTCGTACAACAAGATTGCTAATTAATCCTTTCTCGTTACATAAAACCCAGTCTAAGATGGCCTGATCTCTGGTTGGTTCCTCGACATATTGGTCCAGGAAACCATCCCGTAAACAGTCCAGGAATTCCTCCTCCACAGTATTGTTACTAATTTGGTTGGCCCAATCTATATGTAGATTAAAGTCACCCATGATGACTGCTGTGCCCTTATTGCACGCTTCTTTAATTTCCCTTTTAATGCCATCCCCAACCTCCGCCTTACTGTTTGGAGGCCTATATACCACTCCCACTAATGTTTTTTTCCCTTAGTATTTCTCAATTCTACCCATACAGATTCCACATCATCAGAGCTAATATCCTTCATTACAATTGTATTAATCCCTTCTTTAACCAGTAATGCTACCCCACCTCCCTTTCCTTTTTGCCTATCTTTCCTGAATATCGAATACCCCTGGATGTTGAGTTCCCAGTCTTGGCCATCCTTGAGCCACGTTTCCGTAATCCCAACCAAATCATATTTGTTTACCTCTATTTGCGCAGCCAATTCATCCACCTTATTACAAATGCTCCTCGCATTAAGACACAAAGCCTTCAGTCTTGTTTTTTTAACGCTCTTAGACCTATTCGAATTATTATTTACTGTGGCCACGTTTGATTTAAACTGTTGATTTCTCTGACTGCCACTTTTGTTTTTCTCCTTCCTATCTTTTGCTTTTATCCCTGTTTTCCTTTCCTCTGTCTCCCTGCTCAGGTTCCCAACCCCCTGCCATTTTAGTTTAACCCCCCCCGAACAGTGCTAGCAAACCTCCCCGCAAGGATATTTGTCCCGCTCTGGTTCAGGTGCAACCCGTCCGACTTGTACAAGCCCCACCTTCCCCAGAAGCAGGCCCAATGATCCAGGAAACTAAAGCCCTCCCTCCTGCACCAACTCTTTAGCCACGCATTCATCTGCTCTATCCTCCTATTCCTATACTCACTAGCACGTGGCACCGGGAGTAATCCAGAGATTACAACCTTTGAGGTCCTACTCTTTAATCTGCTACCTAGCTCCCTAAATTCTTGCTGCAGGACCTCATCCCTCTTCCTACCTATGTCGTTGGTCCCAATGTGAACCACGACCTCTGCCTGTTCACCCTCCCCCTTCAGAATGCCCTGCAGCCGTTCAGTGACATCCTTGACCCTGGCACCAGGGAGGCAACAAACCATCCTGGAGTCACGTCTACGGCCACAGAAACGCCTATCTGTTCCCCTTACGATAGAATCCCCTACCACTATTGCTCTCCCACTCTTTTTCCTCCCTTCCTGAGCAGCAGAAGCACCCCTGGTGCCAGGAAGTTGGCTGCTGCTGCCTTCCCCTGGTGAGTCATCCCCCTCAACAGTATCCAAATTGGTATAGCTGTTTGAAAGGGGGATGGCCACAGGGGTCCCCTGCACTACCTGCCTGCTTCTATTGCTCCGCCTCGTGGTCACCCATTTCCCTTCTGCCTGTGCAGCCCTACCCTGTGGCGTGACCAACTCATCAAACGTGTCATCCACGACCCTTTCAGATCGTGAGTGCTCTACAACCCATCCATCCGCAGTTCCAGCACCTCAATACGGCCTGTTAGTAGCTGCCGCTGGATGCATTTCTGGCACCAAGAGGAGCATAACACAGGGCTGGGCTCTCCTGGCATGACTTACCCCTTTAATTAATTTAAATTAATTCAATAACACCAGTTAAAGATATACTCTAGGGCGCTTATTTACCAACTGTCCCCACTACACCACAGAGACCCAAGAAAATATAAACCACAGAATTTAAGCTTGTAATGAAAAGGAGAAGGAAATACTCACCAACCAATCACTTACCTGCTTCCTGGTGACGTCACACTTGGATTACTTTTTACCTCTCACCCCTGCTGTTGAGTTGGTACGCCTCGCTGAATCAGCCGCCGCTTTTAAACTGCCGCCGGTCACTGCTCCCTCACAGGTCTGATGCTCTGGTCGGGCCTCGCCTCGCTGAATCAGCCGCCGCTTTTAAACTGCCGCCGGTCACTGCTCCCTCACAGGTCCGATGCTCTGGTCGGGCCTCGCCTCACTGAATCAGCTGCCGCTTTTAAACTGCCGCCAGTCACTGCTCCCTCACAGCTCCGATGCTCTGGTCGGGCCTCGCCTCGCTGAATCAGCCACCGCTTTTAAACTGCCGCCGGTCACTGCTCCCTCACAGGTCCGATGCTCTGGTCGGGTCTCGCCTCGCTGAATCAGCCGCCGCTTTTAAACTGCCGTCGGTCACTGCTCCCTCACAGGTCCGATGCTCTGGCCGGGCCTCGCCTCGCTGAATCAGCCGCCGCTTTTAAACTGCCGCCGGTCACTGCTCCCTCACAGGTCCGATGCTCTGGTCGGTTAACAGGTAGTTTTTAGCCTCATCCCTATTTTGAGGGGTGTCGTGTGGGATTCCCGACGGCTCCAAACCACGCCAGGTTAGAGCAGGCGGGCCGTCGGGTTGAAGGACTTGGAGGGGTCGAGATGTCGGTGTTCAGGTGAGTGATGGGTGCATGAGTGCAAAGGTCAGTGTGTTTGGTGTGTCTAAAGTGTGTAAAGAAGTTTAAATTACCTGTACTTACCTTAACAGCCTTTCTTCCTCTAGGCGTCGGTCGTCCATCACTCAGCCGGCACTGAAAGCTGAATGGCTGCGATCTGTCAAAAGTGACTGCCTTCAACTTTCAGTGCCGGTGAGAGTTCTAACTGAGTCTGCGTAGAAGGACTCAGGTTAGAAGTCAGACTGTCAGTGTTTGACAGCTTCAAACAGCTGTGAAACACTGATATTTCATCTGTCAACACCTCTTGACAGATTAAATTTCAGTCTGTGACGTCACCTGTTGCCGGGTGGTTCTTAATTGGCCTGCTGAGCCCACTGGGCGGGCTCAACAAGGTCAATCAAAGGAAAATCACGTGGATTGGCCGGACGTCGATGGAGGCGGGACTAAAACCCGAAAGTTGTAGTCCCACCTCCTTCCCGACTGCTGAATGAAAATCCAGCCCAATGGCTTTGGTCTTCCCAATATTTAGTTGGAGGAAATTTCTGCTCGGACAAGCGGTCTGACAATTTAGAGACAGTGGAGGGGCCAAGAGAGGTGGTGGTGAGGTAGAGCTAGGTGTCGTCAACATACATGTGGAACCTGATTTCGTGTTTTCGGATGATGTCTACCAGAACTGAGAGGTTATAACTATCAGGAATGACTGAACAGGCTGGGGTTCTTTTCTCTGTAAAAAAAAGGCCTAATAGAGGTCTTTAAAATTATGAAGGGGTTTGATAAGGTAGGCATAGAGAAAATGTTTCTGCTTGTAGGGGAATCCAAAACTAGGGTATTAAATATAAGATAATCATTAATAAATAGAATAAGGAATTCAGGAGAAACTTCTTTTTCCAGAGTGGCTAGAATGTGGAACTTGCTACCACAAGGAGTAGTTGAGGCGAAAAGCATAGATGCATTTAAGGGAAAGCAGATAAGTACATGAGGGAGAAAGGAACAGAAGGATATGCTAATAGGGTTCAATGCAGAGAGGTGGGAGGAGGCTCGTGTGGAGCATAAAACCCAGTATGGACCTGTTGAGCCAAATGGCCTGTTTGTGTGCTATAATTTCTATGAAATTCTTTGAAAGTTACATTTGGTCTGAGTGGCCCTTAGTTAAGAAAGGGAAATGTGGCCAGGGTTCCTTTTCCAGATCATTATCCAATGACTGTTCCTGGAATTGATTGTGTGTGACATCAGGCTCTCAGTTGTGATGCCCCCATTGGTTGAATAATTTGCTGACACTCATAGACCCTGATATTTACTCCTATTTACTCTGGACCTTGAAGAAAGCGGGTGGGGGGGTGATGGTGGGATGAGGAATTCGGAAGTATGGGTTTCGCAGACGTCATGCTGACATTAACTGCAGGACGTCTTTTACATTTTCCCAACAGTTTTCCCGCCCGACAGCCAGACAGATTAATAGGCTGGCTGCCTTTCAGCAAGAAAGCAGCCAGGGAGCGGATACCAGGTAAGTAGATCATCACAGAGGCGGGGGGAGTCGGGCATGGGGGAGATCGTGGTTGGGGCGGGGGGGGTTGGAGATCTGCAGGGTGGGGGTCGGAGGTGAGCAGTTGGAGATCGCGGGAGGAGTGGAAGGGTCAACGATCAATGGACGGGGACAGTCAGAGTTCGGGGGTGAGCAGTTGGAGATCACGAAGGGTTTGGGGGGAATTGGACATCACTGGGTTCGTTCGTGGGGTCTGGAAAGAGGTTAACTTGCGGGGCCGGGGTAAACACTCCTGCTCCTCCTGGCCCACAAGCAATGCCCTAAATGCACTTATCTCATGGATCTGCTCTTCTCACCTCCTTTTACCTGCCGGGATTCCCATGCGTTGGGACACCCAACATGCATGGTTTAAAAATAAAATTGCAGTTAAAATGGAGGCACGCAGTCTCCTTAAAAGCTTTTACTGACCTAGCTGCCTTCAGAAAACAGGTTGGCCGCCCGCCCTCTGACAGGTTCATTAAAACCGTAAGTGGGCGGGTTGGAGTTGGGTTTGAGATTTGTAAATTTTTTACCTCCCATCCGCCCCCAACCCACCCACCCTTGGGGGTTAAAATTCCCCCATTGTATTTAGGGTCACATGTGAAGAGTTGCCAGTGGTCATGGAACTGAAAATATAAGTAGATTTTGAGTCTCAATATGAGAAGTGTGCACACAAAACAAGGGAAGGAATGTGAAAATCCAATTAAAAAAAAACTATTTTGTTCCGTGTTTTCTTTTGAATTATTACATGGTATAACATATTAGTTTAATTATTTTATAGAATGATAGAGTGCAGGAGGCCATTCAGCCCATCATGCCTGTACCGACTCTCTAAAAGAGCTTTACAATGAGCCCAACTCCCCTGCTCTTTTCCCCATAGACTGCAAAAAAAAATTCCCCTTCAAGTACTTATTCAATTCCCTTTTGAAAGCTATAATTGAATCTGCTTCCACCACTCTTTCAGGCAGTGCATTTGTTAGTATATTCTTTCGGTCTGTGTTTTCTTCATTGAAAAAATGCATTAATGCTGAATTGCATCTATTACCAAAATGAGCGTTCATATTTTCTTAAGTTATCAATTGTTGTTTTCTTGTTTTGACAAACAGTTTTTGTGCTGGAATTTCTGCTGGTGGTTTTGGAGATCCGAGTGCCGATTCACCACTTGGGCACTCCTAGCGAGTTGCAGCGTTCCCAGTGAGTTGAGGCGCTCCCAGCGAGGCAGGTGCTCCCAACAGGTCGTGACACTCCCAAACAATTTGTGCACAGCAAGCATGGAAAATTATGGCCCATGGGCCTGTGATTTCCTGAACTTTGATGTCTTCAAGCTCTCCGTCGCAGAATCAGCGCTGTAGTTTCATTCTGTTTGAGGAGCCAGTTCTCTTCATTTAGTTAATAGTTCTGTTAATTTATGTAAGTGTAGCAGAGTCTTAGTGTTATGCTGTAAAATAGTTTCTGCATGTGAATTAATGATGTGCAACTACTGGAAATAAACTACAGTCTGGAATGACAGCTTCTGACCTTACCACTCGGATATCACATATTGGCGACGAGGATAAACAGATCACATCTTGACGAGAAAAAAAAAGAAAAGGAACACTGAATAACGGATCATGGCTGCTACGGTAGGACAGATCTCTGCTTTTGATGTTCAGACGCAGACCTGGGATGAATACTGCGAGGTGTTGATGCATTTCTTTGAAGCAAATGATATAAATGATGTCGGAAAAAGGAGAGCTATTTTGCTCACTTCCGTGGGAAGTCAGACATATAGTTTAATGAGAAACTTAAGCAGTCCTGAAAAGCCTGGAGACAGATCATTTGCTAACTTAGTGGCCTTGCTAAAGGACCATTTCAATCCCAGACCAGGTGAGATTGTACAGCATTTCAAATTTAATTCACGGAACAGAAAACCGGGAGAGATTGCATTGGGTTATGTAGCGGTGTTGAGGAAATTGGCACACGATTGCAATTACGGCAACAACCTGAAAGACATGCTGAGAGATAGGCTAGTTTGCGGGATAATGGATGATCGAATGCAGCGGAGATTATTGTCCGAGACTGGGCTTACGTATGAAAAAGCGTTGGAACTTGCTCAAGCCATAGAGACAGCGAACCGAGATGTAAAAGAAATACAAGGTTCCGACTGGGCTACTACAAAGCAAGTTGCAGGTCAGGTTGTTGTGCACAAGTTAAACATGCGTCAGAAACCACAACGTGAGCATGTAAAGGCATGTTATAGATGCAATGGCGATCACCTGGCGAGGGAATGCAGGGTTCTGGAGGAAAAGTGCCACAAGTGTGGGAAAAAAGGGCACATAAAACGTGCATGCAGGGCAAATGCAACCATGGAGGAATACAAACCAAAAGGGGGAGGAAAGCAAAACTTAGGAAGAGAAGTGAAAAAACAGGGAGCACATCACATCAGCGGAGAAGCTGAGAAAGAAGACGACATGTTCATAATGCATAGTATGGTAGAGAACATTCCAAAAGTGGATCCTATCACTTTGCAACTGACAGTAAATGACTCTAAGGTCAACTTTGAAGTGGATACAGGATGTGGTGTGACCATAATGAACAGGGAGGAGTACTCAAAATTGTGGAACCGTGCAAAAGTTCCAGAGTTAAAGTCTTGCTCTATGCAGCTTAAAACATATACCGGTGAACGAGTGGCGACATTGGGTACAGCTACTGTAACTGTGCAACACAGGGACACCGTGGAACAGCTACCTGTAGTTGTAGTATCGGGTTCCGGACCAAACCTGTTAGGTCGGGGCTGGATACAAGAACTTAAATTAGATTGGGGAGCAATAAATCAAATAGAGGGAGGCAAACAGTTGTCTTTGCAAGAAGTGTTGATTGAACATGAGAACGTGTTCAAGGAAGAACTTGGCACATTTAATGGCCCCCCAGCTAAGATTTATGTAGACAGGGAGGCACTGCCAAGGTTTTTTAAACAACGACCTGTGCCTTATGCCATGAAGCCGAAGGTAGAGGCTGAGCTTGACCGTCTTTTGAGAGAGAACATACTGGAACCCGTGAAATGTTCAGAATGGGCAACTCCCATTGTACCTGTTTTAAAACCGGACAATTCGGTAAGACTCTGTGGAGATTATAAATTGACAGTAAATAGGGTGTCTAAACTAGAACAGTATCCTATTCCCAAAACAGAGGATCTCTTTGCAAACCTGGCTGGAGGGAAGAAATTCACAAAGCTGGATATGAGTCATGCATACTTGCAGATTACACTAGATGAGGAATCCAAGAAGTATGTAACCATAAATACACACAAGGGTTTGTTTACCTATAACCGCTTACCATTCGGTGTCTCATCTAGTCCAGCTATTTTCCAGAGGACTATCGAGGGTGTACTTCAAGGGATCCCACATGTTTGAATCTATCTGGATGACATTCTGGTGACGGGAAGAACCGACCAGGAGCATCTGAGCACTCTGAGAGAGGTACTACAAAGATTGGATAAGGCTGGGTTACGGCTCAAGAGGAGTAAGTGCACTTTCCTGGGGAATGAGGCCGTGTTCCTGGGATACAGAGTGGACGCCACCGGGCTCCATCCAATCAAGGAGAAGGTACAAGCACTGCAGGAGGCCCCAGCTCCTACCAATGTGACTGAGTTAAAAGCTTACCTGGGACTGCTAAACTATTTTAACAGATCTTTACCAAACTTGGCAACAGTGTTAGCACCTCTTCACAAACTTCTGCGCAAGGAGACACAGTGGCAGTGGGAAGAGGAACAGAGGGTTTCATTTGAACAGTCCAAGAAACTGATGCTGTCCTCGGATGTGCTGGTTCACTACAATGCAGAGAAAGACATCATTCTCTCTTGTGATGCTTCACCTTACGGGGTGGGGGCGGTTCTTTCACACAGCTTGGAAGATGGAACAGAAAGACCAATAGGGTTTATGTCTCGAATTCTGACACCGGCGGAAAAAAACTATTCCCAGTTAGATAAAGAGGGGTTAGCAGTAATGTTTGGGTTACAGAGGTTTCACAAGTACATATCACAGAATCACAGAAACCCCACAGTGCAGATAGAGGCCATTTCGGCCCATCGAGCCTGCACCGACACATATCCCACCCGATCCCTGTAACCCCTACACCAACACATATCCCACCCTATCCCTGTAACCCCACGTATTTAACCCCCTAACACTAAGGGTCAATTTATCAAAGCCAATCAACCTAACCTGCACATCTTTGGACTGTGGGAGGAAACCGGAGCACCCAGAGAAAACCCACGCAAACACGGGGAGAATGTGCAAACTCCACACAGACAGTCGCCCGAGGCCAGATTTGAACCCGGGTCTCTGGCGCTGTGAGGCAACAGTGCTAACCACCATATGCAACGATCATAAACCTCTTCTATCTCTTTTTAATGAAATGAAAGCAGTACCACAGATGGTGTCACCCCGGATCCAGAGGTGGGCAGTGACGTTGAGGGCATATGAGTATGTCATCGTTTACAAGGCGGGCAAGTACCATGGGAACGCAGATGCCTTGAGCCGTCTTCCACTGCCAGGTACACCTATCCGTTCAGCTCCAGAGGACAGAGATTTGATGTTGGAGGACACGGACATGGCAATTGTGACCGTTGAACAAGTAAGGACATGGACCAGTAAAGATCCAGTACTGTCTAGAGTCCGAGAATATGTGAGGAGCGGTTAGCCACAGCATCCGGAAGGGACTGATTTCACACCTTACAGTGTCAGGAAGACAGAGCTGAGTGTGCAGGATGGTTGCGTGTTGTGGGGAGCACGAGTGATTATTCCACAGCCAGCACGACAGTCTATCCTAGGGCAACTACATCAGTGTCATCCTGGAGTTTTGCATATGAAAGCCTTGGCAAGGAGTTACTTGTGGTGGCCAAAGCTAGATGAGGAGATAGAAAATCTAGTCAAGACATGCAGCACTTGTCAAGTACACAGGAAGGCACCAGCAGCGGCTCCTCTCCACCCCTGGGAGCGGCCGGATAAACCATGGAGAAGATTACATGTAGATTATGCGGGTCCATTCATGGGAAAGATGTTCCTCATAATCATTGATGCCCATTCCAAATGGATGGATGTTTATTCTGTAAATTCTGCTTCATCTACTGTTACTATAGACTGCCTGCGTAGGAGTTTTAGTAATCAAGGGCTACTGGAGATCGTAGTAAGTGACAACGCCACGTGTTTTGTGAGTACCGAAACAAAAGAGTTCATGAGAAACAATGGCATAGTGCACGTGACCTCAGCTCCATATCATCCGTCTTCAAATGGACTTGCGGAGAGAGCTGTACAAACATTTAAGGAGATGATGAAAAAAAGTGCGGAAGGGAGTTTGGCAGCCAAGGTGTCACGAGTTCTGTTCAGCTACAGAATAACACCTCAATCTACCACAGGACTCTCTCCTGCTGAGCTGTTGTTAGGACGTCGACTACGCTCCACTCTTGACCTGGTTCACCCAGACCTAAAAAGGAAGGTGGAAAACCGACAAATCAAACAAAAGGAGAACCATGACAGAAGGACAAAGAGCCGCAGTTTTGGAGAAGGAGATGTGGTCCTTACCAGGAATTTCAGTTATGGTCCAAAATGGATTCCTGGCGTCATAGACTCAATGACCGGTCCAGTATCATATACGGTCATGGTGGGAACTGGTCAGGTAGTACGCAGACATGTAGATCAGATACTGACCAGACAGGGGGAAATCGAACTGGAGGTTCCAGAGGCGATGTCGGAGGACAAGTTGGCCCCCAGTTATCCAAATGCATCGGTGGTACCACCACCACGAACAGAGCCTGTTCCACCTGGACCCCTTCGTCAAGAGGAAACCATCGTAGCAGAGTCAGATACTCTGAGTACTGCTCAGGAGCAGCAGGTGGCTCTACCACAACCAAGCAGGGACTTGACTATAAGACGTTCACCAAGGACTCACAAGCCGCCAGAGAGATTGATAACGACCTGCTAGATTCGTTCAGTATGGACTATCGTTAAAGGAGTTTCCTTATGGGACTTTTTAAGAATGTTGTTAAGAAATTAATGTTCAACTTAAGAGGGGAGGGATATAGTAATCTGGGATGTAATGTTTAAGTTATCCACCAGATGGAGCCAAATATTAAGGGTTCACATTCACCAGTATTTAAGGTAATGGGTCATGTATTCAATGTCCTGGTACACCAGTTAACACGGTAATGTGGCATTGCATTATGGGTATGACTCAGAGGGATTCTCCATCTTGGCTCGTGCAGTAAGAAATGTGCCTGGCTTCCAGCTTGTAAGAGATATGTTCCTCTGCTACACCGTGTAAATAAACAATTGGGTTTTGTTCCTAATATCTCGCTTCTCTCAGTTTCTGACCTTACCACTCGGATATCACACCTTCCTCAAAGACATTAGTGAACTAGTTGGGTCTTTATGACAATTCGACAGCTTCATGGTCATTTTTACTCACACAGTCCAAAAATCACTTACACCATCCACGCTCATCGCTCCGAGACCCCTGTATACCCTCCTTAAACCCCATACACTCTCAAGCATCGTCCTTAGATGCTGTGCATCCTCGGGCACCTACCTTCGATCCTATACATTCTCATATCCCCTCCTTAGACCCCGTATGTACTGGGGCAGCCTCTTTAAACCCTTCACATCCTTACGGACTATCCTTAGACCATGTACACACTCCTTAAAGCCCATACATCTTCGAGGACCCTCCTTAGACCCCATATACCCTCGGGCACCCTGCTTAAAAGCCATCCACCCACAGGAACCCTCATTAATCCTCTTACACCTGTGTGTACACTAATTAGACCCCGTAAACTCTCACACATCCTCCTTCGATTCTGTACATCTTTGGCACCATTCCTGGATTCCTTATATCCTCCTTCGACCTCATACACTTCCCGTACACCCTTGCACACTCCCCTTTGACGCTACACCCCTGGGGCCCCATCTTACGCCCTTTACACACTCGCACACCCTCCCATAACCTCTCGGCTACCCTCCTTAGACCCCACACAACCTCCGGCCCCTCAGTAAACCCCACACAACCCCCGGCCCCTCCTTAAACCCCACACAACCTCAGACCCCACACAACCCCCGGCCCCTCCTTAAACCCCACACAACCTCCGGCCCCTCCTCAGACCCCACAACCTCCGGCCCCTCCTTAAACCCCACACAACCCCCGGCCCCTCCTTAAACGCCAAACAACCTCCAGCCCCTCCTCAAACCCCACACAACCTCCAGCCCTCCTTAATCCCCACAACCTCCGGCCCCTCATTAAATCCCACACAACCCCCGGCCCCCTCCTTAAACCCCACCCAACCCCCGGCACCCTCCTTAGACCGAATGGTAATTGTTAAGTGATTTAAAATTTGAAGCCTTCACAAGGCCTAAACGACAGCCATGACCGCGATTTACAGTCCGTATAAACGGAACATGGCAACTGTTTAAGGTTAAATAAAAACAGAAAATGCTGGAAATAGTTCTGATGAAAAGTCATCGACCTGAAACGTTAACTCTGTTTCTCTCTCCACAGATGCTGCCTGACTTGCTGCGTATTTCCAGCATTTTCTGTTTTTATTTCAGATTTCCAGCATGCACAGTATTTTGCTTTTGTATAACTGTTTAAGGTTATTCTGCTTTCTAATTCTGGATATTGTATCTGTTTTACGGCCGTGTGGCAGCAGTGAGGAAGCCCAGAGTGGTTATAAAGTCAATGAGCCTGTGGGTGGCGGCAAGATGGGCCTCTGTGTGATTGGGGTTTGTTTGTAGCTGTTGTTGACACCTGCTGGCCACTAGAAGAACTGCACCACTCTGTGCAGCAATGCTCGCGGCAAAGCAAGCTGAAGTCCTGACTGGTCAATGTCCTGGACACACCAGGGAGAATCAAAACCACCAGCAGGAAATAGGGAAATCTGGAAGAAAACATAAATGTCAAAATGCACAAGTAGGTCAGTATCTGAAAGAGAAAAAGCAGGTTCAAGTTTGCAAAAGCAAAATACTGTGGATGCTGGATAAAAAATAGAAATAACAGAAAATGCTGGAAAAGCTCAGCAGGTCACGATCAAGACCTCCAAGAGTACGTCCAACTAGAGTTGGCATCCCTAGGTGGGGTCCTTTTTAACATATGCAGTGAATCGGCAGCCCGTTTACATCTCTCCCACTTTTTATTTTAAGAATTGGAGCTATGTAAAGCTCCTACCTGTATGTGAGACATTACAGGGCAACTGTCAGACAGTAACGCTTTGATAAAGACATTTAATCAAATGCAGTAAAGATTTTTGTCCTTTGAGCTGAACACCTGGAACATCTTGTAACCAAATAAATCAGAAATGTTTTACTTTTCGCGCTTAGGTAGTAGAAATCTCATTCTTTACCATCACACCCTGCCTGTTAGCCCATAGGAAAAAATGTCTGATTCACAATTTTGGGACAAACTGACTCACTGGCCCCGATTTTCTGCCAGCCGTCGGGCGGGTTTTCACGCGGGCGGGGGCCGAAAATCGCAGAAATAGGGGGTCGCGGCCGCCCCCCCCGCCGTCTGATTCCCTGCCCCGTCACGACCCGAATCAGTCCCGCCCGCCGCTGGCGGGACTGGCCGTCGGAACACTAATCAGCAATTATTACCATCTTTAAACCTATTTTCAGGGGCCGTTGTGATTTTGTGGGGTTCCCCACGCTAAACACGCCTGCGGGGAACCCCGCTGATGAAACCTGGCGTGAAGCTTGCCGGCTTGCTTGCTGTCAGCTGCAGGTCATTCGGGAAAGCTGCGATTTAAACGGAGAGCATTTGTATGGTGAAGGACCTTGTTGCTGCAGGCTTGGGGTTACTTCTTCAAGGCTTAGACACAGCTGTGGAAGGTTGGAGCCTCACACACTTCTCCAATGTGATCTCCTGGGAAGCCCTTCTCGCCACCCTCACTCAGCGCTTCCTCAGCGGAGGCATCTATGAGAAGCATGGGACGCCTTTTTGTGTTCCCTTCTTGCCATTAGAGGATCTCCAGCAGCAGAGGCGGCAGCAGCAGAACCAGGAACAGCAGGATGAGCACCAGGAGCACCAGGCTGCTGCTCACTCACCTGAAGCTGCACAGGCCAGAAGGTGCCAGCGCTTGGAAGTGGCTTGAGAGCACCTTGCTGCGCTTTAGGGGGCCATGGGGACCCGTATCTGCATTGGCAGTCCTACTCAGAAGGACTTCCATGAAGGTCTGGTTTCTCTATTCAATAGATGGCCAACGCTCAAGAGATGCCATTCTCTTCTGAGCAATCACCATGTTTTCCGTACCCTGGTGAGTTATCTCCTCCATGGAGGTTGCCAACCTTTCCATGGTGATGCGTTCATGCGCCAATGACTCCACAAAGGCTCTGCTCATGGTCGCTTTGGATTCCTCCATTCGCTCCACACTTGCAGCGACCCTGGAGACAAAACCTGCCAGAGACTCCTGCATCTGTGCATGGAGGTCCATCACCTCTTCTCTTGCAGATGGACCCAGAGGCAGAGGGTCAATATGCAGCGCATTTGAGCTGGCAGAGTCCTGTGCCCTCTGACGAGGACTCGCCACTGCTGTCCCTGTCTCCAGAATCTGCTGAGGCTCACTTGTGAGCTGTGAAACACCAGGTGACAACACTACTCTATGTCCCGAAGGTCCCCCCGAGGTGTGAGTGTCTGTGCTGGTGCTGGGTGCACTTCTGCTGACGCTGCGCCCTCAGAGGTTGGAGCTTCCTCTGAGGAGTCTGGCTGCACAGCCTCTTCCTCCTCAACAGTGGGGACGGGGGCTCTGGATGTTCCTGTGGGGGAGTAGAGGAAGGAGTTAGAGATGTGATGCCAAGGTTACATGCACATTCGAGTTGACATCTGCTGACACCTGCATCCATGCAGCCTTGGTCTCAGTGGGAGGCCTCTTCCTGGCTGACCTAGGGAAGAGGACCTCCCTGTGGCCCCTAACCCCATCCAATAATGCCTGCAGTGAAGCTTTGTCGAATTTGGAGGCAGCTTAGGGTCTGGCACTGGCCACAGCTGCTGCAGGCTCCTCTGCCATCCTGTATGGTTCGTTTGGAAGCCAACAGAGGAAGCAATGCTTGCTGTGGACCTTGAAAGCACCACGAATTATGACATCATAATGTGGGGCTTTCTGACTAGAAATGGACAATTAGCAAGGCTGTCCACACGCTGGAAATTAATTGGCCACTTGAGGGAAAATTGCGTGCAGCTGGCTGACACATTTTTTTGTGTGTCAGAACCCCACATTTGGGGAATCCAACCATTTCCCACACAATCCACAAAATCGGGCCCACTGTCTCAGAAATCTTTCATTGATTTATTGTGTGGGTAACTAGGATTAGTCAGATGAATTGCCAGGAAGTTGTGCCTTCATTAACATTCTGGCAAAGAGGGCAGTAGGAATGAAAGTTTCAGATTCTCTTCTTCACTGGTCATCAACTCTTAAAGAAAAAGCTTACATTATAACTATGTATAATGGCAAAAATACACAATTACCTAACAATTAGAGGTTAAAAGGAAACGTTCTGCCCTGAACCACCTCCACCACCTCAGAGGAAAATCCAGTTCAATCATAGGCCATACGATTTGCAGTACACACTCAAGCGGTCAAGAGTTCATTGTTTGTCTGTTGATGTGCGGTAATAGTAAGAACCAAGAGTTGGGGGAGGGGTTGTAGGGGGGGAGGGGTTGTAGGGCTGGAGAAGGTTACAAAGAGAGGGAGGGGTGAGACCATGGAGGGAAATAAACATGAGAATGAGAATTTCAAATGTGAGGTAGTGGAGGACCAGGAGCCAATATATGTCAGCAAGAAGAGGGGTGATCGGTGAACAGGACTTGATGTTGGATAGCATACGGGCAGCAGAGTTTTGGATAAGCTGAACTTTACAGATGATGAACGATGGAAGAAGAGCATTGGAATAGCTGAATCTGGAAGTGACAAAGGCAAGGATGAGGTTTTCAGCAGCAGGCTAAGGTAGGGTTAAAGGTACACTGTGGCAAAGCCACCAACGGACTCCTGTATAAATGTATAACTGCCTTTAACAGAGTGCTACAGCACCTATGTTTGTTTACTGTATGTAAATAGCCTTTCTGGATAAGCCCCAGAATCAGCGCGATGACGTCATCACGTTGGTCACGTGACGCCCCGAACGGCGGGAAACGTGATGACGTCATGACGTCAGAGAATGGGAGGTTCCCAACTCAGACCTCGTGAAACCAGCACCGGAAAAGACCTGTTGATTATTTCTCCTGCATACAATTGTTTGTTCTCTAGTTTCTATTAAACTTCATTTTATTATCAGACTGACTCGACCTCAGTGCTTCAGTTAGGGATCTGACGATTCCTACATTGGTGACCCCGAGACTTCGCGGACGATTTTCGCGGAGGACGCGCAGAACAAAACGATGGATGTTAATGCAGCGACTTTGAAGCTCCCTCAATTTTGGGAACAACAGGCGGCCGGCCTCCTGGTTCGTCCAAGCGGAAGCTCAGTTCCAGCTTCGGAGCATCGTGCTGGATCAGACCCGTTATCTTTACGTGGTCTCCGCACTGGACAGCTCGACGGCTTCACGGATCATCAGTCTGCTGGAGACCCCGCCCGTGGATAACAAGTATGATACACTTAAGGCGCGACTTATGCAGGTTTTCGGCCTCACGAAAGCGGAGCGTGCGCGACGTTTACTCACACTGCCCGGGTTAGGTGACGCTAAGCCATCTGAGTTGATGAGCCAGATGCTCACGCTCCTTGGGTCTGAGCCGCAGTGTTTTCTGTTTCGGGAACTGTTCCTGAGCCAGCTCCCCGAGCAGGTGCAAGCAGCCCTCGCCAGGTCGGAGGCTACGGACGGTGTAGTGCTCGCGGCCGAAGCCGACACCATTTATGCGGTGATGCAGCAGTACTGTGCCACCTCGAAGCGTCCCGCCCCGAAGAATCCCACCTCGGCGCCGCCACCGACCGGCCTCTGCTACTACCACGCCCATTTCGGTCCAAAAGCCAGATGCTGCCGACTCCCATGCAGTTTCGCGCCAACTACACCGAGGAAGCAGCAGCACCGATTGCGTGAACGGAAAAACAACCCCGAGGTCGGTTTCGCGTCTACGATGGCAGTTGGCGATTCCGGGAAATTATTGTATATCACCGACTCCATTTCGGCCCGGCGGTTTTTGTGCGACACAGGCGCTCAGTGCAGCATCCTTCCCGCTTCGCTCCTCGACGTCAGGTCAGGGAGGCGTGGTTCTCCACTCCAGGCCGCCAACGGCAGCGCTATTCGTACGTTCGGGAAGCGGCGGATCCAGGTGTGTTTCGGCGGGCAACTTTTCCACTGGGAGTTTATAACCGCCAAAATCGCACAGGCAATCCTCGGCGCTGATTTCTTCTGCACCAATGGCCTATTGGTTGATTTACGCAATCGCCGTCTGATTCACGCCGCCACGTTTGCCTCCATCCCCTGTTTTCGGGGCTCAGGCACGCCCCACGCGGGTTCCTGCACCGTGCCGGCGCCCGACGACTTCACCCGCCTGCTTGGGGAATTTCCGGATCTCACGCGACCCACCTTCTCGGCGGCGATCGCTAAACATGGTGTAGAACACCACATCGTGATGACCGGCCCCCCGGTTTATGCCTGGGCTCGACGGCTGGAGCCCAGTAAACTCGAGGCCGCGAAGGCGGAGTTCGCCACCATGGAGCGACTGGGAATCGTTCGCCGCTCAGATAGTCCCTGGTCGTCGCCGCTTCATATCGTCCCTAAGCCCGGCGGTGGTTGGCGGCCCTGCAGCGATTATCGGCGCCTCAATGAGGTCACAACTCCCGACCGGTACCCAATACCGGACATCCAAGATTTCTCCGCTCATTTGGCAGGCAATTCGTTTTTTGCCAAAATCGACCTTTCCGGGAGTACCATCAAGTGCCCGTCCACCCCCAGGACGTCCAGAAGACGGCGGTCATTACCCCTTTTGGACTGTTTGAATTCCTCTGAATGCCGTTCGGACTCAAAAATGCAGCGCAGGCGTTCCAGCGCCTTTTGGATTCAGTGCTGCGGGATCTTAAGTTTCTCTTTGTGTATCTCGATGACATCCTGGTCGCCAGTGCTTCGAAAGAGGAACATCTACAACACCTGCGCCTCCTTTTTCGATGCCTCCATCAGCATGGCCTTATAATCAACCTGAACAAATGTCAATTCGGACTGCGGCAGATAGACTTTTTGGGCCACCGCATCACTGCGGCAGGGGCACTGCCGCTTCGGTCGAAGGTGGCGGCCATCGCTGCTTTCTCGCGCTCGCAATCCGTTAAAGCGCTCCAGGAGTTCCTTGGTATGGTAAATTTTTACCATAGGTTTGTCCCCCGGGCCGCGCAGCTGATGCGGCTGCTCTACGAGGCACTCAGAGGGAAGCCGGGGAAGGAACCTGTGGTTTGGACGCCGGAGATGGATTGCGCTTTTGTGGACACGAAGGATGCTCTCGCAAGTGCAACGATGTTGGCGCACCCACTGCCTGGCGCCACCATCGCACTCATGACGGACGCTTCAGACTACGCTGTAGGCGCCGTGCAGGAGCAATGGGTCGATGGGACGTGGCAACCGCTGGCGTTTTTTAGTCGCCAATTGCGTAGCTACAGCACGTTCAACAGGGAGCTGTTGGCGTTGTTTCTGGCCATCCGCCATTTTCGTTTTCTATTGGAAGGACACCAATTCACCGCGTTTGTGGATCACAAGCCCCTGACGTTTGCCATGGCCAAGACGGCTGAGCCGTGGTCAGCTCGACAGCAACGACAGCTCACCTTTATTTCCGAGTTCACCACCGACATCCGGCACGTGGCCGGCAAGGACAACGTGGTCGCCGATTGCCTCTCGCGTGCGACTGTCCAGGCCGTCCAGTTGGGACTCGATTATTCACTCATGGCTGTTGACCAAGCGGCTGATCCAGAAACGCAGGCTTTCCGCACTGACTCGTCCTGCCTGCAGCTAGCGGATGTGCTTTTCCACTCGGCTGGCACCTCCTTGCTCTGCGACGTCTCCTTGGGAGACCCCCGCCCGATCGTTCCGCTGTCCTGGCGTAGGAACATTTTCGATGCCATTCATGGGCTTGCGCACCCGGGCGTGCGGGCTTCACAAAAATTGCTGGCGTCCAAGTTCGTCTGGAGGGGAATGCGAAAAGATGTCCGTGACTGGGCCAACACCTGCGTCGTGTGCCAGAGGGCTAAGGTGCAGCGCCACGTCAAAGCTCCCGTCGCCGTATTCGAGGTACTGGAGAGGCGTTTTGATCACGTCCATGTCGACCTCGTGGGCCCACTACCGCCGTCACAAGGTTTCACACATCTTCTGACCATAGTCGACCGTACCACCAGGTGGCCGGAGGCCATTCCTTTGACGTCCACCACCTCCGCGGATGTCACCCGGGCTTTTCTTTCATCCTGGGTTGCACGTTTCAGCGTTCCGTCCGATATTTCGTCGGATCGCGGGCCGCAATTCTCGTCTGCTTTGTGGAACGCCGTAGCCTTGGGTTTGGGCACCAAGCTTCATCGGACCACGGCTTACCATCCGCAGGCTAATGGATTATGCGAACGTTTTCATCAGTCCTTGAAGGCGTCGCTGAGGGCCACCCTCCAGGGGACCGCGTGGATGGACAAGCTGCCGTGGGTGATGCTCGGGTTACGCACAGCGCCTAAAGAGGACCTGCAGGCATCAGCCGCCGAACTGGTTTATGGCCAGCCGCTCCGGGTGCCCGGCGAGTTTCTTCCATCACCAACGCGTCCTTGGTCAGCGGCCGAACAACTGGAGGCTCACCGGGCCGCAGCGCAATCTTTCCAGCCCATTTCGACGTCGCATCACGGGTTGCCCGCGTCCCACGTTCCACCGGAGCTTATGCGGGCTAAATTCGTTTTCGTCCGGCATGACGCCCACCGTAGTCCTCTCACGCCTCCATATACAGGCCCTTTCCAGGTACTGCAGGCGGGCGCCAAGAGTTTTTTAGTGGACATCGGGGGCAAGCCTGACCACATTTCCGTGGACCGCCTCAAGGCCGCACACCTGGACCTTGAGCAACCGGTCGAGGCAGCGCAGCCACCGCGTCGTGGGCAGCCGCCCGTGACCACCTCGCCTGACCCGACTGTTTCGCAGACCAGCTCATCGTCTGACCAGCCCATTCCTCTCCGGGAATATCGGAGTCATTCGGACAGGCTTGTCCGACCTCCTCTGCGATTGACTTTTGAGGTTAAAGACACTCCTGGGGGCGCGCATGTGGCAAAGCCACCAACGGACTCCTGTATAAATGTATAACTGCCTTTAACAGAGTGCTACAGCACCTATGTTTGTTTACTGTATGTAAATAGCCGTTCTGGATAAGCCCCAGAATCAGCGCGATGATGTCATCACGTTGGTCACGTGACGCCCCGAACGGCGGGAAACGTGATGACGTCAGAGAGTGGGAGGTTCCCAACTCAGACCTTGTGAAACCAGCACCGGAAAAGACCTGTTGATTATTTCTCCTGCATGCAATTGTTTGTTCTCTAGTTTCTATTAAACTTCGTTTTATTATCGGACTGACTCGACCTCAGTGCTTCAGTTAGAGATCTGACGATTCCTACAACACCATGTTACAGAGGTGGAAGCAGATTGTCTTTGTGATGGGGAGGTTATCGATTTGGAAGCTCAGGTTGAACAAGACGTTGAGATTGCAAACAGTCTGGTTCAGCCTGAGACAGTGGCTACTGAGGGGGCTGGCGTCAGTGGCAAGTGTATGGAGTTTGTGGCAGAGGTCGAGGATCGTCTATGGTCTTCCTGATGTTTAGCTGAAGGAAATTACAGCCCATCTAAGACATAAGAACATAAGACATAAGAAACAGGAGCAGGAGTAGGCCAATCGGCCCCTCGAGCCTGCTCCGCCATTCAATAAGATCATGGCTGATCTGATCCTAACCGCCAATCTACTATCACAGAACCATCTCCTGAATCTAACAGAATTAGACACATGAAATAGGAGCAGGATCAGGCTACACGGCCCCTGGGCCCGCTCCGCTACCCACAGGGCCATGACCGATCCGAACCTAGACTCATGTCCAAATTCCTGCCCGCTCCCCGTAACCCTTAATTCCCTTTACTTCTAGGAAACTGTCTATTTCTGTTTTAAATTTATGTAATGATGTAGCTTCTACAGCTTTTTGGGGCAGCATATTCCATGGACCTACCACCCTCTGAGTGAAGTAGTTCCTCCTCATCTCAGTTTTGAAAGAGCAGCCCCTTATTCTAAGACTATGCCCCCTAGTTCTAGTTTCACCCATCATCGGGAACATCCCGCATCCACCCGATCCAACCCCTTCACAATCTTATATGTTTCAATAAGATCGCTTCTCATTCTTCTGAACTCCAATGAGTAGAGTCCCAATCTACTCAACCTCTCCTCATATGTCCATCCCCTCATCCCCGGGATTAACTGAGTGAACCTTCTTTGTACTGACCCGAGAGCAAGTATGTCCTTTCTTAAGTATGGACACCAAAACTGTACGCAGTATTCCAGGTGCGGTCTCACCAATACCTTGTACAACTGAAGCAACACCTCCCTATTTTTATATTCTATCCCCCTAGCAATGAAAGCCAACATTCCATTGGCCTTCTTAATCACTTGCTGCACCTGCATACTAACCTTTTGAGTTTCGTGCACCAGGACCCCCAGATCCCTTTGTACTTCAGTACTTTCCAGTTTCTTGCCATTAAGATAATAACTTGCTCTATGATTTTTCCTGCCAAAGTGCATAACCTCACACTTTCCAGTATTGTATTCCATCTGCCAAATCTCTGCCCACTCACTTAGCCTGTCTATGTCCCCTTGCAGGTTTTTTATGTCCTCCTCACTCACTACTTTCCCTCCCATCTTAGTATCATCTGCAAACTTTGATATGTTACACTCGGTCCCCTCCTCCAAATCATTAATATAGATTGTAAAGAGTTGGGGACCCAGCACTGACCCCTGCAGAACACCACTTGTTACTGATTGCCAGTCTGAGAATGAACCATTTATCTCAACTCTCTGCCTTCTGTTAGATAGCCAATCCTCTATCCATGCCAGAATATTACCCCCAATCCCGTGATTTTTTATCTTAAGCAATAATCTTTTGTGTGGCACCTTGTCAAATGCCTTTTGGAAGTCTAAATACACTACGTCCACTGGTTCCCCTTTATCCACCCTATATGTTACTTCCTCAAAGAACTCCAGCAAATTTGTCAAACATGACTTCCCCTTCATAAAACTATGCTGACTTTGTCCTATTAAATTATGATTATCCAAATGTCCTGTTACTGTCTCCTTAATAATGGACTCCAAAATTTTACCTACCACAGATGTTAGGCTAACCGGTCTATAGTTTCCAGCCTTCTGTCTACTGCCCTTTTTAAATAAGGGTGTTACATTAGCAGTTTTCCAGTCTGCCAGGACCTTTGCTGAGTCCAGGGAGTTTTGGAAAATATTACCAATGCATCCACAATCCCTACCGCCACTTCCCTCAAGACCCTAGGATGTAAGCCATCAGGTCCAGGTGATTTATCCGCCTTGAGTCCCATTATTTTACCGAGTACCACTTCCTTAGTGATTTTGATCGTGTTTAGTTCCTCCCCCCCTTTAGCCCCCTGTTTCTCCAGTGTTGGGATATTCTTAGTGTCTTCTACTGTAAAGACTGATATAAAATATTCATTCAGTGTTTTTGCCATCTCCATATTTCCCACCATTAATTTCCCGGTCTCATCCTCTAAGGGACCAACATTTACTTTAGCCACCCTTTTTCTTTTTAGAAATTATAAAAACTCTTACTATCTGTTTTTATATTTTTTGCTAATTTACTTTCATAATCTTCCCTTTCTTAATCAATCTTTTTGTTATTTTTTGCTGTCTTTTAAAGTTTTCCCAATCCTCTATCCTCCCACTAGATTTGGCTACCTTATATGCCCTTGTTTTTAGTCGAATACTACCCTTAATTTCTTTACTTAGCCACGGATGGCTGTCTTTTCTTTTACACCCTTTTCTTCTCAGTGGAATATATATTTTTTGGAAGTTGTAAAATAACTCCTTAAATGTACACCACTGATCATGTATCGTCTTACCCTTTAATCTATTTTCCCAATCCACTCTACTCAATTCCGCTCTCATACCTTCATAGTCTCCTTTATTCAAGCTTAGCACGCTTGTTTGAGATCCAACCTTCTCACCCTCTAATTGAATATGGAATTCAACCATGTTATGGTCACTCATTCCAAGGGGATCCTTTACTAGGACATTTTAAATTAATCCTGTCTCGTTACACAGGACCAGATCTAAGGTTGCTTGCCCCCTGGTCAGTTCAGTTACATACTGCTCAAGAAACCCATCCCTAATACACTCAATGAACTCATCCTCAAGGCAGCCCTGCCCAATTTGATTTGTCCAATGAATATGATAGTTAAAATCCCGCATAATTATAGATGTTCCCTTGTTACAAGCCTCAACTATTTCCTGATTGATACTCCGTCCAACAGAGTTGCAATTGTCCGGAGGCCTATAGACTACGCCCACTAGTGTTTTTTTCCCCTTATTATTCCTTATCTCCACCCAAACTGTTTCATGATCCTGATCTTTTGACCCAATATCATTTCTCTGTATTACAGTGATTCCTTCCTTTATTAACATAGCCACCCCACCTCCCCTTCCTTCCTGCCTGTCCTTCCTGATCGTTAAATAATCTGGTATGTTTAATTCCCAGGCATTGTCACCCTGCAGCCATGTTTCTGTAATGGCCACAAGATCATACCCATATGCAGTTATTTGTGCTATTAACTCGTCTATTTTGTTATGAATTTCAGATAGAGAACTTTCAAAGATGTTTTGTGACACTTAGTTCCTGCTTTTGCCCTTTTTATTACTTTACCTTTTACTCCATACCTTTTGCCCCTTCCTGACACGCTCTGGTTTTTAATTTCCCCACTGCCCCAGTACTGGTGCCAGTGTCCCAGGGAGCAAAACCCATTTCTCCCACACCAGCCTTTGAGCCACGCATTTATCTCTCTAATTTTATTTGTCCTAGCCAAATTCGCTCGTGGCTCACGATTATTACCCTTGTGGTTCTGCTTTTTAATTTGGCCCCTAGCTGCTCAAACTCCCTCAGCAGAACCTCCTTCCTTGTCCTATCTATGTCGTTGGTACCAACATGGACCACGACAACTGGATCCTCCCCCTCCCACTGCAAGTTTCTCTCCAGTCCAGAGGAGATGTCCTTAACCCTGGCACCGGGCAGGCAACACAGCCTTCGGGACTCTCGCTCTCGGCTGCAAAGAACTCTATCTATCCCCCTAACGATACTATCCCCTACCACTACAACATTTCTTTTAACTCCCCCCACTTGAATGGCCCCCCGCTCCACGGTGCTGTGGCCAGGTTGCTCATCCTCCCCGCAGTCCCTGTTCCCATCCTCACAGGGAGTAAGAGCCTCGAACCTGTTGGACAAGTGCAAGGGCTGCGGCTCCTCCAACACTACCTCCTGGATCCCCGTACCTGCCTCACTTCTAGTCACACCATCCTGACCCTGGCCACGGACTACATCTGAATTAATTAATCTAATTGGTGTGACTACCTCGTGATACACAGAGTCCAGGTAACTCTCCCCCTCCCTGATGTGTCTCAGTGTTTGAAGCTCGGACTCCAGCTCTTCAACACGGAGCCGGAATTCCTCGAGCAGCCAACACTTACTGCAAATGTGATCACTGTGAACATCAATGGTGTCCACCAGCTCCCACATATTGCAGCAGCAACACATCACCTGATCTCCCATTCTATGTAATTAATTAAATTTGATATTATTTTTAAATACCCTCTGTCCCGATTCTAGATGATGAATATCGCACCTTAGAAACTATAAACCAAAGAGCTTTAAGCTTAAAAAGGGAGAAATACTTCCCAACCAATCACTTACCCGCTTTCTGGTGACGTCACACTTGGATTACTTTTTACCTCTCTCCTTCCCTCCGAGTTCCCAGACTGGAGACTGGTAGGCCTTACCTGGTCTCTGGGACTTTTATAGCCCCGCTGCTGCCGCTGAAACACCCACCGACGCACTGAGGCCTTACCTGGTCTCTGGGACTTTTATAGCCCCGCTGCTGCCGCTGAAACACCCGCCGATGCACTGAGGCCTTACCTGGTCTCTGGGACTTTTATAGCCCTGCTGCTGCCGCTGAATCACCCGCCGACGCACTGAGGCCTTACCTGGTCTCTGGGACTTTTATAGCCACTGGATGTCGAATAAGCAGTCTGCCAGCACAGAGATAGTGAAGGGGTCAAGAGAGGTGGGAGAGAGACAGAGATGTGTGTTATTATCAGTATACATGTGGAAGCTGACCTATGTCAACAGATAATGTTACAAAGCAGTTTAATGTGAATGAGTTTGAGGAGGGTCCCTGGTGGATTCCCAAAGTCACGGTGTCGGATGGAAACAGAAGCTATTGTTGGCGATGTAGTGGCTACGATCGGATAGGTAAGAGTAAAACTTAGTGAGGGCAGTCACACTGAGCTGGATAACGGAGAAGAGGCATTGGAGTAGGATGGGGAGTCAGGAAAAGACTGCAGAGAGCTCAAGGAGGGTGAGGAGGTTATATTGCACCATGGTCACAGTAACAGAAGCTGTCATTCGTGACTTTGGTGCTTTGGTGTTATGGGAGGAATGGAAACCTGATTGGAAAGAGTCAAACAGGCAGTTGGAAGAGAGATGAGATGAGCATAGATTTGGGAGGCAGTAACGCATTAGGGGCAGTAGTTTGAAAGGGCAGAGGGTTCGAAGTTGGATTATTGAGGATGATGATGGCTATTTTGAAAGGGCAGGAGTGTTTGAGGAACAGGACCATTTACAATGTCAGCTAGCATGGGATCCAGGAAGGGAAGTTAGGTGGTCAATAGTTTAGTGGGAATAGGATCAAGGGAATGGGAGGTGATACTTCTGATGAGATGAGTTCGGAGAGGTCATGGAAGGAGATAGGACAGGAAATAAAAAGATGGGTGCTGCGGACTAGGGGCAAGGAGTCCGGGTGAGTTTTGGCTTAGTGGGTAAGAGGAAGCAGCTGAGGTCAAGTTTAAGCTCATTGAAAGCTTAGGCTTGCTTACCAAAAGATTGAGCGTATGTAAAATGTATTGGGAAGGGGGTTGAGTTGTAACAAGTGTTACAACTGATTAGAACACATTCACCAGATCTTTCAACTTCAGCAGGGGCATAAAATGGGTGATATTGGATTAGCCTCTTGTCATACACTCCACCCAATTTTCCTTTCCATTGACAGAAAATCAGGCCTCATCTCACCAAGTGTTTGCTCAGTCTACCTTGAGAGATTGAAGAAACACCTGTGCGAAAGACGCGGACAACCAGTCTGATCACAAGGGAATACACCCCTGAGATACGCTATCACTCGAGTAGGATACAAGACAGTTTCATTCAATTCTCATAAAACAAAGACATCAGCCTGCTTGTGGGAGTGACTGATGCCACTGAATCCTAGAAGGTATCTAAGGAAGAACTACATTTGTAACACCAATGTAAGCTATCTGGTTCCACCTGACCCTCCCAGTGTCTTTATACGTGCGGCACTGCTTCATTCATTACACTCATGGCGTTCTTAGACTGTACTCCGAAAACCTGTTACCTATAAATGTTTTTTCCCTCACAGTGGATGAGCAAGTCTCCCTAACTGTCCTTTCTTGCTTTCTGCTTTTGTTTTAACTTATGTGTTAAACTCTGTCCAGTCTTCACTGTTATACTTGTGTCTTCTCTTTCACATCTGGCAATCTCAAGCCGTAGGTGGTGGCCCCCTGATAATAGACTTATGACCTCTCAGGAGGAAGAAGCCATGGAGCTATGGAGCCAAATCTGTTTGGGACATACATGTAGGCCACTGGCAGCTACAAGTTTGTCTTGACCATCTGCAACTTGCCTGTGTAGTATTTTTGGAGCACAATTACCAGAGGAAGCAACATGATTGGGCATGTGTATATGCTATAGAGGAACCATCAAAGTAGCCACCTAATATTATAACCTCTCTTCATTTTCTTTACCTCTAGATAATTCAAAGCAAGATTGAGGAGGAGGAGGAAGATAGGAGCAAACAGACTTCCATTCTGCCCTACCAGTCTCATTCTCACCCTTTCTTTCTCACTCACAGCCCAGCGAAATATAGAATCATAGAAATTTACAGCACAGAAGGATGCCATTCGGCCCTTCGTGTCTGTGCCAGCCGAAAAAGAGCAATCCAGCCTAATCCCACTTTCCAGCTCTTGGTCCATAGCCCTGTAGGTTACGGCATATCAAGTACATATCCAAGTACTTTTTAAATGTGATGAGGGTTTCTGCCTCTACCACCCTTTCAGGTAGTAACTTCCAGACCCCCACCACCCTCTGGGTGAAAACATTTCTCCTCAACTCCCCTCTAAGTTGTCTACCAATTACTTTAAGCTATGCCCCCTGGCTATTGACCTTGCTGCTACGGGAAATAGGTCCTTCCTATCCACTCTATCTAGGCCCCTCATAATTTTATACACCTCAATTAAATCTCCCCAGCCTTCTCTGTACTAAAGAAAACAACCCCAGCCTATCCAATCTTTCCTCATAGCTAAAATTCCTCAGTCCTGGCAACATCCTCATAAATCTCCTCTGTACCCTCTCTCGTGCAATCACATCTTTCCTGTAATGTGGTGACCAGAACTGTACGCAGTACTCTAGCTGTGGCCTAACTAGTGTTTGTACAGTTCAAGCGTAACTTCCCTGCTCTTATATTCTATGCCTCGGCTAATAAAGGAAATCCCGTATGCCTTTTAACCACTTTATCTACCTGTCCTGCTACCTTCAGGGATCTGTGGACATGCACTCCAAGGTCCCTCTGTTCCTCTACACCTCTCAGCATGCTACCATGTATTGTGTATTCCCTTGCCAATAGTTCCAATTAACGTTTTTCACTGGGTGAGTTACAGCATACAAGGGTGGCAGAGAAGTCAAAGTTACAAGTGGGATCTGACAGCAGTGGTTAAGAGCAATGGGATGGTATCCTGACAAATATATGTCAAAGAACCAGATGAATCCTTTGCCCCTTCACCTTAACTCCTCACCTAAGGAACTGCCTGGGGTTTACCACTCAGCCTATGTCTAGGAGTTAATGATGCCTAAGTTTGGCTATACCCAGTTCAGATTCAATATGATTTTCCTTACCAATTCCCAGTTAGGATACCCACATGCTACTGAGTGAATGAATTAACCCATTCTTGCTAAATCATCAAAGAAGAAGTCAAACAACAAATCATGTAGTAACAACAAAATCATGAGTAGCAATGCTTAAATTTAAACACTGAGTATACAAATAATTAGCTAAGGTTAACTAATGAAATGAGTAACTGAGGTTATGAATGCAGTTCAATGATAGCACTCTAATTAAGCATTAACTGGATCAATGATTATAAAATTGTAGTTGAGATCAGTGTTTGAGATTGATATAAATTGGTGAGATTAATTTAGGATTAAACTCCTTAGTTAGCTGACAAGTTAACAGCATTAGATAGCCAGTCTGTTATATAGATCAGAGTCTGAGCTGGTGGTTCGCAATCTTTTCAGAACTTATACGATCTTGTCCTTATGAGCTGGTTGGTTGAGCTTGTTGCTCCACATGCCCTGGGACGATGGTGTTGGCTTCTGGGATGTCGGAGTGATGAGCCTCCTTCTGTAGAGGTGTTATCCGTTTCTCCTGGACCTTGGCCCCCCGGGTAAATCCAGTTTATGCACTAGTATCAGTATCTGGACTAGCTGGCTTAAATCTCACCTCCCTGGTCTCAGGAAAACTTGTACGTTTAAGTGACACGCTTGTGTCTACCTGCTACTGGCTGGTATAGCCGTACAGTTTGATTTCTGTAAGTCTCTCTTCCTCTGTTCTAGGTGTATTTTTGATGATTAGCAATAATATATTATAAGAAATTATATACGCTGGTATAGATTACTAAAACAACAAAATTCCTCTATTCCATATCCACACAGGACGAATTTCACCCCCAACGTGTCTAATTTGTGCATTGACTAATTTCTTCTTGTTATAAATATTCCTGAACCCCAGGAGCAACATTCTGGTCTGTCTCAGCAACAAGCCTCATCATTGTAACCAAATATAAAAAGACAGTACGGTGAATTTTTGGTTCTGCTGTGCGTTTGCAATGGATGCTCTTGGCTGAGGTGAGAGTGACTGCCCTTGACATCAAGCCAGCATTCTACCAAGTGTGGCACCAAAGAGCTCTGGTAAAACTGAAGTCAATGAGTATCGAGGGAAAATTCTCCAGTGGCTAAAGTCAAACCTGGAACAAAAGAAGATGGTTGTGGTTCTTGAATGCCAATCATCTCAGTCCCAAGACATAGTTGCAGGAGTTCCTCAGGACAGTGCTCTAAGCCCATTTTTAGCTGCTTCTGTGACCTTCTCTCATTATAAGGTAAAAATTAGGGCATTCTACTGATGATTGTAATGTTCAGTTTCATTCATAATTCCTCATGTAATGAAGCAGTCCATGGCCACATGCAGCAAGACTTGGACAACATCCAGGCGTGGGCTGGTACGTGGCAAGTGACAGTCACGCCACATAAGTGCAAGGCAATGACCATCTCCAACAAGAGAGAGCCTAACCACCTCCCCCAGCATTCAATAGCATTACCATTGTTGACTCCCCCATTATCAACATTCTACGGCTCACCATTGACCAGAAACATAATTGGACCAGGCACATAAACACCGTGGCTATCAGAACAAGTCAAGGGCTGCTGGGTATTCTGTGATGAGTGGCTCGCCTTCTGACTTCCCAAAGCCTCTCCACCATCTACAAGGCACAAGTCAGGACTCTGATGGAATACTCTTCACTTGTTTGGATGGGTGCCACTGCAACAACATTCAAGAAACTTGACACCATCCAGGACAAAGCAGTACACTTGATCAGCACTATATCCACTAGTCTAAACATCCATCCCCTCCCTCACGAGTGTATCATGGCTGCAGTGTGTACTATCTACAGCAACTTGCCAAGGCTTCCTTGGCATCACCTCCCAAACCTGCGACTTCTGCCACCTAGGACAAGGGAAGTGGGTGCATGGGAACACCATCACTTCCAAGTTCCCTTCCAAGCCATACACCATCCTGATTTGGAGATATAATTGCCATTCTTTCATTGTCGCTGGGTCAAAATCCTGGAACACCCTACCTAACAACACTGTGAGAGCACCTTCACCACACGGACTGCAGTGGTTCAGGAAAAAGACCCACCACTACTTTTTCAGGGCAATAAATACCAGCCTTTCCGCTGATGCTTAATGAGAATGAATTAAAAAAATCCTGCTACCATCTGTGTGGAGTGGAAAAAAATCTTTTGCACAGATTAAGTGGTTTATTACAAGAGTTAATTGTTGATGAATACACCTGAATTCTTGGATTTTTTATTTTTATGCTGGCAGACATTTTTATTGCTTTTGTTGTGGATGATTTTTCCGGACTGATTCTATCCTCCCCAGCCGTTGTTGCAGGCTGAACCAGTCTGTTCGCAATCTCAGTCATATTCAAGCCTGTGCTGATTTTCTGACCCCCATATACTCTCCATCACAAAACCCACCTATTTCCACATCCATAACATTGCTTGCCTCTGCTTTGGTCTCAGCCTATCTACTGCTGAAACCGTCATCTATGCCTTTGTCACCTCCAGATTCAATTATTCCACTGTAAACTTCAGCTCATCCAAAACTCTGCTGCATGTATCCTGTGTTGCACTAACGACCGCTCATTTATCTATCACCCCTTTCCTCACTATATTGGTCCATGGTCCCACAATGCCTCAAATTTTAAATTCGCATCCTTGTGTTTAAAGCCCTTCATAGCCTTGCCCCTACCTTTGTCTGTAACGGTGTCAGCTGTCACTCAGTTGGTAGCACTCTTGCCTCTGAGTCAGTCCAGAGACTTGAACACAAAAAATCTAGGCTGATACTCCACTGGGGATTGGGGGTCCAGAGTTATCCCTGGTGTCCGAGCCAATATTTATTCCTCAAACAACATCAATAAAACAGATGATCTGGTCACTATCACATTGCTGTTTGTGGGAACTTGCTGTGCACAAATTGGCTGCCATGTTTCCTACCTTATAACGGTGACTACCTTATAACTGGGGGGGGAGGGTATGCTGTGAGGAGGATGTCGTGAAACTCCAGCACAATTTGGACAGGTTGGGTGATTGGGCAGAAACATGGCAAATGCACTATAATGTGGATAAATGTGAGGTTATCCACTTTGGTGGCAAAAACAGGAAGGCAGATTATTATTTGAATGGTAATAGATTGGGAGAAGGGGAAGTGCAAAGAGACCTGGGTGTCCTTGTGCACCAGTCGCTGAAGGTAAGCATGCAGGTGCAGCAGGTGGTTAAGAAGGCAAATGGTATGTTGGCCTTCGTAGCAAGAGGGTTCGAGTACAAGAACAAGGATGTCTTGCTGCAGTTGTACAGGGCCTTGGTGAGACCACACCTTGAGTATTGTGTGCAGTTTTGGTCGCCTTACCTGAGGAAGGACGTTCTTGCCATGGAAGGAGTGCAGCGAAGATTCACCAGGCTGATACCTGGGATGGCAGGAATGACGTATGAGGAGAGACTGTGTCGATTGGGCTTATACTCACTGGAGTTTAGAAGATTGAGAGGGGATCTCATCGAAACCTATAAAATTCTGTCAGGCCTGTACAGACTAGATACAGGAAGGATGTTTCTGATGGCCGGGGAGTCTAGAACCAGGGGTCATAGTCCAAGGATAAGGGGTAAGCCATTTAGGACTGAAATGAGGAGGAATTTCTTCACCCAGAGAGTGGTGAACCTGTGGAATTCTCTGCCACAGAGGGTGGTGGAGGCCAGTTCATTAAGTATATTCAAGAAAGAGTTGGATATATTTCTTAAGGCTAAAGGGATCAAGGGATATGGGGAGAAGGCAGGGACCGGGTACTGAATTTGGATGATCAGCCATGATCTCATTGAATGGCGGAGCAGGCTCGAAGGGCCGAATGGCCTACTCCTGCTCCTATCTTCTATGTATCTATGTATGTAAGTGCTTTGGGATGTCGTGATGTTGTGAAAGGCACTATATAAATGCAAGTCTTCTAACTTCCTCCAGCCTTACAACCCCCTCCCCTCAAACTCTCTGTCCTTCTGACTCTGTCAACTTGTGCATTCCCCCCTCCCTTCAGCCACCTAGTCCCGATGGTCTGGAATTCCCCTCCGCCTCTCCACTTCCTTCTCTTTCTTTAAGGCCCTCTTTAAAACCCAGCTCTTTGACCAAACACCTCCTAATATCTCCTTTTTCTTGGCATCCATTTTTATCTGATTACGTTTCTGTGAAGCACCTTAGGAAGTTTTTCAATGTTAAAGGCAATATATAAATTCAAGTTGTCATTGTTGTTGAGAATTCCAGGTGGAATATTTTTTGCTCAAAATTTTGATAAAATATGCCAAAAGTACTAATTCTCCAGTAACCAGGCAGATCTGATGAAAGGTTACATCTGAAACATTAACTTATCTTTCTCTTTCAGATTTCTGTATACCTGCTGTGTATTTCCAGCATTTTCAGTTTTTAAGCATTGGCAGTTTTCTCTTTACTTCCACCTGCTGTGTGTTTTCCCAGCATTGTGCAATAGGGGGAGCTCATGTTTCTTTATATTTATGGCCAATTACAAAACCACAGATCAAGTTCGAATCATTTACCTCTGATCGCTGTGAATGATATAAAAGTAATCTGTTCTTTTGCATTTCAAATTTCGCAATGGTATTACCATAGCATAATATTACGAAGATTTATTAAGGAAAAGAAAAGCCAAATAAAGAATGTTCTTTCTTGATTAGACTGCGCTAATAGCTTTAGTCGACGGAGTATAGTTGAGGTATCTGGGGAGGTGTGATCGGCAGAGAGGGGGTAGGAAAAGCCAACTCCAACGGCACCCTCCTCCTGTCGAAATGCTTAGAACATGGCCTTTTCATAACCAACACCTTGTTCCGTCGAGAGACAAGTGCAAGACTTCATGACAGCACCCTTTCTCCAAGCACTGGCATCTGCTGGACTACGTCATCGTCCGAGCGAGGGACCGCAAGGACGTCCGCATCACCCACGCCATGACAGGAGCTGATGACTGCTGGACAGACCACCGCCTAATGCGCTCTGTCATCTCCATCAATGTAGCCCCAAAACAGCGGCGGCAACAGAAACAATGCCGCAGGAAAATTAATGCTGGAGCACTCAAAGACCCTGCTAAGAAAGCCCTATTCAGCCTGTGCCTCACAAACAACCTGACAACTCCCAGTGATGCAGAGACACAGAGTGCCCACAGCGCCTGGTCTGCATTCAAGGCCTCCATAATCAGCACCTATGAAGAGACGCTCGGTCACTCGACCAGGAAACACCAAGACTGGTTCGACGAGAACGACCAGGAGATCCAGGAGCTAATAAGCCGCAAGCGCAAGGGATTCCTGATCTGGAAACAGCAACAGAACTCGAGAGCAAAAAAGCAGCTCTACAGAAGCCTGAAGGCCGAGGTTCAACAAAAAACTTGCGACCTAAAGAACAGATGGTGGGTGGAGAAAGCGCAGGAGATCCAGCAGCCAGCCGACAACCATGACGTGCGTGGATTCTTTACCGCAGTCAAGACCATCTACGGCCCAAGCACCCAAGGCCCTACGCCACTGCAGGCCAAGAACAGAGAGGTACTCATCAAGGACAGAGAGGCAGTCAGTGCCTGCTGGAAGGAGCACTTCGAAGATCTTCTTAACCGCGACTCTGTCTTCAACGCGAGTGTCCTCAACTCCATCCCACAGCATGCTACCCGCCACCATCTCAGCACAACCCCAGCCCGGCATGAGGTTGAAAAGGCCATCCGACAACTGAAGAACAACAAGGCCTCAGGAGCAGATGGAATCCCCGCCGAGGCACTAAAGCATGGTGGAGAAGCACTACTGGCGCGAATTCATGAACTCATTTATCTGGAAGGAGGAGAGCATGCCAGGGGATCTCAGAGACGCTGAAATTGTAACCATCTTCAAGAAAGGTGACAAGTCTGATTGCGGTAATTACAGAGGAGTTTCCCTGCTGTCTGCCACAGGGAAAGTCATCGCAAGAATCCTCCTCAATCACCTTCTCCCAGTGGCCGAAGAGCTCCTCCCAGAGTCGCAATGCAGATTCCACCCACTAAGGGGCACAATGGACATGATCTTCAATGAAAGATAATTAAAAAAGAAATGCAGGGAACAGCACCAACCGCTGTACATGGCCTTCTTTGATCTCACAAAGGCCTTCGACACTGTCAACTGTGAGGGATTATGGAGTGTCCTCCTCAAATTTGGCTGCCCTCAAAAGTTTGTCACCATCCTCCGCCTGCTTCACGATGACATGCAAGCCGTGATCCTGACCAACAGTTCCACCACAGATCCAATTCACGTACTGATGTGCCAAATAACTGCCTGAATCCATGAGGTTAAAGCTTAAAACTAAAGGCTTTTATTCAGTAAGAACATGGCATCAAGTTAACACAGTCATCACCGACCCAGCCCTTGGTAGAACATTCCAGAAGAGGGGCGGGGCTAGGGAGGAGCATTAGTGGTTACACCGGTGGAACATTCCAGACATTAACAAGTACAACAACAACAACAACAATACAAATGCCAGAACACAGAGTTATTTCATCACATTCACCCCCTGCTATAGATTCAGTCTGTCAGGAGGTCTGATAATCCTCTGGGAACGACGTAACTCTTGCTGAGGCTCCTCCCGGAGTACTAACTCCGGTTCATTCGAATTCCCAGAATCATCAGTATTTTCCACACTGAGGGTTTGTGTCTCTGAAGGTCCAATACCATGATTGAAAACTTTACTCTCAGAGTCGAACTCTTTTCGAGCTCCAGCAGGTGCAAGATCTTCAATAGAGACTGTATCCTCTCGCCCATCCGGATATTGAATATACGCATACTGGGGATTAGCATGGAGGAGTTGTACTTCCTCCACCAGTGGATCAGTCTTGTAGCCTCTCACATGTCTGCGCAACAACACAGGGCCCGTGGTCGTCAACCATGTGGGTAACATTACTCCATTAGTAGCTTTTCTTGGAAAACTAAACATCCTTTCATGAGGGGTGGCATTCGTCGCTGTACACAAAAGAGACCTTATAGAATGCAGCACGTCTGGCAGGAGATCCTGCCAGCGAGAGGTCGGCAGGCCTCGCGACTTCAGAGACAGTACGATAACCTTCCACACTGTCGCATTTTCTTTCTCGACCTGCCCATTTCCACGAGGGTTATAGCTGGTAGTTCTACTCGTTGCAATCCCTTTCGATAGCAAAAACTGTCGCAATTCTTCACTCATAAAGGAAGAACCCCGATCACTATGTATATAGTTAGGCATGCCAAACAAGGAAAACAGTTGGCAGAGGCATTTAATTACAACAGCACTCGTCACATCCGGGCAGGGGATAACAAAAGGGAACCGAGAGTACTCGTCTATAATATTAAGAAAATAGACATTACGGTCGCTTGATGGAAGGGGACCTTTAAAATCGAGACTCAAACGCTCAAATGGTCGAGTTGCTTTAATAAGATGAGCTGGCTCGGACAGCTTATAGAAGCGGGGTTTGCATTCAGCACAAACACGACAGGTTCTGGTCATTGTCCGGACCTCCTCAATAGAGTAGGGTAGATTGTGGGACTTAATGAAGTGGTTCATTCTGGTAACCCCAGGGTGGCAGAGTGCATCGTGGAGACTTTGAAGCTTATCTATACCTAGACTAGCACATACTCCTCGTGACAAAGCATCCGATGGCTCATTAAATACTCCAGGCCTGTACTGAATATCATAGTCATATGTTGACAGTTCTATTCGCCATCTTAAAATCTTATCATTTTTGATCTTGCCTCTCTGCTTAGTGTTGATCATAAAGGACACGGACCGCTGGTCAGTAATGAGCGTAAAACGTTGGCCAGCGAGATAATGTCTCCAATACCTGACTGCTTCGATAATCGCCTGTGCCTCCTTTTCCACTGAAGAATGTCGAATTTCTGGTCCTTGCAATGTACGAGAGAAGAAAGCTACTGGTCTTCCAGCTTGGTTAAGAGTTGCTGCCAACGCAAAATCAGATGCATCACTTTCCACTTGAAAAGGGATCTTCTCATCCACGGCACATACCACTGCCTTCTCAATGTCCCGTTTGATATTACAGAAAGCCTCCTGTGCTTCCACCGATAGCGGAAAAGGCGTCGACTTAATAAGAGGTCGGACTTTATCTGAGTAGTTAGCTACCCACTGGGCATAGTACGAGAAGAATCCTAGACACCTTCTTAAAGCTTTTACAGTATGAGGTAAAGGTAATTCCTTAAGTGGGCGTAATCTTTCAGGATCTGGCCCGATTACCCCATTCTCCACAACGCAACCAAGAATACACAAACGTGTAGTATTGAAGGTGCACTTATTTTTGTTGTAGGTCAGGTTTAACCTCTTTGCAGTCTCTAGGAACTTCGCGAGATTTTGATCATGCTCCCGTTGGTCGCGCCCACAGATAGTAACATTGTCCAGATACGGGAATGTTGCTTCCAATGCATATTCATCCACCATACGATCCATCTCCCGTTGGAAGACGGATACCCCATTCATCATTCCAAAGGGCACCCTAAGGAATTGGTACAGGCGCCCATTAGCTTCGAAGGCCGTATAAGGTCGGTCTTCTATTTTGATGGGGAGTTGATGGTAGGCAGACTTTAAATCAATGGTGGAGAACATGCGGTACTGAGCTATCTGGTTCACCATCTCAGAAATACGAGGCAAAGGATAGGCGTCTAATTGGGTATACAAGTTTATAGTCTGGCTATGATCGACCACAAGTCTTTTCTTTTCATTAATTTTAACCACCACCACCTGGGCACGCCATGGGCTATTACTGTGTTCGATGATTCCCTCCCGTTGAAGCCTTTCCACTTCCTCTTTTATAAATGTTTTATCTTCTGAACTATACCGTCGACTCTTAGTCGCTATAGGTCTACAATTAGGAGCAAGGTTCGCGAACAAAGAAGGTGGACTTACTTTTTAAAGTAGAAAGGCCGCAGACTGTGAGTGGAGGCTGAGATCCACCATACTTAAGGGTAACGCTCTCATGCTGACACTGGAAGTCCAAGCCTAAAATTAAGTTCACACACAACTGAGGTAATATGAGGAGTTTAAAGTCCTTATACTCCGTATCCTTAATGGTCAATGTGACTTTACAATATCCAGTTACCTCCGAAGTAAGGGACTTGGATGCCATCACAATTTCACTTCGAGTAGGATACACCTTCAACGAACAGGAGTTAACAAGGTTGAGGTGTATAAAACTTTCAGTACTGCTGCAGTCTATCAAACACCCAGTAGGACGATCATTAATCTTGATGTCCATCATAGATTTCGACAAGGAACACGGTATGGTCTGGTCAACCGTAGCCGAGGCTAGAGTAAAACAATGGGCGGCAGCAGAGAAGACATCGGGTACAGGATTACCCTTACACACTTTACTAAAATGTCCCCGTTTCTTACATTTAAAACAGGTAGCCTCTCTGGCTGGGCACCTTTGCCTGGGGTGTTTAGATTGGCCACAAAAATAACACTTAGACCCATGGGGTACAGCCGCAACAATAGGATTAAGTGGAGGCTCCATTGGTGTTATGGATGCCTCCATACTCGGAACACACGAGGCTGAGAGAGACGCATGGGCTGATGCATACACTTCTAAATTCTTCTGGGCTACATCTAACGATCGAGCAGTAGCGACGACCGTTTTTAAAACTAACGAGTCGTTCTCGAGGAGTCTCCGTCTAATATAATTAGATCGGAGGATATGAAAGAATCGCGGATGGCTTCTTCCTGATACACTGTGGCAGAGACAGCCTTGTAGTTGCAATCCTTAGCCAAAGCCTTAAGGTCCTGCAGGAAATCGTCCAGAGATTCCTCGGGTAATTGCCTGCGAGTAGACAAAAGATACCTGGCGTATACTTCATTAACTGACTTAAGGTACTGGGCCTTAAGGGCTGCGAGGGCCTCTTCATATGTAGTAATATCTTCAATTATCGAGTAAGTTTGATGACTTACCAAGTTGGTTAGAAGACCCAACTTGTTAACCGTCGAATCGACCGATGCGATGAAGTGTTCAAAACATCGAAGCCAATGTGTAAATTTCTTCGACGCGTCTGCCGAATGGGGATTGACATCCAGACGCTCTGGTTTCAAAAATCGATCCATCTTCCAAAAGTTGTTACTTAATAAAATTGATGTGCCAAATAACTGCCTGAATCCATGAGGTTAAAGCTTAAAACTAAAGGCTTTTATTAAGTAAGAACATGGCATCAAGTTAACACAGTCATCACCAACCCAGCCCTTGGTAGAACATTCCAGAAGAGGGGCGGGGCTAGGGAGGAGCATTTGTGGTTACACCGGTGGAACATTCCAGACATTAACAAGTACAACAACAACAACAATACAAATGCCAGAACACAGAGTTATTTCATCACACGTACGAACCGGGGTCAAGCAAGGCTGTGTCATCGCACCAACGCACTTCTCGATCTTCCTTGCTACAATGCTCCATCTCACCCTCAGTAAGCTCCCCACTGGAGTGGAGCTAATTTACAGAACAAACGGGAAACTGTTCAACCTCCGTTGCCTCCAGTCCAGATCCAAGGTCGTCCCATCCTCTGTCGTCGAATTACAGTATGCAGACGACGCTTGCGTCTGCGCTCACTCGGAGATCGAACTCCAAACCATCGTCAACACCTTCACTGAAGCGTACAAGAGCATGGGCCTTACACTAAACATCCGTAAGACAAAGGTCCTCTACCAACCTGCCCCCGCCACACAGTACTGCCACCCGATTATCAAAATCCACGACAAGGCCTTGGACAACGTGGACCACTTTCCATACCTCGGGAGCCTACTGTCAACAAGGGCAGACGTCAACGACGAAGTCCAACACCGCCTTCAGTGTGCCAGTGCAGCCTTCGGTCGCCTGAGGAAGAGAGTGTTTGAAGACCAGGACTTCAAACCCGGCACTAAGCTCATGGTCTACAGAGCAGCAGTGATACCTGCCCTGCTGTGTGCCTCAGAGACATGGACCATGTACAGCAGGCACCTCAAAGCACTGGAGAGATACCACCAACGCTGCCTCCGCAAGATCCTGCAAATCCATTGGCAGGATAGGCACACCAACGTCAGTGTTCTTGCTCAGGCCAACATCCCCAGCATCGAAGCTTTGACCACGCTCAATCAACTCCGATGGACGGGTCACATTGTCCGCATGCCCAATACAAGACTCACAAAACAAGCGCTCTACTTGGAGCTCCGGCACGGCAAGAGAGCCCCAGGTGGGCAGAGGAAATGCTTCAAGGACACCGTCAAAGCCTCCTTGAAAAAGTGTAACATCCCCATTGATACCTGGGAATCCCTGGCGCAAGACCGCACAAAGTGGTGGAGAAGCATCTGAGAAGGAGCCGAACACCTCGAGTCTCTTCGCCGGGAGCAAGTGGAAGCCAAGCGCAGGCAGCGTAAGGAGCGCACGTCAACCCAAGTACCCCACCCACCCCTTCAACCACCATCTGTCCCACCTGTGACAGAGACTGTAGGTCCCGCATTGGACTCATCAGTCACCTGTGAACTCATTTTTAATGTGGAAGCAAGTCCTCCTCGGTTCCGAGGGACTGCCTAAGAAGAGAGGAGAGCTTTAGTCGACGGAGTATCGTTGTTCAAATTAGGCATTGAAGAACAACAAGGCATATGTAAACTGGGTGATTTACCAAACCGGTGATTATTTTGACACGTTGCATTTGATTATGGTAGTGTTATAAATCTCATCATTCATCAAGAAACTACTCATGAAATAACGCTGGACGGCCAGCTGGTGACGCCGTCCAAGGAGTATAAATACTCGGGCGTGGGCCCAGCTTTCCAGGGATATTTTGTAAGACAAGGAACTAGTGAAGTACAACTAGACATCCATGTTCTGAAACAAGTTGATTAAAGCCTTGCTTTATGCTCAAACCAAGTGCGTAGTGAGTTTTATTACGTCAATTTAATCAACTTGATATTGACTCCACGCTCCGAGTGATTTCGGGAACTGCCAGCTACGACTTCAACTGCAGAAGGGAACTCTGGCGTAGAAATCAATCCATCATGGACAAACTACTCAGACCCGCCCGTCTTGACCTGGACCCAAATTCACCTACAACTGCTAAGGTATGGAAACACTGGTATCGTACCTTCAGCAACTTCCTCGGGGTGTATGGTGAGAATATTCCTGATAAATTAGAGATACTTGCCAATTATGTATCTCCTCATGTGTTTGACTATATCGAAGACTCTGTTGACTATGACTCCGCTATCCTAATATTACAGCGACTGTATGTTAAGGCCCCAAACGAAATTTTTGCTCGGCATCTATTGGCCACAACTCGACAACAACCCGGGGAATCACTTGACGAATTCCTTCAAAAGCTTCGCAGGCTCAGTAAGGATTGTAACCTTAAAGCTGTCACAGCTAAGCAGTACCAGAAGGAGCTAATTCACGATTCCTTTATTAATGGAATTACATCTCCCTTCATACACCAGCGTCTGTTGGAGAATAAAACCCTCAATTTACAGGCTGCCTATGACCAGGCGTGTTCCCTGGACTTAGCAAAGAGGAATGCAGATACCTTTCTTTTACCTCGTGCATGGGCTGCTGCTATCACTTTTAATGACTCCTTCGATAGGTCTCGGGCGGAAGCCCTCACCGATGATGACTCTAACTTAGCGGATGACAACCCTACCCTAGAATCCTTCACTGATGACCACCCCACCCTAGCAGCATCTTGGCAATCTGGAAGGAAGTGTTTCTTCTGTGGAGGTGCATTCCATTATAGGAAATTCTGTCCTGCTCGTAACGCAACCTGCAATCATTGCAGCAAGAAAGGTCACTTTTCTAAGGTATGCCAGTCAAGAGCCGCTGTTAGTAAGAAAGGCCACTTTTCTAAGGTATACCGGTCGAGAGCTCCTGTTAATTTTGCAGCTACTATCTATAAAACTGCTCCTCCCCCAAGAGCCACTACTAAGGTTACAGCTGCAACCTATAAAACTGCTCCTCCCCCAAGAACCACTACTAAGGTTACAGCTGTCAAGGGTAAAACTGCCCCTCCTCCCATCACAGCTGTTTTTCCCCGAAGTCTGTCCCATGCAGCCACGACGGTTTCGGTAAATGGACACATTTTGAGTGCACTAATCGACTCATGCAGCTCTGACAGCTTCATTAGTGAGCCAGCTGTCAGTAAGTTAAAACTGCGTATTTACCCCTCGGAGAGGGAAATTGCAATGGCTCTGACGACACTGACCACCAATTCTTCCGGCTTTTGTCTTGTCGACCTTATTCTCAATGGCCGCACTTATTTCTCCACCCGGCTCGGGGTGCTCAAGAACCTATGCAGTGATGTGTTCCTGGGACAGGATTTCCAGAAACAACACAAAAGACTCACTTTCGAGTTTGGAGGGTTAAAGCCGGAGCTTACTATTTCCAAAGTACCGTTTTGTGCGCTTTCGGCGGCTTCGCTCAACGAGCCCTCCTTGTTTGCCAATCTTTCCCCCCGATGTAAGCCCATAGTCACTAAATCATGACGTTTCAGCCAAGATGATCGCTCCTTTATCAAGGCAGAAATCTCTCGCCTTCTAGCTGACTGTATCATTGAGCCATGTTCATCTTCCTGGCGGGCTCAAGTCGTCGTTGTTAAAAATCCTCTGAAGCAACACAAGAAACGTCTTTGCATCGATTACTCACAAACTATTAGCCAGTATACCGACCTGGATGCCTACCCACTACCACGCATCGATGACATGGTCAATAACCTTGCCAACAACAAGGTATTTTCAACTTTTGATTTAAAGAGTGCATATCATCAAGTACCGTTAAAGGACTCTGACAAAAAGTATACGGCCTTTGAGGCCAATGGTTGGCTTTACCAGTTTTGGGTCACCAATGGGGTGGCCGTCTTTCAACGGACAATGGATAGCCTAGTCAAACAGGAGAACTTAACGGACACTTTTCCATATCTGGATAATATCACCATTGCTGGTCATGACCAGAAGGAGCATGATGCCAACCTCCAGAAATTTTTGACGTTCTCCGTCGTCGCAACTTAACCTTAAATGAGTCCAAATCTGTGAAATCAGTACCATCAGCCAACATCCTTGGCTTCTGGGTGGGCAACGGTGTCATCAAACCGGATCCAGAGCGACTTCGTCTGCTTCAGGAGCTCCCTCCCTCTGTGAATCTCGGCTCTCTTCGTCAGGAACTCAGCATGTTCGCCTATTATGCGAAATGGATACCCCACTTCTCCGACAAGATCCAGCCCCTGCTTCACGCAAAGTCATTTCCATTGGAGGCAAAGGCTATTTCAGCTTTCAACCTCCTCAAGCGACAACTGGAAAAAGCCACGCTTCGTTCCATTGATGAAAATCTTCCTTTCGTGGTCGAGTGCGATGCATCAGATGTGGCAATCTCTGCTACCTTGAATCAAGGTGGTCGACCCGTTGCATTTCTGTCCAGAACTTTGCAGGGTAGCGAGCTCCATTATCCTCCTGTCGAGAAGGAGGCTACGGCCATCATCGAAGCGGTACGTAAATGGAGTCATTTTCTCGCTCATCGCCATTTCACACTTATAACCAATCAGCGCTCCGTGGCCTTTATGCTGGATAACCGGAAATGCACTAAGATCAAGAATGCTGGATAACCGGAAACGCACTAAGATCAAGAATAACAAAATACAACTCTGGAGGATGGAATTGGCCGCCTTTGGATACACCATACATTATCGACCTGGCAAAGAGAATGTGGCCCCGGATACCCTCACGCGGGCATTCTGCTATTCTATTTCAACTTCGACTCTGGCAGATCTTCATACTGACTTGTGCCATCCTGGCGTTACCCGTATGTTGCACTTTGTGCGATCTAAAAATCTCCCATTTTCTACGGAAGATGTGAAAAGAATGTGCTCCTCCTGTAGAATTTGTGCGGAATTAAAACCGCAATTCTTCTGTCCATCGGATGGCTCGCTCATACACGCTATGCAGCCTATGCAGCGACTCAGCATTGACTTTAAAGGGCCATTTCCTTCCTTAACGCGAAACACCTACTTATTGACTATGGTGGACGAATATTCACGCTTTCCCTTTGCTTTCCCCTGTCCCAATATGCTTACTTCCACAGTGATCAAATGCCTTGATCAAGTCTTTTCCCTTTGCGGTACGGCCAATTTCATCCACTCTGATCGGGGTCCCTCCTTCACATCAAGCGAACTCAAAAGTTATCTCCCCCAACGGGGAATCACCACAAGTAAAACAACACTGTACCATCCCATCGGTAACGGACAGGTTGAGAGATACAACGCTATCATTTGGAACGCTGTTCATCTTGCGCTGAGGTCACGCAACCTACCAGACCAGCAGTGGGAAATTATGCTCCCTGACGTGTTGCATTCCATCAGGTCTCTCCTTTCTACGTCTACCAATGTCACACCTCACGAGCGATTCTTCAGCTTCCAGCATCGCTCCACCCATGGGATGTCTCTACCGTCATGGTTGGCAGCTCCCGGCCCCGTGCTGCTACGAGGATTCGTCCGATCATCTAAAAATGATCCTCTTGTCGACGAGGTAGAACTCACGGACGTCAACCCCACGTACGCGCACGTGCGGTACCTTGATGGCCGGGAGTCCACTGTTTCGCTCTGGGACCTGGCTCCCTGTCCGGCCGGTTCCACGGACCCAACCGATAGAGGGACCCACGGGGATGATGCCGACACTCTGCACTCCCCTGAAGATGACGCCCTACCTGGGACATCAAGAGATCTGCCAGCTGCCCCACCGGATCCACTTGGGGAGCCGGGCACTCCCCGTGGGATGGCCACCCGAGGCCAGGACGCCGGTCAATCCCCGGCTATCCAACAGGATGAAGCCAGTATTGCGCCTGTGGGGTCCCGCACCCGGAGTCATGATCTCCCCAGCCTCCCTCGGGTCCTGTCGATCCACCGGTATGGATCAAGCGGCCCAGGGACCAAGACATGGTCTGGGGAGACGTGCCTTCTAGCCATAAACAAAAATCTAAAAGACTGCAGCTATTCGTGGTCTGCCTAATCCGTTAAGAGGAAGTCGTCGGACGTCCAAATATTTTAAGCAGGAAGAATGTTATAAATCTCATCATTCATCAAGAAACTACTCATGAAATAACGCTGGACGGCCAGCTGGTGGCGCCGTCCAAGGAGTATAAATACTCGGGCGTGGGCCCAGCTAGCCAGGGACATTTTGTAAGACAAGGAACTAGTGAAGTACAACTAGACCTCCATGTTCTGAAACAAGTTGATTAAAGCCTTGCTTTGTGCTCAAACCAAGTGTGCAGTGAGTTTTATTACGTCAGGTAGTATTCCCAAACAGGCGCAAAATCGAAAATATATTAATTACATAAAAAGAGAGTTTTAAAAATAAATCCTATTTGCTACAAGTAGCATATCATGTTCGAGGTCTAAAGTACACTGCCAAGGAGCTAATCAAGGGGGCGGCACTGAAAAGAGTCCGGTGTTTCCCCACATGAGGATGGAAAGTCAAAGGATAGTCACTCCAAGCCACTCTTGAGTGCCTCCTAGTGGTCAAATTGAAAGTATTGGCAGGTCGACAGGCCACCTTAGTGGTTGCACAGGGAACAGAGCAACTGAGGGGAAGGAGTAAAAAAGAAGGAAATGTAACTTTCAAATAAAAAGCCATCGTTTAAAGGAACACTGTCTTCATCAAAAAGAGTTTTTTACATTTTTTGCATTTGTTCAGAAATACATGAAATAGGCCCAGATTTTGCTGTACTAATAACGGCAAGGCTGTCAGTGCTCACTGTTATTACAGGATAAAACTGACAGCAACTTCTGGCATCTGTACATGCGCAGTTAAACACGGCAATCTGGAAGTTGTTGTCAGTGATAATCTCCTCCTCCACAGGCTGCGCTGTTGCAGTCTTCGCCAATGGAATCTACACAAAAATCACTGTCAGGACGTCTCACACTAAAGACAGATGAAAAGTTAGGGCTAGTGCAATCAGGAGTAAGTGAGTTTTTAATGGCATAATAAGTAATAATTACTGCTGAACAACCTTTCTGGCCCTGAAAAATTAATTTTACAAGTGTTGAGTCTCATTCCCTCTGAAAAAATTAATGGTGCAGATTTTTTTATTTTATTTTGTTTTTAGTCTTTCTGTTGTTCTTTTATGTCTCTCACTTAATCCCATGTGGATGTCCCAATCTTTATTTCACTTCCTGTACAATGATTTAAATGTAATTTATATTTCCTGTTTTTCAGACCGCTTGTCTGACATCCAGTACTGGACAAGCAGAAATTTTCTCCAATTAAATATTGAGAAGTCCAAAGCCATTGTCTTAGGTCCCCACCACAAACTCCGTTACCTAGCTACCGACTCCATCCCTCTCCCTAGCATCTGTCTGACTCTGAACCAGACTGTTTGCAACCTTGGTGTCATATTTGACCCTGAAATGAGCTTCCGACCACATATCTGTGGCATAACTAAGATCACCTATTTCCACCTCCGTCACATCGCCCGTCTCCGCCCCTGCCTCAGCCCTTCTGCTGTTGAAACCCTCATCCACCCCTTTGTTACCTCTAGACTTGACGATTACAATGCACTCCTGGCTGGCCTCCCACGTTCTACCCTACGTAAACTTGAGATCATCCAAAACTCGGCTGCCTGTGTTCTAACTCGCACCAAGTCCCGTTCATCCATCACCCCTGTGCTTGCTGACCTACATTGGCTCCCGGTTAAGCAGCGCCTCAATTTTAAAATTTTCATCCTTGTTTTCAAATCCCTCCATGGCCTCGCCCCTCCCTATCTCTGTAATCTCCTTCAGCCCCTCAACCCCCCGCGATATCTGTGCTCCTCTATTTCTGCCCTCTTGAGCATCCCTAATTATAATCGCTCCACCATTGGTGGCCATGCCGTCAGCTGCCTAAGCCCTAAGCTCTGGAATTCCCTCCCTAAACCTCTCCGCCTCTCTACCTCTCTAACTTCCTTTAAGACGCTCCTTAATACCTACCTCTTTCACCAAGCTTTTGGCCATCTGCCCTAATTGTTCCTTATGTGGCTTGGTGTCAAATTTGTTGTCTTACAACAGTCCTGTGAAGTGCCTTGGGACGTTTTACTACGTTAACGGTGCTATATAATTACAAGTTGTTGCTGTTGTTTCCTGGTTTCCAGTTTGCATGTCTCAGTGAGGATTCTTCAATCTGATTGGTGAAGAGCCTCCCTGCTGCTTGACCTGCACACAAATGCCACAGATCCTCTGTAGCGGGCGCCACACTGGATCAGACGGGATTGTTAGCAATGTCCGCTGACAGGCTCGCAAAAAATCTCTGGGCAACTGTACACAAGGTGAATGGGAAAAGCTGTTCCTTCGCTGCACCAAAATTCGGGCCGTCATTGTTTAACCTTTGCATGATAACATTGCAACAAAGATGCTGGGCCATTATTTGCTGTAGCATGGCATCTAATGGCATCTGCCATTAGTTAGACTTGCCTTTTAACATTTAGGTTTTAAAAAAATTTTCGTGGCAAGTTGCAAAAAGTGCAAGCTGATAATGTCACAGCGAAGGAAACAGGGCATCTGGGACCTGAGTGAACAGGACAAGCAACTGTGTATCTCCTTAACCAATCAGATTGAAGGATTGTGACATTAACAGCACACGGACTGAGAAGAAAGTGTAAATTAGAGTGGGTGAATTCAATGTCAAATCAGGTACAGAAAGAGAAATAGAGAGGGAAAGAAAGATTGGATTAAGTGAAAAAAGAGATAGAAAGGAAAAGTAAAAAAATGTGAACATTTAAAATTTTACATTTAAAAATTTTCCAACCACAATTAAAACCTGAAGGAATGAGACTCCACACTTATAATAGTTAATTTTCAGTGCCAGGGTGGTTGACTGGCAGTAATTAACACTTGTCACATTGTTAAAAAGGTACATAGACTGGAATGGACAAGACCTAACTTTCTGTGACGAGTTTAGTTCGTATCTACCGTGCAAATATAGCAACTTCACGCCATTCAATGCTTTTCAATGGTGAGGCAGACAGCGAGATGCCATTTTCACGAAGCTAATGGCGGAGTGGTGCAACTCGGACAGCAGCTTTTGGATATTTGAGTTTAACCCCATGTCTGCCCCTCACCTGAAGTTGCTGTACCATTTGCGCATAAGTAACGGTGACTGTCATTAGCCTCACCATTACTTTGACAGCAAAATTTGGGCCTGCTATGTTGATGAAATATTTCTTCTGTGTGGTCTAAATGAGGACTCTGCTTACCATGGAGTGGCATTGCACATTGGAGCACTGCCTCACTTCATCTGATATTTTAATTTTTACGGTAATTTGCAATGTTATGATGTATTGTTCCATGAAGTGGCAGGACGTGTCTCTAGAGCTGTGACTTCCAAGAGGGTTGGTTCCTGATCTTGTGTGTGCTGTCAGAAAATTGGCACCAAGTGGGTGCCATGATTTTACTGTGGGAAAGGAGGGAAGATCAGAAGAAAAGTAAGGAATGAGAAAAGGCCATTCAGCAGATTAAAGCTCCCCCACAACCATTAGCTCTCCCATCATAGCATTTAATTGTATTTTAAATAACTCCAGTGTTTTGCGACTATTAACTTTTGTTAGATTATTCCAAACATTTATAATTCTTTGCGTAAAGAAATGTTTCATAGCGAGAGGATTCGAATACAGCAGCAAGGATGTCTTGCTGCAGTTGTACAGGGCCTTGGTGAGACCACACCTTGAGTATTGTGTGCAGTTTTGGTCGCCTTATCTGAGGAACGATGTTCTTGCCATGGAGGGAGTGCAGCGAAGATTCACCAGACTGATACCTGGGATGGCAGGAATGACGTATGAGGAGAGATTGGGTCGATTAGGCTTATATTCGCTAGAGTTTAGAAGAATGAGAGGGGATCTCATTGAAACTTATAAAATTCTAACAGGACTCGACAGACTAGATGCAGGAAGGATGTTCCCGATGGCGGGGAGTCCAGAACCAGGGGTCACAGTCTAAGGATAAGGGGTAAGCTATTTAGGACTGAGATGAGGAGGAATTTCTTCACCCAGAGAGTGGTGAACCTGTGGAATTCTCTACCACAGAAGGCAGTTGAGACCAACTTATTAAATATATTCAAGAAGGAGTTAGATATATTTCTTAAGGCTAAAGGGATCAAGGGATATAGGGAGAAAGCAGGGACAGGGAACTGAATTTGGATGATCAGCCATGATCTCATTAAATGGCAGAACAGGCTCGAGGGGCCGAATGGCCTACTCCTGCTCCTGTCTTCTATGTTTCTATGTTTCCTGATATCTGATCTGTTACCTTTCACTAATTTCCATTTATATATTTCTATCTCCTGCTCCTACTTCCTTGGCAAAGTAATATATCTGGGTTATAAAATCTCGATCATTGAATATTTTATATACTTAATTGAGGTGCTCCAAAACTACCTTCTTTCTAGACTGTAAAGCTTAACTTCCCGAGTCTTTCCTAATAGCTTGTTCCTTTTACTCTTGTGTCTTTTTGCTCCAACAATTACCAATTACAAGAAGGCTCACCACCACCTTCTCAAGGGCAACGAGAGATGGGCAATAAATGCTGGCCTTGCTAGCGATGCCCATATCCCGAGAATGATTTTTTTTAATGCTGTGCTAAAGGCAAGATTAAATGAATTTCAATTATGCAAAATAATTATAATGTGAACCAATAGCACGGTAATAATCAGCAAGTAATCTTCTTAAGATATTTTTGAAGGTGTCCCTTTGTCTTAACTTTCCTTGTCGGAATCCACTTCAGCATCTGGTTCAACATTTTAGGCCTTCCCTCACTACAGGTACTACTATATTTTTGGGTTTTTACATTAGATCTTTTCCTTAGGTTCACCATTACAGGCCACTGCTGTAAGTAAACCTCACATCCCCTAAAAACCAGAGCGAGCCTTTACCTGCTCAATATCTAGGTAAATGCAGTGAAACCTAGAGGTTGAACAAAGAATCTTGTTAGAATATTGACCATTACTAGTTGACCATCTTCCCATCCAGATGGGTTACACCTCAACGGGAATGGGACCAATATCCTCATGGCGGGGGGGTTGCTAGTGCTGTTGGGGAGGGTTTAAACTAGCTTGGCAGGGGGATGGGAACCTGAGGGTAGAATCAGAAGGGAGAAAAGCTAAGCTGGAAATAGAGGATAGGAGTTCAGGTGAAGGGGTATTTAGGAAGACAAAGAGAAAGGAGAAGGCAATAGTGCAGGGCAATGGCAGAGGTAATGATAACCAGAATGTATCAGGAAGGGTCAGAGTGTACAAGCATAAGAGTGCACCAGAAAATAGAGTCAGAGTAAGGAAAAATGATAAGGTAAAATTAAAGGCTCTTTATCTGAATGCATGCAGCATTCGTAACAAGATAGATGAGTTGACGGCACAAATAGAAATAAATGGGTACGATCTGATAGCCATTACAGAGACGTGGTTGCAAGGTGACCAAGGCTGGGAACTTAAAACAATCTCTATCACTGGAGAAAAAGTATTGGCAAACTAATGGGGCTAAAGGCCGACAAGTCCATTGGACCTGATGGCCTGCATCCTCGGGTCTTAAAAGAAGTGGCTGCAGAGATAGTGGATGTGTTGGTTGTAATTAGGGTTGCAAAATTCCAGGAATTTTTAAAAGAGGAAACTTTCCATGGGAATTTTCAGGAATTTGGGGAATTTATGGGAATTTTGAGTTTTTTTACACACTGATGGTTTTTGTCTCTGACCCTTATATTATCTTTGTCATCAAAATAGACATACTGTTCCATACAAATAAAAACCGGCTTTCAAAACTTTATTTAGGTTATAATTTTGAACTTTATTGAACCCCCACAAAAAAGACCCATCTAAAATAAAATAAAAAGAGCGTCAGCTTATTTAGCCTGTAATTTGTCCTTATTTTGTCCCTTTGAGTCTTCTACTCATGAGTCTTCTGAGTCTTCTACTCATCATTGCTCCTCCTGATTCTCTGACTCTGGCTCTGACGTGTCCAGTTCCTCCTCTGTGTCACTGTCTAGCTGTGTGGTGGACACTTCTGTATCTGGCTCAATAAGTTGTAGATTCGCCCGGATAGCCACCAGTTTCTCCACTCTCTTGTTAGTCAGCCTGTTGCGCACCTTTGTATGCGTATTTCCAAAAAGTGACCAGTTTTGTTCAGAGGCCGCTGATGAAGGTGGGATTTGGAGTATCACTGATGCAATGGGTGACAGGGCCTCAGATGCACAAAGCCCCTTCCACCAGGTATGTGCACTGATATGCTTGCATGATTCCCATATCTCGTCCCCATTACAAAGACCTTGCTTGGTAGAGAACTTTGCCAGACTTTCCAGAACTTTGCCCACGTCCAGATTGAGGTGGCGTGAGAGGGTAGAAATCACACTGTAAGCGCTGTTGATCTGTTCTCCAGAAAGTATTGGTCTCCCAACGTGCTTTGGATCCAGCATGTATGCTGCAGCATGAATCGGCTTGACTCAAAATTCTTGACGCATCTGTATGAATTGAACAATTGCCTTCTCCTCTGCTTTGAGCAGCAGGGATGTGGGTAGGACAATGCTGATTTGTTCTTTTAAATCAGCAAAAAACCTGAGAACATCTGACAAGACAGCGTCATCTCCTTCAATCTGAGCAATTGCAGATGCTACTGGTGAGAGTAGTTTAAGGCTGCTAACAACCCTCTCCCAAAACACATCATCCAGCAATATTTTCTTGATGGTGGTTTCCATATCCCCAGACTGGGATATTGCCATTTCTTGCAGCGACACCGTACCCTCCAGAAGGCTGTTGTACATTATGACAACGCCACCCCATCTAGTGTTGCTGGGCAGCTTCAGTGTGGTGTTCTTGTTCTTTGTCGTTTGCTTGGAGTTGTAGGTTGCTGCAACTACCTGTTTTCCCCTGACATACTTAACAACTTGCTTGGCTCTCTTGTACTGTGTTTCCATGGTTCTCAAACCCATGATGTCCTTGAGGAGCAGGTTAAGCCCATGAGCTGCGCACCCAATAGACGTAATATGAGGGTAGGCCTCCTCCACTTGAGCCCAAGCAGCCTTCATATTTGCAGCATTGTCAGTAACTACTGCAAAGACCTTTTGTGATCCAAGATCGTTGATGACTGCTTTCAGCTCATCAGCAATGTATGTGCCTGTGTGTCTGTTGTCCTTCGTGTCTGTGCTCTTGAAGAACACTGGGAGAGGAGTGGAGAGATGTAGTTTATGATGCCCTCCCCTCGTACATTTGACCACCCATCTGAGATAACTGCAACACAGTCTGCCATCTCTATCATTTCTTTGAGCTTTCCTTGAACTCTGTTATACTCAGCCTCCAGCAAATAAGTAGACAAAGCATGTCTGGTGGGAGAACAGTATGCAGGGCGAATAACATTGAAAAATCTCTTCCAGTACACATTGGCTGTGAGCATGAGGGGTGAGCCTGTCGCATATACAGCTCAAGCAAGGCACTCATCTGCATTCTTCTGGCTATGGTTATCCATTGTATCAAAGAACCTTCTAAGTGGGCCAGGAGTTGCTGATGATAAGGAGACTGATGCTGAATGTGAACCATCATCTTCTTGAATGGAAGCAGAGGAACTCTGGGTTGACTGCTGTGAGCTTTGAGTGAAGTTGTTGCATTTGGATAAATGCTGCTGCATCTTTGTGGTATTCTTTACATATGGCTTTGTACAGTGTTTGCACATGTACACAGTCTTTCCATCTTTAATGCCTGGGGTAAAATGCTTCCACACATTTGACGGTAAACGTGGCATTGTTCTATGCAGAGAAATAAAGGGCATTCATCTCTGTGTCGAACTGCAGTCGATCAGCACGATTGCAACAGGGTGAGTAAATTTTTCCTGATGCTCCATGTGATGGAAGCATGGCCTGTGCACGCACGGCGCTACATCATCAATAGAGGGAGCTAACCGCTCATCCAACCAATCAGGACAAGTTTGTTCACAGTCACACACAAAACTTGTAATTATTAAAACAAGCCAAGTAAGAAGATAAACATATATTGATTAAGAAATTCCTTAATAATTAAGATTCCATCTCTGTTAGTAATTTTAAGAGAGGACCTGTGAAAAAAAAATGAAAGAAATACAAAAAAAAGCAGTATTATGCTAGCATGTGCTTTTTTGGGGAAAATTCCCCAAATTCCCAAGCTAAACTTCCCATGGAAAATTTCCGGAAATTTACCGGAAACTTTCCACCCCTTCGCAACCCTAGTTGTAATCTACCAAAATTCCCTGGATTCTGGAGAGGTCCCAGTGGATTGGAAAACCGCAGATGTAATGGCACTATTCAAGAAAGAAGGGAGACAGAAAGCAGGAAACTATAGGCCAGTTAGCCTAGCATCTGTCATTGGGAAAATGCTGGAATCCATTATTAAGGAGGTAATAACAGGACATTTAGAAAATTATAAGACAATCAAGCAGAGTCAACATGGTTTTATGAAAGAGAAATCGTGTTTGACAAATTTGTTAGAGTTCTTTGAGGATGTAACAAACAGGATGGATAACGGGGATCCAGTAGATGTAGTGTATTTGGATTTTCAGAAGGCATTCGATAAGGTGCCATATAAAAGGTTACTGCACAAGATAAGAGCACACAGGGTTGGGGGTAATATATTGGCATGGATAGGGGATTGGCTAACTAACAGAAAACAGAGAGTCAGGATAAATGGGTCATTTTCCGGTTGACAATCAGTAACTAGTGGGGTGCCACAGGGATCAGTGCTGGGGCCTCAACTATTTACAATCTATATTAATGACTTGGATGAAGGGACCGAATGTAGCCAAATTTGCTGATGATACAAAGATAGGTGGGTTAGCAAGTTGTGAGGAGGACACAAAGGCCTAGAAATTGGGTATAGCCCCACTTGAGGCGTTAGAACTGGCGCTGCGCAAAGTTTATAGCCAGACGAAACTTATCGCCGCCTGGCGCGATATTGGGTTGCATCGCCCCCAAAGGTGATTGAGGCGCGAATTCAGACGCTGCATGGGCCTCCCAAGGCACAAAACTTCCGGTGCTACCCAATATCGGCGCAGACGGGCGCAGCGCAGGTGATCTCAATTACCGATAACCACGAGACTTCCAGGCGCCGGCCGGCTCTTAAAGGGGTGGGTCAGTCAGCCTCAGCTTCCACACTCATCGCCCTGTAGGCCTCAGAATCGGCGCACGCCCTTCTCTGGCGCAAAAAACTTGGTCAAGATGGAGAAGGTGAGACAGAGAGCAGAGCGCTTCAGCACTGAGGCTCTGGAGCAGTTGGTGGCCGCAGTGGAGCGCCGTCAAGATGTTCTCTATCCTGACAATGGCAGGAGGCCGAAACAAAAGGACTACCGCTGAGCTTGGAGGGATGTTTGTCAGAGGGTCAACTCCAGCTGCATGGCGACCAGGAGCCCTGTTCAGTGCAGGAAGAAATTCAACGACCTCACTCGGGTCGTTAGGGTGAGTGGTGTTTATGCAAACTTCTGATCCCCTTCATCTGCACCTGATTCATGGCTACAGGGTGCGCGATGCCCCAATGGCCATGTGTCAGCAAGCACCCATGGCCCTTTCTGGGCACACACATGCACATTTGACTCAAGGCATCATGTAAGGGCTCTTGCACCATGGGGGGCATGAGATGATCACTCAGGGCATCATGTAAGGGCTCTTGCACCATGGGGGGCATGAGATGATCACTCAGGGCATCATGTAACAGAACTTCCCCTTCTTTCCCCTGCAGTCCAAGCTGGCGACGATTCGCAAGGACCAGCTTCGAACCGGTGGAGGACCTCCACAAGTGGTCACTCTGACGGATCTCAAGGAGAGAGTGCATCAGATTCTTGGAGGACGCCTGAGTGGTCCTGTTACCACTGCAGCTGCCGACCCCATTGTCGACAGTGATGTTAAGGATCTCACCTTTTTCAGCTGTCTTCTTCGACTTGGTCCCCCCGCCAGCATGCTTTCTCACTGTGGAGCCATGTCATAGCCTTGCCGCAATCTGGCATGCCTTGCTGCCAACCTGTCCTTTCGCTAAAGCCACTCTTCCACCTCCCTGCTTTCAGATGCTGCATCACCAGCTCGGGATCCGGGCCCTGAAGCTGCCAGTGCCAGTGGCTCCGGAGGCAAGGATCAGGAGGAAGCCGCACCATCCGTTCCAGCCGCAGGGGAGCCAACACATCTGCAGACTGGGGATAGTAGCTCCCTGGAGGGGACGGGGGGTGCTCTGATGATGAGCCAGTTGCCGGAACAAGCGGCCTGCAGCAACGCGAGGGGGGTAGGCAAGTTCGGGCACCGGCTCCCCGGAGGGCGAGGCAGGGAGTGATGACTGCTGCACAGAGTGCAGAGGAGGTGCGTAGCCTGGCTGAAATGAGCACCCAGGCCCAGCTCAGGCACACTGAGCTTATGGCTGCAGTGGGGAGGATGCCTCAGTCGATAGAAACACTGGCAAAGAGTGTGCTGGACTTTGGCGCTGCAATGGAGAGGACTGTCCAGGGCTTCGGGGCAGCAATGGAGAGGACTGTCCAGGGCTTCGAGGCCGCTATGGAAAGGACTGTTCAGAGCTTCGGACAATCCCTGGAAAGGTCTGTCCAGGGCTTGTCCGAGGCAGTGGAACGGACTGCTCCGGCCTTGTCCGAAGCAATGGAGAGAACTGTCCAGGGCTTCTCCGAAGCACTGGCACCTGCCACACAGGTCCTCACTGCTATCACGCAGTCACTTGCTGGCCTTGTCCAGACCCAGATTGAGGCAACGCGAACTCTCACTGCTGCCACCCTATCTGCATCAGCTAGGATCACCCCGGGCCCTTCCAGTACCACACGAGGCCAGGAATCAGTGGAGCAGTCGCTTGTGGCGGTGGAGCCGAGCCGGTCCCCTCCGAGAGCCAGTGTGTCGTCCGACAATGGTGCAGGTGTCCTCTCTCGGCAGGTGACCATTGCTCATGCCACCGCTGGAACGTCTGCAGTGCAGCTGCCACCACCTGCAGTGCACACTGCTTCCAGCCATGGCCAGATCAAGCAGCCAGCCTCCGCACCCTCCAAGCCCAGAGGTCGTCCAGGCCGTCCATCAGGGGCTTCTGCGATTCCAGACAGTCACCAGGCGTCCCCCAGCCTTGACCCCGCCACTGGGGTTCAATTACGTAGGAGCAGCAGGGAGGGAAGGGGCCGACCGCGAAAGAGAAGTCGGTCTCCATCAAGGGGCCAGCAGTAGAGGGAGGTGCTGAGACGTTTCTTCCTCCAAATTCAAGGACGCCCTCACCTGTTGTGATTGTTTGTGATGGTTTGTTTAGTTTAGTGGCTTTGCCAGAGAGTTGACTGTTATTTTGTTAGTTATGGTTTCTGTTGACAGGACATTGTTATGCTGGAAGGAAGCACTTTTTTGACAATAAAGAAAATGTTTTATTTACAATGGCACTCGTAACTATTTACACTCATGGTGGACTTCCTAGGCTTTGAACGATCCGAAGTGCGCAGGATGAATAACAGCCATCATTCCGTCAGAGGGGCCTAGAACCGAGTCCTTATGAGCCTCTGACGGACGGCCCTTCTACTTTCAGGAGCCCTCCCATCTTCCTCCTCCTCCTCCTCCTTGTCCGCATGCTCCTCCTCCTCCTCCTCGTCCGCCTGCTCTTCCTCCTCCTCCTTCTCGTCCGCCTGCTCTGCTGGACCTTGAGGATCAGCTGGCATTGGCTGGGTTCGTCGAATGGCCAAGTTGTGGAGCATGCAGCAGATGACGATGCGACCCACTTGCTCCGGCGAGTACTGCAGGGCTCCCCCCGAATGGTCCAGACAGCGGAAATGCTGTTTGAGCACACCAATAGTGTGCTCGACAATGTTCCTGGTCGCCTGATGGCTGCTGTTGTAAAGCTCTTCTGCCGGGGTGGCGGGCAAACGGAGTGGGGTCATGAGCCATGGGCAGAGAGGATAGCCCTTGTCGCCCAGAAGCCAGCCTCGTGGGTGAGCCGGGCCCTCAAAAAGGTCAGAAACTGAGGTCTGCCGCAGGATGAACGCATCGTGGCTGCTCCCAGGGAATTGTGCGTTGACTGCCATTATCATCTGGCGGTGGTCACAGACCAGCTGGACATTGAGGGAGTGGAACCCCTTTCGGTTGCGGAACTCCTCTGGATTCTACAATGGCGCCCGCAAAGCCACGTGTGTGCAATCTATGGCCCCCTGCACCATGGGGAAGTCCGCAATAGCAGCGAAGCCCTGCGCGCGCTCCGCCTGCTTCTCCAGGGTCACAGGGAAGGTGATTAATTGACGCCTCCTTCTATAGAGGGCAGCTGTCACTTGCCGGATGCAACAATGCACTGCAAATTGTGTTATATTCGCGATGTCCCCAGTGGCTGACTGAAAGGATCCGCTTGCGTAAAAGTTCAGGGCAACAGTTACTTTGACAGCAACCGACAGAGAGGTCCTGCACCGTAGACGCAGCTGCAGATCCTCAGCAAGCAGGTGGCACAGCTCAGTCACAACCTCCTTACCGAATCTGAGCCTTCGCAGACACTGCTCCTCGGACATGGTAAGGTATGACACCTGCTGCCTGAAAACCCTCGCAGCGCATCGTCGGATTGGCCGACCTCCATTGCCCCTTCTCCTTCTGGCCAATCCCGGCCCTCTCTCCCGCCGTCTCTGTGCCCCTTCCAAGTGCCCGGCCATGAGGACGTTCCCCTCCAAAGCCGCTTGCTCCCATTGCTATGCCAGACGGGCAACACGCAGTAATGTCTAGCGCTCCAACTGCTCCGGACAGGCCTGCAGGTCCCAAGTCTTCGAAGGCTAAATCCGAAAAATAGTGTGCTACAGTAGTTCACCAACTCTCTCCAGCAACGAACAGAATGAACAGGCCAAGTGCCTGCAGCTTTTATACTAGAGCTGTCCCCTTTAAATAGCGCCCCCCGACTCCGAGAAGGGCCTGGGAACGTTCCATCCAACTGTCACTAATAGCGCCAGGCGGAAAGGTTCCGGGCGCCACCGAATATCTGGTCGGGGTACCAAAAAGGCGTTGCACACTGAAATGACGTCATTAACTGCCTGCGCACGCAGGCGCGCGCTAAGAGTTAGCGCTGGCGCTAAATGGATACACAATATGGGAGGTGTCGCTATCTTCATTGCGCCCGCCCGAATATTGGGTAACGCTCCAATTCTTGGGCTCTTTAGGCGCTAATCGCTGGCGCAACCAACCCAATTTCTAGGCCAAAGAGTCTGCAAAGGGATATAGATAGGTTAAGTGAGTGGGCAAAAATTTGGCAGATGGAGTATAATGTGGGAAAATGTGAGGTTATCCACTTTGGAAGGAAGAATGGAAAAGCAAATGATTATTTAAATGGAGTGAGACTACAAAATGCTGCGGTACAAAGGGATCTGGGGGTCCTAGTACATGAAACACAAAAAGCTAGCATGCAGGTACAGCAAGTAATTAGGAAGGCTAATGGAATGTTGGCCTTTATTGCAAGGGGTATGGAGTATAAAAGTAGGGAAGTTTTGATGCAACTTTACAGGGCGCTGGCGAGACCGCACCTGGAGTACTGCATACAGTTTTGGTTTCCATATTTAAGGAAGGATATACTTGCATTGGAGGCAGTGCAGAGAAGGTTCACTAGGTTGATTCCTGGGATGAAGGGGTTGACGTATGACAAAAGGTTGAGCAGGTTGGGCCTATACTCATTGGAGTTTAGAAGAATGAGAGGTGATCTTATTGAAACATATAAGATTCTGAGGGGGATTGACAGGGTGGATGCTGAGAGGATGTTTCCCCTAGTGGGGGTATCTAGAACTAGGGGTCATAGTTTCAGAATAAGGGGTCACCCATTTAAGAGGAATTTCTTCTCTCAGAGGGTCGTGAATCTTTGGAATTCTCTACCCCAGAGAGCCGTGGAGACGGAGTCATTGAATATATTCAAGGCGGAGATTGACAGACATTTGAACTACAAGGGAGTCAAGGGGTATGGGGAGAGAGCGGGAAAGTGGCGTTGAGGCCAAGATTGGATCAGCCATGATCTTATTGAACAGCAGAGCAGGCTCGAGGGGCCGATTGGCCTACTCCTGCTCCTGTTTCTTATGTTCTTATATTCAAACACTGCCTTGTGTACAGCCAGTTAAAATGTCCTTACGACATACTAACTGAGCTTACAGATAACAGGTTTTGTTTCGGAACAACCTGTATAAAGCCTGTACATTCCAGATGACAATAACAAGCCTGTAAGACAGAGTTGGAGGCTGAGGAGATTAGGACACTGTGTAAACAGCTTAGCGGGGCGTCAGCTTGGTGGGATAATAAAACAATTCTGTTATGAGTACGGACAGCCCAAGGTAGCCGAATAGCATAAGGGTAGAGCCTATTCCCTCCAAAAGTTGGAGCTCATGGGGCAGTCGAAAGTCCTTTCACCTTAATGGTAGCCCAAGAAGGTGCAAGTCGGATCATCTTGAACTTCTTGGAGGAAACAGGTTGTATTAATTGCTTGTCATTTAATATAATACTCATTGGATAACAGGAGGCCCTGATCATGAATATCTCTTGGGATATGAGAACATTGTTAATATTTGTATAAGAACAATACTATTATTAATCAATGTATATTAAAGTTTGTTGTTAAAAACCACTCGGGCCTGCATCACGCGGAAGTTATTGTTGCAGAACTAACAACCCTTTCTTGCGACCGTAACCATGGAAAATCCGCTAACAAATCTTATCATTGTATTCTGGCTGACTGGAATATATCACATGCCGCCACACATCTCGGGATTTCCTCGCCTTCAGTAGGCACAGAATATCACTATCAAACCATGGCTCAAGTTCAAACCAACAGACAACATTATTTCACATTGAACAGATGAATGAACTGTACTCAGTACAAACAGTATATATTTACAGTAAATACTAACTTTACTATTCTCCTCAAAAGGCTGAAACAACAAAGATATCTTGTGCTAACCTTCAAATTAAAATTATTCCTTGGAACACTTCTTATGGGGTGAAATGCTACTATGGAGCCTTTGCTTAGCCCTGTACCTCTGATAGCTTCGGACTGACTGGTGAGCTGGGTGAAGGCTGTCACAACCACAGCTCCTGGCAAGAAGGCTGACCTTTAAATGAGCTACAAAGAATCATAGACCTGTCCCTCTCACAAACCTGACTCAAATCTTCAACTCACACATAGCTGACAACCAGAGCTATTGCTTTAAAAATTTACCGATGTTACTTACACAAAGGCCTAGAAATTCAGTATAGCCACTTTTGGGGCGGTAAAGTCGGGCGGCCGCTAAAGTTTGCGCCCGGCGCAAAGTTGCGCCCCCTTCGCCGATATTCAGTCGCATCGCCCCAAGAGGTTGCTGCTGCGCTAAAACAGGCGATGCACAACTATCTTTAGGCGCTAAGCCGGCGGTGCTGAGCGATAGCCCCGAGGCCGGGCGCAGCGCAGGTGCGGCGAGTTCTTGATTGACGGCAGACACTCTGGCGTCAGTCATCTCTTAAAGGGGGAGGGTGTATTTGTTTGCCTGCCACGCCCTGCACACTGAAGCCCTCAACCTAGGCCTGACCACTTCAGCTTCACCTGTACAACGCCCAGGACTATGGAGAAGGCCAGGGAGAGAGCGCAGCGCTTCAGTGACGGTGACCTGAGGCTGCTGGTTGGCGGAGTGGAGCGCAGGCGCCATGTTTTGTACCCAGAAGGTGGCAAGAGGCCGCTGCCCAGCGCCTACCGGAAAGCCTGGAGGGAGGTGTCCAACAGGGTGTCTTCCAACAGCGTGGTTGCCAGGACTCCTGTACAATGCCGGAAGAAGTTCAACGACCTCACTCGGATTGTCAGGGTGAGTACCCTTTCCAGTGTCCTCCTCATCCTTGCATGTGCACCTCACATTATGGGCAAAGGGACCTGAAAGCCCTAATGGCCAGCCCTCATCCAGCAGCTATGGGCCTGGCATGAAAATCAATTGCACATTCAGCACTTTACACACTGTCCAAGCTATTCGACCATGGGAGGCATTGCAGACAAGATCAGGGCTACACACTGTCCAAGCTATTCGACCATGGGAGGCAGTGCAGACAAGATCAGGGCTACACACTGTCCAAGCTATTCGACCATGGGAGGCAGTGCAGACAAGATCAGGGCTACACACTGTACTTAGAGGCCATCCTTTCTCTTGCAGGCCAAGGTTGCGCACAACCGGCGCAACCAAACTGAGACCGGGGGAGGCCGTCCTGACCTCAAAGAGCTCTCCGACCTCGACCAGCGTGTGGAGCGCATTATGGGAGGCCGGCTGATTGGCCCCGTCGCCACTGGAGATGCCGACCCTGTTCTGGGCACCAATGGTAAGGGCATCACCTTTTGGACCTCTCTCGTTCCACTTGCGCATCAGATCAGCATCCTTTGCCACTGTCCGACCAATGCAGTGAATGGCACCACTCATGCCTCCCTCGCTGCTGCCCTGTCCTCACTCTAAAGCTACTCTTATGCCTTCCTGCTTTCAGATGGTGAATCGCCAGGTGAGGAGGCGGGCCCTCAAGCTGCCACTGTCAGCCCTTCGGAAGACCAGGAGGAGGAAGAGGAAGCCGGCCCATCAGTGCCACCCTCAGCCGTGCCAGCCCATGGCGATGTAGGGGACACGTCTTCCCTGGAGGGGAGCCGGGGGGAAGGGTCGGAGGAGAGTGAAGCTCCGGGGCCCAGCGGCCTGCAACAACGCGGAAGGGGTGGGGAAGCTCGGCGGACTTCTCCCCAGAGGGTGAGTGCGGCCTCCAGTCCTGCGACGGTCAGCGCAGAGGAGATGCGCCTCCTAGAGGAAATGGCCGTCCAGGCTGAGCGCAGGCACACTGAGCTCATGGCTGCAGTGGGAAGGATGCCTGACTCCATAGAGTCACTGGCAAGGAGTGTGCAGGAATTCGGGGCAGCACAGGCCAGGAGTCTGCAACAATTCAGTGCAGCACAGGCCAGGAGTCTGGAACAGTTCAATGCAGCACAGGCCAGGAGTCTGCAGGACATCAATGCAGCACAGGCCAGCAGTCTGCAGGACATCGCGGCAGCACAGGCCAGGAGTCTGCAGGACTTCGCGGCAGCACAGTCAGCTTCTAGCCAAGTGCTCAGTCGTGCCGTCCATTCACTGGCTGGTGTGATGCGGACACAGACCAGGGCTACACGGGCACTAACTGCTGCCACCCTCGCTGGATCAGCCAGGCATCGCCAGGGCACTCGCCGCGCAGCAGCAGCCCAGCAGTCTGTCCTTCAGCTGTTTGCTGCGCATGCTGCAGTGCTGGCCCGTGCGAGTGCCAATGTGTCAGGCGACCAGCGAGCACCTGCGATCTGCCAGGTTGCCACCATTCCTGCAGCCGACACTGCCACTCCGCCACTGCAGCTGCCAGGAGCTGCTGGACACACTGCTGCCGCCCAGCCAGAGTTGGAGCAGTCAGCAGCCGGCCACTCCAAGGCCAGAGCTGGTGCAGGCCGACCCCCAAGGGCATCTGCCGTCTCGCCATCTGCCCCTCAGCAGCCTTCCCCCAGCCTTGCTGCAGCCACTGGGCTCCCATTGAGGAGCAGCAGGGCGGGCAGGGGCCAGCCAAGGATGCGCAAGGCATCGCCCTCGCAGGGCAAAAAGTAGAGGTATGCACAAATGCCTGGTGCTTGTTGGAAGGCCGACACTGGTGCAGTTGTTTTTGTGTAAGGCCGAGACTGGTGTCTATCTTTATTTGTGTAAGGCCGAGACTGGTGTCTATCTTTATTTGTGTAAGGCCGAGACTGGTGTCTATCTTTATTTGTGTAAGGCCGAGACTGGTGTCTATCTTTATTTGTGTAAGGCCGAGACTGGTGTCTATCTTTATTTGTGTAAGGCCGAGACTGGTGTCTATCTTTATTTGTGTAAGGCCGAGACTGGTGTCTATCTTTATTTGTGTAAGGCCGAGACTGGTGTCTATCTTTATTTGTGTAAGGCCGAGACTGGTGTCTATCTTTATTTGTGTAAGGCCGAGACTGGTGTCTATCTTTATTTGTGTAAGGCCGAGACTGGTGTCTATCTTTATTTGTGTAAGGCCGAGACTGGTGTCTTTCTTTCTTTTTGTAAGGCCGAGACTGGTAGTTTTGTGTTTTTGGAGGGGGCTTCTCCACATGAGCATGTAATGTGGGAAGGGCAGAGGTTTTCAATAAATTTTTGTTGTTAAATTGCAGTGTGCATGGTTTTTTGGTTAAGTCCTGGTTGCCCTGCTCGGCTGAGGGCTTGTGGAGCGGCTACATTCATCTGCTGACATTGGCACAAGCCAGTCCCTGAGAGGGGGCCTAGAACCGACGTTCAATAAGCTGGCGACGGGCGGCCCTTGCACTTTGTGCCTCCCTCCTGTGCTAGTCCTCCTCCTCCTCCTCCTGCTCCTCCTCCTGAGGTGGTCCTCCAATCTGTGGTGGCAGTGGCTGAGTCCTGCGGATAGCCAGGTTGTGCAGCATGCAGCAAACGACCACGAAATGGGAGACTCGCTCCGGAGAATACTGCAGGGCTCCACCGGAACAATCGAGACAGCGGAATCGTTGCTTCAGGACGCCGATTGTTTGTTCGATGGTGTTCCTGGTCGCTTGATGGCAATCGTTGTATCGCTCTTCAGCAGGGGTGCTGGGCGCACGGAGCGGGGTCATCAGCCAGGTACACAAAGGATAGCCTTTGTCCCCGATAAGCCATCCTCGTGGGCGAGGCTGTGCCTGGAACATGTCTGCCACAGAAGTCTGTCGCAGGATGAAGGCATTGTGGCTGCTGCCTGGAAAGCGGGCATTGACAGCTAGGATGAGCTGCCTGTGGTCACACACCAGCTGTACGTTCAGCAAATGGTAGCCCTTCCGGTTGCGGTAATCCTCGGCATTCTCCAGAGGTGCCCGCAAAGCCACATGCGTGCAGTCAATGGCGCCCTGCACCATGGGGAAGCCCGCGAATGCTGCAAAGCCCATTGCACGCTGTTGCTGCTTGTCAAGGGCCATGGAGAAGGAGATGAACTGACGTCTCCTTTTGAAAAGGGCATTGGTCACCTGGCGGATGCAGCAATGCACGGCGAACTGGGAGATGTTGGCAATGTCCCCAGTAGCGGATTGGAAGGAGCCGGTGGCATAAAAGTTGAGAGCCACCGTCACCTTCACTGCCACCGACAGAGACGTCCTGCTCCTCAGTTGTGGCTGCAGATCAACGGCAAGCAGCTGGCAGATCTCTGTGACCACCTCCCTTCTGAATCGCAGCCTCCGAACACACTGCTCCTCAGACATGTTGAGATAGGAGAACTGCTGGCGGTATACCCTGGGTGGGTAAGGCCTCCTTTGCCGACGCCTGTTGCCCCCTCTCCGTCTAACCAGGGCTGCCACTCTCTCACGGCGTCTGTGAGCCCTTTGGATGTAATTGAGAAAGCCAGCGTTGACACCCATTGCAGCCCCCATAATATGCTGGCAAACAGTGAGATGTCAATGAAGGCAAAAACTTTTTGAAAGCTGTGGCCTGAAGCCAGAAGTACCTGTCCGAGTGTTGGGCCAAAGCAGAAAGCTATCTACCTTGGTCTCTCTCCAAAGATCCGTTTCGCAAGAAGGTGTGCTGCAAAATGGCAGCCTTTTATATTGCAGGATGAGTGCCCTTTAATTTGCGCCCCCCGCGCCCCGCATCGGCTGAGCACCGTTCCACTTAACAGTCGCTAGGGGCACCAGGCGCACAATGGGGCGGCGCGACTGAAGTTCCGGTTGGGGGCGCACAAAGGGCGTTGCACGAGGAAATGACGTCATGATCTGCGCGCGCAGCTGAGCGCGCGCAAAGACTTTGCGCCGGCGCTAAATCTCTAGTGAAGTTGGGGCGAGGCGCAGTTCGTGCTGCGCCCGGGTGCTACCCGCCTAGCGCCCGACATCTTCTCCTCCTAAGGCGCTAACGGCTGGCGCAGCCAACTGAATTTCTAGGCCAAAGTGTTTACCTCAACTACTTTGAATGATCTGTGAGTGCAGGAAACTAATTCTTTTTACAGTCACCTACCAGAGAAACTACTGGATAAAATGATTGTGCAGTCAATAAATATTTTCAGACTGAATTCCCTTTTGTTCACCAAAAATGACTATAGATGCATCTTAATGCTTTCAACTTACCATGCCACAGCTTGAGGAAACAGCTAGCAGCAGCCAAGTTTGACCCAGTGAGTGAGTGCTGTGACCCGCAAGAGAGAATTCCAAAATATATCATATTGTCACGACGACTCAGATGTGTTGAACTATGTGCTAACTGTACAACTTAACATTAGTCATTGCTTTTATCCTGTCAATCTGATAATAGTTTGGTATGTGGTACATATGCCAATCATCTCCAATTCAATAAGCTTCAAGGCAAATAATAACAATGTTCTCATATCACAAGAGATATTCACGATCAGGACCTCCTGTTATCCAATGTGTATCTTTAGAGTTACACTGATTGGTATAGAACAACAATTTATGAGGTAACTTTACTTGTCAGTAGTTGTTCTTAATTAAGAAGTTATGGCTATAAATAAAACAAATGATTAAAGTAACAAAGGACAATCTTAATTAGACATTTTATTATTGGTCACAGCAGTTCTTAATGTATTGACCTTCAATAGTGGAAAGGATATTGAGTAGAATTCTGTTTACTTTGTTGGTCAGTATAATTATATTTGCGGCAGATTTTGCAGCACAGATGCAATTGTGTAGGGACAGAATAAGGTGCTGTATTCCCTCTGGGCACCATCAACAAATAATATCTAGGATGCTATCTGTACTACAAGGTGGGGAAATATTTTGCTTAAGCACCTTTATTTCTGGGTTTCGAAGTTAACTGGAGCATATAGCAACTTGCATTTTGGCCTGGACAAAAATATCCATTTTTAATTAATGTTTTTGTAATAGACAAGATATATTAGGAGTTGGTATGTGACCTGACCAGCTTACATACCCATTAATAAAGGTATATATGTAAAATACATGTCTTTCTGCAATGCAGATAACAACACAGAAGGTAGCCAAGTATTACAAGAGAAAGCTATTTACTGTACTCGAGAGAAAGTGAGGATGCTGGAAATGTTCAGTCGTAAAGAAGAAAGAAAATAACATTTGCTTTTATAAAGTAGCTTTTATGATCTTTGGGCATCTCAAAGCGCTTCCCAGCCAAAGACGTACTTTTGAAGTGTGCTCACTGTTGTGATGTAGGGAAACTACAAGGAAGACTAAACCTTTAGGAGTTTTAGTAGTTAAGAGCATCAAAATCAAAGACTGTATCCCAAAACTATTTCAGTGGAGTAAAAAAGAAGATTTCTGTCCTTCTGTGCATAAACCAACCCCCCTCCAAGGACATAGATAGTCATTGGGGGACAAATTCAGTATCGCCCCATTTGGGGCGCAATTATCGGCCGGGCGCAAAGATTAGTGCCTGGCGCTAATTATCGCCTCCGACTGCAAATTTGGCTTTTATCGCTCCTGGAGGTGATTGGAGTGCCAAATCAGGCGCTTACACACCTCTCTTAAGGCGCAAAGGCCGAGGAGCGAGGCGTTACCTCAGAGCGCGGGCGAAGCTCATGTGATGTCAGTCAGCAATGGAACACAGACACACTGGCGCCAGCCAGTTCTTAAAGGGGAGGGTCGATCTTGCTCTCCATCCACACCCTGCTCATTGCAGCCTTGAATCTCGGCCTGGAGAGACCTGTACATCAAACCTGCTGGAAAGAACAATGGAGAGACCCAGGGAAAGAGCACAGAGTGCAGCCCCCATATTCTCTTCTAAATCGATGCAAGGAAGATCAAATCAGAAAGAACCTGTAAAGTGCTGCTCAGTACCCAAAACTCCTCAACACAGCTTTGAATCTCTCCTGCAGTCTCTCTCTCTCTCTCTCAGAATGCGTGGTGGATATCGCCGACAAAAAAAGGTACGACACGGTCGCCTTTAAATAGCGCTCCCCCTGTCCCTTCCCGACTGCAAAATGCTCCCCTCAACCTGTCATTGCTAGCGGCAGGCGGTAAGACAGGGGGCGCCACTCAATATCCGGTCCGGGACGCTACCGAGGTGTTGCACACTCGACTGACGTCACGATCTGTTGGCGCAGGAGATCGAGGCGGTAGTGTTTAGCGCCACCGCAAAATGTCTAGTTAATTTTGTGAGCGGCACAAACATCGCCGCGCACGGGCTCTAGTTGCTTTGCGCCCCATTAGCGCCCTCTTAAGGCGCTAACAGGAGGCACAAACCAACCGAATTTTTCCCCCATTCACTTTAAATTTAAAAGCTACCTTCTCCATTCCTTGGAATGTGGTATTGAATAATTTTTCTGTTCATCAGAATGATTTTCCCCTTTACCCCATTTATGACAACATCTGATATGTTTAGCATGATGGTAAAAGGAGGACAGAGGCAGAATTAATTGATGCAAGACATACCACAGAATACACATTAAAAAAAAAAATTTCTTGGGTGAAAAATAAAATTTCCCACAGCTGCAATCCTTATATAAAAAGGCAAAGCATAGCATACTAACCAGCAGATTCCATCACTGTCAAATTAGTGACAGGAGCTCTGCTGTTGCCCCGGTTAACCCTTTCCATTCTCTTTTATTACATTCAGCTAAAGTTATGATGCAACACAAGTGCCCGCGATAAACAGGCTCCACTGCTGACCCAGCTGAAGTTCGTGGGGTCAGGTACAAGGCCAAGACTAACTGGGCCACTGCATCCTATTCCTTCAATGGCCCAGTTAGTGAAAGCATTACCTGGTTTAGTTGTAAGCCATAAACACCAGAAGGCAACAGCATGGATTCGCAGTGTGCGTTGAGTTAGCTGATCTCAGCTTTGTTTTAGCACGCTGAGCTAGAGAGGGGTAAAGTCAGCCAAGTTTCACATTCTTGATTTTACTTAGTGACTCCTGCTGGAAAATGTGTGTTGTGTGTGTGTGTTGTGTTTTGTGTGTGTTTGTGTGTGTCGTATGTGTGTTGTGTTATGTGTGTGTCATGTTTTGTGTGTGTTGTGTGTATGTGTTGTGTGTGTCATGTTTTGTGTGTGTTGTGTTTGTGTGTGTGTTTTGTTTTGTGTGTGTTGTGTTTGTGTGTGTGTTGTGTTTTGTGTGTGTTGCGTTTGTGTGTGTGTTGTGTTTTGTGTTGTGTTTGTGTGTGTGTTGTGTTTTGTGTTGTGTGTGTCATGTTTTGTGTGTGTTGTGTTTGTGGTTTGTGTGTGTTGTGTGTGTCATGTTTTGTGTGTTGTGTTTGTGTGTGTGTTGTGTTTTGTGCATGTTGTGTGTGGTGTTTTTTGTGTATGGTGTTTTGTGTGTGTTGTGTTGTGTTTGTTTTGTGTTTGTGTGTGTATTGTGTTTTGTGTGTGTGTTGTGTTGTGTATGTGTTGTGTGTGTGTTGTGTTTTGTGTGTGTTGTGTTTGTATGTGTGTGTGTTGTGTTTTTTGTGTGTGTGTTATGTGTTGTGTTTGTGTGTTGAGTTGTGTTTGTGTGTTGTGTTTGTGTGTTGTGTTGTGTTTTGTGTGTGTGTGTTGTATTTGTGTGTGTGTGTGTGTGTGTGTGTGTGTGTGTGTGTGTGTGTGCGCGTGTGTGGTGAGGACCAGATTGGGTTTGGCTGTGAAGCCCTCCGTGACAAAAATAACTTGGAAACACTCACTGTCAAGGCTCATGCATGAAGAATCGTCACTTGAGTAAAGTACTGGAGGGTTATTGGCAGCCGTGGATATGTACACCACAAAAATCAGTGCCTCCATCTAAGCCTGATGTCACCAGTGAGAGGCCCAACTAATTTTCATGGTAAGCCTCATTAACATGCCATTGGTGATTGGCTATTTATCACCTGTTCATCATGGGCACTTGTGTTGCATAATAACTTTAGGTGAATGTAATAGACGAGAATGGAAAGGGTTAATCCGGGCAGCAGCATAGTTCCTGTCACTAATTTGACAGTGATGGAATCGGCTGGTTAGTATGCAATGCTTTGCCTTTTTATATAAGGTTACTGAACGTATTGCAGCTGTGGGAAATTTTACTTTTCACCCAAGAAATATGATAATGTAGTTTTAAGCCATAATATTTTGAAATAACTAATCAATGTCTGGACTGTTCTCTTTGATTTGAGCAGATGGCCCATCATAGGAAGTGGAAAAGGGAGTGAGATTTGTGGGAATAGACAATATAGTATACAAATGCCCTTGTGGTAAGTGCTGAGGATGAGAGGATTAGAAGGGGTCTGAAAACATGGGAGTCCACTGTAAACTCACAAGACTAAATCATTGGATGCCAGTGTTAATTCAGTAAAAGGACATCATCTGCTCAGACAAGTGTAATAAAGTTCAGGTAAAGGCTGGGAAACAAAACGGAGTTGCAGCCAAAGCTGTTACATAGCAGTGATATCAAAGGTTATAAAGGGAGAGGGTCTGTACTTCAGCGGTGAGCGATGTTGAATCCTCCACAGAAGAAAGAAACCTCAGTTGGCATAGGTCGCAGGGCGGAGATAATCATTGTGTCCTGATTGGAAAGATTGCCCTACGTTTTAAGGTAACTTTGTCTAGCTTACAGCCCATCTCCCACCGCTGCTGTTTTCTGCTGAGCTTATGACTGTCCTACTGGTTTTTCAGCTTTATTTTGCTACAGTGTGGGTCATGGCCAGAAATTTACTTTCCTAGGCTGACGTCCATTTCTCTGCCTCGGGTTCCCAACCCTCCCACTTTTGGCGGGAATCTCCCGAAATCAGCGTTTCCTCTCCCAAGCACTGCCTCTAGCAGCCCGGGACAACAGCGCTTTAAATTTCGCGCCACAGTGCGCGCTCCCCCCCCCACCTGCTCTGTGATGTCATCAGCTGCTACTCAGAGAAGCCTCCGGCCCGGTGACGTCACCCGACTACCACCACATAGGGCTGCGACTGGCTGGGTGCCGGGAACAGTCGGGAGGGGACTGGGGAGTCTGGAATTGGGGAACTCTGGATTCTGGGGGCTTGGGAATCTGGCGGGGGGGCGCTTGGGAATCGGGGGGTCGGGGAGAGAGAGTGGGAGGAGAGAGTGAGACTAGGGAATGGAGGCTGGGAGAGATAGAAACTGGGGAATTGGGGCTCGGGGGGGTGAGATGGAGACTTGGGTACGTGGGCTCGAGGATTTAGGGATACTGGGGAATGAGGGCTCGGGGGAGAGATGGAGACTGGGGAATGGGGGCTCGGGGGGAGAGAAAGAGACTGAGGAATGGGGGCTTGCGGGGAGAGAGAGAGACTGAGGAATGGGAACTTGGGGGAAAGATGGGGAATGGGGGCTCAGGGAGAGAGAGAGACTGGGGAATGGGAATTTGGGGACAGAGCTAGAGTGGAGAATAGGGGCTCAGTGATAGAGGGAACTTGGGGAATGGGGGCTCAGGGGGAGAGAGAGAGACTGGAGATGGGGCATCAGGGGATGGGAGGTCATGGAGAGAACAGGACTGGGGAATGGGGAGAGAAGGTGACTGGGGATTAGGGGTCAAGCAAGGGTGGGGAGAGGAAATGGGTTGGGGTGGGTGTGGGAACCAACATTTCCTGCAGAGCCGGGAGCAGCAGCAGCAACGTGCTGAGTGGGAACGGCAATGAGAGAGGAGTAGCAAGTAAAGAGGTAAGTGAAACCTGGGGAACTAGGGAATGGAAACCAAGGATTCTCACTGGAAGAACCAAGGGGGAATGGAGGAGGAAGGTTCTTGATCTGAGGGCTATTAGACCATGGAATCCTTCACCACATGTGGCTATTGAGGCAGAGACTAAAACAAATTAAAAGGGAAAGAGTAAATATTTGAATAGGTGGAATATAAATGGATCTGGCGGGGGGGAATTACTTAACAGGAGAGAGCACCAACCCTGGGGGCCGTTTGGACTCCACCTGTGCTGCAATCTAATTCTATGAAAACACTCCTTCATTGAGACTGAGACCAGGGAGTGGTTTAGAAATGTTGCTGCTGAGCTGAGTTTCGGACGATGTGCCGTGTGAGAAGTATGGGAAACACTGAGCCCACTGTCCTTTGTGCAATCTCTTGGTTTGGTTCAGGTCAGTCTGTACCGACTAGTCTTGATGTGTGGAGTCCAAGTACAGATCGGCTCTGACTGAGGTTCCAGTTCAGAGTTGTCACCTTCGGACTCCAGTCCCTAAACCCCCTTTTGCCCCCTCCCCCAATTCAACTACCCTGGTGTCTTGGCCAATATTGATCCCTCAACCAACATAACAAAAACATATTATCTGGTCATTAGCACATTGCTGTTTGTGGGACCTTGCTGTGCGCAAATTGGCTGCCACGTTTCCCACATCACAACAGTGACTCTACTTCAAAAGTTCTTCATTGGCTGTAAAGCGCTTTGAGACGTCCGGTGGTGGTGAAAGGCGCTGTATAAATGCAAGTCTCTCTTTCTTTTTTGTTATTACCAGTTGCATATAGACTATCAGTGAGTTATTGTATTGGTTGTGAGGGAAATCTGAGTGTTATTACCTGTGTTACTATTAGTTATCAGTGCAATTTCAGTGAGCTACCATTAGTTACTGGTGGAATCAAAGCTCTTCCCACCTCTGGTTTCCCCTCTGCAAATGGCTCCTATAAGAACATAAGAAATAGGAGCAGGAGTAGGCCAATCGGCCCCTCGAGCCTGCTCCGCCATTCAATAAGATCATGGCTGATCTGATCCTAACCGCCAATCTACTATCACAGAACCATCTCCTGAATCTAACAGAATTAGACACACGAAATAGGAGCAGGATCAGGCTACACGGCCCCTGGGCCCGCTCCGCTACCCACAGGGCCATGACCGATCCGAACCTAGACTCATGTCCAAATTCCTGCCCGCTCCCCGTAACCCTTAATTCCCTTTACTTCTAGGAAACTGTCTATTTCTGTTTTAAATTTATGTAATGATGTAGCTTCTACAGCTTTTTGGGGCAGCATATTCCATGGACCTACCACCCTCTGAGTGAAGTAGTTCCTCCTCATCTCAGTTTTGAAAGAGCAGCCCCTTATTCTAAGACTATGCCCCCTAGTTCTAGTTTCACCCATCATTGGGGACATCCTCCCCGCATCCACCCGATCCAACCCCTTCACAATCTTATATGTTTCAATAAGATCGCCTCTCATTCTTCTGAACTCCAATGAGTAGAGTCCCAATCTACTCAACCTCTCCTCATATGTCCATCCCCGGGATTAACCGAGTGAACCTTCTTTGTACTGACTCGAGAGCAAGTATGTCCTTTCTTAAGTATGGACACCAAAACTGTACGCAGTATTCCAGGTGCGGTCTCACCAATACCTTGTACAACTGAAGCAATACCTCCCTATTTTTATATTCTATCCCCCTAGCAATGAAAGCCAACTGGCCTTCTTAATCACTTGCTACACCTGCATACTAACCTTTTGAGTTTCGTGCACCAGGACCCCCAGATCCCTTTGTACTTCAGTACTTTCCAGTTTCTTGCCATTAAGATAATAACTTGCTCTACGATTTTTCCTGCCAAAGTGCATAACCTCACACTTTCCAGTATTGTATTCCATCTGCCAAATCTCTGCCCATTTACTTAGCCTGTCTATGTCCCCTTGCAGGTTTTTTATGTCCTCCTCACTCACTACTTTCCCTCCCATCTTAGTATCATCTGCAAACTTTGATATGTTACACTCGGTCCCCTCCTCCAAATCGTTAATATAGATTGTAAAGAGTTGGAGACTCCACCTCTGATGCCCTTTTTCCCAGTAAAACCCTTACATAGAAACATAGAAGCAAGAGTGGGCCATTCGGCCCCTTGAGCCTGCTCCGCCATTCAATATGATCATGGCTGATCCTCTATCTCAATACCATATTCCCTCTCTCTCTCCCCATACCCCTTGATGCCTTTTGTGTCTAGAAATCTATCTATCTCCTTGTTAAATATATTCAGTGACTTGGCCTCCACAGCTTTCTGTGGTAGAGAATTCCACAGGTTCACCACCCTCTGCGTGAAGAAATGTCTCCTCATCTCAGTCCTAAATGTCCTACCCCGTATCCTGAGACTGTGACCCCTCGTTCTAGAGCCCCTAGCCAGGGGAAACATCCTCCCTGCATCCAGTCTGTCTAGCCCTGTCAGAATTTTATATGTTATAATGAGATCCCCTCTCATTCTTCTAAACTCTAGTGAATACAGGCCTAGTCGACCCAATCTCTCCTCATACGACAGTCCTGCCATCCCAGGAATCAGTCTGGTGAACCTTCGCTGCACTCCCTCTATGGCAAGTATATCCTTTCTTAGGTAAGGAGACCAAAACTGCACACAGTACTCCAGGTGTGGTCTCACCAAGGCCCTGTATAACTGTAGCAAGACATCCTTGCTCCTGTACTCAAATCCTCTTGCAATGAAGGCCAACATACCATTTACCTTCCTAACTGCTTGCTGCACCTGCATGTTTGCTTTCAGTGACTGGTGTACAAGGACACCCAGGTACCTCTGTACATCAACATTTCCCAATCTATCACCATTTAAATAATACTCTGCCATTCTGTTTTTCCTACCGAAGTGGATAACTTCACACTTACCCATGTTATACTGCATCTGCCATGTATTTGCCCACTCACTCAACTTGTCTAAATCACCTTGAAGCCTCTTTGCATCCTTCTCACAACTCACAATCCCACCTAGTTTCGTGTCGTCAGCAAACTTGGAAATATTACATTTGGTTCCCTCATCCAAATCATTAATATGTATTGTGAATAGCTGGGGTCCAAGCACTGATCCCTGCGGTACCCCACTCATCACTGCCTGCCACCCTGTTAACCAATTTTCAATCCATGCCAGTATATTACCCCAATCCCATGTGCTTTAATTTTGCACACTAACCTCTTATGTGGGACTTTATCAAAGGCCTAAAGGCCTGAAAATCCAAATACACCACATCCATTGGTTCTCCCTTATCTATTCTACCAGTTACATCCCCAAAAAACTCCAGTAGGTTTGTCAAACACGATTTCCCTTTCATAAATCCAGACCCTTGGTTCCCTAGCATTTCTGGGAAGTTATTTGTGTCCTCTTCTGTGAAGACAGAACCAAAGTATTTGTTTAATTGCTCTGCCATTTCCTTGTTCCTCATTATAAATTCTCCCGTTTCTGACTGTAATTTTAATTGTAATTACTCTTTCTCACCCTGGTTGTTCTGCCAGTACAACCACCATCTTCGCTCCCTTAAGTCCAAGGGAAGCAGACTTGAATGTTTATGACGGACAACTGGTTTAGCCTTGCATTGCCAGATCTGTCAAGACCACAAAAAGCACTATTGGGTCCTGCTGTCCTCTACTAAAACTTCTTACTATTCCAGGATTATCCTGAATGCAAAGATAACCCCCGGCTTCTCAGCTCCTCTACAAACTGTCTTTTTAAACCCTTCTCCCCTGCCACCTCCACCCTTACCTCCAACATCAAGAGCGAGGAGCTCATGGAACTCTTTGTCACTGAGATTGAGACCATCTGTTCAGTGGCCCCTACCCCTTCTCTCCCTTCCCCTAGCCCACCAAGCCAAACTTTCCCCAAGGTCCTCCCCCCCCCTTCCCTAGCCCTGAAATTTCATCTTTCTCTAGTTTCTCTCCTATCTCCCCTCATGCCTTCTCCGAGCTTATCTTGTCCATGAGACTGACTTCCTGCTTCCTTGACCCTATTCCCACCAACCTGCTGACTTCTCTTCCTGGCCCCCATGTTAGGTGATATTGTTAATGGTTCCCTCTCCTCAGGTTCTGTCCCCCTCCCCTTCAAATCTGCCATCATCTCTCTGCTCCTCAAAAAACCCATCATTGCTCCTCTGTCCTTGCAAGCTACTGCCCCATCTTCAACCTCCTTTTCCTCTCCAAAGTCCTTGAACGTGTTGTCGCCTCCCAAATCCATGCCAATCTTTCCATCAACTTCATGCTTGAACCCCTCCAATCAGGTTTCCAACCCTGCCATAGCACTGAAACGGCCTTTATCAAAGTCCTTTATGACTGTGACCATGGTAAACTATCCCTCCTCATCCTTCTTGACCTGTCTGCAGCATTTGACTCAGTTGACCACTCTATCCTCCTCCAATGTCTCTCCTCCATTGTCCAGCTAGGTGAGACTAGACTCACCTGGTTCCATTCCTATCTATCCAGTCATAGCCAGAGAATCTTCTACAATGGCTTCTCTTCCCACGCCCGAACCATTACCTCTGGTGTCCTCCAAGAATCTATCCTTGGCCCCCTCTATTTCTCATCTACATGCTGCCCCTCAGTGACATCATCTGAAAACAGAACATAAGGTTCCACGTGTAAGCTGATGACACCCAGCTCTACCTCACCACCACCTCTCTCTATCCCTCCATTGCCTCTGATTTGTCACATTGCTTGTCCGATATCCAGTACTGGATGAGCAGAAATTTCCTCCAATTAAATATTGGGAAGACTGAAGCCATTGGGGGGAATTTTAACCCCCAAGCATGGGTGGGTGTGGAGCAGGTGGAGTGGTAAAATATTTCGATTTTTAGAGCGGGAGCATAACCCAGCTCAACGTGCGCACATCCGGATTTAACAGAGACGCATTTGGATGCCAATGAAAAACCTACACGCCAGAGATTTCATAATTTGATGTGGGCGGATATTTATTGATACAATTAATGTCCTTAGGAGACATGAATGAGGTATTTTAAAATTGTTTTTAACTTGGCTCCAAATTTAACTTGAGCAGCACGGGTTTCCCAGGGCTCGGAAAACTGACCAGGGAAACGGAAGCGAGCTTAAGCAGCAATTTAAGTGTGTATTTAAACTTGTCATTGTCCCATCTGACTAAAAGCTCACTTATTTCAGCTGCTGTCTCAGTTCCCTTTGGCAAATGTTTGGCAGAGAGTGATTGTGTGAATACAGCTTTTTTCAACCTGTGAGGATTTCAAATTGTCGAGATCAGGATAGAAGGTGCCTTGAATGTGTATGACAGCACATCAGAAGAGGAAGACCATCATCATCCACGGCAGCAACGATGTGCTGTGGTGGGATCAGCACATACACAGGAGAGAGGTGCACAGGAGGGAGTTGCATAGGAAGGTGCACAGGAGTGAAAGGGCGATGGAAGCAGATTCAATATTAACTTTCAAAAGGAAATTGGATATATACTTGAAAAGGAGAGAAATTGCAGGGCTATGGGGAAAGAGCAAGGTAGTGGGACTAATTGGATAGCACTTTCAAAGAGCCAGCACAGGCAGGATGGGACGAATGGCCTCCTTCTGTGTGGTAGGATTGTATGAAATCAAAGCGAGGGGCCGAGGTCGCTGGAGGCACTACCCACGTCATAGGGATTACAGACAGAGGCTCACCTTCCCTGACCTCTCAGAAGAACACTGCTTCCGCAGGCTGAGGTTGTCACGTAAGGTGGTGGCAGATCTTTGCAGCCTCCTACAGGAAGATCCGCTTGCTGCTGGACCTGGTGGCCACGCATTACCAATGGCTGTGAAAGTCACCACAGCCCTCAACTTTTTCGCCTCCAGATCCTTCCAGGGCACGACCGGTAACATATCCAGGATCTCCAAGTCAGTTGCACATAAATGCTTAAGGCAGGTCAATGATGGCTTGTTTGCCAGGGCCGACAATTACGTAAATATCCCTTGTGATGACAATTACCAGGATGAGCAGGCACTTGGATTCGCCTCTTAGGCTGGATTCCCCCAGGTACCGGGTGCCATTGATGGCACACACGTAGCAATCTGAGCACCGTCACAGCAACCAGGAGTTTTATAAACTACAAGGGATATTTGTCCATCTTCTTAGGCAGTCCCTTGGAACCGAGGATGACTTGCTTCCACATTAAAAATGAGTTTGTAGGTGACTGATGAGTCCAATGCGGGACCTACAGTCTCTGTCACAGGTGGGGCAGATGGTGGTTGAAGGAGCGGGTGGGTGTGGTGCTTGGGTTGACGTGCGCTCCTTGTGCAGCCTGCGCTTGGCTTCCGCTTACTCCCGGCGAAGAGACTTGAGGTGTTCGGCACCTTCCTGGATGCTTCTCCTCCACTTTGTGTGGTCTTGGGCCAGGGATTCCCCGGTGTCAGTGGGGATGTTACACTTTTCAACGAGGCTTTGAGGGTGTCCTTGAAGCGTTTCCTCTGCCCACCTGGGGCTCTCTTGCCATGCCGGAGCTCCAAGTAGAGTGCTTGTTTTGGGAGTCACATATCAGGCATGCGGACAATGCGACCCATCCATCAGAGCTGATCGAGCGTGGTCAAAGCTTCGATGCTGGGGATGTTATCCTGAGCGAGAACACTGACGTTTGTGCGCCTATCATGCTAATGGATTTGCAGGATCTTGCGGAGGCAGCATTGGTGGTATCTCTCCGGTGCCTGCTGTACATGGTCCAGGTCTCTGAGGCATACAGCAGGGCGGGTATAACTGCTGCTCTGTAGACCATGAGCTTAGTGTCGGGTTTGAGGTCCTGGTCTTCAAACACTCTCTTCCTCGGGCGACCGAAGGCTGCACTGGCACACTGAAGGCGGTGTTGGACTTCGTCATCGACGTCTGCCCTTGTTGACAGTAGGCTCCCGAGGTATGGAAAGTGGACCACGTTGTCCAAGGCCTTGTCGTGGAGTTTGATCATTGGGGGGCAGTACTGTGTGGCGGGGGCAGGTTGGTAGAGGACCTTTGTCTTACGGATGTTTAGTGTAAGGCCCATGCTCTCGTACGCTTCGGTGAAGGTGTTGACAATGGTTTGGAGTTCGACCTCCGAGTGAGCGCAGACGCAAGCGTCGTCTGCATACTGTAATTCGACAACAGAGGATGGGACGACCTTGGATCTGGACTGGAGGCGACGGAGTTTGAACAGTTTCCCGTTTGTTCTGTAAATTAGCTCCACTCTAGTGGGGAGCTTACTGAGGGTGAGATGGAGCATTGCAGCAAGGAAGATTGAGAAGAGCGTTGGTGCGATGACACAGCCTTGCTTGACCCCGGTTCATACGTGAATCGGGTCTGTGGTGGATCCATTGGTCAGGATCACGGCTTGCATGTCGTTATGAAGCAGGTGGAGGATGGTGACAAACTTTTGAGGGCAGCCGAATTTGTCCATCAATGCGCAGCTGGTGTGCAACCACAAGAGTTTCATGCAGGTCTGCGCCAGATTCCCTGGGAGTTGTGATGATGCCTTCATGCTGCGGCAGTCCAACATTCCAGACCTTTTAATTCCAGGAAGCAGACTTAATTGCTGTCGCATAGGAGGCAAGGGATACCCCCTTCAAACTTCGCTCATGAAACCTATGAAGAACCCCTCTAATGAGGCGCAGGAGCGCTACAACGAGAAATACATGACCACCAAGTGTGTCATCAAAAGCCATTGGAATGTTGAAGATGCACTTCAGGTGCCTAGATAAGTCTGGAGACGCCCTTAAGTACTCGCCAGCCAGGATGTCCAAAATAATAGTGGTGTGCTGAGTCCTGCGCAACATTGCGCATCAGAGAGGATTGCAGGTGAAGGAGGACAAAGGGTTCATCACTCATCTTCGCAACCTCCCTATCTCTGTCACTACCTCCAGCCCTACAACCCTCCAATATATTTGTGCTCCTCCAATTCTAGCCTCTTGTGCATCCTCGATTTTAATTGTTCCACCATTGGCGGCCATGCCAATCAATTCAAAAGCCCTAAGCTCTGGAATTCCCTCCCTAAACCTCTCCTCCTCTCTACCTCTCTTTCCCCCTTTAGATGCTCCTTAAAACCTACCTTGTTGACCAAGCTTTTTGTCACCTGTCCTATATCTCCTTATGTGGCTTGGTGTCAAATTTTGTTTGATAATGCTCCTGTGATGCGCCTTGGGATGTTTTACTATGGTGCTATGTAAATGCAAGTTGTTATTGTTATAGTGGCATGCATTCTCGCTGCTATGGCAATGGTACTGCTCTGCTGGCATATTTGAAGCTTGTCACAAATAAAGTTTAAATTGATTTTTATATACACATGTACTGTATGTAGTTGTGTCTGTTTCGACAACCCTGAACCCCAAATTATATTTAGAGACATGGTACATGATTCACTAACACCTGGGCTGCCCATATGAAGGACCCCAACAAAATGGCGGCAACCTGGACGTCGGCGGAAATGGGGCGGTAAGTGCTGTGCCACAATTTCCAGTTGTATTGCTGTCCAAAAAGGACAAAAATCAGCCCCATTTTGTCTAATAGGGTTGAATATTAAATTTAAACTTTTCAATTATTGTCATAAAGCTTTATTTTTATTCCATCGATATTCATTTGAAAATTAATACAATAAGACGGTTTGCGGGATAAATAGACTCTGAAATTGTTTGTCAATTTGAGTGATATTAACGTAACTGACATCACAACAGAAAACATTATTTAGCTAGCCAATGGGCAGTTTCCTGCTGTACCATTAGCACACAAGGGACAACCCAGTGCTTACAGTTACTGTTTATTTTTGACTAAAATAACCAAGTAATCAATGACATGTCTTTCAGCATGACCATTGAATTAATGTGATTACTTTTCCCCCCTCAAGTTTTATCCCTTTATCTCTGCTGCTGTCCTTGAGGTGGTGCATCATGCTGGGGCGTGGAAGCACAACTACCACCAGCTGCCATTTTTCAAACCTCGGCAGGCCATTTGGCTAAGTGCCAATGCATCTGATCCTGATTTCACTCCACGTTCTCAGATGTATTCATTGAGTAGCAATTATGAGTGGAAATTAAAAAAACTGGAAATGCTGGAAATCTGAAACGAAGACTGAGAATGCTGGAAATACACAGTAGGGCAGTCTGAACATGTAAAAAGACAGATTAACGTTTCAGGTATATATGTCCTTCCACAAAATCCTAACTATTTTTCCCCGCACTAGATCACTACTAAGGCCTTTGGCAGCACTATTACTTTTACCTTGGCTGAGATCAGCTAACTCAGCATAGACAAGGGATCGAACCTGGGACCTTCCTGGTCTATATGACTCAGCAATAGTTATGTCTTAAATGTGTAAAATTGATATTGCATAGTTTCGAGACTTTGAAATTTGAATCTGTTTTACATGATGTTTGGACTTAAGTAAATCTTCATCTTGAGAACAAAAGCTAATTCTGTTTTACTCTATTCTTTCCATCTAATTTACCAGCCTGAGAGTCACTTGCCGTCAACTGGACCCTTGCATTACTTCATTCACTCACCGCCCTCAACCCTGCATGTCATGGTTGTTTATATCCACGCATCATGTTAAAGGTGTTACAAACATCCCAAATACAACAAAATAAAAACCACAAAGTAGAAAGCAGCTTTGGTTTGCAATGTTGTCACTCACTTAATCCAAAAGGTCCTGAACTCTCTATTCAAGTTAGCCTCCTCCATCCATGATATCTTATTTTATGGGGGAAGGGGAAAGTTGGATTTGTGCAGCTTGTGGACTTGTCCACTGGTACTGTCAACACTGTTCTTTGTTGACTCACAAGGAGTGTCACTCAAGCAGCAAGGAAATAGACACCTAATTCATTCCTCCAAAATGTTGAATACATCTAGTACAGACTGAAAGTGTAGCTCGTCTTGGAAGTTAGCACCCTATAACAGCAGCTTTATTCCAGAATCTTGATAAAACATTGCACACACCACAACATAAAGTGTACTGATAAAATGTCAGAATGTTTTACAGAGGTTAAGAACCTATCTGAAAATCTCAGTAAAATATTATCACAATAAAATAATTGCAATATTGTGCCTTGATAGGGTGGGAGGAGTTTTACCAGTGACTTTCTCCCCCTCCTCTCCTGAAGGCATTTATTCTTAGCTGGGATAAGGCTTCACACGCATGAGTTGTCCTTTGTTACCTTGCCCAAGGGGTCATTCTTTATTTATGAACCTGGCTACTGAGAATTAGTAGGCTTTTTTTTATAAAGCTTTAGTTGAAATCAGGTTGGCTTCCTCGGTCACTTTGGTGCCACAAACTTAGCACTACCATACAAAACCACCCTGATTTGGCACTAGGATGATTGGTATGAGACATGGGCCCTGAATTTGCAGTTGGAGGCTTCCTGCGGGGAAATGCCTCCGATCCGCAAAGAAGATACGTGCCTACCTGGGGCCTCAGGATCCGCGCCGACTCGCGCTTCTGGGCCTCTCCAGGTACGTTCGGGTAGAGGCCCACATATCTCAGGGACGCATGTGGTGCGCAAGCACCCCTGGGATCACATGGGCTCACCCAACGAATGAAAGAAGGGGATCCTCATTCATGCTTATAGGGACTTCATATGTACGGAATTCCCATAAGCCTAAATGGGAATACCCCCAAAAATACATGTACACATCAAATAAATAAATGTTTTTTTACAAATTTAAAATTATTTAAAATGCTATTTAATTAAATATTTAAAACAAAAATGTAATTTTATGAAAAATAAATTTAAATGTTTTAAAGTGGCTAAAAATAACCGCAGCTTATTGTACAGGTTTTTTAATGTTTAAATGATTGAAGAAAAGTTATTTATATATTTATTTAAACTCTTACGCTGGTAAAAGCAGGCCTTACGCCTGCTTTTACCAGGCGTAAGAATTTCACGGACATTCGCTGGGCAGTAGTTGGGCAAATAGCCCAACTCTCCGCCCGCGGATGCCCTTTTGCCAGGGATGCGGACCATCTGTCAATAATATTCTTGACAGATCGCAAGTTCCGGGTTTTCGCGCATGTGCTTCGTGCATGAAAATCCAGAACTTGTGTGGTCCTTATGGGCGCATACACACCTTTTACGCACCCGTACGGGACATGGAAAATATATTACTGGTGCAGTAGGGGGTTCTCTTCTAAAGTTTGGGGTTTATGAACATCACTGGAACTGAGTGGAGGGAGGGTTGCGCTGAATCTGGCAGGTGTTATACCAGGGAGTTCCTAATGTCACAAAAAATGTTCCAGTCCCAGCAATACCCTCCTGGCACAATTCACTGTACACTCCCTATGCCCCTCTGAGTCCAAGTTAGTCCTACTTCCCATGCCCTCAGTTCCACCATTGGTGGCCGCTCTTCCAGCTCTTATGTCACTGGCATTTGGAACTCCCTCCCTCAATCCCTCCTCCTTGCCATCTCCCTCTGCTTTCAAAAAACCTCCTCGAAACCCTCCCCAACTGTGCATTTGGTTCCCTCACCCAACATTTTAGTTTTCCTTTTCTTCCTTCTGCTTAGTGTCCATTTATTTCCTTCATCCTGTAATGCGCTCTTGGGACCTGGGAATTAGGGTACTGCACAGTGCAATGGCTTTAACCACTATTTAAGCTACTTCACTGATATCCTGGATGCCTGCCTGTTCTGCAGCCAGAATGAGACCAATTTCAAATATTGCAGCCCCTTCCCCACTATTTGAAAGGGCTGCTCCTTAATTTTTGACTGCATTTCTCACTCACAATGGTGAGTGGATCTTTGGTCAAGTGGATCTGCGTGGGCCTGTGGCTGTCAAGAGGTGGTATATAGAAGTCTAAGATGCATAAACTTGGCTGGAATGGTCTCTCCATCTTTATGTCCATGTTTAGAGCTCTGGTACATGCCTGAGTGGCCATCAAATACAAGCATGCGGTGTCTGCCCGTTCACAAGAAGCCTATGGTAACTAGTGGGCATTGCAAGAGATTTATAACATCCTCGATCCAACCTACCAAATATGGGTGTAACCCAGAAATTATTTCAGTTTAGATGGATCAAATGTACTTTGCTACTGGCATCCACCGAAAAGAGCTGTGCAGGAAGATTGATGCTGACATCCAGAGTAAATCTATGTCTCAATGATGAGGCCTGAATTACTATTTAACAATGTGCACACATTTTTAGCTGATTGGGCCACTTGTTTGGTTCCAGTGGTGCCCTCCTCCAGAGGCCATTTGTTCCGGTGCATTGAACTATCACTCCATTGGCCCAAGCAAAATGGAGCCACCAGCACTAGCCCATCCAAAACTGCTCGCTATCTGAAAGGGCTGCTCCTCAACTTTTGGTTACACTTTAGCCCCATGCTCTTGATCTTTGGCCACAGGACCTTCTGGTGGGTCTACTCCTGGGCCTGGCTATAACAGCGATTTTTAAGTCCAGGATGGGCAGCTCCCATGGGGGGAGTTGCTCTGGCTGCCTGCCTCTCTTCCGCAGTCTTGTCCGTGCCTGGGCGATCCTGGAGATGGAGCACGCGGTGTCCACCGGCACGCTTGAGTATTACCGCGACCGGTGGGCGCCGCGGGAACTGGAGTGCATCATCAACCCAGCCAACACAATTTTAATTTGATTTGTTTAAGTTTCATTTAAAGTTTTATTAGTTACAGTCAAATTTGTTAAACGTACTGTTCAAAAGAGTACACTTGACGCCTTCCGCGACCGTTGGGCACCGAAGGGTATGGAGTGTCTTATGGGCGCCAATGACAACATTCCGATTTACTTGGGAATGTCCCCATTGCTTTTGTTGGGACTTTGTTGCTTATGTTGACCTTCTTTTAGCTTGATTAGACCGTGTGTTCCTTTTCTATTATTAGTGGTGTCCTAAAAAGGGAACTTGTCGTGCTGATTCTTGCTTGGTGTGACCCAGCGTCAGTTTTATTGGCCTATGCGAAAAAGAACGCTTGCACCTTGAAGTCGGAACTGAACGCAGCGGGCAACCCTCCTCTGTCAATCATCCTGCGGGGAGGGGCCTGACCGAGTGAAGTGAAAAGTCACAAACAAACATGGCGGTGGTAACTTGGGCGTCGTAGTGATCGCGAGTCGGAGTCACCGAGACAGGGAGCCGTGGGCCGGACTGGACTGGACAGGACAGGTGGGGTTTGGGGGAGAAGAAAAAAAGCGCCGTACGCATGTCGCGCAGTTGGCTCCGAGTTAAGTCAGATTCCGGCTCTCTCACTTGTGGCGCTTTCTCTCTCTTCATGTCGTGTCGGTGAGAGGCGGCGGCCGGGGCAGGTGAGGGTGAGGGAGGCTCTCGCTTTACTGGCCCGGCGCAACACAACTGGCCAGGATCGCGGCTCCGCGTGTGCGGGCCCCCCCGCTTCGGTTAGTCTCTCTCTTTATTTTGGAGCCTGTCGGGTTGTGGTGAGTAACCAACCCCACCCCGGGGCGAGAGCTTGGTGCGCGTCCGTGGGTCGTGAGGGCTCCGCTCCGGGCGAGCGGCTGTCGGGCCGCCGGTGCCAGCTCTGGCCGGAGCCCACCTGCTGCTGGAGGGCACCGTGCCCAGCTGCAGTCGCCGCTGCTCCCTCTCACTCTGTCCCCTTCCAGGAGTTTGTTCTTTTTAGTTTTTTCACCTTCTGGAAGGTTTCCACTGGCTGGGATCAGAGACGCTGCAGGTGAACCAACCTGTTGGTCGCCTGGGCTCAGAGCCAGAGTCCATTCAGTGTCAAGTCAAGATTTTATATAAACTAGGCCCTGTCCCTGAAGAGTTGAGTGTTTGCGTCCATTTGATAGTCAAAACGGTAATTTTTTTTGTTTCTACCTCTGTTAGGGTGGGGAATGCAGGCTGGAACTGTTCATATTATGTAAAGTCAAAATGGGGAAAAAAATATTTGGGGAAAACCAGATATGTAGTTGCTCCCAAGAGGAATATTAGCGTGAATTATAGCTACTGTAATACATGTTTGAGTGTGCTTAAATGAGTGAAGTTGCTGAAAGCGTGAATTTATTTTCAAGTTTTACACTGACATTCAAGTGAAAGTGTTTCAAACATATTGTGCTATTGTTATTGCTTATGTACAGCTGCATGACCATGGTGCTAAACATGAATGAGACAAAATCCTTTACCCAAACTTTCTCATATTGGTATCCCTGAAGGCACTGAATCTTGTTGTGGTATGGAAAAATTCAGGCTTCTGGTACCTTTGTCCAAGTGGCTATTCATGTGAGTGTGGGCAAACTATTTGCCAATGAGGTAGATAAGATTCTGTTTTGAGGCATATGTGTGTCTCTCGTGCTCTCTCTCCAAGGCACAGTTCTGCGTGCGCTCTCTCTCCAAGGCACAGTTATGCTTTCTGCTTGTAAGAAAGGAGATCGATCCTACATGAAATGAAACTATCGACAAATCTTATTGGTAGCTCATAAGGTAGTTCTTCAGGTGGTTGTGGCACACAATCAGAGTACTGGATGGATTTCATTTAATGCGTAGGGCAGGTTGTGGCTTTATATAAGATCAAAGATTGTAGAACTTGCAAACCAGATTCTTTGCAACCTTGGTGTCGTATTTGACCCCAAGGTGAGCTTCCGACTACATATACGCGCCATCACTAAGACCACCCTACTTCCATCTCCGTAACATCACCTGACTCCGCTCGTCTGCTCCTGAAATTCTCATCGATGCCTTTATTAACTCTGGACTTGACGATTCCAATGCACTCCTCCATAAACTTAAGCTCAGCTAGAACTCTGCTGCATGTCTCCTAACTTGCTCCAAATCCTGTTTGCCCATCACCCCTGTACTCTCAGAACTACAGTGGCTCCCGGTTGAGCAATGCCTCGATTTTAAAATACTCACCCTTGTTTTCAAGTCACTCCAAGGTCTCGCACCCCCCCCCCCCCAATCTCTGACCTCCTCCAGCCCTACAACCCTCGAAGATATTTGTGCTCCTCCGATTCTAGCCTCTTGCGCATTCCTGATTTTAATCGCTCCACCATTCGTGGCCCTGCTTTTAGCTGCCGAGGCCCTAAGCTCTGGAATTCCTTCCCTAAATCTCTCCGCTTCTACGTACTTCTTTCCTCCTTTTAAGATGCTCCTTAAAAACTACTTCATTGACGAAGCTTTCTCCTTTTATGTGGCTCGGTGTCACATTTTGTTTGCTAATGCTCCTGTGAAGCGCCTTGAGACGTTTTATTATGCTAATGCTCCTGTATAAATGCAAGTTGTTTTAATTGCACGTTCATAATACTTTTGACAGCTTCCTGCAGCCTTTCAGTGGAAAAAGCTAAGGGAGTACACGGTCAAATCTTAGAATTTCTCCAGGGTGCATACTCTAACTCGTAGTTCCATGTAGAGGTAGACGGAACACTAGTTAAATGGAAGAGTGAGGCAAAATGTCATCATTGTTCCTGGGCTCTTTGTTTTTACCAATAATGTATTGGTTCTCCAGCTGTGGATTTGTTCACCCATTCCCTAACCTTGACCTTGGATACCCTTGTTCCCAGCAAAGCTTCTACCATCAATCACATCCTGGTTGTTTCCCCTGGTATCATTCCCATCTTTGTTCAAGTCCAAAGGTACAAATTGGTGCACAACTGGTTTAGTCAACTATCACCATGCCTGGCTGCACCATGTCAAGGGCCTCACTGTCCTCTGCCAAAACTGTTTACTACTCCAGGATCTTTGAGCATAAAGGTAACAACTCAATTCTTTTCTCCCTTGCTAATCACCTCCTTAAATCCCTCTCCCTTGCCCTGCCACCTTCACCTCCAACAACTAGTGCAAGGAACTTCTTTGTCACTAAGATTGAGATCCATTCAGTTGCCTCTGCTGCTTCCATCCCTCCTCTTTTCCCCCAAGCCAAACCTCCCAATTGCCCTCTCCATGAACCCATGTGTGTCTCTATTTTCTCTAACTCCCCATATGCCTCCTTGAGCTAATCTTGTCCATGAGAAGCGCCTTGATCCAATTCCAACTTTTCTTCCTGGCCCTTGTGCTAGGTGACATTGTAAATGGTTCGCTCTCCTCGGGTACTGTGCCCCTGCCTTTCAAAACCACTGTCATCATCACCTCCTCAAAAAATAAAACCACCCTTGAGTCCTCTGTTGAAAATTAGCGCCCCATCTCTCTCCACTCAAGTTGTTAAACGTATTGTCATCTCCCAGATCTGTGCCCATCTTACCAGCAACTCTATGTTTGAACCCCTCAATCAGATTTCTGCAATACCACAGCAACAAAATAGACCTAACCAAAGTCACAAATGACATTCTCTGGTGCACCATCCCTCCTTGTCCTTCTCTAACTCTCTGCAGCCTTAGGCATGATTGACCTCCTCAACACCTCCTTTATTGTCCAGTTCCATGGGACTGCCCTTGCTTGATTCAACTCTTGCTTATTTTTCACCCCTGCACTGTTACCTTGGGAGTCCCCCAAAGATCTATCCTTGGGCCTCTCCACTTCCCCTTCTATATGCTGCCCCTTTGCAATGATATCCATTCACCTCTCGCACCTGCAATTTCCTCCATCTAAACATTGGGGCAAACTGAAACCATTGTCTTGTGCTCCCGACACAAACTCCATACCTTTGCCACCAATTCCGTCCCCCTCCTGGGCCACTGCCACTGGTTGAAACCAGTATGTTCATGAACTGTGTGTCCTATTTGATTCTGAGCTATCCTCCTCAACCCTCCCATCAGCTGCTGTGCCTTCAACCACCTGAACCCCATGCTCTGGAATTCACGTAGCTGTTGAGAAAACTGAAACTTGGGCCAATAGCTCCTATAAGGTCATATGGAGGCTGTCTGAGAGCAATGGAAGATATATGACTAAATTAATCTTCTGTGGCAGAGGTTGAGTCTTTGGTCTGATAACTGAACCAGGCAGATCCACTGCACTCCAGGGCACTAGTGATTGACCAGCCAACCTGCTGTAATGAGCTCTGGAGCTGAGTGACCCTGGCCGGCTGTACATGATGAACACACAAATAAAGTGGAGTGTGGGGGGGCGGTGTTCAGTGTATTTAAACTGACTCGTCACATTCTGGTAGTTAAACAACCTTGCCCTGCTTGTGCTCATCAGTCCTTCAGGTCTTGGCCTTGCCTTCTGCTCCATTTCCAGAGCTTGGATTTTTAAGCTGTGTCTGGTATTTTGTAACTGTGATGGGATTGTTGTGTTTTCAACAAATACAGGCTGTTGAGCAATATCTTTTGAGCCATTATTACTAGTGATGTACATTTGAGAGCTTACAAAAGTAGGTCACTGATGTCTAGCCTCTTCACACCATGAGTTCTCCCAGACACTCTCACCTTATACCAATGCTGTCAATTTCTGCTGTTCTCTTTTTCCGCCCCCACCATCTCAGCTTTGCTGCTTTATCCCTTCCGCCCCCCCCCCCCCCCGCATAGCATCAGATGTCATTGTTTCCACTCAACAAATTCTCTCTCTCTCTCTCTCACTCCCAACCCTTCCAGTGCTGCCAAGTATCTAACCCTTTCCTGACGTCAAAGTTTAAGCTGTATCTATCCATTTTTTTAAAGTTGGCTTTTGAGGGAATCCACAATGTAAGGATTTAAAAAAAAAAAAAACAATGTAGCCATTAAATATAGGGTTAGGAATCTGATTTGTATTGGCATTCCCTTGGAAGTAAGCTCTTTGTACTTTTACAACTTGCCATTTGCTGTAAAAGTTGTGTGCTTTGAGTGTTCCAGGAGTATAGGGAAGCTGAGCATTGAAAAGTCACATCTCTGCCTAGCCTGAGAAATGGTGACTTTAAACAGTAAAGACGGGAAAAATTTGAAGTCTCCTCCTAGGCGTACATAAAGGCAATTGTAGGTTATGGCTACCATAATGTTAATTGCAATCAATTGTATAGCAATCTCAGTCCAGTGTCCAATTTACGGTCTAGATCGAATTATAGGCAGCGATTATGTGATTTCGGATTGCTTTACATATGATAATTGTAGTCAGACTATTCCATTGTGGGTTTTGTTGATTTAAAAAAAAAAAAAAAATGTTTCCTTCATTTGAATGCAAGAGGACAATAAATGTTCATTTTCCATTACATCATAAATTTTGGAGAAAAGTTGGCATCAGACTGTAAAATAAGAACAAAACCACACCACAGCTGAAGGAAACTTGAGCTTATTGTTGTCATACTATAATGGATGCCATGTGGAATGGAGTTGTCGGACTGTAACCTGATCAAAGGGTTACCAATGACAAAACTCCATGAATCTGAGTGCTTTGTGAGCATCTGCTACTTGCTATTGAATTACAGCTGTAAACATCCAATTACTTTTTAATAAGACTCCAATCTTTTATATGCAAGGTAGACTGGATGCAATTGACAATGTTTAGGTAAGTGTTGTCCAACAAAAATTGCTGACTAGCTATAGGCACCGCTATGGTGATGCCATTTTAGCCGCTTTCATTTTGGTAAAAAGCACCATACACACAATACAGGTAAATGTACTTCACGTGTATATGTACTTGACAAACATCGATCACCATTCAGTGTGAAACTTAGTTTTTCTCTCAACAATGTTTTGAATTCTGCCATTTATTTATCAGACATAGCACATCTTAGTGCATCTTCTAGGTTTTTGCCCAGCAGTTATGATCGGTTCTTTTCATTTATCATCATGTTTGCTGAGAACGTTGACTCTCACCATGAGATGCTCCAGATGTGGCCCAGCTATCAATCCAGAAAGCGGTTGGATGCTGCTTGCCCTTCACTGCTCATTATTGGTCGGGTTTACTTTTTTTCTGGCCTGTAGCGGCTATACCGATTGGTCGAGCTGACCATAGTGACAGCGCCCCATTGCATACCATGTTGAAGTCTGACGTTTTCACCTGTGTTACGCACCATTTTAGCAGATAACCAAAGAACTAAAGCGAACACAACCATCAAGAAATACTTGTATATTTTGCTTTTTGTTTTGCCATTTTACCAACAAAAAGGTTAAAGTATACATGCATATGCTGTGTGAATGAGGGCATGTGTATTGAGATCACATGCACAAAAACAGTCTACTGTATTACTCATTTTTCTATTAACTAGTCAAGAATGCAATTAGCTGCATCTCAATTCCCAATTAGTCAGATATGGTTGATGTATTGGACAACACTCATTTAGATGGTATGATGTAAACAAGATGGAACAGTTAAATGTGAATTTCTGACTTGATGCTGTATCATCTGGAAAAAATCTGTGGTTGCCAGGCCATTAAGTTAATGCTAGAGTGTGACATTTTTGTACTTATCCCTTTTTAAAACTGAAAATTGATGAGAAATTAAAATGGATTGTGTTGCTCTAACTTTGGTTGTTGTGTGGCAAGAACCTTCTGAACTAATACTGTGACATGGTGGTTTATAGGCTTTGTTACTAGTGATGACAGCAATTTGAAGTGAGGCATTAATAGTACTGAACAGCGTTATTGGTGCTGGTATGGTAAATATTCCTTGTGACAACACAGATGTCTGCATGAACTGTGAAAAGCTGCCAGCATTACAATTACAGTTTCTGCTCTTTTCTCCACTTGGAGATAGCATTTTGAGGCATATTGGGACATGAAGTACTGGTGGTTTAGGTCTGTCCTTGGTGGTAATGAAGCACTTCAGAGATGAATGAATCATACAGAAGCATGGGAGTGGGAGCACAATGTTGAAGTATATTGATGTGTCATTTTCCCCTTTTTTTCCCCCCCTGATCCTTGAGGGGCCATTTGCAGCGTTGACTGGGCTGAGATTGCTCAAGCCATGCCCTGATCTGATGCCCTGATCTTCATATGATTATTTTTTTTACATCCAAGAGGTTTGTTAGGCCATTTCAGAGTGGCTTTAAGAGTCAGCCACAAGTTGTGGGACTGGAATCACACATCGGCCAAACTGGGTAGGGGTGGCAGGTTCCCTTCCCTCAAGGACATTAGTGAACCAATTGGATTTTTACAAGTTGCCATAGGGGTATATGAACTTCAGGCCTTTTGGGTTGCTAGCCCAGTACCTTAACGACGACATTACCAATATGGAAACTGCCTCTTGGCCGCAAAGGAGATGAAAGTCTTTTGGGAGAATGACCAAACTAAAACATCTTATTAGGATTATTCATATTGATATCCATCACAACACACTATCCTTGGTGAAAAGAACAACTGACTTTTGGGCCTGTAATATGTACGTTGGTCCTTGTGCTGCTGCTTCATCGTGGAGTATGCTATCAGGGTACCTGATTACCTAGTGAATACAAGGTTGTGCTGGCGAAGAACGAAGTAATGCATATCTGAAGGTTCCAGTTTCCATGCTTGTTCTGCTGAGCTAGCTGCTGCTGTTGTTGTTTGGGTTGGGTTGCTACAATTGAGCTCGGTATTCCTAGGCAACAGAGGGGAAAAATTGTCCGCTAGGGTTTTGACTCCAGTGACCTGCTGGAAAGATGTGTGTGGGATATGCTACCATGTTAGTTTAGGACAGGGTTGGGTACAATATCTTCAGAATTGAATAGCGTGCTTACACTTTTCATAAACTCATGAATGGCCACTCAGGAAAGGTACAGGATTAGATACACCCCTGAAGGTGCCAGTATTTGCAGGAGAGAAAGGAAAGAAAAGGGGAGAAAATTAGAGGATCTCATCTCGCTGCTCTTGAGGATGTTGCTTCGAACTCAAAAGTTTTAGGTCTGAGTGCGCAACCATTCTCTCCTGTCTTGACTTGTATTTCTGAAGTGAGTGGCGTGCTATCCTGTGAAAGATGAGCAGCTCATCATCACAGTGCAAATCTACTTCTGATGATTTGAAGTTGCTTCATTCAAATTGCTCGATAATTCAGATTCAAATTGCATTTTGTGTTGGGGTGGGGGGAGTGGGGCTTGGGGGGATGCCTCCAGTTCTACTTTATTCCAATTGCTTAATTTGAATTACTGATTTTTTTTTAACCTAAACTGGAACTTTGAATTATCAACTGTATATTATTGCCATGAAGAACGGGGTCACGTTTATGGGGTGCATATTTGCAATCATGGTGTCATTGCATTTTTAAGTTTATATGGCCTGGCAAAGACCTGGAATTAGCTTCAATTTTCATTATTTTTGAACAGTGCTTTTTAGCTTTACAGTTGAATGTTTGCTGGCATTCCTATTGAAGCTATCCTGTCAGTAATGTTGTCATTGTGTTTCTCATTGCTGAATTGCAATTATTGTAATTTTTTGCATAGGTCTAGCATATTTTTCCTGTTTTTTAATAAAACACTTCAGCATATGATGGACACATAGACAGGATATGCATCTGGCTTTCAGGGTCAATTTTCAAGACTGGCATATTGTATGCAAAGCAGTGTAACCTGTTCATACAGCTTGCTTCATCTAAGTAATTGATTTGGAAGCTTTCCCTGTACACTGTAAGCTCACATGGATTTACCATTGTAAGAATTCTGTTCCCTTTTTGCGCATTCCATGCACTATTTGCAAAGGTGCTCTGTCATGACACGGTTGTGTTGCATCATGGATAAGTCATGTAACGCGTTGAAGCAGTGATCCTTTTTTTGAACTTGTGCCAAAAAGTTAATTTATAAATGTAGTAGGTTGTTGATTTCCAAACACAACTCCAAGGTTTCCTATATGCCACTAGAGTTGGGCACAATGAGGATGGTAGCTTCTAAAGTGAATGCTGAATTGCATACATTTTGCAGTTAATAACTGAGAAAATAGTTTGACTATCCTGAGGCTATATACTGAAGCATTGAAATTTTTTTGATTTAAAAAAAAAAAAAAAAATGCTTAAATACAAGAACTATCAAAACAAGCAATACCAACATTATTCTACAATAACTGTCACTTTATTAGAGTGGGGCAAAGTAGCCCTGTTCATATCCTGGTTGTATGTCTAATCAATGCAAACTCAAATATTTGAAGAAATTATAAAACTTTCATCGGCTCCATACAGCCAGAAGCTGCATACTCGCATGCTGGAAACGAGGCCTGTCACAACTGTTTGTAGTTATGTGGGCATGCCTTGGAACCTGTATTATCTGTGTTTCAGTTATCCATATGGGCATGCCTTGGAACCTGTATTATGTGCTTCAGTTATCCACTTTCCCAATAATCAGGCAGAATTTTTGCCACATGGAGTCTTGTGCAAAATGTCACTTAATTGCACAAACTGTTGATGCCAAATATGTTCTGTCTGGAATGAAATTGATCGCTCAGCCTTTTATCACTTCTATTTTCATTCCTATACCTACGATACCACTACTGTACCATATGTATTGCCAATTTACTCTCAAATGTTGTGTAGAAACAAAAACACTTTTAAGTCTGATCAGTGGTGTAGAACTGATTTCTGTTTGTTCGTTTTAAATTGCTAAAGTGATTAAATGGACCACAGTTCAAAAGTTATAATTGCCTGTTTTTGACTGAACTGCATATTTCTTTATCTGTGTAAAATGTGCTGGCAAAGGATACTGCATTTATTAAGCCTTATTCAACACCTTTTTGCACAGCTTAGTGCCTTGCATTTAGTTGTAGCTCCAAGACTGCCAGATCTCTTTCTGTATTAATGTTATGTGGCCACTTAATACATCACAAAGGATTAAGGTACGCTTACTTTTGAATAAACTGTAGAAAATTTATAGCAGGACCAAAAATCTTTTGGTTATCTCACAACTATCAGATTTCTTGAAAAATAATTTGAGTAATTACTTGGATGAGTGGGGGATGAATTGAGCACTTTCAGCATTGGTGTGGTTAATGGGTTTTTTTTTAGCGAAGAGCTTGCATTTATATAGAATGCCCTGGACTTGTGAAAGGCACTGAAGTGCTTCACAGCCAAATTAGTACTTTGAAGTGTACTCACTATTGTAATGTATGGAAACACAACAGCCAATTTGTGCTCTGCACGGTGAGAAATGCTCAGACCATCTGTTTGTGATGTTGCTTGAGGGATAAATATTGGCCAGGATACTCGGAGAACTCTGCTGCTGTTCTTCGAATAGTGCCATGAAATCTTTTACTTCCACCTGAGAGGACAGGTGGAACTTCAGTTGAATGTTTCAAGAAAGATGACACCATCGAAAGTGCAGCACTCCCCCAGTACTGCATTGGAGTGCCAGTCCAGCTTATGCTCAACTCACTGCAGCGGAACTTGAACTCATGGCATTGTCGCCTGAGTTAGAAAGTCCATCACTGAGCCAAGACTCTGATGCCTAAAGTACTCCTTGAATGTCCCAGAACTCTCTGTATAATTTGCTCAGACTTGAATCTCTTGCGACCTTGTTCTTGAGCTGGTTGGGGCAACAAGGGGAAAAAAAGTCCATATCTGCATTGTGTCATAATGCTGGTCACGCGCACTGGAAAAGTGGAAAATCAAATGAATAAATCGAATCTATGTTGGGACTAATGTTGGTGCCACAAACTTGCTCCACAACCCATAGGCTGTGTCCAGCACCATTTGACAGTGGTTTATTTTCCATAAACTTGGATACTTCCAAATGTACTTTAACTGTTTTAGGAAGCTGTATGTTTTCCACTGTTTCATTTTTATGCAGTAATTACATTTTTTTTAACTCCTTGTGTGTTTTCTTTCATCTCCTGCACTTGTGACTCTTTTTTTTATAGGTCTATTGATACCGGTGGCCCTCGTTTTGCCTGCAAGATGGTCACTCTTGTAAGCTTTGACCAGCTATCTGACTGGAGAAGGTATCACAGCCTAGCTTGATCCTGACCTATGTTTAAAACTCACATTGCAGTTCTAATTTTGTGTGTTTTATAATGTATCTACTGTTTGCTCAACATGTTGCATGTTAATAGCCTTGGTATTTGCTGAAATGCTGTCCAGTCAAATTGTCCAAATTGCCTTCCCATTTGTAGCTAAAAACAGGTTTAGTCTAAAGTCTGTCGTATAAAACAACGGCTAAGTATTGATATATTTAATTTTTTTACTTTAATTGCTGAAGAATAACTTTCAAATATTAGAGCAAATTCTTGGGGGTTTTCTCCTCCCTCTTTTGCTCGCCACCCCCCCCCCCCCCCCCAATATGTGACTAATTGCATTTCTGATTAGTAAATAAAAAAGTAGAAATGGGCATGTGCTCTCAAAACTCCTTGCAGGGCATATGCTTATGTGCTTTAACTTTTTAATGGGTTTATTGGTAAAATGGTAAAACGAAAAGCAGTGAGAGTTGTCTTTTGGTCATTGAGTGCTTTACTTCCTGAGTTACTGAATAGTGGTAGATGTTTATTAAATAAGTATGCACATGATTTGCCAGTATTCTGAGTATATAAGGCTTTTTCTACTATAATTCGTGCATGTGGCTAAAATGGTGTCACTGTAGCCACACTTGTGGCTAGTCAACAATTCCGCTTGGACAACATTGGTCTTGGGCAGTGGCCGTTACTGTTGAAGTTGAAATCCGCTAACTCAACACAGATTGGGTATCAAAACATGTATGGCTTAGTACCACGCGACATGGTGGACTTGCCCACTAAAATACTGTAATTGCTTACAGGTTTCTATCTTAGCCATGTAAAATTTTCGGTCTAATTGTCCAAATGGCTTAGTGAGAATGCTGGTGTAATTGTATTGCCTTGCTATAAAATGTACTTTTCGAAATCTGTTGGGATGGGGGTGGGGGCTGGAGAGAGGAGGTAGAGAAAAGAGAAACGGCATACAGTAAAATATTTATTCTTGTACAATATTCTAAACATTTGAATTAAGCTGCAGATCAAGATAGGAAATTCTAGGTTATTCAAGATGATGCTTTCGTGGTTGGCCTCCCATCTCCTACCCTCCATAAACTTGAGCTCATCCCAAACTCTTAACTCTGGCCTCTTGTGCAACGTTCCCTCTAATTAATTAATTTTTGGTGCCGTGCGGCACCTTTTTAAGGGGTGATCAATATATGTGATAAATGAGTGCAAAATTGAAGTATTTTGTACAAGCAGAATCTGCAGAAGAGGCATGCAAGTGTTCAAATTATGCTGAAGTCGTAGCTTAGTTGTGAGTGACTTATAAAGAAATATGTATAACCAACATTTGTTTTCATCAGTGTAATCATTTATAATTACGTGCCTTCTGCTGCCTAGGCCCGAAGCTCTGGAATTCCCTGCCTGAACCTCTCCGCCTCGCTACTTCTTTCCTCCTTTAAGACACTCCTTAAAACCTTCCTTTTTGACCAAGCTTTTGGTCACCTGCTCTAATTTATCCTTATGCGGCTCGGTGTCAAATTTTTTGTCTTTTAATGCTCCTGTGCAGCGCCTTGGGACGTTTTACTACGTTAAAGGTGCTATATAAATACAAGTTGTGTTGACTAGAATGCCTTTTTAAAAAAAAAAAAGTCAAAATAGTCAAAATAGATGAAACCTTTCAGCGGGATTGTGTTTGTATTTTTCCTATGTTGCTTTTTATAATGTGCATCACTGGCATTGGAGAGTTTTGTAATTGTTCCAAAGATCTCCAGCAGAAAATGTTATTTTATTACAGTATTTGGAAAAAGCTGCTAGGATACTGTGCATTGTGAAGCTCTTGTGTTTAGTGAGAGTGGGATGGGCAGGCTCAGTGATGCCATGTACAAAAGCAAGATTTCTCAAGTATGCAAAATGACTGCCTGTCATTCAGATCAGTTATTTAGGTTGGGAACTAAAACCTTGATTTTTTTTACTTTACAATGAAACTAATCAGAGATTAGGTCACTAGTACCGATTTATTATTTAAAAAAAAATTCTTTTATGGGATGTGGGCGTCGCTGGCCAAGCCAGCATTTATTGCCCATCCCTAATTGCCCTTGAGAAGGTGGTGGTGAGCTGCCTTCTTGAACCGCTGCAGTCCGTGTGGTGAAGGTACTCCCACAGTGCTGTTTGGTAGGGAGTTCCAGGATTTTGACCCAGCGACAATGAAGGATTGGCGATATATTTTAAGTCCGGATGGTGTGTGACTTGGAGGGGAACTAGGAGGTGGTGGTGTTCCCATGCACCTGCTGCCCTTGTCCTTCTAGGTGGAAGAGGTCGCGGGTTTGGGAGGTGCTGCCGAAGAAGTCTTGGCGAGTTGCTGCAGAACATCTTGTAGATGACACACACTGCAGCCACAGTATGCCGGTGGTGGAGGGAGTGACTGTTTAAGGTGGTGGATGGGATGCCAATCAAGCGGGCTGCTTTGTCCTGGATGGTGTCGAGCTTCTTGAGTGTTGTTGGAACTGCACTCATCCAGGCAAGTGGAGAGTATTCCATCACACTCCTTAGTTGTGCCTTGTAGATGGTGGAAAGGCTTTGGGGAGTCAGAGGTGAGATACATGCCGCAGAATACCTAGCTTCTGACCTGCTCTTGTTGCCACAGTATTTATGTGGCTGGTCCAGTTAATTTTCTGGTCATTGGTGACCCCCCAGGATGTTGATGCTGGGGGATTTGGCTATGGTAATGTCGTTGAATGTCAAGGGGCGGTGGTTAGACTGTCGCGTGTTGGAGATGGTCATTGCCTGGCACTTCTGTGGCACGAATGTTACCTGCCACTTATCAGCCCAAGCCTGACCATCATCCAGGTCTTGTTGCATGCGGGCATGGACTGCTTTATTATCTGAGGAGTTTGTGAATGGCGCTGAACACTGCAGTCATCAGCGAACATCCCCATTTCTGACTTTGTTGGAGGGAAGGTCATTGATGAAGCAGCTGAAGATGGTTGGGCCTGGGACACTGCCCTGAGGAACTCCTACAGCGATGTGTTGGCGCTGTGATTGATATTCAACCACTACATCCATCTTCCTTTATGCTAGGTATGACTCCAGCCAGTGAACAGTTTTCCCCCCCCAGATTCCCATTGACTTCAGTTTTATTAGGGCTCCTTGATGCCATACTCTGTCAAATGCTGCCTTGATGTTGAGGGCGGTCACTCTCACCTGGAATTCAGCTCATTTGTCCATGTTTGGACCAAGGCTGTAATGAGGTCGGGAGCCGAGTGGTCTTGGCGGAACCCAAACTGGGCATCAGTGAGCTGGTTTTTGGTGCGTAAGTGCTGTTTGATAGCACTGTTGACGACACTTTCCATCTGTAACCCCTTCACGGTTCTCTAGATATATGTGAGATGTGGTCTCTGTTGTAGACAGTATTCTATAGTCCAGTAAGGAAATCACTACTACAATGGCTTAATTCTAATTATCTTACTTTATAGTTTTAACGTCAGACAGTATAAGATGATTACGGGTCAATGACCTAAATTAGACATTTGCATACATTAGAATGAATCTAGACATAATAAACATACATTCTCCATTTATATGGATTCAAAGGAGAATCTGTCACTGTGTCCAAATTCGAGTGCACTCTTTCGTTGGCGCGCTTACGTTGGAGCTCATGGTATGTATAATGTCTGCAAGACTTCTGACTCCGAACCCCTTCGTTGAATTCTCTTCACGATCACTGAATCCCACTTTGAGTTCTGGATGCAGAGCTACTAATACGAAGGGCAGCGGCCGAGTTTGGAAGCCCGGGACGGGATGCGGCAGCCATTTGCCTCCTGAGCCCTCTTTTCAGAGCTCCTGCCCTCTTCTTCCAGTCGCTTCCGTTTCCCACTCGAAAAACCCGACTCCACCCCTTCCTCCTGGGGTTTCTGCCTGGAGACTGCGCAGCCTCATTGTCTGCAACAGTTGATACTGGTGCAGAATTATGGAAAGTCTGCTCTTCGTCACATTGTGTCCTTAAAAGTTCTTGCTGTACCTTCACATGGGCAACTTTAACCCAGGGATTTATAACAATGATAATACAGTGTCTAAGTTAAAGATTGATAACCATACTTAGCGTACATAACATTTCCAGTGGGTATTACACATCACTTTGCTGATAATTGAGAGTAGACTGATGGAGCAGTAGTAGGCCAGGTTGGATTTGTCCTTTTTGTGGACTGGGTAGTTTGCCACATTGTCGGATAGATGCCAATGTTGTTGCTGTACTGGAGCAGCTTGGCTAGAGACGTAGCTAGTTCTGGAGCACAAGCCTTCAGCACGATAGTCGGGATGTTGTCGCGGCCCATAGCCTTTGCTGTATCCAGTGTGCTCAGCCATTTCTTGATATCATGTGGAGTGAATTGAATTGGCTGAAGACTGACTTCTGTGATGGTGGGGACCTCGGGAGTAGGCCGATAGGTATCATCCACTCAGCACTTCCGGCTGAAGATGGTTGCAAACGCTTCAGCCTTGTCTTTTGCACTCTTTTTTTTCTTAGGCAGTCGCTCAGAACCGAGGTTGACTTTGCCCACCATCATTGAGGATGGGGATATTAATGGAGTCTTCTCCTGTTAGTCATGAATGGTGGCAGACCATTAAACAACTATGTGGCAGGACTGCAGAGCTTTGATCTGATCCGTTGATTGCGGGATTGTATATTGATTTAATGTTAAAATGGCAACCTTTGCCTCAAATACTGCAAGCAGAATACTTTTGATGGTGCACAAAATAAAGTGAGTAGTTTGTCTTCTGAATTTGTATTTTATTGAGCTTGACTGGACTACGGAAACTTTAATAGTGTAGAATTATACTGTACAGAAGGAGGCCAGTTGGCCTATTGTAACCACGCCAGCTGTGAGAAGCCAAGTGACCCATGTTCATAACTACTTATCAAGTACTACTTTCAACCTCTGGTAAACTTGGGCTACATTTAACTTCTTGTTCAGATATTCAGTTGTGATTAATCACTTAAAGTATAATTCATTATTTTCTAGCTGTCTCACTTCTTAGTTCCCTTTTAATATAAAAAGCCCAAGAAAATAGCCTAAGAAAACAGCCTAAAATATGGCTCTAATGTTAAAAGGTTCCTGTCCTGGCCTGTTATAATATACAATCTACTCCTGGTAATTAAAAGCTGTTGTTGTGATTTTAAAATGAATTATCCAGTAATTTAAATTGAGCAGCATAAGTAACAGTACAATAGGCATTTAATACTTAAAAGTTGAATTATCCGATTAATATAAATTAAATGTTTGCATTTAAAAAGTAGTAGATTACATTACAATGGTCTAATTTTACTGGTTAAGTAACCAACTCATCAGCCATTTCCTAAAGAGGCACGATTTTCCACTAGTGTAACTATAGTCTATTGACTAAATACTTTGTTGAAATGACATTTGTACAGACCTTCATAATTTTAGATAAGCTAACATTTAATTAACAATTTGTGATCTGCGCTTCCATCTCAGCAGCTATCATATCAATTTAGAACTAGATAATATAAAGGTAAATTATTGGTTCATAACTGAATTTGCAAAAGAGAGCAGATTGCAAGCTACAGAAATTGTGGTTAAATCTACACTATTTATTTGTAATTTAGCTTGATGTCATCTGTGTAATAGATGTTTATTGGTTCCAGCAGTCATGTGTGCAGGGGTTTCATTGAACTCCAGCAGAAGGAGGTAACGTGGGGTATAATGGAAAATGTTAGTGCTTCACAGCCAGGAAATGATGTAGGTGGTGAAGGATTTGAGTACAGCAATAAAGAAGTCTTACTCCAATTATATAGGGCCTTGGTGAGACCACACCTGGAGTACTGTGTGTACAATTTTGGTCTCCTTACCTAAGGAAGGATATACTTGCCATAGAGGGAGTGCAACGAAGGTTCACAAGATTGATTCCTGGGATGGTGGGGCTGTAGTATGAGAAGAGATCGAGTAAACTAGGCCTGTATTCTCTTGAATTCAGAAGAATGAGGGGATCTCATTGAAGCATACAAAATTATTGCAGGATTTGATAGGGTGGATGCTGGGAGAATGTTTCCCTTGGCTGGGGAGCTAGAACCAGGGGCCACAGCCTCAGGATGAAGGGTAGGCCATTCAGGACTGAGATGAGAAGAAATGTCTTCACACAGAGGATGGTGAATCTTTGGAATTTTTTACCCCAGAGGGCTGTGGAGGCTCAGTCATTGGATATATTCAAAACAGAAGTCAATTGATGCCCTTACTAGTCAGAAATCTAAGATACATAGATACATAGGAGCAGGCCATTTGGCCCTTCGAGCCTGCTCTGCCATGCAATGAGATCATGGCTGATCATCCAAATTCAGTACCCGGTGCCTGCCTTCTCCCCATATCCCTTGATCCCTTTAGCCTTAAGAAATATATCCAACTCTTTCTTGAATATATTTAATGAACTGGCCTCCACCGCCCTCTGTGGCAGAGAATTCCACAGGTTCACCACTCTGGGTGAAGAAATTCCTCCTCATTTCAGTCCTAAATGGCTTACCCCTTATCCTTAGACTATGTAGACATAGAAATAGGGCGGGGGGACTGTGATATGCTCGAGCATATTAACATCGAGAGGGAGGAGGTATTGGTGGTTTTAGCTGGCCTAAAAATGGATAAATCCCCAGGCCCGGATGAAATGTATCCCAGGCTGCTGGGTGAGGCAAAGGAAGAGATTGCGGGGGCTCTAACACATATATTCAGGACCTCTCTGGCCACAGGGGATGTGCCAGAGGACTGGAGAACCGCTAATGTAGTACCATTATTCAAGAAGGGTAGTAGGGAAAAACCGGGGAACTGCAGGCCAGTGAGCCTAACATCAGTGGTAGGAAAATTATTGGAAAAAATTCTGAGGGACAAAATCAGTCTCCACTTGGAGAGGCAAGGATTAATCAGGGATAGTCAACATGGCTTTGTCAAGGGAAGATCATGTCTGACTAATTTGATTGAATTTTTTGAGGGGGTGACTAGGTGTGTGGATGAGGGTAACGCAGTGGATGTGGTATACATGGATTTCAGTAAGGCCTTCGATAAAGTCACGCACAGGAGACTGGTCAAGAAGGTAAGAGCCCATGGAATCCAGGGTGCCTTGGCACATTGGATACAAAACTGGCTTAGTGGCAGAAGGCAGAGGGTGATGGTCGAAGGTTGTTTTTGTGACTGGAAGCCTGTGGCCAGTGGGGTACCACAGGGATCGGTGCTGGGTCCCTTGCTGTTTGTGGTCTACATTAATGACTTGGATATGAATGTAAAGGGTATGATCAGTAAGTTCGCGGATGATACAAAAATTGGTAGGGTGGTAAATAGCGAGGAAGGTAGCCTCAGTCTGCAGGACGATATAGATGGGTTGGTCAGATGGGCGGAACAGTGGCAAATGGAATTTAACCCGGAAAAGTGCGAGGTGATGCACTTTGGGGGGACTAACAAGGCAAGGGAATACACAATGAATGGAAAGACCCTAGGCAAGACGGAGGGTCCGAGGGATCTGGGTGTGCAAGTACACAGATCCCTGAAGGCGGCAGAACAGGTGGATAAGGTGGTAAAAAAGGCATATGGGATACTTGCCTTCATTAGCCGAGGCATTGAATATAAGAGCAAGGAGGTTATGATGGAGCTGTCTAAAACACTGGTTAGGCCACAGCTGGAATACTGTGTGCAGTTCTGGTCGCCACACTACAGGAAGGATGTGATCGCGTTAGAGAGGGTGCAGAGGAGGTTCACCAGGATGTTACCAGGGCTGGAGCGCTTCAGCTATGAAGAGAGACTGGGCAGATTGGGTTTGTTTTCCTTGGAGCAGAGGAGGCTGAGGGGGGACATGATTGAGGTGTACAAAATTATGAGGGGCATAGATAGGATGGATGCTGAGGAGCTTTTTCCCTTAGTAGAGGGGTCAATAACTAGGGGGCATAGATTCAAGGTAAAGGGCGGGAGGTTTAGAGGGGATTTGAGAGAGAACTTTTTCACCCAGAGGGTGGTTGGAGTCTGGAACTCACTGCCTTAAAGAGTTGTGGAGGCAGAAACCCTCAACATTTAAGAAGCATTTGGATGTGCACTTGAAATGCCATAGCATACAAGGCTACGGACCAAATGCTGGAATATGGGATTAGATTAGACAGGGCTTGATGGCCGGCGCGGACACGATGGGCCGAAGGGCCTCTATCCGTGCTGTATTACTCTATGACTCTATGACCCCTGGTTCTGGACTCCCCGGCCATCAGAAACATCCTTCCTGCATCTAGTCTGTCCAGGCCTGACAGAATTTTATAGGTTTCGATGAGCTCCCCTCTCAATCTTCTAAACTCCAGTGAGTATAAGCCCAATCGACACAATCTCTCCTCATACGTCATTCCTGCCATCCCAGGTATCAGCCTGGTGAATCTTCGCTGCACTCCTTCCATGGCAAGAACGTCCTTCCTCAGGTAAGGCGACCAAAACTGCACACAATACTCAAGGTGCGGTCTCACCAAGGCCCTGTACAACTGTAGCAAGACATCCTTGTCCTTGTACTCGAACCCTCTTGCTACGAAGGCCAACATACCATTTGCCGCCTTAACCGCCTGCTGCACCTGCATGCTTACCTTCAGCGACTGGTGTACAAGAACACCCAGGTCTCTCTGCACTTCCTCTTCTCCCAAACTATTACCATTCAAATAATCTGCCTTCCTGTTTTTGCCACCAAAGTGGATAACCTCACATTTATCCACATTATAGTGCATTTGCCATGTTTCTGCCTAATCACCCAACCTGTCCAAATCATGCTGGAGTTTCACGACATCCTCCTCACAGCATACCCTCCCCCCCAGCTTTGTGTCGTCTGCAAATTTGGAGATATTACATCCAATTCCCTTGTCCAGATCATTAATATATATTGTGAACAGCTGGGGTCGTAGGGCCGATCCTTGCGGTACCCCACTAGTCACTGCCTGCCACTCGGAAAACGACCCGTTTATTCCAACTCTTTGCTTTCTGTCCGCCAACCAGTTCTCTATCCAAGTCAATACCTTGCCCCCAATCCCATGTGCCTTAATTTTGCACGCTAATCTCTTATGCGGGACCTTATCGAAAGCCTTCTGAAAGTCCAAATACACCACATCCACTGGTTCTCCCTTATCTATTTTACCAGTTACATCCTCAAAAAATTCCATTAGGTTAGTCGAGCATGATTTACCTTTTGTAAATCCATGTTGACTTTGTCCGATCCAGTCACTGCTTTCCAAGTGCTCTGCTATTACACCTTTTATAATGGACTCTAGCATTTTCCCCACTACCAATGTCAAGCTTACCGGTCTATAATTCCCCGCCTTTTCTCTACCACCTTTTTTGAGTAGTGGGGTAACATTAGCTACCCGCCAATCCATGGGTACCGTTGCAGAGTCTATCGAGTTCTGGAAGATGACCAGCAATGCATCTACTATTTCTAGGGCCACTTCCTTAAGTACCCTGGGATGTAGATTATCAGGCCCTGGGGATTTATCAGCCTTCAGTCCCATCAATTTTCCTAACACCATTTCCCTACAAATACTGATTTCTTTCAGTTCCACCCTTTCATCAGACCCTATGTTCCCCGGCATCTCTGGGAGGTTATTTGTGTCCTCCTTTTTGAAGAGAGAACCAAAATATGTATTTAATTGGTCTGCCATTTCTTTGTTCCCCATTATAAATTCCCCTGATTCTGACTGCAAGGGACCTACGCTTGACTTCACCAATCTTTTTCTCTTCACATATCTATAAAAGCTTTTACAGTCAGTTTTGATGTTCCCTGCAAGCTTACTCTCATATTCTATTTTCCCTTTCTTAATTAATCCCTTTGTCCTCCTTTGTTGAATCCTAAACTGCTCCCAATCCTCAGGGTTATTGCTTTTTCTGGCCAATTTATATGCCCTCTCCTTGGACCTTATGCTATCCCAATTTCCCTCGTTAGCCACGGTTGGGTCACCTTTTTTGTTTTATTTTTATGCCAAACTGGGATGAACAAATTCTGTAGTTCATCCATTCGGTCTTTGAATGTTTGCCATTGCCTATCCACCGTCAACCCTTTGAGTGCCATTCCCCAATCAATCCTACCCAACTCGCTCCTCAGACCATCATAGTTTCCTTTATTTAAATTGAGGACCCTAGTCTCCGAGTCAACGACTTCATTCTCCATCTTAATGAAGAATTTGATCATATTATGATCGCTCCGACCCAAGGGGCCTCTTACAACAAGATTGCTAATTAATCCTTTCTCGTTACACAATACCCAGTCTAAGATGGCCTGATCTCTGGTTGGTTCCTTGACATAGTGGTCCAGGAAACCATCCCGTAAACACTCCAGGAACTCCTCCTCCACCTAAGGATCTGGCGATAGGGCTGGTGAATGGAATTGAGGCAGAAGATCAGCCATGATCTCATTGAATGGTGGAGTAGGCTTGAAGGGCTGAATGGCTTACTCCTACTATTTCTTATGTTCTTAAGTGTGTGTGGTTATTAACAACATTAAAAAAAATCTTATTGCTTGGAGAAATTCATCTGTTTAATGTAGTCAAATTCCAAGGATCATTATTTGGCTCTGACAATCCAGTATATCAAAACTAGCATGATGTATTACAGAAGTATTGGAGAAATGGCCAGTCTTGTCACTGTGTACAGTGCACTTGACTTTTGTACAAACTTAAACATGGAAACGTTTGAAATTTCATTAGATACTCTGTCTGAGATATCTTGCCTATTTTCTTCCTGTTAATTTACTAATTGCACAAGAAGATCTAATTATAAATATCCTGTACAGTAGAAAATGTATTCAACTATAAAGGAAACCACAGTTTTCAACATGTATAATGGCAATATTTTTTTGAAGCAATATAGTGGGAAGACAAATATTTTGTAATTCTTCCTGTGGAATCTGGTGTTTCCTAAAGTTTAAATTTGAATTTTGCTACAGAAGTTATTAACTTTTTATTGGTTTTTTTGCACATCAGGATGATTGTGTTCATTGGGTATTTATTTGCTTCATATTTGAGCGCTTCATTTCCTGCAAGTGATGCAGAATTTTGAGTTTTGGGTCACTGAACTTGAACACTGACGGCTTGTTGAAGTCTACTCCCTCCAAGTATGTTGTTTTCTTGCACTCATTGTGAAACAACACTTTTCCAATTCTGTTTCAATCTGTTGGAAAGTGCTGAATACAGCATTGAAGTGCATTATCTTGTTCCTTGATTTGCAGATTGCTGTACAAGCTTGCAACTGATTCAAGAAGTTGAGCTTTTATATGAACAGTGAAGTATGCTTTTGGGAGTTGATGCTCAATTTTTCAGATGTTTACGCCTGTGCATCAATCAAGGCAGTTGTTTATTGCTATTTGATAAGTTAAAAATATTTATTTTATTGTAGCTACATATGTAATGGTACTGGTTTGAGATGATGAAACCTCCTGGGAGGTATAGCCCTCCTGAGAGGACTATACAGCACATGACCAGAATTGCTAATTCTAGCATTTGCTTGCTCCTACTTAAAACTATAAACAAGTATATGTACGAGTCAGCGTAATGCCAACATCTAAAATTGTACTCCTTGCAACTCTGGCTCCTCTTAGAGTTCCAGTATAATTTTTGCTCTTGTGGTTAAGTTACAACCACTTGCATATGTATAGTGCCCTTGTGTGCTTGCTGACCTACACTGGCTCCCGGTCGGGTAACACCTCAACTTTAAAATTCTCGTCCCTGTTTTCAAAGCCTTCCATGGCTTCGCCCCTCCCTATCTCTGTAACCTCCCTCAACCCTACAACCCTCCGAGATATCTGCGCTCCTCCAATTCTGGCCTCTTGAACATCCCCGATTTCTGTCGCTCCACCATTGGCGACCGAGCCTTCTGCTGCCTAGGCCCTAAGCTCCGGAATTCCCTCCCTAACCCTCCACCTCTCTCTCACTCTCACTTTCTCCTCCTCCTCTACCACTCTCTCAAGACGCTCCTTAAAACCTACCTCTTTGACCAAGATATTTCCTTGTATGGTTCAGTGTCAAATTTTGTTCGGTAACACTCCTGTGAAGCGTATTAGAATGTTTTTTTAATGTTAAAGGTGCTATATAAATGCAAGTTTAGTGTAATAAAATATCCCAAAGTGATTCACTGAGGCAAAACCCAGCACTGAGCTGTGATGGGAAAGGTGGTGGGGGCGGGGGGGTCGGACATGACTGACTGCTTGATCAGAGGTAGGTTTTGAGTAGATTTTTGAGGAAATGGAGAAAAGTAGTTAAGTACAGCAGGATAGGGAGTATGTTCCAGTGTGATGTCAAGATGGCTGAAGACTAACTGAAAGTGGACTGGGGTGGAGGCAGGATGTGCAGGAGACCAAAGTTGGAAGATCGAAGGCGACATCTTGACATGTAGAGCTGGAGGAGGTTGCAGCAGTAGGGTTTAGTGAGGTCATGGAGACATTTGTAGATGAGGGCAATGGATTGTGGAGGCTGGCATGGATAGGGGTGTTGAAGAAGAGGATGTAGATGGCAGAGTTTTGTTTCAAGTTCTAGTTTAATCAGAGTGTAACTAGAGTCTGGCAAAGATAGCATTGCTCTAGTTGAGGTGATGGTGTGCCTGGGGATTTTGGCAATGGTGGAGGTGAATGTTGGGTATTCTCATGAAGGTTTTGATTCCTCGGTCAATTGCGCAGCTGCAAAAACCAGTAAGGCCGGCAGCCAGCTGCAAGCCACTCGCTGGAAGCTAGCTAGCTAGCCAGTTGGGATAGAAAACAGCCACCAAAGTAAGTGTGGGCTGAGGTGCGCCTTGGTTTATGGGAACAAGAACAATGGAATCCTTTGGCGAGTTACCAGGAGAGTAATTGGCAGCAGCAGTATCCAGTGCGGGCCAGGAACATAAGAGAAACCCACTTTCTGAATGATGGTGCAGCTGTAGTGCCAGCAATAGTGGGAAAATTGGGAACGCCACAGGTTGGCTTTTACTGTCAAGTTGGTAGTTAATATGGAAGACTTGCGACTGGGTAGAATTTACTACAGTAGTGGGTTTTAAATTTAATATGGGAAATGCTGCTTGCAGTGTCTGTTTATATCTACAAACTTTTTCCAGAAGTAGTTATGATTTTGATTCTATTGTACTTGCATATCAATTGCTTTCAGGGCCAAATCTTGTATGACAATCTGTAACTGATTTACTTGCGCATTCCATCTTCGACTTCAAACTGACATGTACTTGTTTCAAGTTAGGCCTGCAAAGATGTTTTTGAAATTGGATGAACTTGCTTGCAATTGTCATGATCAGCCCTTTATGTAAAGACCATTGCTATCAAGGAAATAAAGTGACTACCATTTTTTTCATATTTCTAACATCACTTGCATCAATAATAACATACAAAATTTGTTTTTTGTGTGGGGAGAAAAAAATAAAACCTGGCGGTTTCCAAGACTGGTGTGGCAATCAGTTAATCAATTTATTCAACTCTGGCAGGCTGCAGAGAGGATTTTTTTTTAAACTTTCTTTCCATTGTCCTCTTTCTTTCTTCCCCTTGACTGCAGTACAGTCCAAAACTGCAATGTCATTGGACTGGATGTGCCAACATTCTGCAAAATTATGTCCAGAATAGAACTAAAAGAATTTGTGCTTTAGGCAGACCTGCAGCTTTAAGCCACCCAAAATGCTGTTGCTGTAGCTTAACATGTAGTAGCTGAAATATTTGCACGTAGTATTACTGGCGTATGTTCCTCCTCTGGTTATCCAACTCTTATGGTTATCCAACTCTCAAGCAGATGATGCTGCCCCCAGCTAGTAATCGTTTGATGGTTAACCATTTGCTGAACCAGGAATTCTGGAGCATGTTGGAAATCTGATCCTGTTAGACCAGTACAGTTTCCCCAGGTAATGGCAGGGTTTTGAGCAGTTAATAAAGCCAATGCTATGGGAGTTTTGTTCTTGTGAAAAATGAACCCAACTGTATACTGCTGATGTTCTACCTAAAACCATTTTTGAACGTTCATTTAATAGGATTTAGTAGTTCTCCAAAGTGTGGATTGCATGAATTTTGTATCTTTTTGAGTGGGCATTATGGTTTTCAGACTCATTAATTTGAAATACTGAGTGCATCAATTTATGCTTCTGGAAAGTTAATTTAGTTGTAATTTTAATTACGAGATTTTGCGAAATAATAGATAAAGGAAAAGTGTGAATTGGTGATGAGAACTTTATATCAAAATGAGTTCAGTTACAATTGGTGCACCTTTAGCAACTTAACGAAGGACCATGATTGTGTACTTGTAGTGCACATTTTCTATAAATTCATGTTAGATCCACAAATCACTGGCATTTCATTTGAAATAGGTCAAGGTATATGTAGCCTCATTTTGTAAGTGTAAATTTTAAGGTGATCTGTTTCTGTTGTATTAATGGAGTGTAGTATGATACTGTCTTGGTGTGCAAAATAACCACCATCTTTGTCTTTTTCTATCCCTTTCGTGTTTCACCTGCAAACCTGGCCAGTAATGCAGATAGTCAGCCTGCTTCACCGTTTCTGTTTGCTATTTGAGTCAAAGCGATACAGCTGGACTTAATTTTCTTTCTTCCATCTTCTCCCCTCTCTTCTTGTGGGGAAGTGGTTTGCCTCTAAATATATTTCCCCAATGGCATAGATGATTTCTGGATATTACATACTGATTTTTTTTTTTTTGAATTGTGAATGCAAATTTGTGCTCTAGAACTAAATCATGCATGCATTAATACCCAATTAAATGGCCTATCTGAATGTTAGTAACTTTGTTGTAGAATCAGCTAACTGTGCATCTGTTTTAAAAAAATATATTTATATACATAGACAAGATTTTTAAGCAATATTTTTGAGGTGTCTGGTGCATCAAAAGCTTTTTTTCTTTTGCAGGAACATGCAAGTAGAGCTTTTTAATTAGTGGAATGACTCACTAAGTTGAGCTTTGTATATTGTTGGCTTATAAAACCAGCTAATAGTCTAGCAGCTATAATTTACTATGACCTCATCTTCACTTTCCCACTGAGCAAGGTGGCTGTTGAGGCTGTGTGCTCACAGTTGTTGCAGTAATCAGGAAAGAGCAGAGCCACCTGAGCGATGAAGTTGTTTGTAATAGACTGTAGAAAATTAAAAATGAAGTTCTGTATTTCAAATCTGTCGTCCCTTCATCACTGGCCTCTCTATCCCGGAGCTCATTCAGAATCCTTGTTAAATCCTTGCATAGATTGCCCCACCCTACTCGGCAACCTTCTACAGCCCAGTTTGTGCACTCTACTCTTCTGACGCTGGCCTACTGTGTGCCCAATTTCCTTCCACTGAAATTTGGTTGCAAAGCCTTCAGCCATTGTGGCAATGCACTGGTATTTTTCATAAAACTGCTCGATGTAATTTCTCCTTTTTCCTCTCCCCTTGTGAAGCATTTTGGAATGTTTTGCTGTGTTAAAGGCACTACATGTGTGCAGGTTCACTTACATGATGGCTTTAGTAATGTTAACTATTATGCTTTGTGAGGGTATGGTGCTTGTGCTCGTGTTGCCAAAGGCAAGAGTTGGAGCATCTGGTAAAAATGATTGCATGATCAGATTGGTATTGGGATAAGCTTCATGTGCTTGGGAAAGTTGTTGCCTGAGGTTACAGGGTGGGACAAGATTTTGGTTAAACTGTGCAGTCTCTCTCCCCTCGCCCCCCCCTCTGAGTATATACTGTAACTTGAATAACCTGTGTTCTGAGTGGAGGTAGCTTGTCTTTCATCACTGTGATATTATCTGCAGTTTATTGCTTCTGGCTTTCAGAAATGTTATATTATACACTTGTATACAAGACTTCCAGTGATTCCTCAGTGAGGAAGTGTTAAATCTGTACAAGCCTATGTCACAATTGGTGCGTCGTATACAGTTCTGGGCACCCCATTATACTTAGGATAATGAAGATTCACGAAAATTACACCAGGAATGAATAGTTATAGTTATGGCTCAATTTCTTTTTCCATGCAACAACAAAAGTTAGAGGATGTCATTGAGGTTTTCATGTAAGAATGAAGAGAGAAGTTAGACTTTTTTTGCAGTGGGTTATTAGAACATGGGATGCTTTGCCACAAATGGCTATTCAGGGAGATGCTGCAACATCATTTAAAAAGGAATTGCTAAGTGTTTGAAAAGCAAGAATATATAAAGGGTTTCAGAGAATTGGAATGAAAGGTTGCTGCAGTTAAAGCTAGCATTGGCACAGGTGAGATGGATCTAAAGGTCTCTTCCTATGCTGTAATTTCTGTGATGAGCTAAATTCAGATGCTGCATTTTGAGAATCAACAGAAATAACTTGGGTGGAAAAGGAAGTAAGTCAATCTTTTTTTGTCTTTTCAAGGAGACTTTTGACTATTTCTTGTTGAAAGGCATAACGTTTGCACTAAATTACAGTAAAAACCAATTCAATGAAAGTGGACTTGTCAGCTGTCCAGTTTTATTCTGCCCCAAACTAACCATTTGGCCTATCAAACTGATGCAGGCTACCTACAGTTTGCACTATTGTGGACTGTACCCAATTGGTGGAGTGGGCAACAACAGGTAAAACTTCGAAGAAATAAGATCTTGAAATTTCTCCCGAAATGCCTGAAACTTCAGGGTATTAATCTAATGTGGTTTAAACTATTCAACTCTTGGTTGTAATTTATTGTCAACAAATGTTGCCATATCTGGTGATTGGTCTCCATGAGGCACTTGCTGACAGTGATGTGGTTGATACTGGGAAGTCAGTGGAGTGGCAGTCAGACTTGCATTGCACTATTTAGTGCTTGGTTGCTTCAGTGAGCCATGCTGCTGCAATGCCTGGATTAAGTCATGAGGTTAGCCCACGTGAGCCTAATTGACTCCTAGAAGATAGCTGGCCTAAAACTGCCTGCTGTATGCCACTTGCTGAAGAAGCAAATTATTGCTGCACAATTATATTCTCCAAAGCACTTCAGATTAAAAGAAAACTTAATGACTTCCAGATAAGCTGTATTGCTATATTTCCTTTTGGGGTTTTTTTGTATGTGATTTCACATACAAGAAATAGTTGAATTAATAATCCAATGCAAGTTTGTTGAATTATGCCATATTAGTCATAGTCATACAGCACAGAAAGAGGCCCTTCAACCCATTGTGCCTGCGCCAGCCATCAAGCCCTGTCTACTCTAATCCCATTTTCCAGCACTTGGTCCGTAGCCTTGTATGCTATGGCGTTTCAAGTGCTCATCTAAATGCTTCTTGAATGTTGTGAGGGTTCCTGCCTCTACCACCCTTTCAGGCAGTGAGTTCCAGATTCCAACCATCCTCTGGGTGAAAGTGTTTTTCCTCAAATCCCCTCTAAACCTCCTGCCCCTTACTTTGAATCTATGCCCCCTTGTTATTGACCTCTCTACTAAGGGAAAAAGTTCCTTTCTATCTACCCTATCTATGCCCCTCATAATTTTGTACACCTCAATCAGGTCCCCCCTCGGCCTTCTCTGCTCTAAGGAAAACAACCTCAGCCCGTCCAATCTCTCCTCGTAGCTGAAGCGCTCCAGCCCAGGTAACATCCTGGTGAATCTCCTCTGCACCCTCTCCAAAGCAATCACATCCTTCCTGTAGTGTGGCGACCAGAACTGCACACAGTATTCCAGCTGTGGCCTAACTAGCGTTTTGTACAGCTCCATCATAACCTCCCTGATCTTATATTCTATGCCTCGGCTAATGAATATTCTTTTCCTTTTGAAAAATGACAGCATTTCCTTTTAACCATTCTCTAAGTTAAGCTACTGTTATCCTTTCAACATTTGCAGCTGTACTGGAACCAAGTCACAATGAAATAGTGTGCCAATAATTGACTTTATTTAAAAAAACTTAACTCTCTACTGGATTGATTTTTAATGTATAGTGACAGCAGACATTGTGAAAACCAAGTCGATCTGTATCTCTACTTGTGCTGAGCGTAACTAGTCCGAGTTAAGCCCACATGTGGCACATAAATCGTATCCCATGGGTTTTCATAATGTTTGTTCTATTTAACTGCTTGTACCAAGTAATTTTAATAGCCTGCTACAAAACCTTACTCCTTCAATACAATTAATTCTTTCCTGGCGACGTGGTTATGGAATAATTTTGCATTGTGTGTATATATACACGTGTGTATGTGGGTAAGGTTGCCATTACAGATACATTTCATAAGTTGTAACCAGACTCAAATACATCAAACTTCAAATTTCAATTCCTGTGTATCTTCTGACGGATTAATTTGGATGGATGTTCATTGGCGTGAAATGCATACACCCGAAGCGTTGACTGAGGAATTTAGCTTTTTCTTCATTCTTGATAGTATTATTGGAATGGCATGTTTAAAAACTGATGCAGAGTGCAAGCTGCTTAACTGTTTAATGGGAAAAAATTTTTTTTGAGTAATGGATGTTAACTTCAGTGGAATTGTACTTGCTACCAGTTTTGATGCCCAGTGTTACTATTGATCATCGGCAGATGCAAAGTTCTTCCTGCCCTTCCCAACAATATGCATCCTTCTTGACGATAGCAAAATACTGCAGATGCTGGAAATCCAAAATAACAACAGAAAATGCTGGAAAAACTCAGCAGGCCAGGCAACATTCGTGGAGAGAAATTAGTGACGTTTCGGGTCTAACCCTTTTTCAAACTGGAAAGGAAATAAAATAGATCGAAGGCAGGGCTGCGATAGAACAAAAGAAGTAAAAGAGACATTAAAGAGGTATTCAAAACCAGATGAGATGGTAATAGGACAGTGGAGACAAAAGACTGCAAGATTAGGTGTGAAGTGTACTGGCAGGATGGGAGACAGCTGCCGTGTGGGAGAGGAGGAAAAAAAGGAAAAGGTGGGGGTGGGAGGGAAGATATAAGTAAAAATGTAATAGGGGCCGAGGTTATGATCTGAAATTGTTGAACTCGATATTGAATCCGGAAGGCTGCCAAGTGCCTAATTGGAAGATGAGGTGCTGTTCCTCGAGTTTACGTTGAGCTTCCGTGGAACAATGCAAGAGGCCAAGGACGGTGAGGTCCGAGTGGGAATGGAGCGGGCCTGCTCCACCATTCAATAGGATCATGGCTGATCCGAACCTAGACTCAAGTCCACTTCCCTGCCCGCGCCCCGTAACCCCTAATTCCCTTATCAGCTAGGAAACTGTCTATCTCTGTTTTTAATTTATTTAATGTTGCAGCTTCCACAGCTCTGAGGTAGCAAATTCCATAGATTTACTACCCTCTGAGTGAAGAAGTTTCTCCTCATCTCAGTTTTGAAACGGCGGCCCCTTATTCTAAGATTATGCCCCTTAGTTCCTGTCTCACCCATCAGTGGAAACATCCTCCCCGCATCCACCCGATAAATCCCCCTCACCATCTTGTATGTTTCGATAAGATCGCCTCTCATTCTTCTGAATTCCAATGAGTAGAGGCCCAACCTACTCAACCTTTCCTCATAAGTCAACCCCCTCATCTCTGGAATCAACCGAGTGAGCCTTCTCTGAACTGCCTCGAGAGCAAGTATATCTTTTCTTAAATATGGAAACCAAAACTGTACACAATATTCCAGGTGTGGCCTCGCCAGTACCCTGTATAACTGAAGCAAGACTTCCCTGCTTTTATACTGCATCCCCCTTCAATAAAGCCAAGATTCCATTGGCCTTCCCGATCACCTGCTGTACCTGCATACTAACCTTTCCTCCAAATTAAAGGTGTTGCTATGGGTACCCGCATGGGTCCTTGCTATGCCTGCCTTTTCGTGGGATATGTGGAACACTTTGTTCCAGTCCTACTCCGGTCCCCTCCCTCACCTCTTTTTCCGATACATTGATGACTGTATCGGTGCAATTTCCTGCTCTCGCCCCGAACTAGACAATTTCATTCACCTTTGCCTCCAATTTCCACCCTTCCCTCACCTTCACATGGTCCATCTCTGACTCTTCCCTTCCCTTCCTCGACTTCTCCGTCTCCATCTCTGGGGATAGGTTATCGACCAATATTCACTACAAGCCCACTGACTCCCACAGCTACCTGGACTACACTTCCTCCCACCCCGCCTCCTGTAAGGACTCTATTCCATTCTCCCAGTTTCTCCATCTCTGCCGTATCTGCTCCGACGATGCCACCTTCCACACCAGTGCTTCCGACATGTCTTCCCTTTTCCGCTACCGTGGTTGACACGACCCTCGACCATGTCCGTTCTATCTCCCGCACTTATGCCCTCACCCCTGCCCCTCCCTACCGGAACCACGATAGGGTTCCCCTTGTCCTCACCTTTCACCCCACCAGCCTCCACATCCAACAGATCATCCTTTGCCATTTCCGCTACCTCAAGTGATCCCACCACCAAACGCATCTTCCCCTCCCCACCCCTTTCAGCATTCCGTAGGGACCACTCCCTCCGAGAGGAGTGGACTCGGGTGTCTATCACCCCCAACAGCCCTTCCCCCTTCGCATGGCACCTTCCCGTGCAAACGCAGGAGATGTAACACCTGCCCCTATACACGCCCCCCCCCCCCCACCCCCTTACCACTGTCTAGGGCCCCAAACATCCCTTCCAGGTGAAACAGCGATTTACTTGTACTTCTTGCAATCTAGTATACTGTATTCGCTGCTCACGATGCGGTCTCCTGTACATTGGGGAGACCAAACACAGATTGGGTGACTGCTTTGTGGAACACCTCCGTTCAGTTCGTAAGGGTGACCCCGAGCTTCCGGTCGCCTGTCATTTTAATTCACCGCTTCATTCCCACTCGGACCTCACCGTCCTTGGCCTCTTGTATTGTTCCACGGAAGCTCAACGTAAACTCGAGGAACAGCACCTCATCTTCCGATTAGGCACTTTGTAGCCTTCCGGACTCTCTATCGAGTTCAACAATTTCAGATCATAACCTCGGCCCCCATTACATTTTTACTTTTTTTCCACCCCTTTGTTTGGGTCTTCCCTTTTCCCCCCCCCACCTTTTTTTTTTCTCTCCTCTCTCCCACACGGCAGCTGTCTCCCATCCTGCCAGTACATTTCACACCTAATCTTGCCGTCTTTTGTCTCCTCTGTCCTATTACCATCTCGTCTGGTTTGAATACCTCTTTAATGTCTCTTTTACTTCTCTTGTTCTAACGCAGCCCTGCCTTCGATCTATTTTATTTCCTTTCCCGTTTGAAAAAGGGTTAGACCCGAAACGTCACTAATTTCTCTCCACGAATGTTGCCTGGCCTGCTGAGTTTTTCCAGCATTTTCTGTTGCATCCTTCTTGATCTCTTTGAAGTCACATTGCACCAGATTAAAGTTGTTTACCACACCAGCCATGTTAATGGCCTCTCTGGAACTACTTTTAATGCCATCAGCTCTTGAAGCGTGTGTCTCAACTAGCTGGCAGCAGCCTCAATGTAACCTTGCTAGATTCAACAAGGCCAGTGGTTAACAACCCAGCTTTTAATTTTTAAAAATGAATGCCGTCTTAGCCACTGGCCTTACCCAAGTAGACGTGCTTGATTTGTTGTTGCAGGCTGCACAATCCTTCCATGAAAGGAGCTGAGCAGGTGGCACTAAGTAATATAAAAGGCCTGAAGCCAGCACATTTCCAGCAAAGGCTTCTCTTCCTGTTCCACACTGTCACCTCTGGAAGCCCCACAAGGTTCTGTCCTTGTTTCACATTTCTTCATTTATATGGGGTCAGCTTTCAAATGCACGCTAATGACCTCCCGCTCTACCCCTCCATGATCTCTCTCAACCCTAAAGCCACCTCTGCTTAAACTACCTGTTTGACATTGTCATGGCTGAGTAACAAGTTTCTCCAAAGAACTAAGACGAAAGGCATTATTTTCAGCCCTTGCCATAAACAACTACAGCTTGTATTTATGTAGCGCCTTTAATATACTAAGATGTCCCAAAGTGCTTCACAGAAGTGTTATCAAACAAGATTTGGCACCAAGCCATATGAGATATCCAAAAAGCTTGGTCAAAGAGCTAGGTTTTGAGGCACGTCTTAAAAGAGTTAGGGAGGGAATTCCACAGCTTAGGGTCTTGGCAGCTGAAGGCACGGCTGCCAATGGTAGAGCAGTTAAAATTGGGGATGCTCGTGGCCAGAATTGCAGGAGCGCAGATACCTCAGGGCTGGAGGAGATTAGAGATGGGGAGGGGCGAGGCCATGGAGGGATTTGAAAACAAGGATGAGAACTTTAAAATAGAGGTGATGCTCAACCGGGAGCCAATGTAGGTTAGTGAGCACAGGAGTGATGGGTGAATGAAACTTGGTGCAAGTTAGGACACTGGCAGCAAGTTTTGGATGACCTCAAATTTATGGAGGGTAGAAAGTGGGAGGCTGGCAAGGTGTGCGTTGGAATAGTCAAGCCTAGAGGTAACTCTTTCAATTTCAATTTTATTGGTCACATAACTAAATACAAGAAGTGTAATCTAGTCAGTGAAATGCTTTTTTCTTGACGAGCCGAGAGCACCAAGCAGCAAGAACACTTAGCTGCCTGGTACGCATGGAGCTCGCAAGGACGGCAGCCATCTTCATCGGTGCCATCACAAAAAAACACATACCGACATACATGCATACATACTTTAATTAAATATAAATAAAGCAGACATAAAATAAATAAAAGACATAAAAAAGACAGCACATAAAATGAACAAGCAATAATGTAAAAAAAGTAATTTCTACAGTAATTACATTGATATTTCTACCCAGGCTTCTAGCATAATCTCTGGTTACAGGGTGGCCGCACTGGTAGAGCATCGTGAGGAACTCGCAACTTTATAATTAAATAAATTTAATTTAATTAATTAATTAAATTAAATAAATAAAGTGCCCCCTCAGTCTTTCTCGATGTTTCCCCTCGGTTTCTTCCACACACACCTGGCCTGCACATTACCCCTGGCTGTCCAACTTGGTGTCCTGGTAACCGGGTTCCGCTCCAGCTCTCGACCTTCAAACTGTCACTCCAGCTCTCGCTCCTTCAAACTGTCACCCCAGCTCTCGCTCCTTCAAACTGTCGCTCCAGCTCTCGCTCCTTCAAACTGTCACTCCAGCTCTCGACCTTCAAACATGGGTGAGGGTTCAGCAGCCGATTGAGCTGAGGCAGGGGCAGAGACCCGTGATGGAAGTGGGAATAGGCAATTTCAGTTGTGCTGCAGATATATGGTCGGACACTCGTCTGAGTCAAATCCAATACCAAGGTAACGAACAGTCTAGTTCAGCCTCCGACCATTTCCAGGGAGAAGGATGGAGTCGGTGGCTTGAGAATGGAGTTTGTGGCTGGGACTGAAGACGCTGGCTTCGGTCTTCACAATATTTATTGGAGGAAATTTTCAGTACTGGATGTTGGACAAGCAGTGTGACAATTTATGATGTTGCTGAGGGGCGTTATGTAGATGAGAAATAGGAGGAGGGGGCAAAGGATAGACCCTTGGATACCAGAGGTAATGGTGTGGGAGCGGGAAGAGAAGCCATCGGTGTTCCTGTTGAGCTGTGCAGCCGCGCAGTGGTCTGGAAGTCCCACACAGGCCGCTCACTGGTTTTTAAATGCAAAGATTGGAATGGGACATGCATCCAATAAAAGAGGGAACATTGGAAGCCATTGCAGGTGATTCTCTGGCTACGATTGGATAGATAAAAATGGAACCAGACGAGTGCAGTCCCACCCAGCTGGACAATAGTGGAGAGGTGTTGGAGGGGGATGGCGTGGTCAGCTGCCAAAGGCTGTAGACAGGACAAGGGGGGATAGTTTACCTTTGTCGCAGTCACATAGGATGTCATTTGTGACTGAGAGCTGTTTTGGTACTATGACAGTGGCAGAAACCTGATTGGAGGAAACACTATGTACTTGCCGTGGCTATTTGCTCAGACTGCACCAGACCATGTAAAATCTTGAGTCCTGTTGTCCATCAGATCAGCTTTAAATACCACATCCTATCTCGCCCATCCTGCTTCCTTGACTGGATAGTAATGGCCAGCCTTGAGCAGTGTTCTTGGGTTGACATGTTTCTGAGCCCTGGATTGGCATTGAGAATCTGTCTTGTTGCATGTTTAGTGGTTGGGCCTTAAGCCTACCACCTTTTGGTATCATGACCCCTGATATCTTTATTCCTGTTTCACCACCCCGACCTATACAGAAATAGTGTTCACCCCAAGTACTTCAGCAAGCTCAGGGTGTGTTTTCATCTCTGTGCTTAGTTTTTAATTTACCTTTTAACTTCAATGCAGATTGTATTACAAAATCCACTCTGGGGGAACTGTTTACATGGTTGATTGGCGAAACAGTGCATCTTCCAACTCCCCATGAGCAACACACTGGACATCTGCTAGCAATATTAATTCTTGTCTAGTTTGCACTTCCTGTTGTGCTTTTGCAAAGTAGAGCAGCAGCAAATTGGAATTGAAGAGGCTTGCAAGATATAAATCCAAAGTGCAGAAAGCAGCTTGAAAACTGCAACTGAGAAACGTGTTAAAGCAACCCACCCCTATTCGTTTATTTTGGACATTCAAAGTTTCTGTTAAGAAAAATGGCGGATGTTCTCACCCACATCCTCATCCCACACCCTCAAAAGAAAATAAAAAGCATTTTCAGTGATTTTGATTTGGTTAACTTTTTTTTTCCTCCTGACTAAGGCTTAAAACACAAAAAAATCAACAATTTCATACTCTCCTAATTGTCTATTGTTTTTAACGTTGCTGAGCATTTTACATGAAGGCCTCAGGCTGTCTCAAAAGCCTGGGCTTGGACTTGATATTTTAACCTAAAACCTTGACCCTAATAGCTGAAAGCAGATCCTGAATTCTGAGCATATGCAGTGTGTGTACATCACCAGGGTGCATTTAGTCAGCCCAACTGCTTGAGTTGGGTTGTCTTCAGTTTCTAGCAGTGTCTGCTTCGGTTGTTTTTCAAAATATAGCTTGAGAAGCAAGAGGGCAAATTTCAAAAGCTTTTGACTTTTTTTTTAACTGCAGGGTGTGTCTAAGTGGTTAAAAATACCCATTTCAAATGAGATTGTACTGATTACAAATCTGTTGCAGCTTTTGTTTTGTGTTTTAAATTCTAAATCGTCTATTTTTCTCTGTGGGTAAAGTCCAATTGTCAGCTTATAATTGTGGTTTTTGCATATCATTTGACTACACGTGTTTGAGTAGGTTTTCAACTGAACTTGTAAAAAGGAATAGCTTTTATTTAATTCAAAGTGGATTAAGCTGAAATGGTCTTGTTTCTAATCTCATGAGTAATGAATTTGGAAAGCGCCATGGGCAAACTAAAAGACTGATCATTTGTGTTTTATTGATGGTTTGAAAATCTAAACATTCTAATTATTGACTGCTCATAAGACTGGTTACGGATGGCTCTCTCATCATTGAATCATTCTCATTTGAAGAGAGCTTGCAGAAACTTGCTTGTAGAAAAGTGAAGCAGTGTTGCCACTCTAAATTGGTGATTGTCTCTGCAGCAAACCGACTCAAAGCAAGCCGGGAATGTTCATACATGTTTGTTTTTAAAGTTGATCTGACTGCTGTATAAATTGCCTTGCAAAACTTTTTTTTTTAACAATGGAACTGTGGAGCTAGCATCGAAGAACCAATTCAGGAAAAATGTTTCCAGTGTAGATGGGATATGAGTATTGCATTTACTCTGAGACATGGGGGGCGGGGGGGGGGGGGCAATATTTTCTATCTGCATGTACTGAATTGCATTAATTCCTTTGTTTCCTTCTACCCGCTCCCCTCCCTCCTACCCGCTCCAATCCCTCCTGGACAATGGTATCCCTAATCAGTCCTCAGTTGGCACAGTTGAGAGTTAACATTATAGACCTTTCCACTATTTGATGGAGAGTGAACATGAATGGAATTGAGCTGTGGTCACCCAGTTGTTTCCAGTACTCCAGCTGTTGTATTACATCTGTTGATTCACACATGCATATATTTGCATTCATGTCGCATACATGGAGTTGTAGGTTAAACACCCTGCTTTTTCTGTAGACTTAACTATTCAAACATGCTCCTGGCCAGTGGCGCCTCATCTTCCACCCTCCATAAACTTGAGCTCATTCAAAACTCTGCTACTGCTATCCTAACTCGCACCAAGTCCCATTCATCTCTCGCCCCTGTGCTTGCTGACCAACATTGGCTCCTGGTTGAGCAATGCCTTGATTTTCAAATTCTTATCCTTGTTTTCAAATCCTTCATGGCCTCTCCCCTCCCTATCTCTAACTTCCTACAGCCGTACAACCTTCTGAGATATCTGCACTCCTCCAATTCTGGCCTCTTGCCCATCTCTGATTGTAATTACTGCACCATTGGTGGCCGTACCTTCAGCTGCCACGGCCCAGAGCTCTGAAATTGCCTCGCTACCTCCCTTTCCTCCTTAAGGACGCTCCTTTAAAACCTGCCTCTTTGACCAAGCTTTTGGCCATCTGCCCTAATATCTCCTTTATGTGGCTCGATGTCAAAATCTGTAAACACTCCTGTGAAGCCCCTTGGGATGTTTTACTATGCTCAAGTGCAATATAAATGCAAGTTTTTGTTGTTGAAAGGTCAGTGATGAGGAATGGAATACTTACAAAATGTAGCAATACTTTGCATTTGTGTAGCTGTACCCTTTAACTCAAACATTGCTCCTATAATGTTTGCATCTCTGTGATACTGTTAATTTAATGTTCCTCTGAAGCAAAACCACTGAAGTGTACAGCTTCAGAATTTTTTTTTAAATGTCATGGTATTAAATTAATGGAACATCAATGAGTCCACTGAAGCAATTATTTCCCTACATTATCTAAACTGTAAAGTTCTTAAGTCTGACTTGGATCAGAATGTCTGAATTGGAAAATATTGCTGCAGCAATATTTAACCACATTAGTTCCTGTTTTCCCATCAATATATTATAGATGATATATTTTAAATTAAAATAAGTTCCCTATTTTTTTAAATGCGGAAGGTTCTGGAGAATATATTCGGTTGCAAGTTAATTGGAACCCAGCCGATATGGGATATATTCTCATTGTCCATTTAAATCAGTAAGGCTTTCTTAAATCCTGGCACTACTATAGTAAAGGCAATGTTTTTTTTTAAATACCAGCTGAAATGTCTGAAATGAAACAGCCAAAACAAAAAAACCACTGGCGCTGTACTGCTGATGACTCATTTGTAAAATAAACCAAAAGGGACAATATTTACAGCAGTTTTTCCAAGTCAGAAAAAAATGCATGTGTAATAATTTAAGTGCACATTAAACTGATGGTCCACCTTTAGTTGTTTGGAGGCCACAGCTAGCTGGCTGCAAAAAGATGGATTCATTGAATGATATAAGGTGTTTTCTGCTGTCTTAATCAAAATCTAGGAATTTGAGTTGTCTGATTCTGAAAGTTATTTCAGAGTTGACAGTAGAAAATGGTGTGCTTTTATGTCGTATTGGAAACCATTGTGCAAACTATAGTTGTTAAATGAAATGTCATGTTTGTTTGTGGCAAATGTTGGGCTTCATGTGCACATGATCAACTCCAGCACTAATAATTAAGGATTTGTGTAAGAATACATGTAAAGAGGATCAAATAACCATTAGATACATTTTGGTTACTAGGTTAGTTGACAAATCAACATTAGCTACTTTTTGTAATGAGCTATCTGATTTAGTTCAAGTAAGACATGTCTCATTCTGGAAAGTGCTGATGAAAGGCTAACAAGCTTTTGTAAGAATTGCTTCTTTGGTTCAGTTGAGATGCAGAAGAGCTCTTTCTACTTGCATTTTACGTTAAAATTCTGATATTGGTGCATTGTGATCCAATTAAAGTAGTTTTATTCTAATATTGAAAGGACAGGAACATAAAAAGTATCATAGTTTCAAATGCACCCACTGCCCCGAAGCAGCAGTGCCAACACACAACGTACACTCAATTTTTAAACTAGTTGTTAGCAAATTAGGCTTTGATAACTCTGTGGCATCTCTATCCTTAGACCAACTGAGGTTATAGAAATCTGATCAGACTGCAGGGGGTTTTATTTGTAATATTGAGTCAGTCTAATAATCTCATAATAAAAGAAATCCTTAATAACAGAAAATGCTGGAAATACTCAGCAGGCCAGGCAGCATCCGTGGAGCGAGAAACAGAGTTAATGTTTCAGGTCTGGGACCCTTCAGAACTGGAAAAAGCTGGAAATGTAACACATTAAGCAGGTGCAGAGACAGGGGGGGTGTTAGGAGGGGAGGAAGGAATTGCAAGAACATGCTGTGAAAATGTTGCAAATGGGAATGGCAAAATTATACTGCATGAAAAATGGGGGCAGGGATTATTATCTGAAATTGTTGAACTCTACTATAATTGCAAAATACTGCGGATGCTGGAAATCTGAAATAACAGCAGAAAATGCTGGAAATACTCAGCAGGCCAGGCAGCATCCGTGGGGAGAGAAACAGTTAACGTTTCAGGTCTGGGACCCTTCATCAGAACTGGAAAAAGCTGGAGATGTAACATATTAAGCAGGTGCAGACAGGGGGGGGGGGGCGGGGGCGCGGGGTAGGAGGGGAGGAAGAAATAGAAAGAACATCTTGTACTTTTGTAAGAGGCAGGAAAGATCATGCAGTATGATTTTTGCCATTCCCATTTGCAACATTTTATCTTTCCTGCCTCTTACAAAAGTACAGGATGTTCTTTCTATTTCTTCCTCCCCTCCTAAACCCCCCCCCCCCTCCCCACCTGTCTCTGCACCTGCTTAATATCTGTTACATCTCCAGCTTTTTCCAGTTCTGATGAAGGGTCCCAGACTGGAAACGTTAACTCTGTTCCTCTCTCCATGGATGCTGCCTGGCCTGCTGAGTATTTCCAGCATTTTCTGTTGTTATTGTTGAACTCTACGTTGAGTCCGGCAGGCTGCAAAGTGCCTAATCGAAAGATGAGGTGCTGTTCCTCGAGCTTACGTTGAGCTTCATTGGAACAATGTAATAGGCTGAGGACCGAGAGATCAGAGTGGGAGTGAAGTGGAGAATGAAAGTGACGGGCGAGCGGAAGCTCAGGGTCACCCTTACGGACTGAACGGAGGTGTTCCGCAAAGCGGACGCCCAATCTGTGTTTGGTCTCCCCAGTGTAGAGGAGACCGCATCGCGAGCAGCGAATACAGTATATTAAATTGCAAGAAGTACAAGTAAATCGCTGTTTCACCTGGAAGGGGTGTTTGGGGCCCCGACAGTGGGAAGGGAGGAGGGAAAAGGGCATGTGTTGCATCTCCTGCGCTTGCACGGGAAGGTGCCAGGTGAAGAAGGGCTGTTGGGGGTGATTGAGGAGTGGATGAAGGGTCCCAGACCTGAAACGTTAACTCTGTTTCTCTCTCCATGGATGCTGCCTGGCCTGCTGAGTATTTCCAGCATTTTCTGTTGTTTCAGATTTCCAGCATTCGCAGTATTTTGCTGTTATAAAAGAAATCCTTAGCTGCTTGGATAGGTCTGCTGGTTAAGACGGTGAGTAATTGAGCCATAAAGTTGAGAAAATGTCTATTCTTAGTCTTGGGTGAGTTAGCTGATTCAGCCAGAGTAGCAAATGGAGTGCCACATTGACCTCTGCACCCTTGAATCATGGAAAACCAATCTGTGTTCCCGCTCACGATCACGATCCAGTTTTTTTGAACTGGAGACCTCCTTGGCCAATCTGTATTGTATTACATTGTACCCAGGAATTTATTCACCAAGTTGTAGGGAGTATGCGAAGCTTGTGTGGTGTAAACATTTTGAAGTATACAATTGGGTGTTGCGGTCACTAGTGGAAATCTCAAGCTCCCAATTTTTATATCTGTATGCAGCAGCATAATTTGTAACTTGCATGCTTGCCAATTGTGTCCCTTGGTTTGCAGATCATGAAAATTTAATGAATTTACACACTTGGGGTTTTGGAGCGTGATCTAGAGTCACACTTAGGTATTTTTGAATTCCTAGAAGTGCTATTCTGATGTCTTCAAGTTGTGGTTTCATTTCCAAAAAGTCGCTTGCTATTCAGCCTTGGAGATTGCTGTAACAACATTTTCATTGGTAGTGTAGGAAAGTTTCAACTTTTTTAATGCCACAAATCAGTAAATGGCCGAATTTTAGTGGGTGTTTTAGTCACAGAAGCATAAACTTCTCGGATTGATCAAGCATATTGTTTCTAATTTCTAATCTATTTCTAATTTCTAATCTAATGTTTCATGAAGATGCATATACAGCATGTATTAATAGAAATGGTAAGTGGGAATTTACTCATTAAAATAGCAAAAACATGCTAGACATAAAGTAGAAGGCAGTGAGCTTTGCAGAATCCCTTGTGGGGATGTGAATCTACAATCCTAAGTACTAAACAAACCATTGACTACTCTGTCATATCTTGTTTTATGGCTAGTTACTTTGTGTATATAAATCCACCCTCCTCAGTTTTAATAGTACTCTTGTCAGTTAAGGACCTGATAATATCTGTTGCAAATGATTTCCAGTTCAATTCTCAGCCCTGTGAAATTCCCAACAAATTCCCAATGTAAAGGTAAAATAGAAGCAAATACAAAAAAATCTCGTGTGGTTTTGCATACACTTGGGGAAGTTGAGCTAGTTTTGGATGAAGTTTTCTTCGTTACTATAATGAAAATGGCATAGATCACCAAGATAAAGTGCTAGGGTAATGTATGTCAGTGCAAGATTGTGGTGTGACCGCTTCCAGTTAAACAGGAAGTGGCAAATGATCAGCATGCATAAAGCACTTCCTGTATTTTTAACTATTTTATGTGACTTTTTTTTCTCCCCCTTGCCAGCAAAATAATTGACACAGCATAGGAAGCAAATGCAGCTGTTTGTGCTCCTAAGCAACCTGATGTAGGGCTGAAGGGCTAATTACTAGTCCTAGCCCCGGATCAGGTGTATTCCCTCGACGTTCACTTTCAACGAAAGTTTGAGGTAGCCGAATCCTAAAGACGCTTAATTAGGTCTAAAGGTCCGGACTGTCTCTCCCTAAAGGAAAGGAACAACCTGAAGATGTTACCGTTCTCCAGACAGCACTTTTAATAAGTTTAGCTAGACTGTAACGTTCCGGATATTATGAGGGTCCGGATAATTCCCCCAAAATTCTGCAACTCCTCACCAAAGAGCGTACAGAGATTGAGTTTGCGAGTTTGATGCAGAAATATTATGAGACAATTCTAAAAATATATAGATTTATTAAAGAACCAACATGTAATTACAGTAGGTGTTTCAATTGCAACATTAACAGTTCCAAAAACAGAGAGCTTATAATTCTATTATCGGAGATCCTTATTCTCAAATCTTAACTTCGTAACATTTTTACAAAGAGTTGTAGACTTCGAGCTTGCCTCTAAAGCCTGAGAATCGCATTGCCCCTTTACAGCGAATCTATCATCCCATTTGAAAGTTCAATATTTATATCCTTTTTCAGTGGTATTTCCTTTGAAGTTTTCTGCTGATGTAAGCTACTTATCTCGTCATTTTTCTGCTGACCCCTGCTATTCTTAGTCAGTTCAGCTGGTAGCATGCAGACTTGTGTCTCTCCTTTAGGTGTTCGAAGCTTATCATAAACAGTGTAACAACAAGGTCTTCTGTTTGTGTCTTTTTAATGACGTATAAATTAAAATGCCTCAACCAGGGTGATCTATGCAATTCTTAGTTACCTCAGCTGGTTGCAACACAGGAGCGTGTCTCCTGTGTTTCATTTGATGTCATTTTTACGAAGGCATATGTTAATTTTCTGTTACTTTCTGAAGTGTAATTTAGGACACCTTAAGAGGGTGTACCATTGTGTTCTTTCCAAAGCTTCAGACTTCAGGAGCTTCCAACCTCCTATTTCAATAAGGTTATTGCTTCAGTGTCAACATCTTATCTTATCCTAATAGCCTGAACCCAGTTTGTCATGTTTTAATAAGGCCAGAATTATTTCATAGAATGGTGTGTTTTTCTGAATATAGCTTATTCCTTCACAGGGCATAGGTGACAAAAGTGCAATTGTATAATGCAAATTGTACCACAATGAATGAGGTGAGCAAACAACCCTCAACTGACACAAAAATAGAAAATGCTGCTAATACTCAACAAGTCGGGCAGCATCTGTGGAGAGAGAGAAACCGTTAACATTTCAGGTCGATGACCTATCGTCAGAACTATGGCAAGAGGGAGAAAAAAATAGGCAGTCATATTAATTAATGTAATCAACCAGGAACATTGACTTTGTTTCTCTCTCCATAGATGCTGCAGGACCAGCATTTTCTGTTCTTAATTCAGATTTTCAGCATCTGCAGTATTTTTCTTTTTATTTAACCTTTAAATTTACAATCGTTAAAGCTTTTTTTTTTATTCGTTCCTCGGATGTGGGCGTCATATTTATTGCCCATCTCTAATTGCCCTTGAGAAGGTGGTGGTGAGCTGCCTTCTTGAACCGCTGCAGTCCTTGTGGTGAAGGCAATCCCACAGTGCTGTTCGGGAGGGAGTTCCAGGATTTTGACCCAGCGACAACGAAGAAACGGCAATATATTTCCAAGTTCGGATGGTGTGTGACTTGGAGGTGATGGTGTTCCTACGCGCCTGCTACCTTTGTCATTTTAGGTGGTAGAGGTCACGGGTTTGGGAGGTGCTGTCGAAGAAAGTGATGCTGTTTTTGATACCCAAAAGATTCAGTTGACTTTTCCTGAGGATTTGATTTATAGCAGCAGTTGTTGCTGGGTTTTGTTAAACTCTGTGCATGTGTTTTAGAAGGTTGGCTTCAAGCACAACGTTTTGTCGATATTGGAAATTAATCCACACGCACACATTTTCCTGGAAGAAATGTATTTTTAAATTTGTTTTTCATTCCTTTCTAAAGTGTGATGCCTAGAATTGGATACAATATTCTAGCTGAGATTCAACCAGTGATTTATAAAGCTTTAGCATAACCTCCTTGCTTTTGTACTCTATTTATAAAGCCAAGGATCCTGTATGCCTTTTTAACAGACTTTTCCAACTTGTCCTGCTACCTTCAAAGACTTTGGTACGTGCACCCCTCTATTCAGGGAATTATAGACCAGTCAGCTTCACAACGGTGGTAGGAAAAATTATGGAATCCCTGCTAAAGGAGAGAATAGAAGACCATCTAGAAATTAAAATTACCATTGTCTACTCTCTGTTACCTCTTCAAAAAATTCAAGATTGGTCAAGCAAGATTTTCTTATTTAAGGAGGGATATATCTGCATTGGCGGGTGTTCAGCGAAGGTTCATTAGGCTGATTCCCGAGATGAAAGGGTTGTTTTAAGGGGTTGCCCATTTAAGATGGGGATGAGGAGGAATTTCTTCTGAAGGTTGTGAATCTTTGGAATTCTCTACCCCAGAGAGCTGTGGAGGCTGAGTCATTGAATATATTCAGGGCTGAGATAGACATATATTTAAGCTACAGGGGAGTCGAGGGTTATGGGGAGCAGGCAGGAAAGTGGAGTTGAGGCCAACATCAGATCAGCCATGATCTTATTGAATGGCGGAGCAGGCTTGAGGGGCCAAATAGGAGCCTACTCCTCCTATTTCTTATGAAAAGTATAATAATGAATAGTCAGCGTAGATTTCAAAAGGGAAAATCTTGCTTGACCAATCTTCTTGAATTTTTTGAAGAGGTAACAGAGTAGACTGGTAATGCAGTAGATGTAATTTATCTAGATTTTCAAAAGGCCTTTGATAAGGTACCCCATAATAGACTAAAGGTCAGAGAATGCGGAGTCAGGGGACAAGTAGCAGAATGGATAGCTAGCTGGCTTTAAGACACAAAGCGGAGAGTAGGGGTAAAGGGTCGCTATTCAAAATGGCAGCAGGTGGGTGGTGGTGGTCCACAAGGATCGGTGCTGGGACCACTGCTGTTCACAACTTATTAACGATTTAGACTTTGGAATTAAAAATGCAATTTCTAAGCTTGCGGATGACACCAAATTGGGGGAGATAGTCAATACTGAGAGGACTGCAACAAGTTACAGGAGGACATTAATAAACTTGCCGAATGGGCAAATAATTGGCAAATGAAGTTCAACATGGATAAATGTGAGGTATTACATTTTGGTAGGAAGAATAGGGAAGTCACTTACCACTTGGAGGGTGCGAGTCTAGGTGGGGTAGAGGAACAAATGGATCTAGGAGTACAAATACACAAATCACTAAGTTGCGCTACAGGTTAGCCAGGCCATTTATAATTTTTAAAAAAAAAGCAAACCAAGCACGAGGGTTTACTTCTAGAGGGATAGAATTGAAAAGTAGGGAAGTTATGCTAAACCTGTGTCGAACCTTGGTTAGACCACACTTGGAGTACTGCGTGCAGTTCTGGTTGCCATATTATAAAAAGGATATAGAGACACTGGAGAGGGTGCAGAGAAGATTTACAAGGATGATGCCAGAAATGCGAGGGTATATATATCAGGAAAGGATGAACAGGCTGGGTCTCTCTTCTCGAATAAAGGAGGCTGAGGGGTGACCTAATAGAGGTCTTCAAAATTATGCAAGGTTTTGATGGAGTGGATAGAGGGAGAATGTTTCCACTTATGGGGAAGAGCATAACTAGAGGCCATCGATATAAGATAGCCACCAAGAAATCCAATTGGGTAAAGAAGTTTCTTCTGAATTCCCTAAGAGTGGTGAGAATGTGGAACTTGCTTCCACAGCGAGTGGTTGAAGCATAGTATAGATACATTTAAGGGGAGGCTGGACAAGCATATGAGGGAGAAGGGAATAGAGGGTTACGCTGGTGGATTTAGATGAGGAAAGAAGAGAGGAGGATCAAGTGGAGCATGAACGCTGGCATGGCCTGTTTCTGTGCTGTATACCCTTTGTAATGTAATCCTATGTAATGAAGTACCTTGGTATTACAAGAAGTGACTCTGATGTACTGATGATTTTGCAGATTGGATACCTTTTTATAACATGCCACATTATAGGGGAAATGGGGTGAATTTGGTTTACTTCTAATAAATTTTCAGCCTTGCATGTGAGGACTACTAAATTGAGATACAAATTTAAGACTAGTATATTGAAATATGTTAGATAGCAACTTGCATTATTGAAGACTGCCCACTTCCACAACATCACCTTGCCTCAGCACATCTGCTGCCGAAACCCTCATCCATGCTTTTGTTACCTCCTAGACTCAACTGTTTCAGTGCTCTCCTGGCCGGCAGGCCATCTTCCACCCTCCATAAACTTAATCTCGTCTAAAACTCTGCTATCCAGATCCTAACTTACACCTAGTCCAGTTCTCAGATCACCCCTGTGCTCACTGACCTACATTGGCTCCCAGTCTGGCAGCCCTGCAATTTTTAAAATTTTCATCTTTGTTTTGAAATCCCTCAATGGCCTCACCCCTCCTTATCTCCGTAACCACCTCCAGCCTGACAAACCTCCTCCAACTCTGGCCTCTTGTGCACCCCCTACTTTCTTTGCCCCACCATTGCCAATTGTGTTCTAACCCCTCTTGGCCCTCCGGTCTGGAATTTCCTCCCTAAACCTCTCCGCCTCTCTACCTGTCTCTTATAAGACCCTCCTTAAAACCTTCCTCTTTGACCAAGCTTTTGCTTTCCTAGCTTAATGTCTCCTTCTATGGTTTTGGTGTCAATTTTGGTCTGATTATGCTCCTGTGATGCGCTTGGATGGTTTGCTATGTTAAAGATGCTATAAAAATACAGCTTGTTGGAATGTTGGCATCCTTCATACAGTGCTGTGGTTGAGCCAGTCTCAATTGACATTCTTGCATGACTTTGCCCCTTGAGTGATGTTGGTGCATGATGCTGACCTGTGTGGCATCCCTGCCCACATGTGTATACTCTTTTATACACAAGTGGTAATTATCCACTTCATAGTGCATCTTGTTGCATCATGGTTTTGAAAGCACCCCTTCTTCAAAAACTAAGATGTTTACTGCAGTTGATGTTTTGAGTTGGGGTTTGTAATTAGCAGTTTTGAGTCCATGTTTGCATTTAGAATTTTTGTAACACCAAACGTTTTCAGTGCCTTGCTCCCCCATTCCCAAAATGGCACTCTGTAGCTAGACTGTACAGACCAGTGAAGTCGCAGTCTTCATCTGTGCTCAAGTTAGCTGACTTCAATTGGTGTGATGCTAAGGTTGCAAGAATTTGCGTTGGTGTTCCTGGGTTAGGCAGGGGAAAATGTACTCGGGTTGTCAGACATGCGAGTGTCAGGTGAGGATATGGGGAGAAAGCAGGGACAGGGTACTGAATTTGGATGATCAGCCATGATCTCATTACCTGTAAATGGCAGAGCAGGCTCGAGGGGCTGAATGGCCTGCTCCTGCTCCTATCTTCTAAGTGTGTGCTTGGCTGTCGTGTGCCTTATATGCACATAGTCTGCCAACACTCGAGTCACAGGTGAGGTAGTGAAGGTGCTTGGGGCCTGTGGAACTCTACCCCAACATGGAGTCATTGCCTTCAGGTGGGCAATGACTCTTCATTATTGGAGGAGTCCCAAGCCCTCTTTAGTGCATCGTGAGCCCCAAACTTCAACATGTACAAGATTCTAAGCACTTGCACATCGTGTCATTCCTTTATCTATCTAGTATGCTGCCAAAGATGCCTGCAGTGATCTGGAGAAGTTGCTGTCACTTCTGGCCAAGGTAGATGAGATCTGATGTGTCTCCACTGACTTGCTTTGCACTTTGCTGATTCTTGGCTGGTTGTTTCTTTTTTGGTGCAGTGACATGGAAAATATAATGCTTGGAAATCCAATTCTCTACTGTCCAGCAGAGTCTAAATAGTTAGACAACAATTTGCATTTATGTAGCATCTTTTAATATTGTAAAATGTCCCAAGGCACTTCACAGGAGTGTTATCAAACAATATTTGACACCAAACTACTGTACATGAAATTAGCACAGGTGACCAAAGCTTGCTTAGAGGTAGGTTTTAAGGACCATCTTAAAGAAGGGGAGAGAGAGAGGGTGGGGGGGGTTTAGGAAGGAAATTTCAGAGCTTAGGACCTAGGCAGTGGAAGGCACGGCCGCCAATGGTGGAGCGATGAAAATCAGCAACGCGCAAGAGGCTAGAATTGAAGGAGCACAGGGATAGTTGAGTGTTATAGGGCTGGAGGAGGCTCAAGATCGGGAAGAGCAAGGCCGTGGAGGGATTTGAAAACTAGGATGAGAATTTTAACATCAAGGCATTGCCTGACGGGGAGCCTATATAGGTCAGTGAGCACAGGGGTGATGAGTGAACAGGATGAGTTAGGATACAGGCAGCAGAGTTTTGGATAAGCTCAAGTTTACAGAACGTGCAAGGTGGGAGGCTGCCTAGTAGAACATTGGAATAGTTGAGTCTAGAACTAACAAAAGCATGGATGAGGATTTCAAGAGCAGATGAGCTGAGGCAGGGGCAGAGACGTGTGATGTTAGAGATGGAAGTAGGCAGTCTTGGTGTTGAAGATATGGGGTGGAAGCTCAACTTGGGGTCAAATTGGACACCAAGGTTTCTGCTCATCCCATACTGGATGTCGGACAAGTAGAGTGATAAGTCAGATGTAGTGGAGGGCTCAGACCCATCAGTTATACAATGCTTTCAATGGGGATCAACGCCAATCTGGAGTAGGCTTTGTTCCCTCAAAAATCGATCAGTGACCAGGACCCATCATGGGTCTTTTCATGGAGCAATCACTTCTACCGATACTGGATCCCCTCTGGACAACTTCAGTACAACAGCAGGTGGTAGCAGATTTCCTTAGAGAAGCCTCTGTTGAATGCATTGTTGGCTAAGCAAGACCATCTGCTGACATTTGGGCAATTGTGAAGGATCCTTTGGCTCAGGAAGGGACAGTTTTTAGTTGCAGTGCTCTTAAGCTGAAGTGAGAGAAAATCCCATGAGAGAAAATCCCACGAGTGTGGTCTTTTGTGGATTAATACCAGCTGTGTGCCAATCATGCATCACCCTTGGTCAGTTCTGTTGAACTTTCTTGGCAGGATTGATAAGAGCTGACAAAGGTCAAAATTCAGTTGCTCTGTTACGTAACCATCCCTCCGGCGGGGCGGGGGGTGGTGCTGTAAGAATTTCTTCACCCAATTTGATCAACTAAATTTTGGGAGACTGTTCCTTTTTGCAAGGTTTCCTGATTGCCCTTGCGATAGAAACATAGAAGATAGGAGCAGGAGTGGGCCATTCGGCCCCTCGAGCCTGTTCTGCCATTTAATGAGATCATGGCTGATCATCCAAATTCAGTACCCTGTCCCTGTTTTCTCCCCATATCCCTTGATCCCATTAGCCTCAAGAAATATATCCAACTCCTGCTTGAATATATTTAATAAGTTGGCATCAACTGCCTTATATGGTAGAGAATTCTACAGGTTCACCACTCTCTGGGTGAAGAAATTCCTCCTCATTTCAGTCCTAAATGGCATACCCCTTATCCTTAGACTGTGACCCCTGGTTCTGGACTCCCCCGCCATCGGGAACATCCTTCCTGCATCTAGTCTGTCTAGTCCTGTTAGAATTTTATAAGTTTCAATGAGATCCCCCTCATTCTTCTAAACTCTAGCGAATATAAGCCTAATCGACCCAATCTCTCTTCATACGTCATTCCTGCCATCCCAGGTATCAGTCTGATGAATCTTCACTGCACTCCCTCCACGGCAAGAACATCCTTCCTCAGATAAGGCGACCAAAACTGCACACAATACTCAAGATGTGGTCTCACCAAGGCCCTGTACTACTGCAGCAAGACATCCTTGCTCCTGTACTTGAATCCTCTCGCTATGAAGGCCAACATACCATTTGCCTTCTTAACCGCCTGCTGCACCTGCATGCTTACCTTCAGCGACTGGTGCACGAGGACACCCAGGTCTCGTTGCACTTCCCCTTTTCCCAATCTATTGTCGTACAGATAATCTGTCTTCCTGTTTTTGTCACCGAAGTGGATAACCTCGCATTTATCCACATTATTATACTGCATCTGCCCAATCACCCAACCTGTCCAAATCATACTGGAGTTTCTCTGCCTGCTCCTCACAGCGCGCACACCCACCCAGCTTCGTGTCTTCTGCAAACTTGGAGATGTTGGCCCTGAAATTAGGATCAGGGGCTTGCCGCGCGTGCAAGCCCCCGATCTGCACTCACCCGGCGCGCTGACATCTGAAGCCCGGGCCTGCTTGCACTTATTGTCCCTGGCCCAGTTCAGATGTCAGCGTGCAGTGCTTACCTGATCCAGCGGCGTAGTTAGTGCGATGTGCCGGCTGGGATCAGGTGAGCACTGTACACCAATCGGGAGGGGAAGGTTCATTCATGAGTTTGAGAGTAATAGCTGTCAAACTCATGAAAACTACAGGGGCCCAAAACACACTTTAAAATTTAAATAAAAATTTAAAAAACATCCCAATCATTAAATTAAGTATAAATAAGTTAAAAAAAATAATTTAAACAATTTTTTTTGAAAAAAATAAATTTTTATTAAAAAGGGTCTAAAACTAAACTTACCTTATTGTAGATTCTTTAAAATAATAAACCTGTGGGAATTTTTTTTCTAAATTACACTAAAACACCACTTACCTGTAAAAATAAATACTTACGTGTGCTTTTTACAAGCGTAAAGACCGGAGGCCTTTACACATGCGCAAATCCCCCAAAACAGAGGAAATCCAAGACGCAAGCGCTGCTCCCTACAGCGCACATGCTAGCCTCTTCACCTCTTGGGTTAGAGGAGAGGAAATGCCGGTTTTCAGCGCATGCGCTGTGCATGCTGAAAACCGGCATTTCCTCCGGCCAGACGCGTGAGTACCCCTTCCGTACCCACGCGTTTGGGGAGGAATTACTGCCCCATTACATCTAGTTCCCTTGTCTAGATCATTAATAAATATTGTGAACAGCTGGGGTCCTCAGACTGATCCCTGCCCCTCGGAAAAAGACCCGTTTATTCCAACTCTGCTTCCTGTCTACCAACCAGCTCTCTATCCAAGTCAGTACCTTACCCCCAATCCCATGTGCTTTAACCTTGCACACCAATTTCTTATGCGGAACCTTATCGAAATCCTTCTGAAAGTCCATATACACCACATCCACTGGTTCTCCCTTATCTATTCTACCAGTTACATCCTCAAAAAATTCCAGTTGATTAGTAAAGCATGATTTACCTTTTGTAAATCCATGTTGACTTTGTCTGATCCTGTCACTGTTTTCCAAGTGCTCTGCTATAACCTCTTTTATAATGGACGCTAGCATTTTCCCCACTACTGATGTCAGGCTTACCGGCCTATAATTCCCCGTTTTCTCTCTACCACCTTTTTGGAATAGTGGGGTAACATTAGCTACCCTCCAATCCATGGGAACTGTTCCAGAATCTCTCGAATTTTGGAAGATGACCAGCAATGCATCTACTATTTCTAGGGCCACTTCCTTTAGTACCCTAGAATGTAGATTATCAGGCCCTGGGGATTTATCGGCCTTCAATGCCATCAATTTCCCTAACACCATTTTCGTACAAATGCTGATTTCATTCAATTCCTCCCGCTCATTAGACCCTATGTTCCCCGACATCTTTGGGAGGTTATTTGTGTCCTCCTTTGTGAAGACAGAACCAAAGATTGTAATTAATTGGTCTGCAATTTCTTTGTTCCCCATTTATAAATTCCTCTGATTCTGACAGCAAGGGACCTACGCTTGACTTCACCAATCTTTTTCTCTTCACATATCTATAGAAGCTTTTACAGTCAGTTTTTATGTTCCCATCAAGCTTACTTTCATACTCTATTTTCCCCCTCTTAATTAATCCCTTTGTCCTCCTTTGCTGAATCCGAAACTGCTCCCAATCCTCAAGTTTGCTGCTTTTTATGCTCAATTTATATGTCCTCTCCTTGGATCTTATGCTATCCCTAATTTCCTTTGTTGGCCACGGTTGAGTCACCTTTTTTTGTTTTATTTTTATGCCAAACAGGGATGAACAAATTCTGTCGTTCATCCATGCGATCTTTGAATGTTTGCCATTGCCTATCCACCGTCAACCCTTTAAGTAACGTTCCCCAATCCATCCTAGCCAACTTGCGCCTCATACCATCGTAGTTTCCTTTATTTAAATTCAGGACCCTAGTCTCTGAGTCAGCTACTTCACTCTCCATCTTAATGAAGAATTCGATCATATTATGATCACTCCTCAAGGGGCCTCACACAACAAGATTGCTAATTAATCCTTTCTCATTACATAATACCCAGTCTAAGATGGCCTGATCTCTAGTTGGTTCCTCAACATATTGGTCCAGGAAACCATCCCGTATACACTCCCGGAATTCCTCCTCCACAGTATTATTAATTTGGTTAGCCTAATATATATGTAGATTAAAGTCACCCATGATAACTGCTGTGCCCTTATTGCTCGCATCTCTAATTTCCCGTTTAATGCCAACCCCAACCTCTGCATTACTGTTTGGGGGCCTGTATACAACTCCCACTAACGTTTTCTGCCCCATGGTATTTCTCAGCTCTACCCATACAGATTCCACATCATCAGAGCTAATATTCCTTACTTTTGTGACTTGTAAAGTCTTCCACTGAGACTCTTCTATGTTTCCCTCCCCCTTCTTGCAGGCCTTGAAGGTGGCTTCAGTTCTTCTCAACATCCACTTCATCTCCTTGCTTACATAGCAAATACCTGGGCATGTTGTATGCGTGCTTCTGGTTACTGATCAATAACACTACAAATCATAGTTTCCCCCCACCCCCCCGAATGAGGTGAGATGATACTGTGTCTAAACCATATAGACCAAGAAAGCCTCGGCTCTATTGCTAGTCTCTGCTGAGTTACCTAATCTCAGCTAAATCAACAGCCTGGGTGCTACAGTTGATGCAGGGCTGCTGGTTACCACTTCTGATTGCTATCCTTGCTGGAAGTGTACCAGTGTACATGTCTAGTGTGGATTGTTCAGCTGGGCTGTCCTCCACAGTTTGATGACTTGCTGACATTTACTTAAGGTGCATACAGGAAACTTTCCATTTACCGGCACCTAAATAACCGGAAATCTCGGTTAACCGGCAAAATTCAGGAGTAGGTTCAGGTAAGTTTTACTTCATATTGTACTTGCCTTCCTCGATCTGTTGCTGTGCAAGGGTGTGGCTGCAGCTGTTGCTAAGCTACAGAGACGCTTGGAACTTGTGGCCATTGTTCTGCACTTGTTGCTAAACAACAAGGTTTGTTGCTTTATACGGAGCTGTCAGCTCTCCGTATCTTTTACTATAGTTTTCGGTTATCCGGAATTTTTGATGAACTGGCACCACGTCGGTGCCGGATTTTAAAAAAACTTTCCTGTACATTAATAATGGCCTCTTGGAGGGTGACTACTACTTGGGGACAATATTCCACTAAGATTAGATGCCTTCAGGACAGCAGAGAAAGTTTTAAAAGTAACTTTTGGTAATTAATGTGATTTCATCAGAGCTGAAAATAAATGAGGTTGTACTGAAGAGCATTAAAATTTAAAAAGAAAAAAGTGACCATGTTCATCTGAAATGCTCTGTATAGTGCATTATTGTAACTGTATTCTGTCTGAACATTATCTTTAGCATTGAAAACGTATGTATATTTATATCTTGCACAGTCCAGTCATTTACTGTGAAGAATTGCCTAGTTATTTCTTTTTTCCTCTCCCTTTCTCTTAAGGAACATCCAGCCATGATTGAAGATAAAGGCCCAAGAGTTAGTGACTACTTTGTAGTTGCGGGGTTGACTGACACATCTACACCGTTGGAGCAAGATATCACAATATTAGAGACCAAGTCAACAGGACCGAAAGCACCAATAACCGATCTTGCTGTCATAATCAGATCGGCAGGAGAAAATGTTCCTGAAGGTTATACTTGCATTGAGAGCACGCCTACAGGACTTCAGGCAAACTTGAATTTTGGGAGCTTGAAAAGTCCAGAGATGTATCTTTGCTATAAAAGAGGGCGGGAGAAACCACCTCTCATTGATATCGGGTAAGTTGTTTGATTTTTGAAAATTTTCTCTGCCTGAGGTGTGGGTTGATACAGGGGCAGCAAGACAAAATTTGAATCTAGTAGATTTAATTTAGACTACAACTATGTGTAGTGTATAGGCAGGTAAGTGGACATTATTACAGCAGTAATGGTTCTTTCTAGGCAGCTAAAATTTTAACTTCACTGTCGAAATTCTGGTGACTTGAGACCCTGGGTGAAGGAATGCAGGTTAGTGCAGTGTGTTGGTGATTGAACTACAGTGCTATGGTGCAGTGATGGCTAAGTTGATGAGCTTGATTTCCTTTTTTTTTAAGGTCTTGATCTCAACTGTGCCACTTGAAGTGTAGAGTGGAAGACCAACACTTTCAACAGGGAGATGTGAAAATGAGTTTGGGCTGTGCTCCCAAACCGCAGGCATTTGCTTTCCAATTCCACCCTACGTAAACTTGAGGTCATCCAAAACTCGGCTGCCCATGTCCTAACTCACACTAAGTCCCGTTCGCCCATCACCCCTGTGCTCATTGACCTACATTGGCACCCGGTTAAGCAGCGCCTTGATTTCAAAATTCTTATCCTTGTTTTCAAATCCCTCCATGGCCTCGCCCCTTCCTATCTCTCTAATCTCCTTCAGCCCCACAACCCCCTGAGATATCTGTGCTCCTCTAATTCTGCCCTCTTGAGCATTCCTGATTATAATTGCTCAACCTTTGGTGGCTGTGGAATTCCCTGCCTACACCTCTCTGCCTCGCTACCTCTCTTTTTTCCTTTTAAGATGCTCTTTAAAACCTACCTCTTTGACCAAGTTTTTGGTCATCTGCCCTAATTTATCCTTATGTGGATTGGTGTCAAATTTTTTGTCTTAAAATACTCCTGTGCAGCGCATTGGGACATTTTACTAAGTTAAAGGCACTATATCAATAAAGTTGTTGTTAATATTGAGGATGCCATGCACCTCGATCCGAATTGATAAGTTTGTTCAATCTGACACATTGCTGCTTTTCGGAAGCTTTAAATACTTTCAAGTATCACAGGAGCCATGATATTTCCTGGATTATTTTCCCTTCTACTTGCATTTATTCGTGTAATCTCCAGACCCACTTTCTGCCTAACTGCCTCCACCAAAAAGCAAATCATTCAATTGCTGTTAATGATGCTCAAATCAAATTTGATGAGCTGCAGTTGTATTTTTGACTCGAACCTAAAATTGCAAGTCTTGTAGACTGACTTTTGCGTCCTTGAATTTGTTTGCACAGTCTAGTCTTGGTACTGTGCAGTTTATAGTTCTCTGTAAGGTGCCACACCAGCACAGGTTTGATTCCTTGCACGATAAATTTTAAATTCACTTCACCAAATTATTTTTTCTCTGACTGCCAAACTTTGTTCAGGACTTGGGAGCTCAAACTTCTAAAGAGACTCCAGGAAATGAACCCTTTTTCATTGGAGAAAATTAGTTTGAGGGACATGAAACAAGTCCTTAAAATACTATGAAGCAGAGACCAAGTTGAGACCAGGCTATTTAATATGGACTCAGTGCTAAACTGGAGGACACAAGTCCAAATTAGCCTCATACGTGAGTAGAGCTGATGATTCTCTTTCTGGTTGCAGGCCTCCCGTGGGCCATGGGGAGCCAATCAAAGAAGGGAATCTCCCTTCATACACTTGACAGGAAGACCTCATAGATAAGCCTGTATGATGTACTATTTCCCAAATCCTTGGAAAACAGAATATACATTCCCCAAATCCTTGGGAAACAGAATATCCCTGTAAACAGTTTGCAATTGTTTGCCTCAACTACTTCCTGACTTATCTTTTGTTAGCAGCTTTACCAACTATCTGTGTCTAATGGATACCTACTACCCTAAAACTAAACCACTCATGGGTGACATCAGTACTAACACTTATTCCCTTCATAAGCACTTTACATCTCAGAAAACAAGCAATGTATTCCTTTTATGACACTCCAAAGACGTCCTCTTTATATCTTGGAAAGCCTGTTGCTTTAAGATACAAAGAAGTTTGACTGTTAATCCTTAACTCGCCAAGATGTCCAACATGCATCTCTCCAGGATGTCCAACGCATACATGCAAAAGACTCAATAAAACACTTAATGGCCCCAAATTTTATGGATCGCACTTCGACAGAAATTAGAAGAGATTTATTCCGGGTTCTGCGCCGATCTAGCCGACAGGAATTTTCTGTACAGCTAGTTTGCCAACTGTCAAGAAAAAGTTGTAAAACAAATGTAAATGCAGTGCCACCTGTTGATAGCCATTTGTGTCCCATTTGGGACTGGCGCAACACAATTCTTGCGTTGTAGCTACACCGAAACTTAACAGGAATTTCCTGTTAAATGTGTTTAACTTGTTCCAAAAAAAAATTCAGGTGTGGGGGAACAGTATTGAAGCTTTTACATATAATTGTGGATGGACATAATCAAATACTTGTTAATGGCTATTAGACTTTTTAAACAGATCCTGTGAGGCAGTGATTGAGGAAATGCCATCTTTCAAAAACAACCAGACAGGGTTGGATAGATGTGCTGCGACTTGTATTTGATTACTTTTAGAGGTAAAGGAAATGTTGTTTAAGATTTTACCTTGAGAATGAATAAATAGGGTTGAATTTATAATGGGGTAGATTGTATCTGATTTTTGGGCTTCATGGGCAAAATGGCTTTCTTTTTATTAGGGAACAGGAGTAGCTGATTCCACCATTCAGCTAGATGAGGGCTGATCTTTACGTAAACTCCATTTACATGCTTTTATCCATATCCCTTAATACTAACAAAAATCTATCGATCTCTGTCTTGAAAATTTCAATTGCCTATCATCCCCAATCTTTTGAGGGAGCAAGTTCCAGATTTACAAAACCATTCTTTGAAAAAGTGTTTCCTAATTACACTCCTGAATGGCCTAGCTCTAATGTTGTTATGCCCTCATTGTTCTGGACTCCCTACCAGAAGAAATAGTTTATCTGTACCTACCCTATTGAATCGCTTAATCATTTTAAATACCCCAACTTAGATCTCCCCTCAACCTTCTAAACTTGAGGGAATAAAAGCCAAGTTTATGCAACTTGTAATCATAATTTAACCCTTTAAGCCCTTACGTCATTCTGGTGAATCTGCACTGTACCTCTTCCTAGGCCAATATATATTTCCTGAAGTTCGATATCCAAAACTGAATGCAGTACTCTGATGGGGTCTGACCAAGGCTCTGTACAATTAAGGCATCACATCCTCACTTTTGAATTCCAGCCCCCTTAAGATAAAGGCCAACATTCCATTAGTCTTTTGGATTTCTTTTTGTACCTGTGCATTCGCTTTTAATGATTTATGCACATGGAGACCTAAATCTCCTTGCTACTCCACCACTGCCTCATCTCTCCATTCAAAATTTTTTTCGATTTGTTTTTCTCAGATCCAAAGTGGATAACTTCACACTTCCCCACATTGAACTCCAACTGCCATAGTATTACTCACTCACTTAGTCTATGTCCCTTTGCAACTTCCTCCTCCCATCCACGTAACTTACTGTGCCTCCTAATGATGCCATCTGCGAACTCTGAAATACAATTCTCTATTCCTTCATCAAAGTCATTGATATATATGTTGAAAAGCTGAGGCCCCAGTACAGATTCCTAGTGAACATCAGTTGTCACATACCACCAATCAGAGAATGAACCCTTTTATCTCTACTGTCTCCTACCTCCCAACCCATATCGCAAAGCTACCTCCAATTCCGTGCACATTCATTTTTGCTAATCTTGTGTGTGGAACCATCTGATCCTGGAGATTTGTTTATTTTAAGTCCCATTGCCATTTCTTAACACATTAAATCCAATGAGTTACTCAGTGACATTTTTAGCTGCATTTGTACAGCTTGTATTTTTTGAGTTCTGTACTTCATGTTATGCTGAATTCTTCAATTGTTTCAAAATGTCACTTGGGCAAGCCTGATAGAATGGCAGAGCACAGTAGCTGTATTCCATGAAAACTTTCTGTAAAACGTGGACATTTTGGGCGTAGTCAAGATTCTAGATTTTGTGTTTATGTTGGCTTCAGTGCTCCAAAAAAAATTACATCTGGAAAAATGAGTCGTTGAGTATATTCAAGGCTGAGATTGATAGATTTTGGGGATCGGGTGGGAAAGTGAAGTTGAGGTCAAAGATCCGCCATGATCGTATTGAATGGCGGAGCAGGCTCAAGGATCACATGGCCTACTCCTGTTGCTAATTATGTTATTAAGTATAGTTCAACTCTCCTTTTAAAGACTTTAGGAACTTTGCTTTACAGACTACTGGCACATAGAGGTATGCTACCTTTTTTTATAAAGCCTTTGGATTCAGGAAAAACTCCCCTTATCTCAAACTAAGTTCTTACTGCAATTCAAATGCTTATGGTTTTTAAAAAAAAAAACATGTCCCTTACAGCTGATTTGAGTGCCATTAGCAATTTTCCCCAGGCATCTTATTGGCTTGCACATCCTTGACAACATTGTCGAGAAGAAAGCTGCCTAAAAGACTGTATTCTCGCCCCTGATTGCATCCCTATCCCTGCCTGCACACTCAACCTGAGCCCAGTGTCTAACTTTAGCATCCTGTTTAACCCTGAGCTGAGCTTGTAACATGTGTTCTTGCCACAGCCAAACCTACCTTCTGAAAATTGCCTCCCTCAGTGTCTCGATGACCCTTGCTGCCATTGAAACTCAGCTGTGTCTTTGTCATCTCCCCACTTGACTTCTCCAGTGCTCTCATTACCTTCTACGCTTTCCCATCGCATACTCCAAATTGTCCAATTCTGTCGCTCACATTCTATCCACTAAGTCCTGCTCATCAATCACCCATGGCCTTGTCCTCCACTGACTTGCCATCCCCCAACACATCTGTTACAAAATATTTTTCATTGTGAACAGATCCCTCCTTGGCTTTGTGCACTCTACTGTGCAACTTTCTTCAACCCCACACCTCAGTTTGCAGCCTTCACTATTGCTACCCTGGTTCACTTTGTTCCTAAATAGTGACTAAAAGTCGACATCCCAAGGACCGGATGCCCTACATCCTAGAGTTTTGAAAGAGGTGGCCATTGGAGTAGTGGATGCATTGGTTGTCATCATCCCAAATTCTATAGATTCTGGAACGGTTCCTGCAGATTGGAGGAGAGCAAATGTAACCCCGCTATTTAAGAAAGGAGGGAGAGAGAAAACGGGGAACTACAGACCTGTTAGCCCCACATCAGTAGTTGGGAAAATGCTGGAATCTTATAAAGGATGCAATAACTGGGCACTTAGAAACTAATAAGATTGGGCAGAGTCAACATGGATTTATGAAAGAGAAATCCTGTTTGACAAACCTATTGGAGTTCTTTGAGGATTTAACTAGTGGCGTAGACAAAGGGGAACAGGTAAATGTGGTGTATCTGGATTTTCAGAAGGCCTTCGATAAGGTCCCACACAAGAGGTTGGTGAACAAAATTAGGGCACATGGAATTGGGGGTAATATACTAGCATGGATTGAGAATTGGTTAACAGACAGAAAACAGAGTAGGGATAAACGCATCCTTTTCAGGATGGCAGGCTGTGACTAGTGGGATAGCGCAAGGATCGGTACTTGGGCCCCAGCTATTCACAATCCATGTTAATGATTTGGATGAGGGGACTAAATGTAGCATTTCCAAATTTGCTGCTGATACAAAGCTTGGTGGCAGTGTCAGTTGCGAAGAGGATGTGAAGAGGCTTCAAGGGGATCTTGACCGGCTCAGTGAGTGGGCGAGAACATGGCAGATGGATTATAATGTGGATAAATGTGAAGTTATCCACTTTGTTAGGAAAAAACCAAAGGCAGAGTAGTTCCTAAACAGTGAAAGATTGGGGAATGCAGATGTTCAGAGGGACCTGGGTGTCCTTGTACATGAGTCACTGAAAGTGAATGTGCAGGTGCAGCAAACCATTAGGAATGGTATGCTGCCCTTCATTACAAGAGGATTTGAGTACAGGAGTAAAGAAGTCTTACTCCAATTATACAGGGCATTGGTGAGACCACACCTGGAGTACTGTGTACAATTTTGGTCTCCTTACCATAGAGGGAGTGTAACGAAGGTTCACAAGATTGATTCCTGGGATGGCGGGACTGTCGTATGACAAGAGATTGAGTAAACTAGGCCTGTATCCTCTTGAATTCAGAAGAATGAGAGGGGATCTCATTGAAGCATACAAAATTAGTACAGGGCTTGATAGGATGGATGCTGGGAGAATGTTTTCCTTAGCTGGGGAGCCTAGAACCAGGGGCCACAGCCTCAGGATAAAGGGTAGGCCATTCAGGACTGAGATGGGGAGAAGAAATGTCTTCACACAGAGGGTGGTGAATCTTTGGAATTCTCTACCCCAGAGGGCTGTGGAGGCTCAGTCATTGGTTATATTCAAAACAGAAGTTGATAGATTTATGACTAGTAAGGGCATCAAAGGATATGGCGATGGATGAATGGAATTGAGGCAAAAAATCAGCCATGATCTCATTGAATGGCGGAGCAGGCTTGAAGGGCTGAATGGCCTACTCCTATTTCTTGCGTTCCCGTCTCCGTTTCCTGGTACATATTACATAGCCAAAGTCTTGGCTGAAAAGGATAACACATGGAAGCAGAGTTCTATTTTTGCCTTAAATGGAAAATTTTCTTTGTCCATCCAAAGCTATATATCAGTGTGTCTTTAATTGAATGAGACAGTCCAGAGTGTCTTTCTTTTGGTGTTTGAGGCAGCCAAATTCACTGTTCAGAGAATGTCCACAGTTCAGACAAGAGCTGAGCTGGCTACAGGAGAGCAGACAAGTTGTTTGATATCCAAGTTAGCCAGTATACTTGCAATTGGTTCAAAGGAGGATAGTTGAATTATTGATTCTTTGAAAGACAATGAGTATTTGTACTCCAATCTCCAGCCACAGTTAAACATAGAGAATGGCTTTTCTGATGATCAACTGTCAAAAACTAATGAACCCACCAAACGGCTGGAGAAGTAGATTTCAATCTCAAGTGTCAGAAATGGTTAATGGGGCCTAGTGGGCTCCCCGGTGCAAAATACTGTGGTGAAAGACCTGGCGTGCTATCCAATTCATGTCCTACAGGTTGCAAGTTTCTGTGCATAGGAGATGCAAGGCTGCAATAGACATAGAAACATAGAAGATAGGAGCAGGAGTAGGCCATTCTATGCGATCATGGCTGATGATCCAAATTTAGTACCCTGTCCCTGCTTTCTCCCCATACCCCTTGATCCCTTTAGCCTTAAGAAATATATCCAACTCCTTCTTGAATATATTTCATGAATTGGCCTCTACTGCCTTCTGTGGTAGAGAATTCCACAGGTTCACCACTCTCTGGGTGAAGAAATTCCTCCTCATTTCTGTCCTAAATGGCTTACCCCTTATCCTTAGACTGTGACCCCTGGTTCTGGATTCCCCAACCATCAGGAACATTCTCCCTGCATCTAGTCTGTCCAGTCCTGCCAGAATTTTATAAGTTTCAATGAGATCCGCTCTCATTCTTCTAAACTCCAGCGAGTATAAGCCCAATCGACCCAATCTCTCCTCATGCGTCATTCCTGCCATCCCAGGTATTAGCCTCGTGAATCTTCGCTGAACTCCTTCCGTGGCAAGAATATCCTTCCTCAGATAAGGCAGCCAAAACTGCACACAATACTCCAGATGTGGTCTCGCCAAGGCCCTGTACAACTGCAGCAAGACATCCTTGCTCCTGTACTCAAACCCTCTCGCTATGAAGGCCAACATACCATTTGCCTTCTTAACTGCCTGCTGCACCTGCATGCTTACTTTCAGCGACTGGTGCACAAGGACACCCAGGTCTCATTGCACTTCCCCTTCTCCCAATCTATTGCCATTCAGATAATCTGCCTTCCTGTTTTTGACACCAAAGTGGATAACCTCACATTTATCCACGTTATATTGCATCTGCCATGCTTCTGCCCAATCACCCAACCTGTCCAAATCATCCTGTAGTTTCTCGGCATCCTCCTCATAGCACACACGCCCACCCAGCTTTGTGTCGTCTGCAAATTTGGAGATATTACATGTCTTGTCTAGATCATTAATATATATTGTGAATAGCTGGGGTCCAAGGACCAATCCTGGCGGTACCCCACTAGTCACTGCCTGCCACTCGGAAAAAGAGCCGTTTATTCCAACTCTTTGCTTTCTGTCTGCCAACCAGTTCTCTATCCAAGTCAGTGCCTTGGCCCCAATCCCATGTGCCTTAACTTTACACGCTAATCTCTTATGTGGGACCTTATCGAAAGCCTTCTGAAAGTCCAAATACACCACATCCACTGGTTCTCCCTTATCTATTTTACCAGTTACATCCTCAAAAAATTCCAGTAGATTAGTCAAGCACGATTTACCTTTTGTAAATCCATGTTGACTTTGTCCGATCTTGTCACTGTTTTCCAAGTGCTCTGCTATTGCATCTTTTATAATGGACTCTAGCATTTTCCCCACTACCGATGTCGGGCTTACCGGTCTGTAATTCCCCGTTTTCTCTCTACCACCTTTTTTGAATAGTGGGGTAACATTAGCTACCCTCCAATCCATGGGTACTGCTCCAGATTCCATTGAATGTTGGAAGATGATCAGCAATGCATCTACTATTTCTCGGGCCACTTCCTTAAGTACCCTAGGATGTAGATTATCAGGCCCTGGGGCTTTACCGGCCTTCAATCCCATCAATTTCCCTAACACCATTTCCCTACAAATACTGATTTCATTCAGTTTCTCCCTTTCATCAGACCCTATGTTCCCTGACATTTCTGGGAGGTTATTTGTGTCTTCCTTTGTGAAGACAGAACCAAAATATATATTTAATTGGTCTGCCATTTCTTTGTTCCCCATTATAAATTCCCCTGATTCTGACTGCAAGGGACCTATGCTTGATTTCACCAATCTTTTTCTCTTCACATATCGATAAAAGCTTGTACAGTCAGTTTTTATGTTCCTCGCAAGCTTACTCTCATATTCTATTTTCCCTTTCTTAATTAATCCCTTTGAACTGCTTTGTTGAATCCTAAACTGCTCCCAATCCTCTGGATTACTGCTTTTTCTGGCCAATTTATATGTCCTCTCCTTGGATCTTATGCTATCCCTAATTTCCCTCGTTAGCCACGGTTCAGTCACCTTTTTTGTTTTATTTTTATGCCAAACTGGGATGAACAAATTCTGTAGTTCATCCATGCGGTCTTTGAATGTTTGCCATTGCCTATCCACCGTTAACCCTTTGAGTGACATTCCCCAATCAATACTACCCAGTTCACTCCTCAGACCATCGTAGTTTCCTTTATTTAAATTGAGGACTCTAGTCTCTGAGTCAACTACTTAATTCTCCATCTTAATGAAGAATTCGATCATATTATGATCGCTCCGACCCAAGGGGCCTCATACAACAAGATTGCTAATTAATCCTTTCTCGTTACATAATACCCAGTCTAAGATGGCCTGATCTCTGGTTGGTTCCTCGACATATTGGTCCAGGAAACCATCCCGTAAACACTCCAGGAATTCCTCCTCCACAGTATTGTTACTAATTTGGTTAGCCCAATCTATATGTAGATTAAAGTCACCCATGATGACTGCTGTGCCCTTTTTGCACGCTTCTCTAATTTCCCTTTTAATGCCATCCCCGACCTCTGCATTACTGTTTGGAGGTCTAGATACCACTCCCACTAACGTTTTCTGCCCCTTGGTATTTCTCCGTTCTACCCATACAAATTCCACATCAGAGCTAATATCCTTCCTTACAATTGTGTTAATCCCCTCTTTAGCCAGTAATGCTACCCCACCTCCCTTTTTGCCTATCTTTCCTGAATATTGAATACCCCTGGATGTTGAGTTCCCAGCCTTCGCCACCCTGGAAATTGCCACTTTTTTCTTTTAATGTGTGTGTGCTCCAAAATCTGAGTATAAAGAAACAGCTGCAAGAGAATTAAAGGCAGTAATCCAATTTTCTTAATTTTTTTGGGGGGGTGTGTGAATGAAAAAAACCTGAACTTGGAACTTGACAAGAATCTACCTTGTTAGGCTGGCCTTCCAAATTTTGTCCATGTTTCTTCCCTCCTCTCTCGAAGGCACTAAAACCTGCTGGTGTCCAATGTTGTTTGCTGAAATACTGCCAACACCCAAGAGGCCATTCTTTGTGTGACCGTGGACAGTGAATTTTGGCTAGCTATTTGACTCTGGGCATTATAGAAGAGTGCAATCCTGTCTTATCTGAAGCCTGTACACATGCACTTCTAGTGGGTCACTGTATGATCAGGATCAATAATTCTGAAGCTTTTTATTCTCTTCCCTAGTCACAGGTATTGGGACCAATTGCAGTGCCCCAGTTGCTATTTTTGCTGCAATCAGCCAATTCAGCACAGATCCAGGAATCAAACGTTTTACCCTCTGGCCTGTGTGGCTTAGTGCAGCATTGACAAGTGCCTTTACAAACTCGTCTGTGGGGAATTTGTTATGCTAGTTATTCAGTGTGGTTCAATCCATTGGGCCTGATGCAGGATATGAATTTCTTCTTGTGGAGATCTGGCTGGGGTGGGGGGTGTGGGCGAGGGTGAAAATTTTGCATTCACACATAGGAAGTTGTGGATGCATTGCTGAGAAAAATGTTGATTTAGTTCGTGTGCAACTACAGCTATAAAATATAGTTACCTGGTGTAGAGATGTACGGTTTTAGTTTGGATGAATTTGGTGTATTGAGCATTGGCAGGAAACTAAACATAACTGATTTATGTAAGTTTTTTTATATCTTTAAAATGAATTAAAATTTAGAAATGGCTTCCTTTCAGACTTCAGTGGTATTCTTCTGGCTTGGTGATTACATAATATACATAATTTCTTGTCTGGTATCTTTTGAAGGCTTCATGTCAAAGTGTGGCCTCTGAATCATTGCATCTGAGGTCTTAATTTTGGATGTCAATAGTCTGTAGGGTTAAAAACAGTGGTTGGTTGAAGTGAGGACTATTTGTTAAATTACTAGTAAATGTCCAATTGACAAAACATGAATGAAGTCACAGCAGTTTGCTTCAGTCACGAAGTACCAGTGAGGGATGGTTACGCAGCAATCCAATTGCCCAATTTTTTTCCTTGGTTACCAATTCTAACCTGGGAAATAACAAACATCCAATAAACAGACTCAATATTTAGAACTTTGATTTGCCATCTTTTTCATCGACATTGATTTGTACCAATTTAAGTAACGCTTACAAGAAATTCGCATAAAACTAAACAATTCAGGCTAACGTGCTTGTTCCTAAAGTTGCTTGGACAGTGTAATGTATATCAAACTTTTTCTCGCAGAGGACTACTACCATCTTGGGAGCCTAGGGCTCAATCTAGAGTGTTTGATTAGAGCTTCACTTAATTGGCTGCAGGGCTCCAGAGTGTAATCTGAGGTTCCCTTCTGCGTTTATAAAAAAAAAAAAAAAAAAAAACACCACCACACGTTTAACAGCAAGATTGTCCTTTCATAGTGTACAGAGAGACTTGCTGTTTGTAAGCTCCCCTGTCTAGAAATGGAAAAATACTCATGACTGATGGCACTGAAGTTCAGAGACCATTATTAGTGCTATGAAGCAGACAAGATTTTTGTTCTTGTTATATTTGACCCTGAAATGAGCTTCCAACCACACATACGCGGCATAACAAAGACCACCTACTTCCACCTCCGTAACATCGCACGTCTCCGCCCTTGCCTCAGCTCATCTGCTGCTGCAACCCTGATTCCTGCCTTTGTTACCTGTTGACTATTCCAATGCACTCCTGGCTGACCCCCCACATTCCACCCTACGTAAACTTGGTCATGCAAAACTCGGCTGCCCGTGTCCTAATTCGCACCAAGTCCCGTTTGCCCATCACCCATGCTCACTGACCTACATTGACTCCCGGTTAAGCAGCGCCTCGATTTCAAAATTCTCATCCTTGTTTTCAAATCTCTCCATGGCTTTGCCCCATCCTATCTCTGTAATCTCCTTCAGCCCCACAACCCCTTGAGATATCTGCACTCCTCTAATTCTGCCCTCTTGAGCATCCCTGATTATAATCGCTCAACCTTTGGTGGCCGTGCCTTCTGTTGCCTAGGCCCGAAGCTCTGGAATTCCCTGCCTAAACCTCTCCACCTTGCTACCTCTCCTTCCTCTTTTAGTCATAGAGTCAGAGTTTTACAGCGCAGAAAGAGGCCCTTCGGCCCATCGTGTCTGCGCCGTCCATCAATCCCTGTCCAGTCTAATCCCATTTTCCAGCATTTGGTCCATAGCCTTGTATGCAATGGCATTTCAAGTGCTCATCCAAATGCTTCTTGAATGTTGAGGGTTCCTGCCTCTACCACCCTTTCAGGCAGTGAGTTCCAGCTTCCAACCACCCTCTGGGTGAAAAAGTTCCTCCTCAAATCCCCTCTAAATCTCCTGCCCCTTACCCTGAATCTGTGCCCCCTTGTTATTGACCCCCCTACTAAAGGGGAAAAGTTCCTCTTTATCTACCCTATCTATGCCCCTCATCATTTTGTACACCTCAATCAGGTCCTCCCTCAGCCTTCTTTGCTCCAAGGAAAACAACCCCAGCCTGTTTAGTCTTTCTTCATAGCTGAGGCGCTCCATCCCAGGTAACATCCTGGTGAATCTTCTCTGCACCCTCTCCAAAGCAATCACATCCTTCCTATAGTGAGGCGACCAGAACTGTACACAGTACTCCAGCTGTGGCCTCACCAGCGTTTTGTACAGCTCCATCATAACCTCCCTGCTCTTGCCTTCATTAGCCGAGGCATAGAATATAAGTATCCCATATGCCTTTTTAACCACCTTATCTACCTGTTCCGCTGCCTTCAGGGATCTATGTACACCAAGGTCCCTCTGACCCTCTGTACTTCCTAGGGTCCTAACACTCATTGTGTATTCCCTTGCCTTATTTGTCCGTCCAAAATGCATCACCTCGCACTTTTCAGGGTTAAATTCCATTTGCCACTTTTCCGCCCATCTGACCAACCCGTTTATATCGTCCTGTAGCCTGAGGCTTTCCTCGCAATTTACCACCCCACCTATTTTCGTGTCATCTGCGAACTTACTGATCATACCTTTTACATTCTCATCCAAATCATTTATGTAGATCACAAACAGCAAGGGACCCAGCACCGATCCCTGAGGTACCCCACTGGACACAGGCTTCCAGTCACAAAAGCAACCTTCGACCATCACCCTCTGCCTCCTGCCACTCAGCCAGTTTAGGATCCAACGCGCCAAGGCACCCTGGATCCCATGGGCTCTTACCTTCTTGACCAGTCTCCTATGCGGGACTTCGTCAAAAGCTTTACTGAAGTCCATGTAAACCACATCCACAGCATTTCCCTCATCCACACACCTAGTCACCCCCTCTCAAAATTCAATCAGATTGGTCAGACGTGATTTACCCCTGACAAAGCCATGCTGACTATCCCTGATTAACCCTTGCCTCTCCAAGTGGAGACTAATTTTGTCCCTCAGAATTTTTTCCAATAATTTCCCTACCACAGATGTTAGGCTCACTGGCCTGTAATTCCCTGGTTTATCCCTGCTACCCTTCTTGAATAATGGTACTACGTTAGCTGTTCTCCAGTCTTCTGGTACATCCCCTGTGGCCAGAGAGGTTCTGAAAATTTGTGTCAGAGCCCCTGCAATCTCCTCCTTTGCCTCGCACAACAGCCTGGGATACATCTTGTCCGGGCCTGGGGATTTATCCACTTTTTGGCCTGCTAAAACCGCTAGTACCTCCTCCCTCTCGATGCTAATATGTTCAAGTATGTCACAGTCCCCTTGCCCGATTTCTATGTCTACATCGTCTTTCTCCATAGTGAACACAGATGCAAAAAATTCATTTAAAACCCCACCTACTTCATCTGGCTCTACACACAGATTGCCACTTTGGTCCCTAATGGGCCCTACCCTTTCCCTGGTTATCCTCTTGCCCTTAATATACTTATAAAACATCTTAGGATTTTCCTTTATTTTGCTCGCCAGTGTTATTTCATGGCCCCTCCTCGCCCTCCTAATTTCTTTTTTAAGTATGCCCCTGCACTTTTTATACTCCTCTAGGGCTTCTTCCGTCTTTAGTCTTTTGTAACTGCCAAAAGCCCCCCTTTTATTTCTAATGCATTTTTGTATATCCCTTGTCATCCAAGGTTCCCTTTGCTTGTTGGTCCCACCCTTGACCTTTACAGGAACATGTTGGTGCTGTACTCTCTCTATTTCCCTTCTGAAAGTCTCCCACTGTTTTGATGTGGATTTTCCTATAAGTAACTGCTCCCAGTCCACTTTGGCCAGATCCTGCCTTATCATATTAAAATCGGCCTTCCCCCAATTTAGAACCCTTATTTCCGGGCCGTCTTTGTCTTTTTCCATGACCACCTTAAATCTCACCGAATTATGGTCACTGTCTCCAAAATGCTCTCCTACTGACACTTCCACCACTTGCCCGGCTACATTCCCCAGAATTAGGTCCAGTACCGCCCCCTCTCTTGTAGGACTTTCTACATGTTGGCTCAAAAAGCTCTCCTGGATGCACTTTAAGAATTCTGCACCCTCTAAGCCTTTCACACTCTGACTATCCCAATTTATATTGGGGAAGTTGAAATCCCCCACTATTATTACCCTATTATTTTCGCACTTCTGAGATTTGCCTACATATCTGTTTCTCTATCTCCCCCTGACTGTTTGGGGGCCTATAGTACACTCCCAGCAAAGTGCTTGCCCCCTTTTTGTTTTTAAGTTCTACCCATATGGCCTCATTAGAGGAACCCGCTAATATATCGTCCCTCCTTACAGCAGTAATTGACTCCTTAATTAATATTGCAACACCCCCTCCCCTTTTACACCCCCCTCTGTCTCGCCTGAAGATTCTATGCCCCGGAATATTGAGCTGCCAGTCCTGACCCTCCCTCAACCATGTCTCCGTGATAGCAACAATATCGTACTCCCATGTGTTCAACAACAACTTCAGTTCATCCACCTTATTTGCAAGACTCCTTGCATTAAAATAAATGCCTTCCAGCCCTGCCATATTCCCTTTTGCCTTCACATATTTGCTCTGCCTTCCCAGCTGACTTGTTTTTTCCTCTGTATTTGGCTGTAAATCACCCCCTACTATAGCTCCACTCTGTACCCCATCCCCCTGCCAAGTTAGTTTAAACCCCCCCCCCCCCCCCCCCCAGCAGTGCTAGCAAACCTCCCCGCAAGGATATTGGTTCCCCTCCTCTGGTTCAGGTGTAAACCGTCTGACTTGTACAAGTCCCACCTTTCCCAGAAGCAGACCCAGTGATCCAGGAAACGAAAGCCCTCCCCCCTGCACCATCCCTTTAGCCACGCATTCATCTGTTCTATCTTCCTATTCCTATACCCACTAGCACGTGGCACCGGGAGTAATCCAGAGATTACAACCTTTGAGGTCCTGCTCTTTAATCCTTCACCTAGCTCCCTAAATTCTTGCTGCAGGACCTCATCCCTCTTTTTACCTATGTCGTTGGTACCAATGGATGTTTTACTATGTTAAAGGCGCTATATAAATATATAAGTTGTATCAAAACTGTATAAAATAAACTTTATCTGGGGTAATTTAGACAGTAAAATGATCAAATAAACTACATACAAGAGGGTTTTTTTTTTAAAGCAGCTTTGTGTTTCACTTTGAGACTGCTTCTTGCCATTCCCTTGGCCCCACACCTTTCCAGAATAACAGTCATTTTTTTTTTAACTCCCAGTATGCAGGCCTAAGCACCTGTGGCCTGTGTGCAAGCTCTCCCTGCAGTCTTGTAAACTTGAAGAGAAATGGAACATAGTGCTACTTCACTCCCATCCCCTATACCACTTCATTGGACAAGAATTATGTGTCCATATGATCCTGAATGACCCCCCCCCCCGCCCCCAAATGCTTCTTCCAAGAGCAGGCTGTTTCACCCCATGTCACATGTACTGAATAATTGATAGTATGTGTGTGAAGGGAACAAATTTTATTCATTTAGTGAGTAAGGAAAAATGACATTTTTCACTGTCTTTGAGCACATCAATGCCAAGGAACCTTTTTTTTTATTCATGGAATATGGGCGTTTATTGCCCATCCCTAATTTCCCTTGAGAAGGTGGTGGTGAGCCGCTGGCTTTAACCGCTGCAGTCGGTGAGGTGAAGGTAATCCCCTGGTGCTGTTAAATAGGGAGTTCCAGGATTTTGACCAGGCGACGTTGAAGGAACGAGGATATATTTGCAAGTTGGGATGGTGTGTGACTTGGAGGGGTGGTGCTCCCATGCATCTGTTGTCCTTGTCCTTCTTGGTGGTTGAGGGTTTGGGAGATGCTATCAAAGAAACCTTGGTGAGTTGCTGCAATACATCTTGTAGATAGTATACACTGCAGACACGATACACCTTGATGTATTCATGCACTCTTCCTACATGTGGTGACTTCATACATGGGGGAGTTAGTATTCCAAGCTTATGGCTCATCTTAAATTTAATATTGTGCTTTCTGTGACTTGCTTTTTGCATTAAAGATACTTTGGTGGATTTGCCTAAGGTTTTCAAGGACCAAAGTTCAACATAATGTCAAGTGCATCAGGCAGGATTGTTGAATAAATATTTCCGTATGTTTGTAGGGTACAAATTTTACCAAAGATTTCAAAGCAGGTTTGCATTTGGTTATCATGCTGCAGTAAATGTTTTTTTTGTCTGAAGTTTCAATTTTCTTTCCAGTTTCTCCCCACTTGTGAAGACGTTATCTCCTTGGGGTATAGTTCTGTGAGAGCCAGTCACACTGCAGTAAAGTAAGATCCTTGTGCTCATTTTGCACTTTTCATATCCCTCCGGACTGCCCAAAGTGCTTCACAGCCGATGAATTACTCCTGACATGTTGATACACTTACTTTATTGGCCCACTTGTCAGCCAATTTGTGTGCAGCAAGCTCCCATAAATGGCAATAAGATTGATCAGTTAGTCTGCTGTTGGTGTTAGTTGATGCATGAATATTGGTGAGAATACTGAGAATTCAATACCCTACTTTGAATAGGTGTCCATTTGAACAGGCAGAAGAAACCTTGAGTTAGTGTCTTATCTGACAATGCAGCACTCCTTCACTGCTGCACTGATGTGTCAACCTAGAGGTGTATGCTCCAGTTCTGGTTTGACTCCAGAGCCTTCTGATTTCAGGCAAGTGTGCTAGCCGTGAGCCAAGCTGATGGTTGGATCAGTAGGAGCACACTTGCCTCTGAAGTGGCTGAGAGTCAGCAGGATATTCACCTGTAGAGGTTTCAGAGCTGAACCTTGTCTTGTCTGCCCCAGAAAACAGCACATGGGCAGTTCTCGATGGTCATCAGGTACACAAACTGAATTGGACTTCCCAATTCTGAACATGGGTGCTAAGAGCAATTGTAATGCTCTGACTGCTGCCCAGCTGAGCTCGGCTTACTGTTCCTTAGCCACTGACTCAGTCCCTCTTCCTGGCCAGAGTCCGAGGCTAAACCAGTTTATTGCAACCTTGGTGTCCTATTTGACTACTTGGTTCCATCTCTGCAGCATTATCTGCCTCTGCCCTTGCCTCAGCTGCTCTGCTGCTGAAACCCTCATCCATGCCTTTTGTAACCTCCTAGACTTGAATATTCCAATACTCTCCTGGACAGCTTCCCATCTTGCACCTTCATAAACTTGAACTCATCCAAAACTCTGCTGCCTTTACCCTAATTCGCACCAAGTCCTGTTCCTCCATCACCTCTGCTCGCTGACCTACATCGGCTCCTGGTCGAGCAACACCTTGATTTTTAAAATTCTCATCCTTGTTTTCAAACCCCTCCATGGCCTCTCCCCATCCTATCTCTGTAACCTCCTCTTGCCTTACAACCCTCAGCTTTGCACTCCTCCAATTCTGGCCTCGCGCATACCCAGTTTTCATCGATCGACCATTGGCAGTTGTGCCTTCATCTTCCTAGGCCACAAGCTCTGGAATTCCCTCCCTCAGCCCCTCTTTATTAAGGCGCTCCTTAAAACCTACTTCACTTCTCCTAATCTCCTTATGTGGCTCTGTCACACTTGGTTTGATAACACCTGTGAAGTACCTTGAGATGTTTTACCATGTTAAAAGGTGCTATATAAATAAACGTTGAACAGATTGGGAGCTGAACTTGTGGCCTTGCTGTCAGTATGGCTCATTTTTCTCACTGGGTAAACTCAGCCATCAAAGGAGCTGTTCCTCCTGCTTTATTTGCCAGTGCATTGGATAATGTTGTTTGACCATGGAGCATGTTGGTTATCAAGTATTTAACTGTTACTGCTTCACACTAGTATTTGAAATTTTAATTCAACTGTACCCTTCAGGAAGCTGGTAGTTTCGTTAACGATTTATTCCTGTGAGCTGCAGTAGAGCTGATCATGCCTTATATCCATATGCTCTTCTGCAGTGACTTGCATTAGTGATAAAAAGACGAGCACCAAAAGCATTGTGTTGCTGTGATTTTCTGAAGATTCTGCTTAACTCTAGTCTGCCTAGTGTTGTAATGTTTGGAAATGTTTAGGGCGTTCTTGTTTTTTTTAAACTTAGCTTGATATTTTGAACGTTTAATCCTTTCCACTTTTTAAATGGTAACGAATAGTAAAAAAACAACCATGTTGCCAATATTATTCTTGATGCACATCCACAAATGGTTATTGAGATTACTTTTTGGTAGCACTTGCATATCCATAAGGTTCTTTGAACTCCCTCAATGAAATTAAGGCACACTTGAATATTGAAAAATACTCCATGCAAGTTGAAGTCCATCTGATATCAACTATTTCTGTGCATTGAGTGTTTTTGGAGGACACTGGTTACTGAACCTCATTACACTTGATTTTAATATGGAATTGAATCTAATTAATTTTGAGTTAAAATTTTGCATTTGCACACTCAATGCTCAAATATTAAAGCGCATTTATCATTCTGTATCAACTAGGATCTTTTACAAAAGTGATGAGCAACGATCTTTAATGCCGATCCGTCCCTTCAATTAGTTGGATTCAGGTGCGATTGAGGTTAACTTGGAGCATGTTGACCATGTTTGCTGGCTAGACTGAAAGTGGAGAATCGCAATGTGTGCTTTTAACACTGTTCCAGATGCTCTATACTTGTTTCACTTTTTTAATTCACAAACACAATGGTAGAATAATTATAAGCAGAAATATTTTTCTTTCTCATCTTAGGGTTTTGTACGAGGGGAAGGAACGTCTAATTCCAGGCTGTGAAATCTTGCAAGCAACTCCTTTTGGCCGTTGTGCCAATGTTAACAACAGTTCAGCCACCTCTCAGAGAATCTTCATTACCCATCGGAGGGCTCCGTTGAACAGACCTCAGAATTCTTTGGCTGTGACAGACATCTGTGTTATTGTTACCAGTAAAGGAGAAACTCCACCCCACACTTTCTGCAAAGTAGATAAGAACTTAAACTGTGGCATGGTAAGGATAATCTTTGCAGTTTTCTGCATTATGGTATCTGAAACAGTAATGAAAAAGATGCAGTACTTATTTCATGGCAATGTGTTTTGCAGATTAACTATCTGACGATCTTCCAAACAGAACTTCAATGATTTGGTTACTGTTTTGTACTGTACCTTTGCTTTTGTTGGAGAACCTTGTATTTAAATACAATTTTCTTTTTACAGTGGAAGGAAGTGTAATGTCTCCGTCAGACTTTAAGCTGCATAGGAGGTTGTAGGTATAAACTAGAATTCCACTAGTTTCTGACATGTAATGTCTTTTTAAAAATAAACTCAGTACTTGTATTTTTAGCTTAAAGCATTCAGGCTGTAATCTGCAAGTGTAATGCAAGTGTAGTTTTCCTGAAGTCTAAAACAAACCTGATTTAAAAACCACATTGTGTATTTAGTTCTGTCACAGGAATACTCTAATACAGGAAACTCTTTCTTATCCGGGACCGGCGTGGTGCCGGTTGATCAAAGTCCGGATTACGGAGAGGTATACTTACCAAGATACGAGAGCCCCGTACACGGCCACAGGTGCAGGAGCCCGATTACACTGCACTTGTGCAGGAGTCCCGGTTACACAGCCACAGATCCAGGAGTCCCTGTTGCACGGCCACTAGTATATAGTAAAACTTACCTGAACCTAATCCTGAATTTTGTCGGTTAAGAGAGTTTCCTGTAATGGGCTTTTACACAATATTTGAAGATGTCACTGCCAGTAAATATCTTCCACATTTTGTAAGGGTGTGTCAAAGTTCGAGCAAGACTCAGACACACAGTAACTGGCAAACCATACTTTTTTTTACTTGTTACAAGGGAAGAGCAGTACAATCAAAGGTCGATACTACAACTTCAACGAACGCTTACAAGAGGCTCATATTTATACATTGGAGTAAACAAGTTCCAGATAATATGTGGATAGTACATCATTGGTTTAGCAACACACATTTCTCAAAAAACAACTTGCATTAAACAAAGCCTATTCTTTCAATTCCGCTTCTTATCTCTACCAGTCGGACCATCTGAATCACAAGTTCCTGTCTTGTCTTACTGCAGCGTATGCCTTTGAGGTGCCGAATCGCGATTGGATGCCGTACAATAGCTAGTTAACCATATCCTGCAATGATTCAATCTTCCATCTAGCAGTCAAGCCCTCGTGACCTTTATTGTTCTTTAATACTAAACCACAGGTCAAAGAGCAGGTGTCCCTCTTCCTTCTTATTGAGTTTGCATTTATTATTGCTATGCTTGCATTTTGCGAAGCTGAAGTTCCTCTTTGCTCCCTTTCCGAAATGCAATTCATTCCTTATGCAAAGCCATTTTGTTAGCCAGTTCGTTGGCCATTTTATTTACACTTCCACAGGTGACATCACATTCTAATTAATGGAACTATTTTACTTTTGAACATTCTCTTCATTCTAAACCCACATCGCAGTATAATAGCTTAGTTAGCATTTGCAAATGAGCAAGCACACAGTAGGTTCAACTTGCTTTATAAAACAAAGCATTCTGTTAAATCCATTGGGCTCTCCTGTGATTAATCTTGTGCAGCAAAGGCCACTCCCATAAATAAGCTCTTGCTCTCGACAAACAAGATTGTAACCATACATGCACACGAAGTCAAACAAAGTCTTATTGCTGTATTTCACATAATGGATATGACTAAACTTATTCTTCCAATCAGACGACGATTTAGGCTATATATTAGGGTACTTGCTTATTTAAAGTCACCGTTGTGATAATACATCAGCATGTACTTTTTCATAAACTTGTTTTTTTTGTCTCCTCAAGACAAAATGAACTGACGTGACACTGCTAATTCTACTGATAATACTAAGCCAGATCAACATCTGTAACACAAAATTTATACATGGGGTCTTGTATGCCCGCTATGGGCACTCTTTCACCAAATGTACATGAACTGCAGCCCAGTGGTATGAGCAGAATTGGGAGCATGTTGCCTGGGATATACCTGTTGTACGCTTTTAAACGGATAAATTTTCCTTTCTTTAATGTGGATGTATTTAAACTGACTGCTCCTTTTCCGGAGTAGTTTAAATGTGATGTAGATTGAGCATCTTATATTACTGTATGCTAGAATTGTATAAACAAAGGCTAGGCATTAAAGACTTTTTGGGTGTGGGGTGGGTGAAGTAAGCAAATTTGCAGCTATGAATAAATTATTGTATCCTGTAATTGTGAAGCCTAAAAAGATGAAGCTACTTTTTCAGCAATGGAAGTACTAGCTATTGTTGCTATAAACAGGAATCCTAAAACATAATGAACCTTGCTTGGAAACCTGTAGAAGTTTGTTCATTTACACAGAGCTGCTGCTGAGACCTTTGTACTGTACTGGTAATGTATTGTGGTGGTAGATAAGCAGAACAAAAAACTACAGAAGCTTCCTTTCTCTTGCCAAGCACGAGTTGGTTTTTTTGGGGGAACCTGTTTCTCTCCAACTGTTCTTTCACGAGCTGCAAACTTTAATATCAGTGGTATTGATTACAAGCAAAACTTGAATGCTAACTTGTTGAAACAATTTAACACTATATTGGATTTCTTTTCAACCAAACTGGGAAAATAATTCTAGTGTACCCCATTCCTCTCCATGTAGTTAAAACAAAACTGCTACCTGTTCACAAAGCTCTACATTAAACAGTTGATGCAATAAACGGGTTACTGTGGCAGTCCAGGAAAAGTTACTAGGAAGCATGTTTCTCAGCTCTCTCAAGGAGAGCTATCTGCTGATGTATTTGCGGAATGGTTCTCCTGCAGCTGTTTAAGCCAGAATGTTGGGTTTTCAGTAAACTGTTAGCAATTGATGCAGCGTGCAATTAGCCCTCACAGGTGGGAGAATAAATCCAAAAATTTATAGGAGCATTAGGACTGCATCTGTAGAGAGCGCGAAAGCTCCATTTATTTTATATTTGGATATTCTTCTAAACACAAGACTGTTGGTTTTTAAATGCTGTTACTGAAAAGCCAGATGCCAAAGCTTGAGCGGCCAGGGTAATAAATAAACAGGTAACCAGAGAAAACTAGAAAATAACTTCCTTACTTGTATATCATACAACTTACTACATTGCAGGAGTAAACCTTGGCGAAGTTTCCTTGCTGGAAAATCTGATTTGGGTTTGATAACTTTTTGATTAATAGTGGGCAATGCTGACGATTCTCCTCCATCTTGGGTTAATGAATATTGATAAACATGTTTTTAAGGAAGAAATTCTCCTGAGGGCAGGCTCATGAAGCAATTGCTTGTCCTTTTTATGCCTTGTGATGAGCACCATGATCAATAAGGATTTGGTATTGGTAACACTTTTTGAGGGCCGAAGATAATTTGATACGATAGAATTCTAGTGAAAAGCCTAAGTGTTGCTGACAGAATGTGACATAAGCATAGAAACAGTAAAAGTCTGTAATTTTTTTGTGATTAACTATCCTAAGGTGGAATAAGAATGAATGGTTTTCAAACTAAGCTGCACATGGTTCTGATTCTGAAATAACAACAGAAAATGCTGGAAAAACTCAGCAGGCCAGGCAACACCCGTGGAGAGAAAATAGAGTTCCTCCGAAACGTTGACTCTATTTTCTCTCCACGGATGTTGCCTGGCCTGCTGAGTTTTTCCAGCATTTTCTGTTGTTATTTCTGATTTTCAGCATCCGCAGTATTTTGCTATCGTTCTGATTCTGAATATAGTTTGGTTGATGTAACACAATTCAAATTGGGTATGGCACAGTAAAGCATAGACATAAATGATAAATAGTTGTGGGCCTTGCCTGGGACTTCAACTAATATTTTCCATAAACTATTTAAATTGCAAGCACTTCTTTCCCAACTCCAGCCCAAAAGTGAAAGGTGTGACCAACTGGTCAGTTTTAGCTTCATGTGTGTGATTTCAGAGGGCATGGATGTAGATTAGTGCAATGGGCAGACAGGTGGCAGTTGCAATTTTATGCAAAGAAGTGTGAAGTACAGCTTTTTGGGAGGAACAACAAGGAATAGGAACAAACATTAAATGCTGAATGATTTGAATAAATAGTGTTCAAATACTTAATTACGCAAGAGTGCAAGTTTGGGTAAATAATGCCATAAGGCATTTGGGGTTTTATAAATAGGCATAGAACATGAGCAGAGATATGATATATTTGTACACTGCCTGGGTTAGGCCACTTTTGGAGCACCTTGTGCAATTTTAGATGCTCCACTACAGAAAGGACATGAAATTTATAGTGTACAACCAGAATGATGTCATGTATGTGAAACCATATCTGTGTGCAGAGATTTGAGATACTGGGACTTTATCCACTGAAATAGCGACGGCTAAGACTCGATTTAGTAAAGGTTTTTAAAATTATGAAGGATCTTGAAGGTATATTTTTCCCTTGGTTAGGGAGTTGGTAACTAAGGGTCATCAATTTAAAGTTGTCACTGAGTGAGGAGAGGGGCTAGGAGCCATTTCATTTAAAGTTGGGGTGTGGAATGTTTGGATTTCAGTTGAAGCAGGGATGTTGCACAAAGGAAAAGTGGTCAATTATTTGGGGCAGAGAGAGAGAACAGGGTAGTGGGATTATTTTGGGTTGCTTTAGAAAACGCTGACAGACATGGTGGGTCTAAATGGCTGCCTCTGTTGTAAAATGTTATGGTTCTGCTATCAGTTGGGAAACTTCATGCTTCATAGACCACCTCTGATACCCAAATGGGGTCTTGATTTGATCTTGCACAAATTAATATACCCTCCTTTCGAACTTCCAGTTTTTTGATTTAAAATGTCACGGAATGATATGTTTGCTGTTTTAGTAGCATTAGGACGATCCAAATATCCAGGTTTGTTTAGCTTCATAATTTGGCATGCTGCTAATGTGTTATGCTGATTATACAGGTTTCCTCCCAAAGTTTGTATATTGTTTTCATTTAGGTCATGGATTTCTCCCTCACATCAGGTAGCAAAACCACTTGCACTGTGAATATGCCTATAGGGCTATACCATATTAAGTGGGCAACATCCAATCCATCGTCTGTCAACTAAGTTTTTCCATAGACTCCCAAGTACTTGGTAAGCTGGTATGCTTACTGTTCAATTATTTAAGGGGGCTGCGCCTCTATTTCTGGCTTCATTCAGTCCGAAGTTGCTGATCTTTGGCCACCCAGTGTGGAGGTGAGGATGGGCGTGTTGGAGGACCTTCTTGGGCCTGGACAGCATGGCCACCTACAGGTCCAAGAATAACATGGTCCGGTTGGGTTGGGGGGGGGGGGTCTCTTTGGCTGCCTGGTACACTTGAGGTCTTCTGTGACTGGTGGGCACTACAAGGACTGAAGTGTTTTGTGGACACCAGGAATAATGTAACAGTTTTTGTTTTTTGTTCAAATTTAGTCAAGAAAAAGAAGAAAAATGAGTTTGCTAGGTGACTTATGTATTCTGCAATGCTATGATCTTTGGTAGAAAACCCATCAGTTCAGTGAAAAGTTGTTTGGCTACTTGGAAAATGGTCTCTGATTTTCACCCTCAATTAACCTAAAGGAAAGCAGCTACCTAGACTAATTAATGAACAAGGTAGGAAATCCTTTTCCAGAGATAGCAATACTTGAGGCCTTTCTCCATTTGGATCCTTTATGCCAGAAGCACAGGAAGTTTCAGATTTCCGTGGCTCATCACTCTTCAACGCCAATTATCTAACAGCGTAACTCACGGAATAAAAACATTTTATATGAAAGCTGGTTGGGGCCCGACAAAATCTGCATGCAGATTTTGAAGGGAATCATAGATGATGGCTTTTTGTCTGTTTCACTTTTAGGTCGACTGTTCGCAACCTTGGTATCACATTTGACCCGGAGATGAGCTTCTGACCACACATCTGTGCCGTCACTAAGACTGCCTATATCCACCTCTGGAAAAGCACCCAACTCCGTCCCTGCCATAACTATTCTGCTGCTGAAACCCTCCTATCAGCCTTGCAGCCCTCGGAGATATTTGTGCTCCTCCAATTCTGGCCTCTGGAGCATCTTTGATTTTAATTGCTCCACAATTGGTGGGCATGTCTTCAGCTGCCAAGGCCTCCAGCTCTCTGAACCTCTCCACCTTTCTTCCTTTAAGACGCTCCTTAAAGCTACCTCTCTGACCAAGCTTTTGATCATCTGCCCTAATATCTCCTCCTGTGGCTCTCTGATTTTGTTTGATAACGCTCCTGTGAAGCGCCTTGTGACATTTTACTACATTAAAGGTGCTATAATAGTAGGAGTAGTAGTACACAAATCTTGAAAGAATCACTTAATATACAAGGCCAATTCTACTGTTGGTCACTGACAAAAATAGTGTTTTTTCTAGTATTGGCTTGGTATCTGACCCGTTAAACTCTTGTGTCTTGTGACTGAATTTAAAAGCCAGCTGTAGCCATAATCTTGTACTAAGCCTAACTCTCTCCAAGTGCTTGAAGTTTAGTTCAGTTGCCTGTAAAGCTTGAGGGAACAGCCTATGAATTGTCCCATTTAGGTGTACTATAGTTATTTTTGAATGTGGCTGACCATCTCAAGTCTTGGTAACTGTTTTTGGGAGCTGTAACTAGCTGTTGCAATCTTGAATAGTTTAAGATAACATCAACTTCTGTAGTGGTTAGAAATAGAAGACAAGAAATACTGCATATGTATATATAAAGTATATAAACTAATAGCTTTTATTTAGATTGTGACGTTTTATTGTTTTACCTTTTTGAGGAGCTGGATAGGAATATTTCTACTGTAAATAGATATTGTTTGTTTCATATTTTATACCTAATATTGGCTTAATAATTTAAACTTAAAACAAGGTCTGAAGTTGTGATACTTTGCTCATTCAATGACACAGGGGTCCGCTTGTTGAGATTAGCCAGTTCATTGATATTGGCTTATCTCTGGTCTTTCAGATAATCGGGATCGACTGCAAACAAATATGGTGGGAATATTGTGTTTAATCATAGTTTAAGACGGAATACAACACACTAGTTATACAGCGAAAACATACAACCGTGACCAGCATCTGGTACTGGTCCTGATCGGACAGACTGCTGGCGTGCGCGAACAGTTCTCCAGCTTATGGCCTTTCTTCCTCTCGTCCAGAACCTCCAAGAGTGTTAACTTGGGTCCGCATGTGTCCACTCGCGGAAGAGTGTTAAACCAGCCCCACTCTTGGATGGCTCTCCCCTTTACCGTCTGTGCCAAGAGCTTTTCAAGTCTTTCTCGTACCCTTTTTTAGGGGTAGGCCTGATGTAAAATATGGACTGGACCATTTAACCTGTAAGGGCTCTTTCTAAACCAAGGTGTCCAATGGCACGTCGAGTTCTTTATTTCAACTTTGAGCGAAAGATCTTCCCTCCAGGAGGGGTCTTCATTATCATTACACATGCTTTTACGTTTTGAAGGCCTACCCATCAACATTTCTTTTATCTCCCTTGTCCTGTCCTCCCTAGTTTGGAGTCAGACATGCCATTCTTGGCTATCAGATGTCCGTAACTGCTTGTTATCAGTTATTTATGTTCATGCTGTTCATGCAGCTTTAGCTATGCAAAACTAACTCTCATTATCAGACTATTGCACCATGGAATGAATCATTAAATTCCCAAAGATATCTTTTATTTTATTCTTATACACTGGTTAACTTAAGCATTTTAAAGCAGTTTTGTTAAACAAAGTCAAAATCCTAACTTAGCATTATAATATGGTTATTAGCAGTAATGGAAGAAACACAGGCGTGGGCCTTGGTTGGTCAAATTAAAAGATACATAAAACAACCTACCTAGCGCACACACAGCAGACAGCTAGCCTGGAAACAAGGCCATATGTGACCGTCACAGTGAAAAATGTTTTAAGATCTGCAGGGAACCAAAACATAAGCAAATTCGAAGCATCTTTCCAGTTATTCCAACACCAGTCTGAAGAGACTTTTTGTCAAGTTCTAATAGTCATGTAAACAGAGTTTTATTTGCGTCGCAATTTCATTCGCATAACCCCATATATTTTGGATACCCTAATCTCTAACTCTATGGAGGCATAGGATAATTCCAATAGATAAATTTCATTAAAGGAAACGTTGTTCTGTGAACCTGGGGCACATTCCTGGAAGCTTGCTTAGATATCCAGGCTAGTGTAGATGCTCTTGAAGGCGTAGAGAGTTGGGACTCGCCCAAGAGTATGATCTGAAGTAATAAGGCCAGAAGAATACAAAGTTAAAAGGATAAAAAAGGCCAAAAAGTAGCAGTCCTGTTTGAGATCTTAAGCTTGAGATTGCATTTTATCCTTCTGCCCACACTTAAGGCATGTGTCATTTAACACAGGAGTTCTCAACTGAGGATCTGTGGCCCCCTAGGGGTTTGCAAGAAGGTTTAAAGGGGTCTGCCAGATCGGACTCTGAACTCCAGAGCGCCCCAGAAGTGTCGACTGCTGAACTGAGAATCAATCAGAGGCAAGGTGACTGGTGCACCTGCAGATGGCAGCCTCGATTTCCCCCGCGGTTTTAACAGGTCTGCCTCGATAGGTTTCAGGGACTGCTTCCCGGTGTCGGTCAGTTCCGGTTTCATTAGGTGCCCCCTTTCCCAGGCTAGCCCAAATGACGCACCCAAGGTGGTGGGCCACGGATTTATCAATCGGGAAGTGGTCTTCCACTTTACTGTTGCCCCGTCCGGCAAAGGTGCAGCCACATGGATCGGTACTGCCCTCCCCAGCTCAGTTAGCCCTTTCATCTGCCAGTGATCTGGAGGCAATCCGATACTCTGACGAAGTTATTAACGGAACAGCGGGTCGGATGGGAAATCATAAAGGTAATTCCTGGACCCCACCCGCAGGAAGGCACTTTGTTAACCATTTCCCACTTGGGATTTAGTCTCTGAATTATTTTTGGCTTTTGGTTGACCATCTTCCCCCTTTTTACAAATTTCTGCATGTTTTGCTTTATCACTTCCCCGCTTTTGATTAACCATTTCCCATTTCGGACTTAGTCTTGGAACGTTGTTTTTGGTTAATCATTTCCCACATTTTACTCATTATTGTCGAAGAAACCTCCATGTTTTGACAGAATTGTTGCTCAGCACCAGCAACAAGTTTCACATTTAAGTAAAACAAAAATAATATATATATATATATATATATGTTTAATTGTATGATACATTTTTACAGAAAAAATATTTGCCATGTTATGGGGGTCTCTGGAATTTTTATAACCCGGGATGGGGGCCTCAGAAGCAAGAAGGTTGAGTACCCCCTGGTTTTACAGATCATGGGTTCATTCCACAGAGCATACTGACCAATGTTCCCTTTAAGCTGCGCGGCAGCACTCTGCAGGTCCCGCGCTGCTGGTGAGCTGGCTTTTAAATAGAAAAATTGTGCATGCGCGGAATTTTGAATGGCAAGCGCAGCCCATTAAAGCGGCCACGCGGGCCAAAAAGAAATTAGAGGGAACATTGATACTGACTAATTGGAGCAATTTCAGACTGGTACCAGTAAAGGATATATTCAGAGGCTACTTGAGGTCATTTGTAAGTTCCCCAGGCATTATTGCCTCAATTGTACTACAGGAAAATAATATGTCCAGTCTTGCTGAGCAACTATTTGAAATCCATTTCTTATCTCCTTGTTTTCCCCTCCTGACTGTAACATGTTCTAGGATTTAGTTGCACATTCAGTGCAACACTCTGCCATTTTGCCAAAGTGGCAATTCTTTGTTCGTGAGCCAAGACAATGATTGTAAGCAGGTCGTTTGAACATGGGGAGTGACTCGGCTAAACTAGCTCCTGTTTGTTCTTGGTGTTTACACACTCGTACCTTCTGGCAACAAACACTACGTAATCAGGCCTGCCTTTCTGCCCCATGTCCTCAATTCCTGTAATGTGATACCAAGGTCAATTGGCCCTCCCCATTAACCAGCTGAGATGAGCTAAATCAACATCTACCAGACCAGGCATCAAATGTGGAACCTTCTGGTTCTGTGTTCAACGTTGCCACACCATCAGCCGTTTGGGTGCCTGGAAATATGTTTGAAGTGTCCATGTCCGAACTTTGTACAGTTGTGTTATGGTAAATTAAACTAGCTGTACATTACCTATGAAATGAATACTTGAATATAATGATGGCATTAGTGCACCATGCTACTGATGAAAGTCACAACCATGCATTCCATAGCTTGAGAGTTGGTGTTTAAGTAAAGACATGTATAAAATAGTAGTCATACCTCATTCAGGTAATGTGGTCAATTTGTAGTTTACTTTGACGACAATAGTTGTGCATTGAAAATAACAAATTTAAAACAATTGTTTTGAATCCTCTTTTTAGGATTAGAAATCCCAATATGTGTTGGAACTTTTTAGTTTGGTTCAGAAGAAAATATAATTTAAGTCCGAAGAACCATTGGAAAATAATTTTGATTGCACTGAATCAGGTTGTCACTGGGATTTTGGTAAAGCATAATCACGGGTTTTGCCACTGACTGTGTGAAATAATTGGTTGTTCCTTTTTTCCTGATTGTCTTTCTCACTTAATATTTGCTGATTTTCTGTTGGTTAATTTTCCCTTCTCCTTAATTTCCTGTGTACTCCAGCTATTTCATGGTGGTCAAATTTTAATTGAATCTGTCCCAATCATTCCTGTTCCACTCTGTTTTTCCTTCCAGCTCTGCATCAAGAGTGCAGAATTGGTTTCATGCTATTGAAGGCAGAGCCCATTCATTGATGAGCAAGAGTGAAACCTCTCCATGATCACTATTGGTTATAGACTGCTATCATTCTCGGTGTGAATAAGTACTGCTTCCATTAATATGAAAATGAACCCTTTTCAACTTAAAGCACATTTGTATGCCTGAGACCCCTGCTAGTGCAGCCTGTTCTCCAAGCTCGGGTCTTGCTAGGAGACACATTGTCATGGGTTCAAGCCCCGTTCCAGAGATTTGAGCATGTAATCTGGACTTGGCGGTACTGAGGGAGTGCTGCACAGTCTATCTGATGAGACTGTGGCCTGGATTTTGCGGTCAGTGGCAAACAAACGTTTGCTGTTAATTACGCTTACAGCTGTCCACAGACTCCTCATGGGCTTTTGAGTGTCCGTTTACTGTCATTGGGTGTCTGATCCAGCGCAGGGGATCTGGGACCCGTGTGAACAGGCCAAGCAACAGCATGCCTCCTTAACCAATCAACTTGAAGAATCCTTACTGAGACACGAAGTCTAAACCAGGAAGTATAAGTTAGAATATGTAAAATCATATACCAAAAGCAAAATAAAGCGAGGAAAAGAAAAAGTAAAAACAAAAATTTTTTGTTAAATTTTTAAAAATCTCCAAAAACCTGAAGGAATGAGACTCCACACCCAAGAGAGGTTGTTTGGTACGAATTGAAGATAGAAGCAGGAGTAGGCCATTTGGCCCCTTGAGCCTGCTCCGCCATTTAATGAGATCATGGCTGATCATCCAAATTCAGTACCCTGTCCCTGCTTTCTCCCCATATCCCTTGATCCCTTTAGCCTTAAGAAATATATCTAACTCCTTAAGACTGTTCACATTGTTAAAAATTCACTTCCACAACTTTTTCTTGGTGGATATCTGGTGGGTAAGTACCACAGCTTCATGCCCTTTACGTGTTTTAATGCTGAGTCTCTCGAAGTGTAGCAAAGCTTGTGGAAGAGCAGGACATCTCGGACAGCAACTTCCTGATTTCTGTGTTTAATTGTGCATTTGCAGACGCGAGAAGTTGCTGTCCGATTTAACCTTAATAGTGAGCGCTGATAACCTCACGGTTCTTACTGCAAAAGCCAGGCCATTGAATTGAGGCTCTGTCTACCCTCTCGGGTGGACGTAAAAGATCCCATGGTACTATTTGAAGAAGAGCAAGGCAGTTCCACTGGTGTCTTGGCCAATAATTGTCATTCAACCAACATGAGTAAAGCAGATTATTTTGTGATTTGTCTTGCGCTGTTTTGTGGGATTATTTGTGCGAATTGGTTGCTGCATTTCCTACATTACAACAGTGATGGCCCTTCAAAAATTACTTAATTGACAAACATTTTGGGACGATCTGAGGTTGTGAAAGGCACTTTATAAATGCAAGTTTGTTCTTCAATGCTGCTGGATCTGAAACTGCTGGGAGCAGCTTTGATTGGCTGCAGGCAAAACCTGTTTTTAGCAGGACTTGCAAGCCACTAGGCTTGGTGCGTCCTGGCAATTTATTACATAAAATGAAAAATTATTAAAATATACTAAAATATATGGGCTAGGCAGCATATGTAAAAAGACAAGACATAACATTTTGGGTGTAGATCTTCAGAACTGCATTTCTCTGTCAGCCCTAGTACTGGGCTTGGTTATCTTCCATTTTTCAGTTCTGACAAAGGGCCTACACCCAAAATGTCCACCTGCCTTTCGTTTTCCTTACAAATGCTAACAGGCCAGCTGTGTATTTCCAACATTTTTTGTTTTTATGTCTGCCAGCTTTACATTTGGCTTGCAGCTTGGGGAACCCAGAGGCCCTCGCTCAATATAAAACAGCTTTAGAATTCATAGGTTGTAGTGAGTAGCCAAGTCTGCTGTCTCGAGCGGCTCAGATATGTGATGTTGTCTCCAGTATGTTAGACCCAAAAGCTTAATGCAACATTAAAACCTAGATGAAGGGTCCCAGACCTGAAATGTTAATTCTGTTTCTCTCTCCATGGATGCTGCCTGGCCTGCTGAGTGTTTCCAGCATTTTCTGTTACTGCAGATTTCCAGCATCTGCAGTATTTTGCTATTGTAATTATAATGGGGTTTTGTTCAAGTTGAGGAATTTAGGTAAACTCTTGCCCCCAATAGCTTGAAACTGACTGGAGTGCTCAACCTGGAATGGTAACACAAAGGTAATGGCAAACCCTACCATTATTCAAGCTTGTATGGGCATGTGTGACAACTAGTCTATATCACTAGGCTTATTCAAGCATATTGGTGCCAAATCACATTGTAAATGCCAGTTTTCTACCACTGAACATTTTACTTAGTTCACCAGCAGTTTCTAGTGGCGGGAGCTGAACTCCAGAAGAGAATCGTGACGAGTATATTCCATATCTTCAAGCCTGCGAAATGCCTTTCTTTTTGCTTTAGCCTTTGGGTTAGTTAATTGTGAATGTTGTAACTTTTTTTAAATTAAAAGTATGAGGCTTTATGTCGTTTGTAACTATTTGTTTTTATTTACAGTGGGGTTCCAGTGTGTATCTTTGTTACAAGAAGTCTGTTCCTGCTTCTAATTCAATTGCATATAAAGCTGGTATGTAACCCAACTAATACATTTTAAAAGCTTTCAGGAAAAGTAATTGCGAACACCTTTCATACCTCCTAATTGCGAGGGAGTGAACTTCAAAATAAAATCTTACACACCATCCTTTGTTGAGCTACTGCTTTACCACCTCAATTAGGTGAGAGCCTGGAGCTAAAGCCACTGGTAGAAGTCACAGAAGAACCAAAGTCCCAACCGATAACTTTATTCATTCTTTTGCTGCCCACCTCTTTCCCATCAGATGAACATATCAGTTTTTTCTGTGATTTCCCAACTCTGATTAAGTTTCTTGTATCTAAATATGTAGCTTTCACACAAATGAAATTATCCCAGATAGTGCATTTTTCAGTCAAGTTCCAGTGTGTATCTTTTACAATGCCAAAATGCACAAGAGTTATGATCACAAGCTCTAAATTGCTTTAAATGACCAGAAGTGAGAGGTGGACTGGACAAGATTAGCGTCTCTCTGTGAACAGGACAGGTCTTTTCAAGGAACAGCTTGCCTGATACCGGAATAAATGTTCTTGTGGAGTGATCAATTTCTAAGTAAAATAAAAGGCGGTGCCCAAATGTAGGTTTAAATTGGAGGAAAAATACAAACCAAGCTCTCCAAGTTTCTTCAACATGGTTAGCAAGTAAAGCTTGAATAATTTGATAGTTTACAATAATCCAAATAATATTTCTCAGCCTGTGCTTCATCAGGCTAATAATGACCACATTAATTAAATTATTTATTTCTATTTCTAATTTTAACACTGTGTCGTGTTAGTAATGAGGATCTGGGAGATAATTCATTATTAGAAGGCCCCTCTGAGCTGAAAATTTGTGTATATTCACTATTTAGGTCTTAATGTCTCTGGAAAATGGAAAGCTGCTTCTGTAGGTGTGTTTGACTTGGCAGGTCTCCTATTTTCTCATTTATCTCCCCCCACTGCCCCCGATCCCCTGCTAATATAGTGGTACCACAAAATGTTCACCGGTGGCATTGTCATGAGTGTTACTGAAACTGTTAGTCTGAGTATAGTAGATGGAAGAATTCAGAAGTACTGTTTGGAGTTACTGGGGTAGTGTTTCCACTTTGGGTGCAAATTGTGCCCAAAATTGAACCCGTTTGGCGAAGTGTTTGGTTTCCCCCCCGCCCCCCCCGAGAGATTCCGCTCAAACTCATTTGCATTTCACCGAACATGCAATCTGCCATGAGCCAGCGCAATCTGGCAACACATTAAAATGTCATTTTTTTAAAATGCGCTTTAAAAAAAAATAAAAAAAATAATTCCTTGATATATTTGAGTGGTAACCACTAACAGCTTGATTAATACAGCTGAAAATGGGTTTATCACACAAAAGCATTTTTAATGTGTTTAGTGCCCTTGCGTCCAAAAGAACCAGTTTAATTTTTAGAGCCGCCTCAAAGGTCTACAAATGAGCTGAATTCGTGGAAATGCCCAATGGTGATTAATACATCCTGGGAGGGTGACCAGTTTTATGGGTAGGGTGTCTTTTAAACTCGCGTACAAGATTTGGACTAAATGTAATTTGCGCTTAAAATTCCGCGATCTTTTGTGCTGGTTATGCCAATTTCGGGCGAATTGTGTCTGGAGGGGGGGAGGGGAGATAACCCAGTGCAATTGAGCGGAAACACTAGCCCACTGTTCATTTTTAAAAAACGTTCCTACAAAATATTTTGCTAAAAGGCTTCATGAGCTGTGTTTCTAACTGACTGAAAATGGTCAAAATGCTGCTAATAACCAGCTTACGGCTTTAATTGTATGACTGGTAACAAAGCTAGTAAAATATAACTCTGAGCCTATATGTTACTATGCATAAGTCGATCTATGTAGTACTCTACTGTTAATACTTTTTAAATGTATTTCAGAATGTGTTGCATTGGGCATTACAATTCAGTCACTTGAGATTGAATTGTTAAATATTGTCAGTATCTGGTTGTTTGCCATGCATCTTTTCTCGTGAATCGTTCCCACAAATTAATTTGTGCACTGTGTTTGGATACTTGAACCTGGTTGCTTTTTACACCATTAACATTAAGTGTCTGGAATTGATCAGATCTATTGACTCTGGCAGAATTTTACAGAGAATATTTCTGTAGCCAAATAGTTTATTAAGGCTGAAAAACTGGAATCAAGAGCAATTAATACAAATACTTCCTGCCCCCTTTCCACTACTATTGAATATTGTGGCACATCTGGAGAAGTTATTGAAGCTTTGTTTGGCTATATTGTGGATTAGCAAATCTGCAGTATTTACAGTACTCAAGTCTTGCTGGTTGGCAGAATAAATGTGATGAAAGATTTAAAAACTGCATTTTACTTGGTTATATTTTCACAAATTTGCATTCCATTCTATCCCTCTTTTTTTCAGGATTAATATGCAGATATCCTGAAGATGATTATGAATTATTCCCACTGTCTGAATCAGTTCCCCTCTTCTGCCTTCCCATGGGAGCTACTATTGAATGCTGGGCTCCCCAAACCAAATATCCACTGCCAGTTTTCTCTACTTTTGTGCTGACTGCCTCATCAGCAGAGAAGGTAAGCTTGGAGGGAAAAAAAATCTTGTATAGTATCTCTTGAACATTAATAGTAAACTGAGACAAATAATTAGTTTTACACTTAATTGGAAAGTTTTTGAACTTTAGTTATAGGCCTACGTGAGGTGCTGTCTTTCAAATGAGACGTTAAACCGAGGTCCTGTTTTCACTTTCTAGCAGCTGAGAGAGATTGCATATCATTATTTTGAAGGAGAACACGGCAGTTCCCTCTCTGTCCTGGCAATCATTTATCCCTCAACCAACACCACTAGAACAGTTAAATTGTCATTTATCTCATTACTGTTTGTGAGACCTTGCTGTGTGCAAACTGGCTGCCGTGATTCCCTACTTTACAACAGTGACTGCACTTCATGAAGTACTTTATTGACTGTGAAGTGCTTTGGATGTCCGGAGGTTGTGGAAGGTGCTATATAAATGCAATTTTTTTTTTAAACCTTCTAACTTAAGCTATACGTACTTAGCTCCACTTATTTGCTATATTCTCAAGTTAAAGCATGCTTGCAGATGTAAACTGCAGTTCTGCAGTGCACAGCAGGGAACTGAGTAAGTATGTATTCTGAGTTTGTAACATTAGAAGATGTGGATTTGCAGTTGATACAAACCAGTGACAGTATCCAGATTTAAGTGACATTATGGTTTAGAATTTAGTTTGAAATACAGTGCAAGTTTCTGGAATGGGTGTCATAATGTCCCTTATGACTAATCCAGAAAGGCAAAGTCTTAAAATTGTGCTGCATTTTAGTAAATGGAGCACAATGACCAGTAATTTTAGCAACCACGGTAAACATGACATCTCCACTCGGCAAGGGCAATAGTTCAACGCTTGTGTATTAGATTAATATTTATATGATTAAATCTGGACACTTTTTTTTGTCAACTGCAAATCCACATTTTATAATGTTGGATGTATAGGATATATTAGTGCAACGGTTCAATCCTTGACCAAGTCCTGTTGAAGAGCATTCCTGATTGGAGTGATCTGTATGACCTAGTATTTTCTTTGTATTTTGAGGAACTAATTATACATGCTTTTGTACTATGATCTAACAAAACAGGTATATGGTGCTGCTATCCAATTTTATGAGTCTTACCCAACGGAACTACTTACTGAGAAACAGCTAATGCAACTGGGCCTCATCACTGCTGTGGACAAGAAACTAATCACATCCAAGTCTGTGCACACCAATAAATGCATCTGTCTTCTCTCACGCTGGCCCTTTTTTGAGGCATTCCGCAAATTCTTGATGTTTTTGTACAAGCTTTCTGTCTCTGGACCTCATCCTTTGCCCATTGAAAAGTATGTATACTTTCTAATATGGATCTGCTTTACTAAGTCCGAAGTGTTTGAAAAAGTAAAAATAAACTGTTAACTTTACTGATGTGGTCAGGTTTCCATTATGGGTATTAATGATGCAGAAATTAAACGAGCCCAATTAAACGGATCCCAGATGGTGAATGCTGATGGCAGCATAAAGCAGAATCATACCCAACTTTGTCTTAACCAGAAGACCACACAGGCACACTTTTTCCAGCAGGGGCTCTGAATAGTGATTCGGCTTGGGTGACTTTGTGTGCTTCACCCGCCATCCTTCCCTATCTTTTTGGATTCCAAGTTGCTGGATAGTTTAATTATACAGCCAAGCTACTACTTGCTTGATTCCAGATGCTGTTTTGTTGTGTGTGTGCACAACTAGCTTATTGCTTCAAATTACTTTATAATGTTTGAACCAAATAGCTGATTTAACTTGTACTGATTCAAAAACTAGTTTTGTTGTGTTCTAGCATTTTTTCTAAAAAAAATTATAACCTGAATATGGTTTTATTTTTTAAACGAACTGTTTTTGTAAATATTTTTAGACTTTAAGCACCATGGAATCTAGGAAAGGTATGGATAAATACTAACTGTGGCCGAGTCTCCAGGAAAGGCTTACATTGCAGATTCAGCTGATGATTGTAGATTGAGTGGCAGAAATATTTCAAAGCCACATAGTCAGTTTTGAAATCTGTTCTTTTCAAGGAGTTGGAGTTATGTTTTGATGAGTAATGGGCAGTAAGTTGTAACATCCATTCTAGCAACAGTGCTCCAAGAGTGTTTTTCAACCAGTCTCAAATTTATTGCCCATCCCCAGTTGTTGATGCAGTCCTTGTGGTGATGGTGCTTCCACAATGGTGTTAGGTAGGGAGTTTCCATGATTTTGATAGTGCTGAAGGAATGACAGTACCTGTCTGAATCAGGGTGGTGTGCTATTTTGGATGGTAACTTGCAGGTGATGATCCCACAATGTTGCTGGTCCTATCCTTTTGAAACAGCACAACTTAAAAATGTGAATCACAAGACTATTGGATGAAAATCTTTAGTAGATCTTCATGATTTATGTGGCGGTGTGAACTTCCAGTTAACTTGCAGAGTTCTGATCTTTTGCCAAAACACAAAATTAAAGGAAATTCTACAGTTTTGTGTCGGAAGACAATTCTGTCAATCATTCTTCGTCTTGGTTCGTAGGGACTATTCCTTAAAATGTTGATCATCAATTTGTCATCCTTCATGTTTCGGGAACCCGTAAAGACATTGATAATGTACAATTACAGTTTACAGACAGAATGCATTTGTATTACTATTTTACAGATCAGTCAACCTAACCTTGTTCCTGTAGATGATCCTGTAAAAGAAAATAGTAAATGCTGGAAATTCAAATTAATCTCTTAAAATACTCCTGTGCAGCGCCTTGGGACATTTTACTACGTTAAAGGCGCTATATAAATAGTTGTTGTAAAGTCTTGGGGATTCTTTAATAACAGAAAATGCTGGAAAAACTCAGCAGGTCAGGCAGCATCTGTGGAGAGAGAAACAGTTAACATTTCAGGTCGAAGATCTTGCGTCAGAACTGGAAAAAAGCAGGAAATGGAGCCGATTTAAAAGCAAGTTTAGGGGCTGGGAAATGGGGGAGGGGATGAAAGAACAAAAGGGAAGGTCTGTGATGGGATGGAAGGCAGGAGAAGTAGAGGCATTAAGAGATATTCAAGGCAAGAGGAGATGGTAATAGGACAGGTTAAGAAACAAAGGATGGCTCTAGATGAGTGAATTGCGCTGGCAGAATGAAAGACAGCTGCCATGTGGGAGGGGGAAAAAAAGCACAAACGAAGTGTGGATAAAAAATATAAATATGATTGGGGCCGAGGTTATGATCTGAAATTGTTGAACTCCATGTTGAGTCCAGAGGGCTGTAAAGTGCCTAATCGAAAGATGAGGTGCTGTTCCTCAAACTTACACTGAGTTTCCGTGGAATAATGCAAGAGGCCGAGGACGGTGAGGTCTGAGTGGGAATGGAGCGGTGAATTAAAGTGACAGGTGACCGGAAGCTCAGGGTCCCCCTTACGGACTGAACGGAGGTGTTCCGCAAAGCGGTCGCCCGATCTGCATTTGGTCTCCCCAATATAGAGGAGACCACATCTACATCTTGGGGATTCTTTATTTGGTGGCACAGGTTAAAACTGTCACTGGGGTTTAGGCAGGCCAGGTCAGCTCCCAAATGAAACATTTGGTCTATCTTTTCTCTATCAGATGCTGAAGGCCCTGCTTGTGCATTTCCAACATTTCCTTTTTTTTTTTAAGTAGTATTGAAATTTGGTAATTTTGTTGACTTGAATTTACTTGAGCTTTTTAGGATGCTATTTTTGGTTGTGAATTCAGTTGTTAGTTCCAGTTACAAATAGCAATCACATTAATATTCTGACCTGTAATGGATTCCTGGATATGAACTAGTTTTATTGAACGTGAGTTTCTCATCCTGGCCATAGTGTTGCAGTACACTGATTTTGCTGGTCAAATCTCAATCTGTTTAATTTATCACATAATCAGAGCAATTGGTGCAGAAAAATGAACATTGCAGTTTTTGGTAAAAAAAAATTGTTGATTATTTTTGTGTCCAATACCACAGTAAACTGATACAGTAAATCAATAAATGGAGCAATCTGTATAGTTCTTGTTTTAACTTGGGCGGCATCACATCAAAAGTTTTTCTTTAAATTATGATTGCCTCAAATAATGACTGACCATTAACAGTTGAATTAACCATGCGGATCAACTTAAGTATTCATTGGACAAATGGGAAAACCTACAAATTACATAGCTCAGTTACTTTTATAGCCACTGATTGATTTATGTATAAGTAAATTTATAACGTGAACTGAAATCATTGAGAAATTGCTAAACCTAGCCATAATCTATGTATCTTTTGAATAGAATTTTGTGCAGGTCTATCCCTTTTTCTGAGCCCTAGTGTTTGCAGTATTTACCTCTGCTTTCCTCCTGATACCCAAGCTCTGCATGCTCCACCTCCGTTAGCAGCCTGTGACAATTATAAAGTTGCCATTTTTACACTGGTCACAATCTTAATCTGGTAAAATATTATACTCATCTGCAATCAAGTCAGGAATTTGTGCAAGTTGAACTCTCTTCCTTTTCCACTGGAGATATTTCAGAAATAGGTTGCATGAATTTCTGCCTCCTTCATAATTAAGGCAATTAGAATGAAAGCAATCTACCTGGTGGTGATGCATGCAGGTTAGACTGTATCCTACCGGTACAATTATAAGCCACTATAATACAACCAAAACTACAGTCCTGCAATTAGTAAGCGCCAACACCCCACTTAAGTAATAACAGTACAGCCAAAGTTGGATCCCCAAGTTCTGGTTTGTATTCAGTCCCTATCTCAGCCCCAGACTCCAAACCCTTACTGTCTCCCAACCAGCCCTTGGCCCTGATCCTGCCCTCATGCAGGTGTAACAAGATGACCCCTCCCCCACCCCACCAGATTATTTCAGTGGAGCCCAATTAAATGAATAAATGAAAATAAAATGTTCAAGAAAATCTCTGCACAAATCCCTTTTCTATCTTTTCCAATGATGGCTGTCCCTGTTAAATTAACTGATAAAGGAATAAAATATTTAAATGAGTTCCAAAAGTCATTTATGCATTATACTGCCTCGCAAAAAGCCAACCGGTGAAGGCCTTTTTGCCAATCTGTGTATTAACCAGCTCTTTTTTCACACCTAGACAAAGTGTTTGTAAATCGCCTAGTAACCAGTTCAGTCTGAGTATTTTTCACTTCATGTGCTAGTCTTAGCACTTTCGACAATAAGTGGGATAAGTGCTTTTCAGGGGTGAAAACTGCCTCATCAGGCATCTAATGCTCAAGCTTTGTGATTCTTTTCACTGTTAAATATTATACGGTATTGCTAGATGTGAATAATCTGTTTTTAAAAGTCCTTTTTAAAGATTTGTTGTGTTTTACTGAAAAGCATATATTGTAATGAAGCAAATGACAAAACACTTTGTTACCACAGCAACGGCATGACTGTACGGTACTGTACAATTCAGTTTGCATTCAATTGTTGGCTTCTTGCCAAACTTGTTACAACAGATAATAGAATGATTTAATAAAATTACTTGTCAAAATCACTTCATTTTAACAGTTTTGCACTGTCGCCATAAAAGCTCCAAGTCTCTGGCAGATAAACGGAAAAGTGGAGGGTGAAAAACATACCTGGGTGGGGGGTGGAAATTGAGTTGCAGAGTACCAGTTAAACAGAAGGAAAACCAGAAGGAACAGTAGTCTGTGAGGTGTAGGAAGAATGAGGAAATATACCTTGGAGGTAGAGACTGATTAATCCTGTACATGGTGGGCGAGAGTGAGAAATGGAGCTGTTGGCAAACCCAGTGATGGACAGAACTGTATGAAAGGTCAAATGAGACAGGGAAACCGATTTACAATGAGCCCAGCAAAGATGAAGTTATAGAAAGACACACCTATTTTTAAACTAACTTGTACTTGAGCATAGTCATGGGCAATGTGGTTGGGTGAGTTACAAGGCTTAGAGTTGAGATTGCAGTGGTTTCTGGGCATCTCTTAATATAACAACATCTTTCATTTATATAGCACCTTTAACATAGAAAAACACCCCAAGGCACTTTTGAGGCATTATCAGGCAAAAATAGATGCCGACCCGAAGAAAGGTAACCAATGCGTTGAATTTTAAGAAGGGTCTTAAAGGAAGAGAAGATGATGGCGAGGTTTGCGGAGGAGTTTAGGGAGGGAATTCCAGATCGTGGGGGCTAGGCAGCTGAAGACATGACCACCAGTTATGAGTTGAAGGGTCGGATGCACAAGAGGTCGGAGTTGGAAAAATGGAGAGTTTTGTCGTGGTGTCGAGTAGGAGGATGTTAGTTGGGGAGGAGCAAGACCAAGAAGAAATTTAAACACCAGGATGAGGATTTTAAATTTGAGTTGTTGGAGGACTGGGATCCAATGAAGGTCATCAAGGACAGGCGTGATGGTTGAGTGGGACTTGATGTGGGATAGGATAATGGGACCAGAGTTTCAGATGAGTTTAAGTTTAGAGAATGGGAGACTGGCCGGGGGTTATTAATTTATCTATTGACTCTACTGACTGGACATTTCTAAATATTTACTGGATGTAGTAGTAGATTTGAGGTCATTTTACCATTCTAAAAAGTTTTGTTTTGTGCTGCTCAAGATAAGATAATACTAGGAAGTGGGACACTTTCCAGATCAGGGACTTTGGGAGCATCAAGTGCTCGCCTGTCAGGCATAGCATAGTTAAATCTAGAGTAAAGCTCGCTTTACTTGGCTTCAACATGTGCCTCAGAAGAGCGCCCACTATTGCACCAATATGCCATATTTTTCTTTTCCCACACCATCCCTCCTGTGGCCAATTAGTGATGAATTATGAATAAATTTGTGCTGGATTGAGAATGATTTCATACAGTAGTTTTGACGTCAGCACACTGTTGATCCCATCAGCCTGGGCAAGATTTGAACCTAGGACTCCAGAACAAGGGGTCATAGTCTAAAGATAAGGGGTAAGCTATTTAGGACTGAAATGAGGAGGAATTTCTTCACCCAGAGAGTGGTGAACCTGTGAAATTCTCTGCCACAGAGGGTGGTGGAGGCCAGTTCATTAAATATATTCAAGAAGGAGTTGGATATATTTCTTAAGGCTAAAGGGATCAAGGGATATGGGGAGAAGGCAGGGACAGGGTACTGAATTTGGATGATCAGCCATGATCTCATTGAATGGCGGAGCAGGCTCGAAGGGCCGAATGGCCTACTCCTGCTCCTATCTTCTATGTTTCTATGACTCCTGATAGACCAGTAGCAAACAAGCTGAACTATAGTGCCTGTAATTTTTACCATTTAAATTGCCACAACTATCATTTTATGGCAGTTATAAGTTTCATGGCCATTACATTGGCTGTTATGTTAAGTCAATTATGTTGGACATTTCACAGGAGAGTAAAGGAGGAATTATTTTCATTTTAAAGCAAAATTTAAAAGATTAGAGAGCCTCGTATATTCTGTAAATGCAATGCAAGCTGTCACTTTTTGACCATTTAAAAAAAACTACAGGCGAGTTTCTAATAACAATAGGTTTATGTATTTGTTTACCATACCTTGTAACTTTGCTTACCCTAATCTCTACCCATATTTTTTTCTTTGATGAGTTCTTTAAATTTAGGTGACATTCACATGCAACAGAACAGTCAGTATCAGAATTGGGTCACAAGTAGCGTACCCTGTACTAATATTGAAACTGCCTGGAGACATTTGCTGTGATAGTACGGTTTTCTGTTTGTTGCATACTAATTATCACTTTTGTTTTGCCATTTATCATTTTTTGAGACTTTTCTTATATTGTTTATAGGCATATATCCCACTTCATGCATAATGTTCCCTTCCCATCAGCCCAGAGGCCAAGAATCTTGGTTCAGGTAATGTGTATGCACATTGCTAGTAGTACAAAATTAGCTGTGGAGAGTTGAACTTGATTTTTTTTAAAACAAGAATATTGTTACTTTGACTTTAGTTCAAATTGATACTTAACAGTTGCTTGTTTTGTAGCTGTCTGCACTTGATGCATTGATCCTGTCTCAACCGGTTTCAACACCATTGCCTTTAAGGTAAGCTGGAATAAGGAAAAACTATGGTCGCAATCATTGATTCCACCCCCCCCCCCCCCCCCAAAACTTGTGCAACCTAATGAAGGTTTCCTTGTTTTTGTTTTGTTTTATTTCTCTGCTTTACCACTCTTCTGTTTTCCTCACCTGTTTTCCCTTACTCTCATGTCTGCATCCATCTTTGACTTTGTTTTCGATTAATTTCTCAATGCTTTGCACAATTATTTAGTGTTTAATTTCCATTTGAAAATCTTTACAGAAAAAGTAAAAATATTTGCAAATCCATAAACCTTACTAATTTTATGTAACCTGATTAGCCTCAAACTTGTTGAGCAAGTATGGTAATCATGTGAAATATCATGACCTATACTAGTACCCACAGAAGGTCAGTGCTGTTTGAATAGCTACTGCCATTCTTCTCTCCCCTTTCCCATGATCTAATGCTGAGGGTGCTGTCTCTCACTAAGGAATGGTTTTATGAGTACCTGAAGCCCTCCAATATCTTGCCCAATGCCATAATTCATGAATGAGTCTAGGCATTGAGTAGTCCAAGTGCACCTGATCCTGTCTTCGCCCAGCCCCCTTGCAATCATACTTTGTAGCAGGAGATCCTTGATGGTGATCAGGAGCATCTTTCTTCTTTCTCGTCCCCCACCCTTTCCCTAGCATAGGAACACTGGGGTCAACTGTAGCAGTCCTGCTGACATCAGCTAATTCTGCATAAAATCTAGAAAGTTTGGGTTTTTTGTGTGTTCATCTATGTGCAAGATGTCATGCTGATGGAGTATTTTCTCCACTTTGGGTACCCAGTATTAGGCACTTCCAGGTAAGGTATAGCAGAGTAAATGCTCTCCAGTCTGCCCTGACCCCATGCTCAAATCACCTCCTATCACACTTAACTTCCCACACCAGCAATTGTGGATTCTGGTGCAGTAAAATATGTGCTTGTGTATTATTAGTGAAATGGTTATTGGGCCAAATTTATATATTTTTCAGATTTCAGTTTAACCAGACAGTTAAATTTAACTCTCTCTCACCTGGCAGCTATCTTTTGCCCTGCCAGTACACTTTACACCTAATCTCAACCTATTACCATCTCGTCTAGCTTCTAATCTCTTTTACTTCTTTTGTTTCTTTTATTCTTTTGTCCGATCGCAGCCCTGCCTTCGATCCAGTTTCTTTTCTTTCCAGTTTTGAAGAAGGGTTCGACCCGAAACGTCAACTCAAATTTCTCTCCACGGATGTTGCCTGACCTGAGTTTTTCCAGCATTTTCTGTTGTTATTTTGGATTTCCAACATCTGCAGTATTTTGCTATCATAATCGAGTTAAATTTAACTGTTCGTCCATGTGTTGGGCCATTTTTAATTGGCCCTTGTTTAGCATAGGAAATATTGCTAACTGCACATTTGTATTTATAGTTTGATGTTCCTTTGGATGTATTAATGGTTGAATGCTGCATAAGAGTTTGTTGAACTTGGAATAATAGAATCGTTACAGCACAGTAGGAGGCCATTCGGCCTGTCGAGCCCATGCCGGCTTTCTGCAGGAGCACTACAGCTAGTCGGAATCCCCCCGCCCTTTCCCCGTAGCCCTGCAAATTTTTTTATCCAGCTACTTCTCTAATTTCCTTTTGAAAGCCACGATCGAATCTGCCTCCACCACCCTTTCGGGCGGTGCATTCCAGATCATAACCACTCGCTGCGTAAAAAAGGTTTTTCTCATGTCTCCTTTTGGATCTTCTGCCAATCACTTTAAATCTGTGTCCTCTGGTTCTCGACCCTTCCGCCAATGGGAACAGTTTCTCTCTATCTACTCTGTCTAGACCCCTTGTGATTTTGAATACCTCTATCAAATCTCCTCTCAATCTTCTCTGCTTTAAGGAGAACAACTCCAGTCTATCCACGTAACTGAAGTCCCTCATCCCTGGAACAATTCTTGTAAATCTTCCTACCAAAATGTATCACTTCGCACTTTTTGCGTTAAACTTCATCTGCCACGTGTCCGCCCATTCCACCAGCTTGTTTATGTCCTCTTGAAGCCTTTCACTGTTCTCCTCACTGTTCACTATACAGGTAGACTACCCTTTATCCGGACTTCCGAAAACCGAAACCCTCTTAAAAACCAAAGGTCTTTTCGGTCAGCGTAAGTCGTGCGCACGACATGACCAGAGTGGCGCACGACTTACAGGCCTCGCCGGATAAGGGATAGTGTAGCATTTTCCCGCACTTCTGAAAACCGAAATCGCTCAGCGTAAGTGTACCAGCCTTTATCCGCACATCCGAAACCAGAAAACCTCTGAAAGCCGAAAGTGGCGCAAAGCATGACTTCTGAAAACCGAAATCGCTCAGCGTAAGCCGTGCGCACAACCCCGACCCCCGCCCACCCCCACCCCCCACCCTTTCGGATAAGGGATAGTGCACCCTTTATCCGCACTCCCGCAAACCGAATTACTCTGAAAACCGAAGTGTTTTCGCGCACCTTCCGAAATCCGAAATTTTCCTAAAACCGAAACACGGCTGGTCCCGAGGTTTTCGGATAAAGGATAGTCTACCTGTACTTCCAATTTTGTGTCATCCAAAAATTTTGACATAGTGCCCTGTACACCCAAGTCCAAGTCATTAATATATATCAAGAAAAGCAGTGGTCCTGGTACCGACCCCTGGGGAACACCACTGTGCACCTTCCTCCAGTCTGAAAAACAACTTTTTTTGCAACTCCTTTTCCAAGAACCCTTGCTTAGTTTTCATTGGATGTACCATAATGAAAGAGTTGAGCTTAAAAGTTGATGTTGGAAATGACCACTTCTGAAATGTTTGCTAACCTGATGTAGAGAATACATATTCTTAGTCCACAAATTGCTGCTGTGATTGATCAGAGAAAGAGATCTTTGCATGAAGATTCACTGAAGAAAGCAACCCTTTAGCAATACTCTGCCTCAACAAATAACAAGCTGCAATGCAGAAGTGCACACATGCAGTTATCTGTAAACTGTCTGCTGTTGTCACTTAAACATGTATGTGCACGCAAAGTTCCAAAAATATATACCTTTTTTGGGAAGGGGATTAAGAGGAACAATTAAGGCAAGCTGAGAACTTTGAATGAAGGTTCCAGGAACATTTTGGTCTTACGGGATCATGTTTCATGATTTTTGAACTCTTAACAGTTTGAATACTTTATGCTAAAGCATATTACAGGAAAACTATTGCATATACTATCATTTATTGCAGCAGTTTGCAAAAGCCGCTTTGATTACTTAATTTTCTGCTTAGCCTATTGGGCCAGGAATAGTATGAATAATAGCTTGACTTGGGAAGCTTTTTTTCTGTTAAATGTTTCCAACCTTAAGCTGTGGAAACATGTCGAGTCCTTTGAGAGACTTTGCGTTTTAGCCTGAATTCATAACAGTGCTAGAAAACAACCAATTTGCGACCATGTTATGCAACTGCATTTTTAAAGCAGACTTGCAAAATATTTTGACATGAAAATACCTGATCTATGTAACATTTTTTTTCCCCCTAGAGGAGCAAACTTTAGCACTTTGCTCATGAACTTGGGTGCTGAGAACTGTGCAACTCTACTGTATTTTGTCTTGATGGAAAACAAGGTTCTGCTGCACTCTCTGAGGCCTGCTGTGTTGACAGGTGTGGCTGAAGCTGTTGTAGCTGTAAGTATTGGTGTGTTAACCTAAAACCATTTGGATTTTTATAACAATAGTAATCTGTATTAATAATTTCACTTGCATTGGTTTTTGATTCTCTTTTTCAGATGATCTTTCCTTTCCAATGGCAGTGTCCATATATTCCACTCTGTCCATTGTCCCTAGCTGTAGTCCTCAATGCACCGTTTCCGTTTATTGTAGGTGTTGATTCACGCTATTTTGATCTTTATGACCCACCTCTGGATGTTGTATGTGTGGACCTGGATACAAATACAATATATCTGTAAGTATCGGTACTTGACTCTTGTAGCTCTGTGGCTTCTTTTGTATCTTTATTAAGACTCACTAGGTTGCAAGATAATGTTTGGGCTCACATTCTTCCCTTCAGGGAAGTAATGGAAGTATACTCGTAACATTTTAAATAAATAGGTGTATGTTTGCATAAAGGTCATTATAGAAGCATACAGCCAGAAGGAGGCCATTCGGCCTATCGTGTATATGCCAGCTCTTTGGTAGAGCTATCCAATGAGTCCCACTCCCCTGCTCTTTCCCCATAGCCCCACAAATTTCTCCTTTTCAAGTATATATCTAATTCTCTTATGAAAGTAACCATTTGCATCTGCTTCCACCACCTTTTCAGGTAGTGCATTTCAGATCATAACCAGTTGCATAAAAAAATTCTCTGTATAAATTCTGCTTGATACTGTCAGGCCAAAACTATTATGATTCTAGGATTAAATGCATAATAGGACTTCAAATCAATTTAATCTGTGTGGAAAAAGGTCTCTATTCCTACCAGAAGGGACAAGCCTAGTAAGATTAGTACCATGGTAGCTGAATTGAGGTCAGAAATGAGCAACAAAACTGAACAACTTGCATTTATATAGTGCCTTTAACATAGTCGAAGTGTCTTGGGATAGTTTACTTTGAATCAAACAAAAACTGACACCAAGCCAAGGAAGGAGACATTAGCACAGGTGACCAAAAGTTTGGTCAAAAGAGGTAGGTTTTAAGGAGGGTTTCAAAGGAGGAGAGAGAGGCAGTGTTTTAGGGAAAGAATTCCAGAGTTTGGGGCCTATATCGTTGAAAGCAGGGCTGCCAGTGGTGGGACAAAAGGAGTCGGGTTCACGAGGCCAGAATTGGAGGAACGCAGAGTTCTCGGAGGGTGTTAAGGCTGGAGCAGGTTATAGAGATAGGGAGGGGCAAAGTCATGGAGAAATTTGAACACGAGAACGAGAATTTTAAATTTGAGGCGTTGGTGGACTGGGAGCCAATGCAAGTCTCTCAGGGGCGATGGGTGAATTTACAAGGAAGCACAGGGAAGACTTGGAGCCATACAAAATTCAGTTGAGGGCAACTAAAATGAGTGTAAGAGGAGGTAAGGGGGAGGAGGGAGACAAGGTGACACAGTTGGTCTCAATCCAGGTGTATTTAGATTGGGGTTGAGGTATATTGCTGGAGCAGAGTAGAGGAAGCTTCATAACACAAATGTGTGCTATACCTGACCTGGGAATGCTGCTTGCTGCTGCTGATTGTTTTTGCTTTTGTTTTATAGATCTGATGACCGGAAAAATTTAAGCTGGAAGCAACTTCCAAAGAAGCCTGGGAAGAATCTCTTCAGTTCCTTAGTGAATCTACAAAACCAGCTTTCATTGAGTAAGAAAGCGAAGGAATAGTCATTTTTGAGAAATTATAATCATTTGTAATTTTGGGTCATTCTTTAGAAGTTCCTTTTGTGATTTTTGTCATGCTTTGCTTAAATCCCAAAGAAATAGGTATTCTGAAAGTGCCTACCTATATATTTTGATAATTTTATAATTCCAGTTTAAAAAAAAAAAAAAAAATCCATTCCCCTTTTGTACTAAATATTGTTTTTTTTTTTTTAAGGTGTTTTTACTTTTATTTTAGCAATCTTGCTAAACTTTTTTGTGCTGTCATGGCATTTGTTCTACATTCAAGGGAAGTATTAGTTCATTGGTTTCACGAACAGTGGAATCACTAATATTGAGGCTGTATCACCTCAGCGCATTATATCTGCCAGGCTTGCAGGAAGGTGATACACTTGTTATTGTGTCTATTATTCCAGTAGAATGAAAAGCCAGCAGGGTTTAAGGTGCACTCGGCAATATTTGACTGGCATTTTGTTTTTTTAGATACCTGCCAGTACAATGTCACATACAAGCTACTGTAAATATAGTATACTGATTCCAAGTTTTGTGCTTAAAAAAATTGAATTATCCAATAGTTTGAATTAAGCACTGTAAATACACCAAAGTTGCAATTCAATACTAAAAAAAATTGAATTGTCAAATTTTGATTTAAGTGACTTCAGGTTAGACTGTCCTACTGAGAGTTGCACATAGAATCATAGAAATTTACAGCACAGAAGGAGGCCATTTGGCCCATGACTTACTCGAGGTTGAAAACGTGCAGTATGTAAGTTACCTTTTGCTCTCCTCACACATTTCCTCACGCTTAAATTAATGCCCCCTCATCATTGACTCTCTAACCTCAGGAATTAGTATGTTCCTATTCGCCCTATGGAAATTGTACATAATTTTAAAATCTCTTGGCCTCCTCTGCTCAGTGGAAAAGTCCCTGTATCTCCTCTCATCTCATCACACAGCTATAATTTCTTGTCCCTACTATTGTGATGAATCTCCTCTTCTTAGGCAGTCCCTCGGAACCGAGGATGAATCTACATTATACACACCAAGTTTAATGACCTTTCCATCATAGTGTCCAAAAGTGTGTACACTATTCATTGTGGTCTAAATATTGCCTTGTACAAATTAATCATAACCTTTTAGTTTTTCTATTCTCTACCCCTATTTATAAAACTCAGTTATTGCAATTTATTATGGCTTCATCCACCTGAATTATTATTTGCAACCCCGGGTACCTGTTTCTTAGCACCTTTGAGCATCTTTCTGTTGAGTTCATATTCTAGTTGGCTGACTGAGCTTCAAAGTGAAGTCAGGTGCAGATTGTTCTGGCTGTGAAGACATTCAGCTGTTCAAGCTACTACACAAGTTTGAGTTTTGTTGATTTCTATCATATGGTTTAGTTCACAGGAGAGCACAGGAAGGGTCTGCTGTAGAGATGACGCCTATAGAGGCTGATTTTTCTTGGCAAAGGAAGATGATTTCACTGGAAATGGAAATCCAGGAGGCCTTTCTACGTTTCATGGCATCCATATTGAAGGGATATAGAACATACCTCAAACCAATAACCCAGGCTCCTTCTGAGAAAGCTACTTCTGCAAATTCACTATATGATCTGCAAGGTAATATTTTTTTTAAATCGTGCATATCTAATCTTTTGAATTTCAGCATTTCAAAGGGCAATTTGTTTAGTTCAGTTTTCATGCTAGGAGTTGAAAGATAAACTGCTGAGGCTAGCTAAAGTACAGCTTCGGCCTGTTTTTCTCACAGTAAATTTTTTTAAATGTTGTACTCTTGAGCTAAGAATCTGAGTGTACCAATTAAATTTCTGTTCAAGGTTTGCACCAGTTGGTTTGAATGTCAGTGAGGAACTTCCTTACTTTACTGGCTCTGTTTTAGTTTATATCTTGAACATGAAATTTCTGTTGTCTATCTTGGGGTGTGAAAAGGGGCCACAGTTTCTATTTTAATGAAGGGAAATATAAACATGCATGATGCACAGAATATTAAGTACACATTCTATGGGTCCCTGCTTCTGATCACTGGCCAGTGACTTTTGCTAGAAATTGCACATCTTCATGCTGGATGAAAATTGAATTAGGTTCATCAATGATGCTCCCACAATCAAATAGTCTGCTGACACTTGATTCTTGTGAGACAAGACTTGAGTGAGGTACTCGATTGTTAATAAAACCGTAGCCTTGTCTAAGTTGGCACTTTTTTAGGAGAGGGGAAATAGAACGTTGGGAGGGTAACATAGTAACTCGAGCACAACGATAAGGTGATTGGAGAAAACTTTCAGTAGAAATGTTTACATGATTGATGCATTACTTGAATAGCAAAGAGATGGATGAGCTGTCCAGACATCTAACAGCACCAGTTAAACTCATCACTCAGAAGTACTTTGGAGTAGCTCAAGATGTCTTGCCTGGAAATTGTATTTTTTTTTCTTCCCTGTGGGAATGCACCTACTCCCATTCAGTAGTTAATTGTGGTGGATAGCCATGATCTGATGAGTGGAAATTTACAGGAAGGCATCCATATGATCCCACTCTCTGTAATACAGCATTGGAACACTTCTGTGTGTGTGTGTGATTTTCCTTTCTCATTCTCTACTTTATTTTCTTACGAAGTTGCTTTCCCATTTGCTTACAGATTCTCTTACATTTCAGTTTATGCTGGAATTGAGTAGTGCTGTGTCTTAAATCATTTAGAGATAGTGGGATTAACTTAAAAGGGAATCTGTTGGCTATATTTTGGAAGATCATGATATCACTCATGTTAGGGTCTGAAGTTGCTCTTGACAAGTGTTTGAGTTTCCTGTTGTGCCAAAGTGGGGACAGCACTGACCTATTTAAGAGAATCTTCAGTGGTGTACAGCGTTCCTTTTTGGTTACCGGAGCTAGTGCCATCATGGGGTGCCACTATTTTGAGGATCGTTTGAGTGGGAGTACTAAATGAGTGTATACAGGAGCCAAAGCCAATCATGGGTTTTGTGAGGGCAATGTTCAAGAAGCGATAACTCTGAATTGAGCTGATCAAGAAAACAGTGCTTAAAATTTTGAGAGGCTGAATTTTTGCCTTTTCTTAGGGAGCTGTTGGGTGTTGAAGTCATATCTGTGGCCTTTTGGCAATATTTTCAGTTATTTTGAGTGCTGATGTTACAGGTGGTCAATATGCAAACTGTAAGTCAGTCTGCAGTGCAGCAACTAAGTATTCCCAGAAGAATATAATTGATTTTGCGTCTTAATGCAAACTCTATCGAAGCACCATTCCACCCCACTTTGTAAAGTTCAATTACTCCTTTCCCATCTTTGCAGTTTAAGCTGATCTCGTGTCATTTTTAACCAGAGTCCAACAGTTTGATTCCCTTCAACTTGAGTCATTTTTTCATTTCTGTTTCCACTTGAGACAGTGTACACCATTTCGTTTTTCCCTGATTGCAACACTACACATTGCCTTTGTAGCTCAAGGAAGACTCTGAGCTAACATATTAATGCACCAACATTTTCAAACTTCATTTGGTGTACTCATTGGAAGTTAGGTTTTCATAAAGTTCATAGAAGGGTGGGTCTCGGCACTGTAAATTGCTATACCCTAAATGTCATAAAGGAAGGTATCTGCAATTGCTGTTTTTTCTTGGTGCTTTGTGTTCTTCAGTGCTGCAAAAGTGCAAATTGGAGGTGGTCTGAGAGCAGACATTGGGCAGAATTTATCTTCCCGCTCTTCTGTCTCAGCTTTAATTTCTGCTGGAGTGACCTTATGAATGGGCAACAGTGAGGAAATTCTAACTCCTGATTGGATGCTGGTACAAATTAGAGAACTTGTTTATGTTCATTCAGTATAAAGTACTTGCTGCAAAAAAAATCTGTTGCAGGATGTTGTTGATTTTAGCTAATCATTTTCCTTTTGTGACCTTTGGTTTCTGGTTTTGCACTGAGTTACTTGTATGATACCCAAGCGACACTAACTGCACTTGGGTATCTCCAGGTCAGCACCCAAGTTGCTCTAAAGCATCAATTTCTGGTTTGGTCTAAGGAGCCGCTCCAAGAAGCGCCCATTAGTTGCACTGCCGAAGCAACTCTGTGCTTGAGATCACATGAAATTATTAGACACTAAAGGAGAGAAGGTTACCAAGGAAATTGCCGATGTCTGTTGCAAGACAACGTGGTTTTACAAGTTGGAACACAAGATCATCGACCTGATACTCTCCACAGATGCTGCTTGACTTGGAGTATTTCCAGCATTTTCTGTTTTTATTTCAGATTTACATTATTCTCCATTCTCTCCTCTCCTCTTGAGACTTAATGAATGGAGGATTTTGTATAAAATGTCCATTCTTGCTTTGGTTCCGAGAGACCAGCTTAAAATGGAGTGACATGACTTGAGAGAAACAAGTAAATGTCGAGACGTCCTTTTTTTGGCCGTTGACCATGGGGGCAGTTCTGATGACTACAGTTACCCATCAAGTATGAGACGCTCTCAGCTGTGCAGCTGGAATGTTGTACTGAAGCAGCTTCTAGCAGGTTATGCTGCTGTGCTTTCTTATCTAATTGCTGTGTTTTACGTTTGGTAGGGTTCTTGAAGTCTCGTGATCGGGCACATCAAAAGTTCTACATTCAGTTGACTAAAACACAGATGTTTATTCGCTTCATTGAAGAGTGTTCTTTTGTGAGTGACAAGGATACTAGCCTAGTATTTTTTGATGACTGTATAGATAAGGTAAGAATTTGCAGGTTTTCAAATACAGTACCTGCTTTTCTCGCACTTTTTTAAAACCTTATGCATAATCATACTTAATCAGCAGTAACTGAACAATCCAATTCTATATACAAATTTGATTAGCCATATTCTTATTACCAATTTTTTTTTATCAAGTAACTATGCAAGATCACAATAATGCTAAATGTTAGAAAGTACAAGTTTTCTCGCAGCTGAACTGAGTTTGTAGCCTATTACAGCTTAATTTCTAATTTCAGTAAGTTTTCTTTTTACTTTGTATTTTAATACTGGTCTCGTGAAGATCTGTATTTTTTATTTGGGTCTTGGAGGTCACTGAGTGTATGTGTATCTGAATGGCTGGTGCAATTGAATTAAAGTTTCCAGAAGTACACAGTTTACAACTGTTTTCTAGTGTTCAAAGGTTCATGTAGAATTTAGTATTTTTTTTCAGTTTCGTTAAAATTTCCACTCTCTTGTCCCCAGCTTTTTCATTCTGATAAAGGCACGGAGAAAGGAACCAAGGTTAGCATGATTTCTTGTGTAGTTTCTTCATTTTAATTTTTTTCCAGAAGTGGCAGCAATTCACTTCCAGTGATGCACGGTAACTCTATCTTGAATTGGTCTGCACACCCAGGTGTTAGTATGAGAGTAGTAAAAGAATGATTAGTAACTGATATTGAGCACCAACTTAAGCTGCACAGATAGATTGTTTAAGCAAGTGAGAGGCTTATGGGATTATAATACAATCATGGTGTGAGTTGGGAGAAAGAAGGGTTTCAATTTCACAAAGGTAAAGTATTCAGGCAGGAACAACTGGAAGGAAAGTCAGCCTAAAGTCGGTGGTGGGGAAATTTTCACAGACAATAATCCGGGACAAAATTAATTGGCATTTGGAGAAGTATAGGCCAGTAATTGAAAATCAGCACGGATTTGTTAAAGACAAATCGTGTTTGACTAACTTGATCGAGTTCTTTGAACTAACGGAGAGGGTTGATGAGGGTAGTGCAGTTGATGTGTGCATGGACATTCAAAAGGCGTTGGATAAAGTACCACATAATAGATTTGTTAGCAAAATTGAAACCCATGGAATTAAAGGGACAATGACACCATGGATACAAAACTGACTTAAGAGACAGAAAGCAGAGCGTAGTGGTGAACAGTTGTTTTTCAGAATGAAGGTAGGTATACAGTGGTGTTACCCAGGGATCGGTATTAGGACCACTGCTCTTTTTGACACATATATTAATGACCTGGACTTGAGTATTTGCCGATGACCCAGAATTCGGGACTGTAGTAAACAATGAGTAAGTTAGTAACAGACTTCAGGAGGACATACAGACTGGTGAAATGGGCAGACACATGGCAGATTAAATTTAATGCAGAGAAGTGTGAAGTGATCCATTTTGATAGGAAGAATGAAGATAGGCAATTTTGAAGGAGGTGCAGGAAGAGAGACCTGGAAGTGTGGCAGGACAAGTTGAGAAGGCTGTTAAAAAGCATATGGGATCCCTGGCTTTATAAACAGGCATAAGGTCAAAAGCAAGGGAGTTATGTTGGGGCCTAACCAGTGTTTTATAAAGGATTATCTGGAGTATTGTTCAGTTCTGGGCACCACACTTTAGAAGGATGTCAAGGCCTGTGAGAGGGTGAGGAGGAGATTTACTGGAATGGTAGCAGGGATGTGGGACTTCAGTTCCGTGGAGACTGGAGAAGCTGGGGTTGTTTTCCTTAGAGCAGGGAAGGTTAAGAAGGGATTTGATAGAGGTGTTCAAAATCATGAATGTTTTTGATAGTGAATAAGGAGAAACTTTTTCCAGTGTCAGAAGGGTCGGTAACCAGAGGACACAGACTTAAGGTGATTAGCAAAAGAACCAGAGTCAACATAGGAAACATTTTTTTTACACAGTGAGTTGTTGTAATCTGTAATGCATTGCCTGAAAGGGTGGTGGAAGCAGATTCAATAGTAACATTCAGAAGAGAATTCGATAAGTACTTGAAGGGGAAAAAATTTACAGGACTATGGGAAGGAGTAGGGGAGTGGTGTTGCTCTACCAAAGAGCTGGCATAGACCTGATGGGCCACATGGCGCCTCTCCGTGCTGTATCATGCTATGATTCTGTGCAAGTACAAAACATTTGATTGGTATAATCAGTGACCATATAACACGAGGTTAAGCAGAGTTATAGCAAATCAACAACAAACAACTTGCTTTTGCATAGTGGCTTTAACATAGAAAATATATTCCGATGTTTGGTCAAAGAGATTGCTTTTAAGTACGGCCTTAAACAATGACAGAGAGCTGAAAATACAGAAGGGTATAGGGAGGGCATTCTAAGTGTGGCTGAAGGCATGGCTGCCAATGGTAGGGTATGATGCAGAAGGGGCTAGATTCAAAGGAATGGAAGCTCAGGAAGGGGTATAAGACTGAAGGTTACAGAGTTGGGGAAGAGCAAGGCCATGAAGGGATTTAAATACAACTCTGCGAATTTTACATTTGAGGTGTTGGAGACCTGGGAGCTAATCAATGTTCCCTCTACGATGTGTGGTTGCACAGTAAGAGAAAGGTCCCATGCAGGCCACTCACCGGCTTCCCCATTGTAAATACTGCACATGCACAGAAATGTAGAGGACTGCGCTGTGCGCAGCAAAGTGCGGTTTATAGGGAACATTAGAGCCAATATAAGGGAGTGAGGACAGGAATGAGTGGGACTTGGTCAGATAGGATACGGGCTGCAGAATTTTACATGAGCTGAAGTTTACATAGGGTGCAGGATTGGAGGCTGGCCTCAGGAGCATTTGAATAGTCGAGTTTGAAGGTAACAAAGATGTTTCATTAGCAGATGGGATGAGGTGGGTAGGGGTGTAGGTGGACAATGTTAAGTAGTTAGAAGTTGGCAGTTTTTGTGCTAGAGAGGATATTGGGTCAGAAACTTACCTCGGGCTTAAATGGGGCACTGAACTGCCAACAGTCTAGTTCAGCCTGAAACAATGACCAAGGAGGGGGATTGAATTGGTGGCCAAGGTACAGAGTTTATCATGGGGCCAAAGACAATAGCTTTGGTCTTACTAATGTTTAGCTTGAGGCAAGAATATAAGCATTAGGAGCAGGCCTTGGGCCATTCAACCCATCGAGCCTGCTCTGCCATTCAGTAAGATAATGGCTAATCTTCGATCTCAACTCCACTTACCCGCCTGATCTCCATATCCATGGATTCCCCTGGAGTCCAAAAATCTATATCTCAGCCTTGAATATATGCAATAACTCTGCATCCACAGCCTTTTGGGGTAGGGAATTCCAAGGATTCACAACCCTCCAAGTGAAGAAATTCCTCTTCATCTCAGTCTTAAATGGCCGACCCCTTATCCTGAGACTATGCCCCCTAGTTCTAGACTCTCTAGCCAGGTGAAACAACCTCTCGGCATCTACCCTGTCAATCCCCCTCAGAATCTTGTCTGTTTCAATGAGAATAGGAAGTTTGTGATCTTGAGGAAGCTGAAGAGTTTTTTTCAATGGAAAATGTTAAGAATAGCAAGATTGGAGGAGGGAAGTGGGTGGTAAGGAAGCTTTTTAAAAAATAAAAAAAAAGTGGCTGGGGATTGCATTGTGATCGAGGCTTCTGGTAGAGAGAGATGAGGGCGTTGTCCAAGGATTTGGGTGGGGGAGTCTATATGAAGGGGGAGAGTGAATGAAGACAGCAGGGCAATAAAGTCAGAGGGAAAAGTACTTATTTTCTGCATTTTTGCACATCAAGGTTGATGCTGACTACACTGAAGATACAAAGCTAATCGAGCTGGACGAGTCACAGAGAAGTGAGCACACTGTGTTTATAATGCCTCTGGAACCTCCACCATCAGATGGACAAGATCTACCAGGGAAATTTAGGTATTGTACCTTGGTCCAAGTCAAAATCAATTTTGTGTGCCTGCTGATGAAATTCTGCCATAGAAATGTGTGTTTTTTTGTCCTTTCTCCTTGGTTACTTCCTACTTCTGTTCACCACCATACTATACAACACATTTTTCCACAAGCAAAATTTTGCCCAAACATACTGCAGTAAAATATGTTCAATGTTGTTACCTGTATCCTTAAAATAAACTTACATGATTAATGGACAAAACAGTCAATAATTTACAAAAATCATAAACTTCTCCATCCCATCTTATCTCTCATGGTGTGTTTTCTCCTTCCCCAAATGCAAAATCAATAGTCTCCATCTTGCGTAAACCCATTCCTGCAAGTAGATAATGCTACACCATCGGAGCTCCAATAACTGCTCAACCAACTTATGCTGAACATCATAAAGTGCAAAATGAAAATGCATTTTGCAGTGGACCAAAGACTTGTATATGCTAATGATTTTTTCCCTTCCTGCCTCTGCCATTCTGTGGCTTTGATCCCATTGTGAGAAATTGCTGCAGGAAAAGCTAATAATTATGGATCACTGAAGGAAAATATCTGTTAGCAGAGATCACTGGGGACAAAATACTAGGAACAATTAAGTGAGGAACAATAATACATTAAAGAATGACAGAGGAGGGAGTGAATAACAGACATGGAATAACAGAGATGGGGAGAGTAACAGCTGCACCAAGAGTAATTGAGAGTAACTGTGTGAGTCTGAGGGGGATCCCCAGGCTGCTTGATGTGCTGTGTACCTCTGTTTGTTACACTCAGCCTTTCTCTCGTGCTCTTACTGTGTCTGTCAGCAGCTTCATAAACACAGCTACATCTTGCATAGGTTTAAGACACTCAGGGATTTGAATCTTTTTTCCTTTTCTCCAAGGCTGCTGGTTTATAGCTTATATGTATTTAATTTTAATTGAATTATTGTGAATGAAGATGTTACAATGATTGATTGTAAGTTCTGTATGACATGGTTTCTGTGATTTCTCTAGGGGTAACACATGGAAAACCTTAGCATGGATTTAAAAAACAGGGTGGAGTACTGGTTTAAATCTGTGACTAACTAATCATATTGACCTTGTTTATAACAGGTGGTTCTTGTTTGTTATATGTTGATTGCTGAAGGCTGATGCACTGTAGCCACAAAATAAACTAATTGGGGAACATGAGAGTTTGTTGCAATTAGTTTTTTGTGCTGAATAATACTGACATCATTATTTTTATAAGAACTTAGTTTTAAAAGTGGTTGTAACATTGAAAGCTGTTCAGCCCCTCTCCCTCCCTCCCTGCACACTGGTCAGCTGTTTAAAATACCAATGATAGTGCATTGTTAGAGAGTGTAACCAGATGACCAAACAAGTATTCTCACCTGTGCTCTACAGCTGAGCAGTGCATCAAGAAAGATGATGGGATTGCTGGGCAGGACGTTTGCTGACTGCATTTATGACCTAGTTGACAAGTCTTCAGTGCAGACCCAACAGGCTGTCCTCTGAAATGTTCAGCTACAGTCACAGTGCTAACTACTGCCACACTTTAGCTTATCCTTCTCAATTTTGCTGATTTTAAACTTGCCTCGGACTAATGTTAGTAAGTTACTGATAATCAGTTCATTGCCACCATCTGTTCAGTCTATTGAATTGAAGGGGACAGTGAGCTGATGAACAGTGGTAGTTAGTGCTTGACTGCAACTGGAAGTTATGGGGGAGAAAGAACTCATTTGTTACACCTGATCTACACTCTTAGTACAGTTACAGTGAGGCTGTAATGTAGTTTAATGACCATTTCTGACTCAACCCAAGCTGTTTTGGTTCCAAAGTAGAATTGGTGTGTAACTGGAAATGGGGCAAACGGGGTCCCCCATTGTTTCAATACCATATTTGGCATCTAGCTACTGTGTAATTCAAGGTATTCATTCAAGGTATGCGGCGGCTTATAGTTAATTGCATACAGGAAAAAGGTTGATCCAAAGTATTTCCACCATTCGTGCACAGTGTTTCATATGAAATTCTTTTATGATCTATTGAAGCACAGGGTTTGTCAAATGTGGGACAAATTCCTGTAACTGCTCATTGAAGTGACTGAGGGATACAACTGTGTACAAATTGGCAATATAAGTAACTACACTTCAAAAGTAGTTCATTGGAGTTGAAGCACTTTAGAATATCCTGGATGTGATAACTTGCTATATGAATACAAATCCCATTACTGGAAACTTTCTGGTATCCGGCACTGACTGGACCGAGCTGGTGCCGTACCATCAAAACTGCCGTAGAAACCAGTGCTAATGTTAAAACATACGGAGCTTTTGAGCTCCGTGTGAATCAACAAACCCTAACAGCTTCAAAACAGTCGGCCGCAGCTTAAAAGCGTCTCTGTAGCTAAGCAACAGCTTCAGCTAGACCTTGCAGAGCCTGATTGGGGAAAAAAAAAAGCAACGAGAAGTAAAAAAAACTTGTAGGAAACGGCTCCTGAATTTTGCTGGTAGATAGAGCTTTCCGGACATTAAACGAAAGTTTCCTGTACAAGTTTAATAGCAGTTTTGGGTCAGGAGAGAATATTGAAGTGGGATTCATGTAGCTTGAGTGAGTTGAGGCTTTTTTCATTTAGTCAGTAACTTTGATTTTTCACTCCAGGGCATCAGAGGTGCCTTATCTCTGGGACATGTACCACTCTGAATTGGTTTAAATTTTAGATTACAACACAGATACAGATTTTAGGTTTCTGGTCAACTTGTACATCTCCAAAATAAAAAGTGGTATCCATACTGTAAATGCAATATTTGTGTTTTATGACCAAGACTGGTTTACAGGCCTTTGTAATGAATAGGGGTCAACAGTAACAGTGTTGCACCATAAATGAAGTAGCCTATTTTTTTTCCCTAAAGAAATGTTGAACATTTTGAGATGGCACTTGACATTGCTGTGTCTATTTTACAGGGCTGCATCTGTTGGTGCTTGTGTTGTAAAAAGCAATCTCATAAACTTAATTGGGTATTAAATGAAACTTGTATTGACCAGGAGAGTCAGGAGGCTCAATTTAAAAACCTAATTGAGAACATGAAACTGAAATCACGTGGTGCAATATTACTAACAAATGGGTTCTTACAAAATTTGCCTTGTCCACTATTTTAACAAAAGTTTCACCTGTTTATTTTGAATGCGATGGTACCTCTTAAAACAGCAGTTAACTTCATTTTTTGGGGATGTTAACTTAATTATATTGTAACCCCTATATATTTTATCTTGTGGTTTGTTTAAACTATATTATAAACAAATTAGAATATGCAAAAACCTTTCAGTGAACTTCGGTTTGAATTTTTATTTCAGCTATAAAATCTTCCCAGTGCTCAAACCAGAGCTGTTAGACCGACCACAGGAAGTGAAAATGCCTATCAAACTTTTAATTGGAGCTACTAACCCCAGCAGTCCAGCCCTCATGGCAAAAAGAACTAAACAGGTGAGGGAAGTTTTATGTGCAGGTTTAAACAATAGTACTTAGTTCGTACGGATACCTGTTAACATCTTAGCATTTCATCTGTGTTCTGCAGTAAATGTGTTTACATGTCCTAATGGTAGGTATAAAAAGGGAGCAGAATATCTTGTAGAAGGGGGGCTTTTTAATACAAATATACTAACATTATACCGTACTAAAACTTAAACTATTTGTCAGACTTTGGCTAAGTCTGAAGGTGCTTACTCTATCAAGTTGTTCAAATTGAGAGCAAAAGCTAAAGAATTGGAAAACCACAGAGAATTTATTGGAAAGAAGCGAATATACTTTAACATTGTTGTATTGCTACATACTGGAGAAATGATCAATACTTTGCTTCACAGGAGATAAAAACTGCCCAGAAAATTGCAAAGAAATACTTCTCAATCCCTGCACTCTGGTCCAAGTGCTTGTTCAGCCATTGTTACAGTCTTTGGTTCATTTGCCTGCCAGCATATGTCGGGGTCTCCCATTTCAAGGTCAGAGCATTGCAGCAAGCATACAGTGTACTCATCAAAATGAGAAATATGAAAGTGGATCCACTAGATGAGGCAAGTGCACATTTCACCTCAATAAAAATATGATTTGCAGGTAAGTTGAAGATTGCAGTGTAATTTTACACACATACTACTGATTTGTTTATTGTCTTTGAGTATCTGTCTCTAGAAATGTCAGCGTTAGTTGGCTGTTCACTATAATGAAATCCCAAAAAATCCAATGTGCTATAATTTATGAAAAGCTGTTACTAATTCAAATGTTTGAAGATTTTTCCAAAGTTTCGTAACAGGCTCAAGGAGCTTAACGGCCTACTCCTGTTCCTATGTTATTAGATTAAGAAATGTTTCAATAGCAGTGTTGTATGAAACTGAGCTGTACTTCTGTCAGTGCTGTTTCGGCTCACTATTTTCATTCTGTTCTGTGCACAAATGGAATTCACTTTCTTGTTTTTTTTTCTTTACCATGTATAGGTGTGCTACAGGGTTTTGATGCAATTGTGTGGACTCTTGGAGCACCCAGTACTTGCTGTTAGAGTTCTGTTTGAAATGAAAAATGCAGGTGTGCAACCGAATGCCATTACTTATGGTTATTACAACAAAGTAAGTTGAAAACTAAATCTGTTTGTAATGTGTGGTGCAGGAAAGTTATGTGAATATTTTTCATGGCCTCAAAACCATTACTGCAAATTCACAAACAAATTATGAAGGGCCAAATGGCTTTCTTCATAAAGATCTTATGAATTGCGAGCAGCTTTTTATTATGGGGCTGTCACCAGAAGGCAACTGGCATTTCCCAAAGTCATTTTTTTTTTAGGATAATTGGAGCAAGCTGAAGGAGATTACTTTCTCAGCCTGGGCTAGCTTTGCCTTAGATGTCTGGGGTAAAGGAATTCAGTGACACCAAAGAGCTATTGAGGCAGAGACTTGACCAATATTTAAAAGGAAATGGGATGTATTTGGGGGGAAAAAAAGCAACATAAAAGGTAAACTCTTTTTACTAGGTCCGAGCATAGGGAATGGTCTAGAAATGTTGGTGCTGAGCAGAGTTTAGGATGATATGCCCTGCGAGAAACGGCCCAACACTGAGCCCACTGCTCTTTGTGCGACCTCTCCAGTTGGTTCAGGTCGGTCTATGCTAGCCGGTATGCAGCCCATGTACTGATTGGCTCCCAGTTCATAGTCACCTTCATGCAGAACCCGTGTCCAAGGAGATAGGGAAAGAGATGGGCCCTGTTGGAAATGCAACACCTTTTCCAGTGCAGGGGGATGCTGGCTGTAGTTTCAGGGTGAATATCAGCAGGTTATAGGGTAAGATTATAAGGGGAAGCTAGTTAAGTACCTGAGGAAGAAAAGAATAGAAGGATATGGTGATAGGATGAGATATTAAGTGAGGTGGGAAGAGGCTTGTGTGGAGCATAAGCACAGGTTTTTTAAATTTATTTTTTATTCATTGATGGGATGTGGGCGTCGCTGGCTGGCTAGGCCTGCATTTAGTGCCCATCCCTAATTGCCCTTGAGAAGATGGTGGTGAGCCGCCTTCTTGAACCGCTGCAGTCCATATGGTGTAGGTACACCCACAATGCTGTTAGGAAGGGAGTTCCAGGATTTTGGCCCAGCGACAGTGAAGGAACGGCGATACAGGTCCAAGTCAGGATGGTGTGTGGCTTGGAGGGGAACTTGTAGGTGGTGATGTTCCCATGCGTCTGCTGCCCTTGTCCTTCTAAGTGGTAGAGGTCGCGGGTTTGGAAGGTGCTGTTGAAGGAGCTTTGGCGAGTTGCTGCAGTGCATCAGTGCTAGTTACAGGTCGGATATCCAGGCATTCCACCTATTACAACCGTTGCATACAACCAACTGGAATACCATAACTCACTGATGGTCTATGAGTGGAATCTGTGTTACCAGTATTATTAATTATTGGTGCAATTTCAGTGCGTTACTGTTAGTTATTGGTGGGATCAAAATTCCTTCCACCTCCTGACTTCCCTTGCGATTCTCTCCCCCACTTTGAAATGTCTCCCACCCCCTACTTCCCTGCCCTCTGTTTCTCCTTTTCACCTGCTCACGGGAAGCCTACTGGTTCTCTGAACTTCTCACATAACAGCTGCTAGTGCGAAACCACAAGCCAAGATTCTTATCTACAGTGACCCAGCCTTTAAGGTAAATGCAATAACATTTGCAGACTTCACGTGGTCAGACCTCCTGGAATACCTCCAACCAGAGTTGGTAATCGTGCACACACCATGTGGGGGTCACAGTAAAAGTCAGCAGACATCCGCTGAAGTTACCATCTGATTGGTCCCTGCTAACCACATGATCTGATATAGGAACCCATCACCAGTGAGATGCACGGTTATTTGTACATACTAATCAAATGTCTGAAAGTAGGGTTCATAGATGTATGATTTCACAAAACTTGGGTGTACATAATGCTCATCTAGAAGGTTTGAGTTTCAGTTCCAGGACTGCAGCTTAGCCCACGCATGTTTTTAGGCCTCACTTGCTTCTGATGGGGCAAAGGTTGGTAGAGATGAGTTTAAACCTATTGATTTTCACCACTTAGGATTGTATTATATTATGAGGCCAAACCTTGATGTCATGGTTAATCCCAAGATGAGTTTCCAACTGCACATCCATGCCATCGCAAAGGCCACCTATTTCCACCTCTAACATTGCCTGACACCACCCCCCCCCCCCCCCCCAAACTTGCTCATTTGCTGAAGCCCTCCATGCCTTTTTTACCATTAGACTTGACTATTCCAACTCGCTCACTCCTGGCCAGCTTCACACTTTCTATCCTCTGTAAACTTGAGGTCATCCAAAATTTGCTGCCCATGTCCTAACTCTCACCAAGTCCTGTTCTCCATCACCCCTGTGCTCGCTACTTTGGCTCCTGGTTAAGCAACACCTCGATTTTCAAATTCTCATACTTATTTTCAAATCCCTCCATGGCCTCGCCCCACCCTATCTCTAATATCCCCCAGCCCTATAACCCTCTGAAATATCTGTGCTCCTCTTATCCTGCCTCTTGAGCATCCCCAATTTTAATTGCTCCACTGTTGGCTGTGCCTTCAGCTGCCAAGGCGCTCAATCCCGGAATTCCCTCCCCTAAACCCCTCCGCCTCTCTTTCCTCAATTAAGACGCTCCTTAAAACCTACTTCTTTTGATCAAGCTTTTTGGTCATCTGCCCTAATCTCCTTATGTGGCTCTGTCAAATTTTGTTTGGTAACGCTTCTGTGAGGCGCCTTGATGTTTTGCTACATTAAAGGCGCTATATAAATGCAAGTTTGTTATCAATTTGAGACTGGTACTTACTGTAGAGCAATATGAGCTAGCAGTGTAGAGTTAGAGTCTGATATTTTCAAGCCAGGCAAAGCAGGGCTTTGTGTATGCATACTTACTTGTGCAGAGCTTTGCTCACCGACATTCAAATTCTGGCTCTATTGTAAACTTTAAGAAGTTAGTTAGATTTTCATTGTCTGGGTTCGTTTTAAAGTTTGCTTAACAAGTTAGTTATACTGCATCTGGTGCTGTGAGAGAACATCTCCCTTGAGGTGGTAGCACTGTTTTCCAGAATTCAGTGTGTCATCAGATTGGTAACTTTAATCTCCAAATATTGCTGTCTTTGCTAACAAAGGAACAGTTTGAACCATTGCAGAAATGGCAATATAACAGGGCCACTGGTCATGTTGCATTAGCCACGCCTGTGTTTGATAACACTTCTGTGAAGCGCCTTGGGATGATTTATTACATTAAAGGTTGTAGCCTGACGGTAATTGTCAGGGCTGGTGGAGCACATAGTGAGTGAAAAAAGTTAAATAACTGTGTAGATGGAATAAAAATAAATATTTTAAAAGACTAAAGTTGTCAGCTGTGGCTCAGTTGGTAGCACTCTCGCCTCCTGAGTCAGAAGGTTGTAGGTTCAAGTCACACTCCAGAGACTTGAGCACAAAAATCTAGGCTGACACTCTAGTGCAGTACTTGAGGGAGTGCTGCACTGTCAGAGGTACTGTCTTTCAGATGAGACGTTCAACCGAGGCCTCGTCTACTCTTTCCGGTGAATGTAAAAGATCCTATGGCACTATTTTCGAGAAGAGCAGGGGTGTCCTAGCCAATATTTATCCCTCAACAACAGCAACTTGTATTTATATAGCGCCTTTAACGTAGTAAAAAGTTCCAAGGCGCTGCACAGGAGTATTTTAAGACACAAAATTTGACACCAATTCACATCAGGAGAAATTAGGGCAGGTGACCAAAAGCTTGGTCAAAGAGGTAGGTTTTAAGGAGCGTCTTAAAGGAGGAAAGAGAGGTAGCGAGGTGGACAGGTTTAGGTAGGGAATTCCAGAGCTTAGGGCCTAGGCAACAGAAGGCACGGCCACCAAAGGTTGAGTGATTATAATCTGGGATGCACAAGAGGGTAGAATTAGAGGTGTGCAGATATCTTGGGGGGATAGTTGTGGGGCTGAAGGAGATCAACATCTATAACATTATCTGGTCATTATCGCAATGCTGTTTGTGGGAGCTTGCTGTGTGCAAATTGGCTGCCGTGTTTCCTACAGTACAACAGTGACTACACTTCAAAAAGTACTTTATTGGCTGTAAAGCCCTTTGGGACGTCTGGTGGTCGTGAAAGACACTATATAAATGCAAGTCTTAAGTATTTCTGTTATTACCTCTGAACTTGTGGGTGATGGACTTCCTTTTTGTAGGCTGTTTTGGAGAGTCCCTGGCCCAGCAGTAATCGCAGTGGTTGCCTTTTGTGGACAAAAGTGCGGAATGTAGTTCGTGGTGTCGCGCAGTTTCGTCAAGTGTTTAAGAAATCGAGCTCTGCGAATGCCCAAGTTCCATTGATCTCAGGTAACCATTTTAAAGGAGCAAAGTTGATGTGTTGGGAACTGATTTTTTTTAAGTAATGGAGTGACTGCTGTGATTTTTTTTGGGGGGTGGGAGCAGATGAGAGGTTCTGTTCATCTCTCTAAATTATGCAGCTGTTTACTGACTTGAAAGACCAATAGCAGGAGGGTAACCAAATGGTGTCTCCTGGTTTCCTGAACTTTTTTCTCTCTAGTATGCTGAAAAAGAAAAAAAGTTGTGCAGATCCAGGATGTTACAATATGCGGTGCTCCAATAAACACATGAGCCAGATGGAGCAAGCAGGGCTGGAGCATTTTCATGCAATACCTTTTCAAATTGTGTAGTACCTTTCACTAACTTAGTAAATCTAACTGAAAATGACTTTGCCAATTAGTCACCTGATGAAGACATCTTTTGGGCCATTATGCTAATGTTTGAAAGCAGCTCTATGTTCCAGCTAATGAAATTGCATTGTTTGTTGAGTGAGATGATTTAATCAGTGGGAGAGTACATACCAGTGGCCAATTTTTTTTTAAAAACAGGCTGATGACTCTCCTAGGCCCTGTTGCAAGGCTATGGAACAAAAGAAATGTTGAATTATTTTTTAATTTGTCTAAGCATAAATTACTGCCAACATACTGGCAGGAAGAGAGAACTGAAGTGAACAACATAAATGGGAACTGCAGAAGTGAAAAGATCATAACAGGGAAGCTGATTGAACTGGTAGAATTCAATTCAATTTGTAGATATAATCGAATCCAGTTAAAATGATCAAGTTGGACGGATTCCCAAATGATGTCCATAAATATTGATTTGACCAATGCTTCAGAGATGTAAACAGTTGATGCAGTCAATGATACCATTAGAGAGCACAAAGAAGTAAGGATTACTGCCACTATTCCCTCTTGCCATCTTTTTGTGGAGTTTGCACAAACTGATGAGGACAGATTACCTTTATTGGAAGTGTGAGCTGATAATGGCGCAGCGAGGTCAACTGGGCACCTGGCACCTTGGTGAACGACGGACAACGTCTATCTCCTTAACCAATGAGATTTAAGGATAAAGAAAGAAACAAGAACGACTGAGAAGGAAATGGGATTAATTTGAGTCAAATTAGATACAGAAAGATAAATAAAGGGAAAGAAAGATTGCATTGAGTGGAAAAAAGTGACTAAGCAAAGGTAAGAACAAAAATTAAAATATTTAACCTCTAGGAACAATTTGTTACCTGCAGGAATGAGACTTCACAGTTTCAATTGTTCCCTTTCTGGACTAGGAAAGTTGAGTGGCATTGCAGGATCACAAATCTCGTCATTTAAAAGGGCCCTTGCGTCGTTACTTTCTGTGGCGTGTTTAATTCATTTTAACAGCGCAAATCCAGCAATTTCTTGAAACTCGCGGGGAGGTTGACGGTAAGCTCCTGGTTTTTACGAAGCTAGCAGTGGAGCGGCACAAGTCGTCCAGCAATTTGTGGCGACTCGCAACTTAAGCCGTATCTCTTCCACGCCTCAAATTGCTGGGTTATGTACGCAATAATAACGGCGCGCGCATTCAACTCGCTGTTATTTTCCCAGCAAATTCTGGGCCATTGTCTTTCTAGGAAGGAAATTGAGGATATCCAGGTAATGAAAAGATACTGGGCCTGAGTGATTTTTATTGAGAATGGGAGCTTCACTGTTTGTAAAGCAAGTGAGGAAGTTTTTTTTATTTTTTATTCGTTTGTGATGTGGGCGTCACTGGCAAGGCCAGCATTTATTGCCCATCCCTAATTACCCTTGAGAAGGTGGTGGTGTGCCACCGCCTTGAATCGATGGCGTCCGTGTGGTGAAGGTACTCCCACAGTGCTGTTAGGGAGTTCCAGGATTTTGACCCAGCAACGGTGAATGCTCTGCGATCTACTTCTAAGTCAGGATGGTGTGTGACTTGGAGGGGAACTTGGAGGTGGTGGTGTTCCCATGCGCCTGCTGCCGTTGTCCTAGGTGGAAGAGGTCACGGGTTTGGGAGGTGCTGCCGAAGAAGCCTTGGCGAGTTGCTACAGTTCATCTTGTAGATGGTACACACTGCAGCCATGGTACGTGGTGGAGGGAGTGAATGTTTAAGGTGGTGGATGGGGTGCCAATCAAGCGGGCTGCTTTGTCCTGGATGGTGTCGAGCTTCTTGAGTGTTGTTGGAGCTGCACTCATCCAGGCAAGTGGAGAGTATTCCATCACACTCCTTACTTGTGCCTTGTAGATGGTGGAAAGGCTTTGGTGAGTCGGGAGGTGAGACACTCTCCGCAGAATACCCAGCCTCTGACCTGCTCTTGTTGCCACAGTATTTATGTGGCTGGTCCAGTTAAGTTTCTGGTCAATGGTGACCCCCCAGGATGTTGATGGTGGGGGATTCGGCGATGGTAATGCCTTTTAATGTCAAGGGGCGGTGTTTAGACTCTCGCTTGTTGGAGATGGTCATTGCCTGGCACTTCTATGGCGCGAATGTTACCTGCCACTTATCAGCCCACGCCTGAACGTCGTCCAGGTCTTGTTGCATGCGGGCATGGACTGCTTCATTATCTGAGGAGTTGTGAATGGCGCTGAACACTGCAGTCATCAGCGAACATCCCCATTTCTGTTCATTTGCACGGAACAACATGCATATGTTTTGAAAATGGTTTTAATTGTTACTGCTTCTGTGAATTTTCTGCTGGAGTGCTGCAAAACAAAAGAAAATGGCAGAAATGTTCTTGGCTGGTAACATTGTGTTTTGCTTTTCGCTCCATTTTATTTGGCCGGATTTTACTGTGAAAGTGATGGTGGGGCTAACGGTGCTCACCGTTATTTATGTGTAAGTCAGACAGCAACTTGCAGCGACCCCATATGCGCAGTTAAAGGCAGAAATCCGGAAGTTGCTGTCTGAGATGTGACATTCCTTCCCGAAAACACCATCTCGCCGTCTGACTCACCATTCCAATGTATTGAACGGTGTGAAGTTCCTGTACTTGCCTCATAGATGTGGACTAAACTCGCCAGCAAAAGTTAGGGCTTGTCCATTCCAGTCTAGGTACCCTTTTAATGCTGTGCTAAGTCTTGATTACTGCCAAACAACCTCCCTGGCACTGAAAATTAACATTTATAAGCGTGGAGTCTCATTCCTTCAGCTTTCAATTATTGTTGGAGATTTTTTTTTTTTAAGTTTAATTTTTTTTTTAAATGTTTGTCTCTTTTATATGTCTCTCTTCATCCAATCTTTCTTTCCCTCTATTTCACATTCTGTACCTGATTTGACATTGAATTCACTATTCTAACTGATTTCCTGATTTGGAGACTGCTGGTCATTAATAATTCTTCAATCTGATTGGTCAAGGCGATGCACAGTTGCTTGCCCTGTTCACACATGTCCCAGATGTTCTGTAGAGGGTGCTGCACTTTCTAGATATTTGGCTGACAGTAACTTGCCGTGCAAAACCCCATAGAAAGTCTATGGGCAAGTGTAATGAGCGGCTGTCACTGTTCACTCATTGGTTAGAGCAAAATTCGGCCCAATATGTTCCATGAATTTGAACGTAAACTCAATAGTTCATTAACTTTTAACCACTTTAAGAACTTGATTAGTCTTTGCTGAGCAATTCCTGACAGATTGAACATTGTTTCTATAAATAAGATTGAATAGTGCAAGAATTGATGCTTTGGTTTTCAGAGAGTTAAAGTTTGCTGTATTCTTGTATCGCTATATTTTCAATGCAAGCTAAGTTTAAAAGAAATAGGTTTTGGTTGGCAGTCTGGTGCATGAGAGAAAACCTTTCTTGGATAAGTTTTGAACAGACTGAAAAATGCTGCCTTTATGTAACCAGAGGTATGGAGTAGAAACTTCTTTTGTTAAACATCCATTTTATTTGAAAAGTACTATTTAATAAAAAAGTGGTAGCTTTGGTCAAGGCTTTCCTCCCTCGAAGGTTTCTTATGCAAGTTTTTTCCATTTGTTTTTACTTTTCCATACCTCATTTGATGTTCTGAACAGGTGGAAGTGATACGGATGCTGTGAGCCATGGTAGCGTGGATAGTTCTAACGATGCTAACAATGGAGAGCATGTGCTGTTCATCCGAGACCTAATCAGACTAGATTCCACTGATAATCACGGTAGCACAGGTATTGACTTTTGAGCTGCACTACCTCCACTAGTGATCTTCATGCAGTCTGCAAATTATTTTGTTCTTTTAGCAGTGACCGTTGTCCCTTACACCATCCTGCGCTCACTCTCCTAAAGCTCCCTTCTGCTTTCTTTTGTTGAGCAGAGATTAGTTGCCTTTAATGTGGAAAGCTCCTTGATCTGGACTCATTTTCCTTGCTTTTGCTACTTGTCACTGAATTTTGCTGCATGCCGCCTATTGTGATTGCAAGATCTAATTTGCAGTAGGGATTTTGCTTTCCGTTTAGGTTAATTCCTCCTGATTGAGTGAAACAGCATTTGTATTACCTATCCTTTTTCACTTTATTATTCTTGCTCACTTGGTGTGTTTCTCACTTTTGTTTCCTTTGTGTGCCCCTTTCTGTCTTTGTTTTTACTAGAGCGTCTTGATTTTTAATGTATATTTACTTGCGGAAAAGCACAATTCGAAATTGTTGTCAAATTCTGACCAGGTTTGGCTTACAAGTGGATGAAAGTTAATGGGAAAATCAATTTAATTTTCATTTAATGTTTGCAGACCAATATATCCTTGTTAGTAAAATAGGAAGGAGCACCTTCAGTGAGCAGTTTACTACTTCGGTGCTGTACTGTTCTATAATTCTAAACCCTACCTGCTTCTTCAACTTAACAGACATTTTGTATAAAGGAACTAAAAGTGGTACCTCTCAATTGGAGGCCTTCTGGTGGAGAGTCGTGATGGTGTCTAGTCACATCCAGAGCCACTCTATTGTATGTTGGTCAAACCGTTTTTCTTACTTTGGACACCTTTTGGATTGGCCTAAGGCTGGTCCATGCAAACAGACATATAGGTCAAGACTGACACTTATTAGAGTAGCTTTAAGTGGGGCAAAGACCTAAGTGGCAGATCTCTATGGGAGGGAAATAAATCTGGAACTTACAGAAATTGAATAATCTTCCATTGAATAATCTTTCATCAGTCTATGTTGCCAACTCGCCACCATTTCTTCTTGTAATATGTAAATGTAGGGGAGTGCCTTATACTGGAAGTACTACTTTTTCCCCCTTCAATGTTGTGTACAAATGAATGTTAAGGAACATACTTCATTGTATTTGGTTATTTACTTTATTGTTAAATTACTTGTGTAGCCTAAGAAATGTAATGAAAAAGGTTAAATGCTACTTGGAAAGCATGTCATATGTCATCATACCTGGATAAGCCTATTAATCTTCAAAATATTGAATACGCAGCAACTTCATAAGATTATAATGTGCTTTTCAAGTTTGTTTTTAAAAGTCTAGCATCTAGTTAAACACCACTGAAGAATTTCCAGAAAATAGTACCAGATAAATATATAGTATTTCCTTTTTTTAGCCTTATGTGCTGGTTGGATATTTCACAGATTCACAGAAACCCCACAATGCAGATAGAGGCCATTTCGGCCCATCGAGCCTGCACCGACACATATCCCACCCGATCCCCTTAACCCCTACACCAACACATATCCCACCCTATCCCCACGTATTTAATCCCCCTAACACTAAGGGTCAATTTATCATAGCCAATCAACCTAACCTGCACATCTTTTGGACTGTGGGAGGAAACCGGAGCACCCGGAGGAAACCCACGCAAACACGGGGAGAATGTGCAAACTCCACACAGTCACCCGAGGTCGGATTCGAACCCGGGTCCCTGGCGCTGTGAGGCTACAGTGCTAACCACTATGCCACCGTGCTGCCCCTATTTGTCCAAAGTGTTCAGACTTTTAGAAAATCAAGGTGTTCTGCTTTGGGTTCAAGGGAAATGGAAATAATTTTTTTCAAACAGTAGAGAAAGATTGCACAAATGACATGGTCATGTAATTATAACTTCAGGAAGATTTTAAAATGTCTTCGAAAGGTAGGCAACTCCATTAAACTGAGATTTATGTAAATATTAATGTATGCTGCATGTTCACAAGGGAGAACTCTATAGTCTGAAGAACACTGTTGTTTCCAGTGCAAGATAGAAAATGGCATTTAAAAAAAATATATTTGTATGGTTCACATGGGAAGCAGTTAATTTGTTCAAACTGTGGGCTAACTTTCTTACAGGTGCTCAGTCAGACCAAGGGTATGGATCTAAAGATGAACTTCGACGTGAAGACATTGAGCTTCATGAAGAAACACTGGTAGAAATTGGCTCATCTGGTACAATTAAAGAGCAAAAAGGTGAAGGTTATGAGAATCAATGTGACTTTTAACTTAACACTAATCAAGTGTTTTCTTTGAATTTAATGTCGAACAACCTTTTGCACACAGTCAGCTATGCTGTCATGAGCATGAGTCAAGCAGCTAAGTACTTACCCATTGGGAGGTAAAGAACATTAGGGAAGGAGAGTCATCGCAGAGAGGTTCCTGCTGCAGCTTGTCAATTTGAGCAGCATTCCAGGGCAGGAGATGCTTTTAATTAATGGAATGTAGCTTGTTTAAAAAGATTTTGTACTGTAGATGTATATTTATGCCATAAATATTTGTTTATAGAGAAAATTATAGTGAGCGCTAGGGAGGTAATAAATGGCATAAAGCACTTTTACCTTTAAGATCGCTGTTTAAAAAGTGATCATGTGGAAATGATATTATCCAACTGCGATTTATTGTCACTTTATGTAGCTATTGGGTGAGAAGATTTGGTTCAGCTTGCCAGTGTTCCTTGTCTAGGCTCACATTAAGAATAACCAGATGGGTGAGGTACTGCAGCATGACTGGTGTATGTAGGACTCAGTCATGAGTCACTACCATGGAAAAAGGAGGAAAGACAACTGGAGGTTTTTTAAATAAATTCTTACCAAAAGAATTTGTATTGAAAAAAAAATCATTGAAAAACAATCTTTAGTTCACTCAGAACTAAAATAATGCCATTACTCTAATTCTGTTGCATCAATATTAGAATCTTGCAAAATGCAGAACGGTTTCAGGTGATGTCGCAAAGTTTGAAAACTGTGAAGCAATTTCTTCAGCTGTCTAGAGGTTGAGGATGAGTAGGATCCACCAGGAAGGTTGCTCAGACTGCCAGCCTCTGGTCCATGGTGACCTTGGAGAGGTATCACACGATGTCCACCAATGCGGTTGAAGCCTTCTACAACCGATGGCACCACTGGATATAGGCTGTCTGATAGATGGGCAAAATAATAGTGATTTAATATATTTTAGTTTGTTGAAGCCAGCTGTATTAATGGTGCCCTTCTGTACACAGAGGGCATTTGTAAACTGTTCCTTTGTTTTAGGCACTGGGTTAACTCCGGTACCACCCTATTAGCCCTTAAAAAGCATCTCAAATGATTAGAGACTTGATAATGCAGGGAGAAGTGTTTAAAAGCTTAGAAACTTCAACCTATCAAGTTTTCGCCTTTCATAGGACATGATGACTCTTCTCTTCCCCATTCCCAAAAAACAACCACCAGCATCCGGCCTCCCCTCCGCAAAATCTATTCCCTCTTCATAATCAATACGAATCAACATATGTTTATCTCAACAAACCTCAGTTAAATATTGATCCAGTCCTTTTTTAATTGGCGAGAATCGATTCGTTTTTTCTGGTGCTTGTTCCCCATATCAATTATCTGTTGTAGAAAGGAATTTCTCAACTCTATTCTTAAAGAAAGACTTGCAATTATATAATGCCTTTCACGACCACCAGACGCCTCGAAGCGCTTTACAGCCAATGAAATCTTGCTTGAGATCTGTGATTTTTTTTTTTTAGTTCTTGTATTTGAGTTCTGTGCTCACAGTCCATTCTCGTCTTTATTGTGTATATGTGGGTTTGAGTTGAGTTCCAAATCCTTCACTTGAATTTGAAGTGGAAACCATCTTTAACTAAATTTACATTGCATTTCATCGACAGAAAAAAGCACAGACAAGACTGGTGCGGAACCAGCAGTGAGTAAAGTAATTAAGAATTCCCACTCACCAGAAAGACTTCATTCAAGTAGCAGCATTGTAAAGCTGCAATGTGCTGCTGTTGGCAGCAGAGGAAGCAGCGGTAAGCAATTGTTGTTTTTATTGCGAGTTATTAGTATTTTATTGGATTACAGTGTGTCTTGTCATTTTTGCATTACCAATTTATCTTCATTCTTTTCAATGGATTGCAAGTTTTTTGGAGTTCCTATGTGCCGCTAGAAATGGCGAAGGGGACTCTTGGGGAATCAAGTGATATGGGGATAGGGCAGGAAAGTGGAGTTGAGGTTGAAGATCACGCATGATCTTATTGAATTGCGGAGCAGGCACGAAGGGCCATATGGCCTGCTCCTAGTTCTTAGTAGACAACACTTGCATGTAGTAAAATGCCCAAGACCCTTCACAAGGGGAAATTTCAGACATATTTTAGGACCAAAGGGAGAACTGAGCACTGCTCAATTATCTGTGAATATTAACTTATTACTGTAATTTAAAAAAAACTCCTGAATTAAACCCAACTTTAATATCTGTTACCTTTCATCAGTCCTTTTGCTTTCTTTAAGAAATTAGTATGTGGAGGAAGGGGTTAATTGTGTGTGCTGCTTTTGGTTTTCACAGTTAATTATTTCAAAAACCAAAATGCTTTATTGGGGAATTTAAGAGTATTATGTGGAAAAACTAACAATGACGATAAACAGGAAGGAACTTTACCATACCTTGGAGCATCTAAAGTATTGAAGAACTTTTATTTAATGGCCCAAAACTATACAGGTCATGTGAACATCCAAATAATGACTCAATGTGTGGGAAATGTTGTTCTACATCAATTAAAATTTCATAAAATTCAGTTTTTTCAAGTTGAGCTATTGCATGGTTTAAGTTTTAAGAAAATACTGTGCAGATTCTGTATGAAATGCTTTGCCACAGGAACATTGCGCGACTGGCCAGCTGCCGGTTTCAGGCGAGAAACTGACCGTGGCATGCTGCCAAAGTTAGGATGGTTCTCACCTCCCCTCTGTCAGCACCCACTCGATTCACATCCCAGTTCAAATCATGGCTGGTGTCTTTGCTTCTACGGCACTGGGCGAGTCCCACATTCAGGTTTCATGTATTGACTTTTGAAAATAGCATGTGAATGAACACCTTTGTAATCTCCCTGCTTTAGATTGTATTTTTTTTTCCTGTTTGTTACTGTCAACCTTTGCACAGCAGCACCACTCTCATTTCTGAGTCATAAAGTCGTGGGTTCAAGCCCCACTCTAGAGACTGGAGGACATAATCTAGGCTGATACTTTTGGAGGTTCCTCTTTTTGATGAGACATTAAACTGAGGCCATGTCCTGTGGTACTATTCAGAGATGATCAGGAGAGTTCTTCTGGTGTCCTGGCCAATATTTATCCCTCAACCAACATCACTAAAACTGATTATCTCCTCTTATCTCATTGCTGTTTGCTAGACCTCACTGTGCCAATTGGCTGCCACGTTTCCATACATGACAACAGTAACTACACTCAAAAAATACTTAATTGGTTATCAAGTGCTTTGGGACTTCCTGAGGACCGGAAAGGTGCTATATAAAAGCAAGTTCATTCTTTTTTCCCCATAAGGATTTATTTCAGTTGTCAATGCTATTTTTATTGGAGCTTCAATGCAATTCTTACAGCTCCCTCTGAATGGATACTTAAAATCAGCATAGGATTGCAACAGCACTGCAAAAAGTGACCACTTTATTTGCTACAGGTTTCTGAGGAAAATCTTGGCAACTTTCTTCTGTGCACCAAGTGTAATTAAATCATAAACCTGCCTATAGACAACAGTTTTATGATTTTGCTATACCTAATGCACAGGATATCTTTGACTCTTGTCCCTGTCTTTACTTAAAGCCTATTGAACTTTAAAGACTAACAGCTCATATAATTGGAGAACTTGATATCTATCTTTTGAAAGAATATGAAAAGGAATCTTTTTACTTTGGGATTTCATACTGAAAATGAAAGCTAATACCACTTCCACTGAGGAATAAGAAGTCTTGGTATATTTTTATAGTCTTTAATATGTGTAACAGTCCTTTCTAAGTCTCAACAGGAACTCCTGTGGTTCACATGTCCGACAAGTTCATCTTTCAGAGTCGCTAAACTGGTTAAATTCTCCTGCTAAGAAAATGTAATTACAGAATGTAAAAATTAGTAAGGATATGGCCTGAATCCTGTAATTCATGTTAATGAGTAAGATAGCAGGAATGGGTAGGCAAGAATGATTCTTTTAGGATGTCACACAACTGTAAAACTAAGAGATTTGCATTTATGAGATACTTTTCACAGCCTTGGGACTTCCCAAAGTGCTTTAAAGCCAATGAAGTAATTTTTGAAGTGTAGTCCCTGTTGTGACCTAGGGAAATGCAACAGTCAATTTGCACACAGCAAGGTCCCACAACCAGCAATGTGATAATGACGAGATAATCTGTTTTTAGGTGTTGGTTGAGTGATAAATATTGGTCTGGGCACTGAGAACTCCGTGCTGCTTCGAAAAGTACTATGGGATAGTTTATTCCACCCAAGAGGGCAGATGGGGCTTTGGTTTAACGTCTCATCTGAAAGACCGCAGTGCCTCAGTTCTGACTGAAGTATCAGCCTGGATTTTGTGCTCAAGTCTCTGGAGTGGGACTTGCCTCCAAGTCAGAAGGTTGTGGGTTCAAGAGTTCCACCACTGAGCCAATTCTTTTTAACCATTTCCTGTGAGTTGGTTATTGGTGCTTTTCAAATGCCATAGGCCCAGTTTGCTTCAAATGTAGTAGAAAGTGATTTTCTTTTTGTTTGGCTGTGTCCTCTTCCTCCCCATCCTTCTCACAATTTGCTCCTGGTCCTCTGTCAGTAATGCTCTTGAACGCTAGGATATGTAGAAGACTATTCTGAGGTGATTTTCTATCTGTCTTCCACCAACCCTGTCTTACATTTGTTTCTCTTGAATATGTGGCTGAGGATTATTTGTCATGTGAAGAATTATGCGAACTTGTATTATTTGTGGTGCCAACCATTTATTAACACTCCAGACATGAAGTTCCCTTGATTGTTGTACTTGTTTGTATATTGGCTTTAATATTTGTTCTGACTGGTGTTTTTAAAAACATTTGAGGATTACTGATTAATTGGAATGGAGCTTCCGTACACCTCCACCTTCATTTAGTTTTAAGGCACAGCTGTTCATTTATTGAAATAAGGGAACAATAAATTGTATGACTTGTCAACATTAATCCTTTACTTTTGCTATCTTTTCAATGCTAGGTAATTTGGCTAGCTTGCTGCTGGTTGATAATGACAATTATCAAGATGGTGATGGAGTTGGTGACCCCCGTACTCGAGCACACAGAAAGAACAGCGAGAAAAGCCAACAGCGGCAAAAGCTCTGGGCAGAAAGGAGTTGCAGTTTCAGTGCTGATATGCGGTCTAACATGTTACTTAAAAAGGGAAGCCTTGAAACTGATCCAAATGAGATAGCGGAGATGATGGGTGCTGATGCTAGGATCCTCGCTGCTGCTTTGTGCAGTACCGAAGAGCTATCTTCAAAGATTAAGACCTCTCCAACCTTGGATCACTTAGCCAATCAAACTGGAGAGTGTCAAGGTGATGACAGCAAAATTACTGTTGATAAATGCTTGGGTGTTTCACCTGAAGTGGAAGCATCATTTGTTGATACTGAGACTGCAGTGATGACTAAAAATGCAGCATTTGTAATGGAGGACCTACAGGTTGAACCAGATACTTTTCTTCCAATTGATGAAGGAAATGAAGCTGAAGATCCCATGCAGAAAAGGACTAGTGTGTACCCTGCAGTTAAACCTGTAGAAAGAGAAGATGTTAAGATGGGTTTTGACCCATTATCATTGCTGGTCTCGGAGACTGAAAAGAAAATTCCCTCTAATGTTGAGAATGTACCACCAGTTGTCTCTCGAAAACTTGCTGATGAGATTGAAATGTATATGAACCTTAAAAGCCCTCTTGGGGACAAATCAGCCAGTATGGAACTGCACAAGACTGAGAATGAAGAGAAGCCTTCAGGTGTCAGTGATGGCGTGCACGGTCATGCACAGGAAAGAAGGTCAAGTCTCCCATCTAGCCCTCTTCCACCGGAAGATCTACAAGCAACATCTATATCTGTGTCCCGGTCAAAAACATTTGCTGGCCAACCTAAAGTGCAAAAGCCAGTTTCACAGAAAATGCGTTCGACTTCATTAACTGCCTTGGTGAGGAACACCCAGCATGGCTCCTTGGGGTCCGTGGTTACATCAATTTCAGGATTTAAGCTTGACAATCTGCTCTCTGGACCCAAGATGGATGTACTTAAGTCTGGTATGAAACAAGCAGCAAATGTTGCCAGCAAGATGTGGGGAGCTGTGGCATCAGCATACTCCTACTCTGATGATGAGGTTAGACACAACTTTGCTCACTGCATAGTGGATTTGTTTTGAGAGGCAGTAGGATAAGAAATTTATTTCACAAGTCAATCATGCAGATTGTAATACTATCTCGCCTTTTAGATTCTCAATAGAAACATAGAAGATAGGAGCAGGAGTAGGCCATTCGGCCCCTCGAGCCTGCTCCGCCATTCAATGAGATCATGGCTGATCATCCAAATTCAGTACCCTGTTCCTGCCTTCTCCCCATATCCCTTGATCCCTTTAGCCTTAAGAAATATATCTACCTCCTTCTTGAATATATTTAATGAATTATCATAATCATAATCATCAACTTTATTGTCATTGTTAGTGCACAAGTGCAGTACAACGAAATGTAGGCTTGCGGCTCCTGAGAGTGTACATTTAGATTAAGACATTTAAACATTCAACATACATTTGGCTTGTAATACATTAACATAAACATAACCATAATAAAGTGCATTGGCAGATGTGCAGGCTTTAGAGTTTATTTGTGGAGTTCAGTAGGATGACAGCCCTGGGAAAGAAGCTGTTCCTAAATCTGGTCGTACGGGTGCGAATGCATCTGTAGCGTCTCCCAGATGGCAGGAGGGCGAACAGACTGTGGCTGGGGTGGCCTCTACTGCCTTCTGTGGTAGAGAATTCCACAGGTTTACCACTCTCTGGGTGAAGAAATTCCTCCTCATCTCTGTCCTAAATGGCTTACCCCTTATCCTTAGACTGTGACCCCTGGTTCTGGACTCCCTGACCATCAGGAACATCCTTCCTGCATCTAGTCTGTCTAGTCCTTTTACAATTTTATAAGTTTCAATGAGGTCCCCTCTCATTCTTCTAAACTCCAGCGAGCATAAGCCCAATCGACCCAATCTCTCCTCATACGTCATTCCTGCCATCCCAGGTATCAGCCTGGTGAATCTTCGCTGCACTCCCTCCATGGCAAGAACATCCTTCCTCAGATAAGGCGACCAAAACTGCACACAATACTCGAGGTGTGGTCTCACCAAGGCCCTGTACAACTGCAGCAAGACATCCTTGTTCCTGTACTCAAACCCTCTCGCTACGAAGGCCAACATACCATTTGCCTTCTTAACCGCCTGCTGCACCTGCATGCTTACCTTCAGCGACTGGTGCACAAGGACACCCAGGTCTCGTTGCACTTCCCCTTTCTCCCAATCTATTGCCATTCAGATAATCTGCCTTCCTGTTTTTGACACCAAAGTGGATAACCTTGCATTTATCCACATTATATTGCATCTGCCATGCTTCCGCCCAATCACCCAACCTGTCCAAATCATACTGGAGTTTCTCGGCATCCTCCTCACAGCACACATGCCCACCCAGCTTTGTTGTCTGCAAACTTGGAGATATTACATCTAGTTCCCTCGTCTAGATCATTAATATATATATTGTGAATAGCTGGGGTCCAAGGACCGATCCCTGCGGTACCCCACTAGTCACTGCCTGCCACTCGGAAAAAGCCGTTTATTCCAACTCTTTGCTTTCTGTCTGCCAACCAGTTCTCTATCCAAGTCAATACCTTGCCCCCAATCTCATGTGCCTTAACTTTACACGCTAATCTCTTATGCGGGACCTTATCAAACGCCTTTTGAAAGTCCAAATACACCACATCCACTGGTTCTCCCTTATCTATTTTACCAGTTATATCCTCAAAAAATTCCAGTAGATTAGTCAAGCACGATTTACCCTTTGTAAATCCATGTTGACTTTGTCCAATCCGGTCACTGTTTTCCAAGTGCTCTGCTATTACATCTTTTATAATGGACTCTAGCATTTTCCCCACTACCGATGTCAGGCTTACCGGTCTGTAAGTCTCCGTTTTCTCTCTACCACCTTTTTTGAATAGTGGGGTAACATTAGCTACCCTCCAATCCATGGGTACTGTTCCAGAGTCTATCGAATTTTGGAAGATGACCAGCAATGCAACTACTATTTCTAGGGCCACTTCCTTAAGTACCCTAGGATGTAGATTATCAGGCCCTGGGGATTTATCGGCCCTCAATCCCATCAATTTCCCTAACACCATTTCCCTACAAATACTGATTTCTTTCAGTTCCTCCCTTTCATTAGACCCTATGTTCCCCGACATCTCTGGGAGGTTATTTGTGTCCTTCTTTGTGAAGACAGAACCAAAGTATGTATTTGATTGGTCTGCCATTTTTTTGTTCCCCATTATAAATTCCCCTGATTCTGACCAAGGGACCTACGCTTGACTTCACCAATCTTTTTCTCTTCACGTATCTATAAAAGCTTTTACAGTCAGTTTTTATGTTCCTTGAAAGCTTACTCTCATACTCTATTTCCCCCCTCTTAATTAATCCCTTTGTCCCCCTTTGTTGAATCCTAAACTGCTCCCAATCCTCAAGTTTACTGCTTTTTCTGGCCAATTTATATGTCCTCTCCTTGGATCTTATGCTATCCCTAATTTCCCTTGTTAGCCACGGTTGAGTCGCCTTTTTTGTTTTATTTTTCTGCCAAACTGGGATGAACAAATTCTGTCGTTCATCCATGCGATCTTTGAATGTTTGCCATTGCCTATCCACCGTCAACCCTTTGAGTGACATTCCCCATCAATCCTACCCAACTTGCGCCTCATACCATCGTAGTTTCCTTTATTTAAATTCAGGACCCTAGTCTCTGAGTCAACTACTTCACTCTCCATCTTAATGAAGAATTCGATCATATGATCGCTCCGACCCAAGGGGCCTTGCACAACAAGATTGCTAATTAATCCTTTCTCATTACATAATACCCAGTCCAAGATGGCCTGATCTCTAGTTGCCGAGGAACCATATTGATCCAGGGAACCATCCCAGGAATGCCTCCTCCACAGTATTGTTACTAATTTGGTTAGCCCAATCTATATGTAGATTAAAGTCACCCATGATAACTGCTGTGCCCTTATTGCATGCTTCTCTAATTTCCCTTTTAATGCCATCCCCAACCTCCGCATTACTGTTTGGAGGTCTATATACCACTCCCACTAACGTTTTCTGCCCCTTCGTATTTCTCAGTTCTACCCATACAGCTTCCACATCATCAGAGCTAATATCCTTCCTTACAATTGTGTTAATCCCTTCTTTAACCAGCAATGCTACCCCACCTCCCTTTCCTTTTTGCCTATCTTTCCTGAATATTAAATACCCCTGCATGTTGAGTTCCCAGCCTTGGCCACCCTGGAGCCATGTTTCCGTAATCCCAATCATATCATATTCGTTTACCTCTAATACTGTACAAGATCTGTTTTTATAAAAATATATACAAGGAGTTGTTCAGATGTGCTATTCTATCAACAGTGTGATAGGTGGCCAGCTTGCTGGAGCCTGATTGGTGGGAACAAGGGCTTCCAAACTTTTTTTTCCTTTTTATTTGACAATTGCCTCAATTTGGGTATAGATGTTGATGATGGGCACAGAAGCTAGTCATCAAGGACCTTGTACTTTGGGCAATTCAGCAGTGCAGTGCCCTTGGGCAGCTATATCACTTTTCAGTTGCTATCTAGTGGAAAAGGAAATACAATTGCTGCGTATAATGACATCTATCAATGATCTGTGTGATGCATGGCGTTGGCTGATGCAGAAAGGAGAGACAAAAACTGTTGGGGGTTCTGGTGACCTTTCCTGCTAGTAGCAGTGCCAATCCTATGGTCCAGAGTATCTGTAGATGTCTTTGCAATTGGCTTCCTCCTGAACCAGAGACTGGAGCCAAGTAGATGCGTCAGGGCCTGAACATATTGTTAGTTGACATCAAGATGGATGCAGTTAGCCTGGCTGTAGTTTCTGGTGATCTCCCTGCCATGCCGCCTTCAATTTTATACTACTTAAAACATGAGAACTGTACGATACTTTCAAAGCACCTTCCAGTAGTAAGGCAACATTGACTTGTCCAAAAGTATAGAACTTGGTGTTGTTTCTATTAGGATGCAGCACAGTATCCGAAGGTGTTGATATTTGGTTGACACCATACAGCTGCCATCTCCTTCAAGGATCTTCCTCCTGTTGGAAAGAGTTCCAGTATAGTCTTATTACTGTTGACTATGATTATGCTGCTTCTCTAATTAAATAAATATCCTGACCATGGTCTTAACAGGAAAAAGTCAGGAATATTCGCTGGAAAAATGAAACTCCTACAATAAAGTTTTGCAAATTAAAAAAAATACATTAGCTGAGGAATAATAAATTTACATTTCTGTTAAGTGGAAGAATGTCCCAAAGTGCTTCACAGAGGAGTCAAAATGGAAACAGTATAATTTGGGGAGTACCAAAGTCATAGTTGAATAGCTAGGTTTTGAGAAGGTATCTAAAGGAGGGAGAAGAAGGAAACAAAGTGGAGGTGTTTAGGGAGGTAATTAGAGTGGGGGGTCGAGATAGCTGAATGCTCTGCTACAGCTTGTGAAATTAGGTAAAAGGAGGATGCACACAGTTGGAGGAATAAAGAGTTTGGGATAAATAGGGTCACAGAGAGGGTGTGGAAAGGTCATGGATGAATTTGTAAGATGAGAATGGGAATTTTGAAATAGTTATGTTGGAATAGGGAGCAAATGTGTGTACAAGGATCGCAATGATGAGCCATGTGGGACAGGATACAGGTCACGGAATTTTACATGAGTTGGTATTTATGGAGGTTGGGAAACTGATGAGACCATTAAATAAATCGAGTCCAGAGGTGACAGACATGTGGGCAAAGGTTTCAGCTGAGGAGGCTGACAGTGTTGCAGAGGTCGAAGTAAGCAGTTTGGTGATGGTCAGAATATGGGGTGTGAGACTGCTTTGGGTTGAGCAGGACACCAAGGTTACAGATTATCTGGTAGATGGGGTTAGTGACTAGACTGTTTTAGCAGGGGGCTGAATATACATGCTGCAGTGTTTCCATTGTTTAGTTGCACAGGTAGTCTGGCATTGAAGAGATAGTGGTGGAATCAAAGTGGTGGAAGTGTAGAGTTGGTCATCAGCATATGTATGGTAACTGATTCCATGCCTGCAGATGATGTCACTGAGGCACCTGTATGAAGAAAAGGAAGGGAATTGGGTGGGAAAATAAGCCATTGCAGGAGATGTACTGACTCTTGTGACTGATAGGAACATACTGTGCAAGATCAGGCAGTTCCATGGAAGTGGACTAGAGGAGAGATGGTGGACAAGAATGGCATGATTGATAAAGAGGACAATCATTAGCTAAATGTTTGGTGGTTGTAGCTACAACTTTATAATTAGAAGTTGTTACAGGTCTACAGGGAGAGAATAGGGCCATGGGATTAGTTTGTGAATTGCTCCAGCAGAAAGTCATCACCGATGCAATTGGGGGTAAGGCCTCTTTGTGTTGTAAACTACTATGCTTCTATTAATGAGTGTTTTGAATTTGTTCTGACCAGCTGTAATTTTTTTTTCTAATGAAAATATACATTTGAAACTCTTATTTCCTTATATAGAAGAGCAGAGTAGAAAGAGATGAGAGTAAACTAGCGAGAGATATAAAAACACTGCAAAAGCTTCTATAGGTATGTAAAAAGGAAAAGATTAGTGAAAGTAAATGTGGGTCCCTTACAGGCTGAGACAGGAGAAATTATAATGGGGAATAAGGAAATGGCAGAGAAATTAAACATACTTTGTGTCTGTCTTCATGGAAGAAGATGCAAAAACCTCCCGGAAATAGTGGAGAACCAAGGGTCGAGCGAGAATGAGGAACTGAAAGAAATTAGTATTAGTAAAAAAAAAAAAATTACTGGAGAAATTAATGGGACTGAAAGCTGATAAATCCCCTGGACCTGATGGCCTACATCCTAGGGTTTTGAAAGAGATGGTGGATGCATTGGTTGTCATCTTCCAAAATTCCATTGATTCTAGAACGGTTGCTGCAGATTGGAAGGTAGCAAATGTAACCCCACTATTTAAGAAAGGAGGGAGAGAGAAAACGGGGAACTACAGACCAGTTAGCCTGATACCAGTAGTAGGGAAAATGCTAGAATCTATTATTAAGAACGTGGTAACAGGACACTTAGAAAATAATAATAGGATTGGGCAGAGTCAACACTGATTTAATGAAAGGGAAATAATGTTTGACAAATCTGTTGGCGTTTTTTGAGGTTGTAATTAGCAGAATAGGTAAGGGGGAACCAGTGGATGTGATGTATTTGGATTTTCAGAAGGCATTTGATAAGGTGCCACACAAGAGGTTATTAAACAAGATTAGAGCTCATGGGATTGGTGTAAAATACTAGCATGGATTGAGGATTGGTTAACTGACCGAAAACAGAGTAGGAATAAACTGGCCATTTTCGGGTTGACCGGCTGTAACTATTGGGGTACTGCAAGGATCAGTGCTTGGGCCTCAGCTATTCACAATCCTCTTATCAATGATTTGGATGAGGGGACCATAATGTAATATATCCAAGTTTGCTGATGGTACAAAGCTAGGTGGGAATTTAAGTTGAGGATATAAAGTGGCTTCAAGGGGATGTAGACAGGCTAAGTGAGTGGGCAAGAACATAGCAAATGGAATATAATGTGGAGAAATGTGAAGTTATCCACTTCGGTAGGAAAAATAGAAAAGCAGAGTATTTTTTAAATGGTGAACGATTGGGAAATGTTGGTGTTCAGAGGGACCTGGGTGTCCTTGTACATGAATCACTGAAAGTTAACACAGGTACAGCAAGCAATTAAGAAAGCAAATGGTATGTTGGCCTTTATTACAAGAGGGTTTGAGTATAAGAGTAAAGACATCTTACTGCAATTATATAGGGCCCTGGTGAGACCACACCTGGAGTATTGTGTACAGTTTTGGTCTCCTTACCTAAGGAAGGATATACTTGCCATAGAGGGAGTGCTATGAAGGTTCACCAGAAATAGAAACAGAAAATGCTTGAAACACTCAGCAGGTCAGGCAGCATCTATGGAGAGAGAAACAGAGTTAACTTTTCAGGTCGATGACCCTTTGCCAGAACTGGAAAAAGCTGGAGATGGAACAGGTTTTTAAGCAAGTGTAGGGGCCGGGAAAAGGGGGAGGGGAGGAAAGAGCAAAAGGGAAGGTCTGTGATGGGATGGAAGGCAGGAGAGATTGTGACAAAAGGGATGATGGTGCAAGGCAAAAGGAGATGGTAATGGGACATTAAACAAAAGATGGCTCTAGATGAAGCGTAAATAGCAATGGCTGAAAGATTGACAGCTGCCATGTGAGGGGCAAAAAAAGATGGGGGCAGAGGTTATGGTCTGAAATTGTTAAACTCTATGTTGAGTCCAGAAGGCTGTAAAGTGCCTAATTGAAAGATGAGGTGCTGTTCCTCGAGCTTACGTTGAGCTTCATTGGAACAGTGTAGGAGCAGAGGACGGAGAGGTGGGAGTGGAGCGGCGAATTGAAGTGACAGGCGACCGCAAGCTCGGTCACCCTTACGGACTGAACGGAGGTGTTTCGCAAAGCGGTCACCCAATCTACGTTTGGTCTCCCCAATGTAGAGGAGACCGCATCGTGAGCAGTGAATACCGTATACTAAATTGCAAGAAGTACAAGTAAATCGCTGTTTCACCTGGAAGGAATGTTTGGGGCCCTGGACAGTGGGAAGGGAGGAGGTAAAAGGGCATGTGTTGCATCTCCTGCGCTTGCACGTGAAGGTGCCAGGGGAAGGGGTGTTGGGGGTGATAGAGGAGTGGACCAGGATGTCGCGGAGGGAGCGGTCCCTTCGGACAATCCCCTCCAGCGTGATCCCACCACCAAACACATCTTCCCCTCCCCCCTCCTTTCAGCACTCTGAAGGGACCGCTCCCTCCGCAACACCCTGGTCCACTCCTCTATCACTTCCAACAGCCCCTCCCCTCCCCATGCTACCTTCCCGTGCAAGCGCAGGAGATGCAACACCTTTTACTACCTCCCTTTTTGTAGAAGGTTCACCAGACTGGTTCCTGGGATGGGGGGCATTGTCCTATGAGGAGAGATTGAGTAGACTCTGCCTATATTCTCGAGTTTAGAAGAATGAGAGGTGATCTCATTGAAACATAGAAAATTCTTACATGACTTGACAGGGTAGATGCAGGGAGAATGTTTCCCCTGGCTGGGGAGTCTGGAACCAGGGGTCACAGTCTCAGAATAAGGGGTCAACCATTTAGGACTGCGATGAGGAGAAATGTCTTCACGGAGGGCGGTGAATCTTTGGAGTTCTCTACCCCAGAGGGCTATGGAGGCTCAGTCGTTGAGTATATTCAAGACAGAGATGGCTAGATTTTTGGATATGAAGGGAATCAAGGGATATGGGGATAGTGCAGGAAAGTGGAGTTGAGTTAGAAGGTCAGCCATGATCTTATTGAATGGTGGAGCAGGCGCAAATGGCCTACTCCTGCTCCTACTTCTTATGATCTTCTGTTAAAGGTATAGCTAAAATTTACTTGCTATAGGAGTCCATTTGACCTGGCTAAGGGTAAGTAGGTTGGTGACCTGCTCAAAGATTTCTGTTTCCGACCAGAGTGATTTGGAGCAGCCTTGGGTGACCACTCTGGCAATTTTTTTGTTCTATTGTGTGCAGAAGCATTACATCTCCATTTGCCTATTCTAGTGACACGGCCAAGATCAAAGCTCGACTGAGTCAAAGATACAAACTTCTATCTAACTGTTCTCTAAGGTAGTGAATACTTGCAGCAATACTACCACTAGTTCTAGTATCCACTATTAACTAATACAGCACTTGCTTGTTCTCTGTATTCTTGTTTCTTTTCTCAGTATTTCCTTTTTGAAAAGAATGACTATTCAGCTGGTTATTTCTTATAATTTGAATTATTTGTTTCTTTCCATATTAAGGATGAACGGTTTGATGATTCAAAATTCAGCTTTCCTCCTGGTGTTCAGGATTATAGCTATAGTGGCAACCCAACTGAAAGAATGGGTCTACCTACAACAATGGTTACAAATGGCCTTAATCAAAGCAGCACTAGCCTTGGCAGCAGCAGCAGCAGCAGTGATACTGGTAAACACCCTCTGACTGGTTAGTTAAAACTAATATATTATATTTGCTTTTTTAAAATCCAGCTATTAATGCTTTTTAAGCAAACCATGTATATTCTATGTACTACAAAACTAGTTATTTTTGATACAGGTAGACTACCCTTTATCCGAACTTCCGAAAACCGAAACCCTCTAAAAACCAAAGGTTTTTTCAGTCAGCGTAAGTCGTGCGTACGACATGACCAGAGTGGCGCACGACTTACGCTGAGCAGAGGGTCAGCGTAAGTCGTGCGCACGCCGACCCCGACCCCGCCGACTTACGCTGAGCAGAGGGTCAGCGTAAGTCGTGCGCACGACCCCCCACCCCCCCGCGGAACCACCTGACTCTCTTTCAAAGGCTCGAAAGCAACGAGAGCTCTGAGCCCGCGGCGGTGCCGGCCCCTGTTCCGACCGAGCACGACGACCTGTTGGTGGAAATGCGGAACTTCATTGCATTCCAGGCTAGCAGCGACGGACAAGCCACGACTGCGGAGACCCCCGCTGACCCACCTTCCGAAATCCGAAATTTTCCGAAAACTGAAACACGGCTGGTCCCGAGGTTTTCGGATAAAGGATAGTCTACCTGTACTTGCACTATATTTGTGAATTGCTGCTCCATGAAATTTATTGATCACATATTATTTTCTGACATTTGTCTCTCTCTGCTTACTCAGTCCCAAACTCCCGAAGGGTTCCCCATCAAATTCTCCACTTCTGAGCAGCTCGGTTTATACTCGGAATGCTTGAGGAAGTTAACTGTTGGTGGTCTTGTGTTCCACTTACCAGCACTCTTTAAAATTATAGTCTAGGTTAGACTATTGTTAACTGGTAACATTGCAAGCCCACTGGATAACACTTCCTCTCATCTGGAGGAACCTTGCAGCTTACCACCACAACATGCTTGGGATCTGAAACTCAATGTGGAATCGGACTTGTCTGCTCACTCTGCGCGGCCTCTCAGTAAATCAAAGTTTTATAATATTTTTGTTACCCTGTTTTATCCCCTCCTTGTTCAGGCCTGCTTGGACAATTCATCAACTAGGGTGAATGGCAAATGAGTGAATTGCTCCAAGCATCTGGCATTGTTAAGTTAGCTTTGGCAGGTATACAAAAGTGCTTGCGTTTTTATTTCCACCCTTCCCTTAATACCTGATCTTGGCTTCAGAGTGGCGGTATGTTGGCTTGAATATATGTTTGATATCTCCTGTGCTTCACTAATACAGTAAATATAGTCAAAATTTGCTTCTTTTTAAGAATTAGGTAAAGTCAGTTACTGTGTTCCGTAAAATAAATTGACTACTTCTTTCGTATGGTAGTAGCAAAGCAAATCAGATGTCAATATCTAAGTCAGATGTCCAGGCTAAAGCTTTCGGCGTAACAGCGTGGATATCTTGCAGACTGCCTGCGAATTTCCTCAGAGGGCAGTGCTCATTGATGTGCTCCAGCGTCTGATTAGATCTCCACGATGGGGATGCTTTCATCTTCCATCTATGGAGAAGGTGGCAGCATCTACCATGACCGGTACTGAGGCGGTTGATGGTTGTCCACTGTTTGCGAGGAAGGTTTGATCCTTCAGGTTGTACTGTGGGGTCCTCTATAAGGAATCCATTCCCTATGTCACAGTTCTTCCAAGCATTTCGCCATCTGTTATCAAGGCTGAGGGGAGATCGCTGAAGGACTTTGGCGAAGGTTCAAAATGGCCGCCTAGATTTGAGACGGGTTGGTGCTAGATTGTTCAAGTCGGCCTGGATCAGCATGTCTTTGCTGGTGTAGTGGTTGTATTCTCTAGGGACTGCATATTTGTGGCGTAGGTGTGGTGGTGCGATGTTTGCAAGCACAGGCAGCCATGGTGTTGGTGTCGATAAAAAGCATACTTGATAATTCTCATAGTAGAATTCAGCTGGACATCAACGGATTTGACGTGGACTTGATAGCCATGCAGGACTCATAGAAACATAGAAGATAGGAGCAGGAGTAGGCCATTCGGCCCCTCGAGCCTGCTCCGTCATTCCATGAGATCATGGCTGATCGTCCAAATTCAGTACCCTGTTCCTGCCTTCTCTCCATATCTCTTGATCCCTTTAGCCTTAAGAAATATATCCAACTCTTTCTTGAATATATTTAATGAATTGGCCTCTACTGCCTTCTGTGGTAGAGAATTCCACAGGTTCACCACTCTGGGTGAAGAAATTCCTCCTCATCTCTGTCCTAAATGGCTTACCCCTTATCCTTAGACTCTGACCCCTGGTTCTGGACTCCCCGACCATCGGGAACATCCTTCCAGCATCTAGTCTGTCTAGTCCTGTTAGAATTTTATAAGTTTCGATGAGATCCCCTCTCATTCTTCTAAACTCCAGCAAGTACAAGCCCAATTGACCCAATCTCTCCTCATACGTCATTCCTGCCATCCCAGGTATCAGCCTGGTGAATCTTCGCTGCACTCCTTCCATGGCAAGAACATCCTTCCTCAGATAAGGCGACCAAAACTGCACACAATACTCCAGATGTGGTCTCACCAAGGCCCTGTACAACTGCAGCAAGACATCCTTGTTCCTGTACTCAAACCCTCTCGCTACGAAGGCCAACATACCAATTGCCTTCTTAACCACCTGCTGCACCTGTATGCTTACTTTCAGTGACTGGTGCACAAGGACACCCAGGTCTCGTTGCACTTCCCCTTCTCCCAATCTATTGCCATTCCGATAATCTGCCTTCCTGCTTTTGACACCAAAGTGGATAACCTCGCATTTATCCACATTATATTGCATCTGCCATGCTTCTGCCCAATCACCCAACCTGTCCAAATCATACTGGAGTTTCTCAGTATCCTCCTCAGCACACACGCCCACCCAGCTTTGTGTCGTCTGCAAACTTGGAGATATTACATCTAGTTCCCTTGTCTAGATTATTAATATATATTGTGAATAGTTGGGGTCCAAGGACCGATCCCTGCGGCACCCCACTTGTCACTGCCTGTCACTTGGAAAAAGAGCCGTTTATTCCAACTCTTTGCTTTGTCTGCCAACCAGTTCTCTATCCAAGTCAATACCTTGCCCCCAATCCCATGTGCCTTAATTTTACACGCTAATCTCTTATGCGGGACCTTATCGAAAGCCTTCTGAAAATCCAAATACACCACATCCACTGGTTCTCCCTTATCTATTTTACCAGTTACATCCTCAAACAATTCCAGTAGATTAGTCAAGCACGATTTACCTTTTGTAAATCCATGTTGACTTTGTCCGATCCGGTCACTTTTTTCCAAGTGCTCTGCTATTACATCCTTTATAATGGACTCTAGCATTTTCCCCACTACCGATGTCAGGCTTACCGGTCTGTAATTCCCTGTTTTCTCTGTACCACCCTTTTTGAACAGTGGGGTAAAATTAGCTACCCGCCAATCCATGGGTACTGTTCCAGAGTCTATCGAATTTTGGAAGATGACCCGCAATGCAACTACTATTTCTAGGGCCACTTCCTTAAGTACCCTAGGATGTAGATTATCAGGCCCTGGGGATTTATCGGCCCTCAATCCCATCAATTTCCCTAACACCATTTCCCTACAAATACTGATTTCTATCAGTTCCTCCCTGTCATTAGACCCTATGTTCCCCGACATCTTTGGGAGGTTATTTGTGTCCTCCTTTGTGAAGACAGAACCAAAGTATGTATTTGATTGGTCTGCCATTTCCTTGTTCCCCATTATAAATTCCCCTGATTCTGACTGCCAGGGACCTATGCTTGACTTCACCAATCTTTTTCTCTTCACATATCTATAAAAGCTTTTACAGTCAGTTTTTATGTTCCTTGCAAGCTTACTCTCATACTCTATTTTCCCCCCCTTAATTAACCCCTTTGTCCTCCTTTGTTGAATCCTAAACTGCTCCCAATCCTCAGGTTTACTGCTTTTTCTGGCCAATTTATATGTCCTCTCCTTGGATCTTATGCTATCCCTAATTTTCCTTGATAGCCACGGTTGATTCACCTTTTTTGTTTTATTTTTATGCCAAATTGGGATGAACAATTTCTGTAGTTCATCCATGCGATCTTTGAATGTTTGCCATTGCCTATCCACCGTCAACCCTTTGAGTGTCATTCCCCAATCAATCCTACCCAACTCGCACCTCATACCATCGTAGTCCCCTTTATTTAAATTCAGGACCCTAGTCTCTGAGTCAACTATTTCACTCTCCATCTTAATGAAGAATTCGATCATATGATCGCTCTGACCGAAGGGGCCTCGCACAACAAGATTGCTAATTAATCCTTTCTCATTACATAATATCCAGTCTAAGATGGCCTGATCTCTAGTTGGTTCTTCGACATATTGGTCTAGGAAACCATCCCGTATACACTCCAGGAATTCCTCCACAGTATTGTTACTAATTTGGTTAGCCCAATCTATATGTAGATTTAAAGTCACCCATGATAACTGCTGTGCCCTTATTGCACGCTTCCCTAATTTCCAATTTAATGCCATCCCCGACCTCTGCATTACTGTTTGGAGGTCTATATACCACTCCCACTAACGTTTTCTGCCCCTTGGTATTTTTCAGTTCTACCCATACAGATTCCACATCATCAGAACTAATATCCTTCCTTTCAATTGTTATTCCCCTCTTTAACCAGCAATGCTACCCCACCTCCTTTTCCTTTTGCCTATCTTTCCTGAATATTGAATACCCCAGGATATTGAGTTCCCAGTCTTGGCCACCCTGGAGCCATGTTTCCGTAATCCCAATCATATATATATTCGTTTACCTCTATTTGCACAGCTAATTCATCAACCTTATTACAAATGCTCCTCGCATTAAGACACAAAGCCTTCAGGCTTGTTTTTTTAACGCTCTTAGATCTTTTAGAATTATTATTTACTGTGGCCATGTTTGATTTAAACCCTTGATTTCTCTGCCTGCCACTTTTTTGTTTTTCTCCTTCCTGTCTTTTTTGCTTTTATCCTTGTTTCCCTTTCCTCTGTCTCTCTGCTCAGGTTCCCAACCCCCTGCCATTTTAGTTTAAACCCTCCAGAGCATTAGCAAACACTCCCCCTAGGACATCGGTCGCAGCCCTGCCCAGGTGCAAACCGTCCGTTTTGTACTGGTCCCACCTCCCCCAGAACCGGTTCCAATGTCCCAGGAATTTGAATCCCTTCCCCTTGCACCATTCCTCTAGCCACGTATTCATCTGAAATATCCTTCTATTTCTACTCTGACTAGCACGTGGCACTGGTAGCAATCCTGAGATTACTACCTTTGAGGTCCTATTTTTTAATTTACCTCCTAACTCCCTATATTCAGCTTTTAGGACCTCATCCTGGTTTTTACCTATATCGTTGGTACCTGTATGCACCACGACAACTGGCTGCTCATCACCCCCTTCCAAAATGTTCTGCAGCCGCTCTGAGACATCCTCGACCCTTGCACCAGGGAAGCAACACACCATCCTGGAGTCTAGTTTGTGGCCGTAGAAACACCCATCTATTCCCCTTACAATAGAATCCCCTATTACTATAGCTCTCCCAGTCTTTTTCCTCCCGTCCTGTGCAGCAGAACCACCCCTGGTGCTAGGAAGTTGGCTGCTGCTGCCTTCCCCTGGTAAGCCATCCCCCCCCCATCAGTATCCAAAGCGGTATATATGTTTGAGAGGGGGATGGTCACAGGGGACCCCTGCACTCCCTGCCTGCGCCTACTACTCTGCCTGTTGGTCACCCGTTCCCTCTCTGCCTGTGCCACCTTTACCTGCGGTGTGACCAACTGATTAAACGTGCTGTTCACAACATCCTCAGCATCGCGAATGGTCCAGTATGCGGTCTGCCAGTAGCTGCAGCTGGACACACTTCCTGCACACATGGTTGTCAGGGACACAGGAAGTGTCCCTGAGTTCCCACATAGTGCAGGAGGCGCATACCACAGCACTGGGCTGTCCTGCCATGACTTAACCTTTAATTAATTGCAATTAAATTAAACTGAATCCCACCAATTTCACTACAGTTAAATGATATATTTAAGGGCCCTGGTTTACAAACTGTCCCCGCTACACCACAGAGACCTTAAAAACTATAAAACACAGAGTTAAAGTTTTAAAAAAGAGAGAAATACCCCCAACCAATCACTTACCTGCTTTGTGGTGACGTCACACCTCGATTACTTTTTACTACTTCACCCTCCCTGAGATTGGAGATTAGTACGCCTACCCGCGCTCGGGCTTACCTTTTATACTCACTCCGCTGTAGAGTACACCAGGGCGAGTGCTGCCGACGGACAGTTTGAGTGTCGACTCCCCATATGGATCCGGCGAAGTTCTGGATCAAGTTGACCATACTCTTTAGTTTCTTCCCAGGGTTCTGGAGATGCTGGCTATATGACACTGTGCGATCAAGCGCGACTCCTAAATAGGAGGGATTTTTGGCATGGTTTACCTCTGCGCCACAAAAGGGGACTTTCAAAGCATGGTTTGTTTGATTGGTGTTGAGGTGGACTGTCGAGGTTGCCGGTCTTTTGTGGGTTTGGCCAAAGTCGCCATCGGTGGAAGTAGGCCTTCATCCTCTGTAAATCACTGGTCAGGGTTTCCTTGGTGATGGGCAGATCCATGTTCTGCATGGCCACGGCAATGTCATCAGTGTATACAAACTTGTGGAACTCTGTTTTGGGCAGGTCACTGTTATAAACGTTGAATAACAGGAGTGCCAGGACAGAACCCTGTGAGAGTACGTTGTTCAATGTCCTTTATCTGCATTTCTGGGTGCCAGTGTACACATGGAAGTGTCGGTTGCTAAGCATGGAGTTGAGAAGATGGATCGTTGTTCTGCAGGGTAAAATGGTGGAGTGCTTGAAAAGCAGTTCATGTTTCCATATTGTGTCATAAGCTGCTGGCAGATCCATCAGTGCTACGGTGGTCTTGAGCTGGCGCTGGAAGCCTGCTTCAATCTGTGTTAAAGCTACCACTTGGTCGCAGCAGTTATGGCCGCTCCGAAAGCCCGCTTGCTCCTTGGGGATGGTTGGCTCGATGATGGGGGCTAGTCTGTGAAGTAGTAGCCTCTCCTGCACTTTATAACAAGTGCAAAGTAAGGAGATTGGGCGGTAGCTGGAGGCTTTACAAGCATTCTTCCCCCTGCTGCAAGAGGGCAATTATTTTAGTCTCCTTCCAAATAGGTGGAATTTTACTGGTTGCTAGTACCTCGGAGAAGGAGGAGGTCAACCATCTCTTAGCTTTGAGTCCCAGTAGTTTTAAGAATTCTGGGTAAACACCATCTGGACCAGCAGCTTTTCCAGATTTGGTTGTCGATAAATGGACAGTCATCCATACTTATATTCAGTAATTATTAATTGTGTTGATCTCTCGTCAATCATACCTTACTTGGTGCCTGTGTCAGTAATATCCCCCAGTTTATTCATAATACCAAGCAATCCTAATTTTAAACCCTCCTGTATTAATGACATTCTAGTTTCCCCACAAACTATCCTTAATGTAAATCCATTTTTAAAAGGGTACAGTAGTACCAGATTAAAGGAAGCTTTGTACCATTTGTCTGCTGAGGTCTGAATAAAGATTACCAGAACTGATTTCACTTGTTGCAGTTAAACAGAGCTCTAATGGGGCCCATCAATCCAGGGCCAATTGTCTGGGAGACTTAACTTGCTGTGCAAGCTAGTCTGTAATCGCTGATTTATGTAAAATATTTTATACATATATGGGGGGATAGCCTTATCTTTAAAAGGTTACTCTCCCCTCCATATTAATATTGCCTTGACATTAGTGAAATTTTTTTATGAATGATGACTTTTTATAATATATCTTAATACTATATACTTCACTAGGTGCTGCACATTCGTCTAAAGTAGGAAAGGACAATGAACCTGAGAAATCCGATCATGGATCCTCCCATTGTGCCAGTACATCAAGTATCTTCCAGAATTGTGCAATGGAGGTAAGAAAATTATGCTTTGATCCCCATGCCTTTTACAAGAGCATTCTTAAAACTATAAACCATAAAGTTGAAGCAACAGAATCACACATTTTGCCATTTGTTTTTATAAGACAAAAACTCTTGAAATGTTATGTAGAAACTCATACTTGCATCCACCTGAATAGGCAGATGAGGCCTGGGTTTAAAGTCTCATATGAAAGGTGGCACCTCCAGCAGTGCAGCACTCCCTCAGTGCTGTACTGAAGTATCAGCCTAGATTCTGTTCAAATTTTGTACTTGAACCCACAACCTCTGACTCAGAAGTGAGAGTGCTACCAACTGAATCAAGCTGACGCTTTACTAAGGATGATTATCTCTGATTTCACAGAGTTGGTTGATCAGGTGTACATGGCTGACCTACTGCGTAATATTTAGTTGTTAATCATGCTTAGGGAGCAAATATTGTGCAATCAGCATAACACTAACTTATGAATTGAGAGTTTTGATTGGCTGAGAACTGTTGGCAAACTTCTGTAAATTTGCATTAATTTGGTATGAGACTCATTTCTGTATCAAAACGTCTTTGTGAAATCATGTTACAGACTCTAACTTATTGGCCCTGAAATTAGGATCGGGTGCTTGCCGCGCGTGCAAGCCCCCGATCTGCACTCGCCCTGCGCGCCGACATCTGAAGCCTGGGCCTGCTTGCATTTCCTGTCACAGGCCCGGTTCAGATGTCAGCGCGCAGTGCTTACCTGATCCAGCGGCGTAGTTAGTGCGATGTGCCGGCTGGGATCAGGTGAGCACTGTGCAGCCAATCAGGGGAGGGGAAACTCATTCATGAGTTTGACAGTAAGAGCTGTCAAACTCATGAAAAGTATGGGCTGCCAAAACACTACTTTAACTTTAAATAAAATTTTAAAAAACATCCCACTGATTGTATATTAACTATAAATAAGTTTTTAAAAATGTTTTAAACAATTAATCAGTTTTTTGAAAAAAATAAATTTTTAAAAAATAAGGTCAAAACTAAACTTATCATCCTGTAAATTCTTTAAAAATAACAAACCTGTGTTTAAAAAAAAAAAAAAAAAAAAAAAAAAATTCTACATTGTACTAAAAGCCCACTTACCTGAAACTAAATACTTACGTCTTGTTTTTCCACGCACAAAGACCGGAGGCCTTTACACGCGCGCAACTCTTGTTGGGGGGGGGGGAAGGAATTTTACTGCGCACGCGCTGCCTGTGCAGTCGCGCGCGTTCTGCCTCTTAACCCCTTGGGTCAGAGGACAGGAAATGCCGGTTTTCAGCGCATGCGCTGTGCATGCTGAAAACCAGCAATTCCTCCGGGCATACGCGTGAGTACCCCGTCCGTACTCATGCGTTGTGCCCGGAATTACTGGACCATTGTGTTAAAATAAAAATAAAAAACTGCCATAGAGGATGGGCATACACGGGTTCAGTTTCCGCTCAGCACTGAGCAGAGACTCTGGCATCTCCCTGCAAGTAGAAAGTAAAATCGGAGAATAGAATCATGTCTAGAGAATATTTGATGCTTGTTAATGGCTATATGTTGCTGTCTTGGAAACGGGATGTGCACTTTTGGCTGCAGATGTCAGGCCAGGTGAGGAAAAAGAAAAATGTAATATAAATAAACAATGGGAATCTAGTTTATTGGGAATTTTAACATCAAGTTCCGGTTTTAAACTCTGCCCTTTTTATATAAAAAAAAAAAAAAAAGCATTTTAGTATAAACAACCCAGTGTATCTGCCATCATATTAATACTGGTTCATAGTCTATGCACCATGAACATCAGTTAATGGCATAGTTAACCGTTGATTGTCATTAGATTGTCAGATTCATTTATTGTTTTTGGCGTGGATGCCATTTGTCATTTTTTTACTATGGCATCTACTTATAAGAATGTTGCAATAGAAATTATACCCAAGGGTAATTTATATGGCCGTGACTTCAAGTGAGTCACAGTAATTCAAGCTTAGAAAGCAAATATCTAGCCATTCACAATTATCTGATGCCTTCAGTGGCATTCCTACCTTGCCAAGCAGTTGTGGTAGTGTGGACTGAATGTTTTACTTTAAAACATTAGCTTTAGTTTTAAATTAGTTCCGTAGTTATTTTACTTCCACGGGGCTGCTACTGCAGCTTAAATATGCATCCCTTAGGCCCATCATATTGTGGTACTGTATAATTTTTTTGATGGCCAATCAAGAGCAGGACCTTGTTTGATTTATCATTTGTTTGACTAAATCCAAATTTATAAATTGTTTTTTTTCCCTAACAGAACAAATTGTTCTAACAAACGCATTGAGATATTATTTGATTAATCTGTCATATTGCACTTTTTCCCCCCCCCCCTCCCCCAAAGGTATTGATGTCCAGCTGTTCTCAGTGTCGTGTCTGTGAAGCTTTAGTTTATGATGAGGAGATTATGTCTGGCTGGAGTGCAGATGATTCTAACCTTAATACCACTTGTCCATTTTGTAAAAAGACTTTTTTGCCAGTTCTAAACATTGAGTTTAAGGACCTACGAGATACCGGAAGGTACTGAATTATTTGTTTTTTGCTCCAGTTTATAAAATCTCATGTTTGGTACTATGCATTTTTCTGATATTTAAGAATAAGATTATTTCTTTCCAAGCCTTTGGTCAATGCAGCAGGTAAGAGGTGTAGGAGAGTAGACTGGGTGGACTTGCCCTGGCATCTGCTTTGTATATTCTCCCTCCCTGCTCAGTTAGTATCAGGAGCTTGCTGTGGTTTGGTGTCCTGAAAATATGTGGAAGAAAAAGTGGTAAAATTGATTAGTCTCTTTGGATATACCACTGCTTTTTCTTTGTGTTTTAAGAAAAATATTACTGATAAATATATCATGGCCGGGAATTTGCAGTCAGCGGTGAAGCAAAGGCACTTGCCGCTGGCCCTGAAGAAAGCCGCCCACAAAGATCTTGAGATTTCTGACGAGATGTTTGCCTTTCTCGACGTGTAGGTCAGATCAGTGTAGAATAGTGAGGAATTCCTAGTGCGAGCTACTGTGACCTCAACAAGCTGTCTAAGCAGCCAATTACCATGCAGAAGTCTCAGACAGAGAACCAGGAAGAGCAAATCAAAGATTGGGGCTCTCGTATGGGGGAAAAGTAAACCTGAACTAAGTATGAACAAACTTTTAAAATATCTAAGTTTCTTATTGTAATTTTCATCATTATGAAGAAATTTGACACTCCACAAAATTAAAATTCGTTTTTCAGTGTCGTAACATTTGTTTAGCAGTCAATACATTGTTAAAACCCCAGTTACACCTAATCCAACAAGATCTGACATTAATGGGGTATTTAACAGTGATATTACCGCGGAAAAGCCCAAGTTTTCGTCCGTTCCACTGATTTCCCTGATTGCCAGCTGTGTTAGGGGCGGGGGGGGCGGTGGGAGTGCAGCTAGTGTTGGAGTAGTGAATGACTGACCGCAACTTCATGATTCTATGTTAGATGCGCGTGCGCTACATTCTGATGTTACGGTCACTTTCAAAGGGGTAACAACGGTGAACGCTGTTCGTTCATTATTACCCACTACAAATTCCGGGCCCATGTATTTTTTTCTAACTCTAATGAAGTGCTTATTCGGCTTTCCTGTTATTGTTTTAAGTGACCGTGAAACATAGTACAGCAAAATTAATATTGACTTGAGATAAAACTGCTTAGTTTTTTTTAAATAACATTTTGGTAGTAATTATGCAGGTTTACTTTTTGTCGTAAAATTACATAATTTGCTGTCTGCACTTTTATGATCAGTGCCTGAATTGAAGTCTGTGGCAATCTGTTTTTCTCAGTTTTTTCCTGAAGTCCAGTGTGTCTGGAGACAGTTTGCACAGCAACAATATAACCACAGCAGCAGAACGTGTGGTGCAGAAAGCTGACTGTATTCCTGCCACATCGAATCTAATAAACTTGGCAGATTCACCAGTTCCTACAGTAACCCAGGAGGAGTCCTCTTCTGAAGATAAACGGTAAAGTTTCTGTAATATTCAAATGACATCCATTCCCCCCTTGTGAGTTTCTTTGCTTGTCTAACGATAATGTTTTGTTAAATGTATTTCCTTCTTGAACCACACACTATTCCAAAGCAAGTGCCTTTGCTCCCAGACTTCTCCCAATATACATCTGAAACTATTTAAAGGTGCGTGTGAGAGCAGCTTTTTTTAAATTCTTCTTTTCCACGCTTTGTCATCACCTGGTGAAAGGATGAAAGCACAAATCTATGTCCTATCGCTGCCGACTATTGAGACTGAGGTTTCAAATGTACCTCTCTCCCACTATCGCCCATTTCCTAGCGGCCAGTTTTATACAGGCATTGTTGGAGGCTTGGGAGCTTTATCTGCGATCTCAGCAAATGCATGGTGTATGGCATAGGAAGATCTAGTGGAGGAGCAAAATGCATTTATTTTGAAGGCTTTAACAAACTAAAAGTTTATGCATAAGGTAAAGTTTGGATCAGTATGCAAATGAGATACATGTCAGGTAAAGGAGGCAAGAAGGGCTGGATCCATCAGACCTTTATTACGAGTGGTTAGGATTTGCAATGCACTGCCTGATAGAAAAACAAAGAAAGACTTGTATTGATATAGCGCCTTTCACGACCACCGGACATATCAAAGCGCTTCACAGCCAATGAAGTACTTTTGGAGTGTAGTCACTGTTGTAGTGTGGGAAATGCGGGTGCCAATTTGCGCACAGCAAATAGGGTGGTAGAAACAGATTCAATAGTAGCTTTCAAAAAGGAATTGGATAAATACTTGAGAAAAAAATTGCAGTAATATGGGGAAAGAACAGGGGAGTGGGACTAACTGGATTGCTCTTCGAAAGAGCCGGCGCAATGGGCAGAATGGCCTCCTGTGCTGTGATTTTTTATGGAAGGCATTAATTTTTTTCCCCCTTTTGGACCAGTGCTTTATCAAAGGACTCCCGGGAGTTGCTAGACAATGGACATGATGAAACCCCTAAACGGACAGCATCTTTGATCCGAAGTTACAGTGTAGGTGGTCCATTGCAGAACTTGGATGTGTCTCAGCAGCCTACACATGGTATTTCAACAACCAGCCTCCCAAATAGTCTGCAGGAAAGTGTGGTAAGTAATTAATGCAGCCAGATGTGAAATGATTTGACGTAATAGAATGATTAAGTTTGGAAAAAGTAACTTTTGGATTTAGTGCTGCCACAGATTTGTGCTCTGTAGGCATTGAATTATTTCCTGAAATAAAGTTTAAAAATGGAATTATTTATATTTCAATATTTTCAAAATGTAAGAACGGTGTTGGAGATCATTTGACTGTTGATCAAGATCCCCACTTGAAACTTGGGTTCCCTTTAAGTCCACCACATTAATTCTGCATGTATATAAATTATTTTCTTCATGTTGGAAAATGGATTGAGCGGGTTGGTTGACAACTTGTCCACATTGCTGGGAGATGCTCAAAGTAGGAGACATGATTAATATTTAGGAAGTTGAGGCTGAATTGTTTCTCTCAAAGTAATAGATATAAATGCAATAAAGTTACCACGGGTGACGCATGTTTCTGAAGAAACAGGATTGAAGGATGTGTTGAGAAGGAAGATGGTGTTTAGATCAACCAAAATGGGATGGGTTAACTGAACCAAACAGCCTTTTCTCTTTTCTAAAATTGCCTGTTATTATGTGACGTATACAGATCAATTTAGTTTTTTTGTCATAAGCGCCACCTGGTGGATATCTAAACTGTCATGTTAGTTTTTCTGTTAGAGTTCCTGTCTATATAATTCAGGGCCTCCAGCTGTAACTTTCTGAACTTTTTTTTTAAGTGAGACAGCTAGCACAGTTGTGTGGCATTCAGGCACTAGAACTTCCTTTTTATTTCTATTATAACTATTCAAATTTTAAAAATTTGGGTGAAATCAACACAGTGCTTGTTGGATACAGTTGTGCAGCAGTTGAGTTCAAATTCCATCATGGAAAATTGTGAAATTTCACCAGGAGTAAAAAAAATCAGCTGGATCATTACCATCCTTGAGAGAAGAAGCTGGCCTACATGTGACTCCACTCTCTCACTAAGTGACTGATTGTGAATGCCCTCAGACATGCTACAGCAAGTCACTCAGTTACACAAAGTTGCTTCAATAAGTGCCCACCACATTTTTAGGCAGTTGGCAATAGATAATACAGCCTTGCCAATATCACCTACACCCTACAAACAAAATGTTTTTTTGTAATCCTCCGGTCTTTCTAAATCAATTATATAAAAGTAAGTGAATGTGCTATGTAACAAAGTTTGAGGTATGTTCGGATAAATAGTCACTGATCAACAGCAATGTTGATCTTCCAGTGATTTCCATATTTGGTTTCAGATCAGTCTTGTGCATCTTTTATATCAGCTTGCTTAGGCACTAAAATAAAACATGAATAGGTTTCGGAGGACAAATTTCCATGTTTCTCTTTATTACTGCTTATAGTATCGGTCTGTAAATGGAATGAATATTGTAATCGTCATTTAGGTTTATTTTGAATTTAGGTGGTACGTCCCACCCACTCCTTTCTCCCCCCCCCCCCCCCCCCCCCCCCCCCAAAAAAAAACAAAATTTGGCAAGTGTGTACAGGGACCAGCTGAAATTGCTCAGCTTACCAGCACTCGCACGCTTCCCACTGCTTGTCTAGCCAGGACCACTCTTTCTGTTACAGCATTGGATTTCAGGCTGAATTGGAGCCAAGTGAGCAGATTCCCAGTGCCTGGTCTATCCCTTCAGATCCCATTAATGAGCCAGGCTGGCTAGGTAATCATTAACAACTTGATTTATATAACTCCTGTAACATAGTAAAACATCCCAAGGAGAGTAATCAGACAAAAATTGACATCAAGCCAAAGGAGGAGATACTGGGATGGGAGACTAAAAGCTTGGCCAAAGAGGTTGGTTTTAAGGAGTGGCCTAAAGGAGGAGAAAGAGGCGGAGAGGTTTAGGGAGGGAATTCCAGAGCTTGGGGCCTAGAAAACGGAAGGCACAGCCACCAATGGTGGGCTGAACAAAGTGAGGCATGCACAAGAGACCAGAGTTGGAGGAATGCAGAGTTCTTAAAGGGTTGTAGGGCTGGAGGAGATTCGAGTTGGGGAGCGGCAAAGCCATGGAGGGATTTAAAAATAACTGAGAATTTTGAAGTCTAAGTGTTGCTGGTTAGCAAGCACAGGGGTGATGGGTGAATGGGACTTGGTGCAGGTTAGAATATGGGCAGCAGAGTTTTGGATGAGCTCAACTTAATTAACTGTTTCTGGAGTACTTTGACTGGCCTAGCTCAAGTATTGCTTTATCAAGTCCTCTGCCAAGACTTGACATGATTTTGATGTTTCGTTGCCCAGTATGTCACCTTGAAGCCATCTCAACTTCCTCCCCTCTTTTCCTCCCCTTCCCCCAGGAGGAGAGGACTTGTTTTGAGGATTCCTGAAACTGGTTTCTGTTTCAATTTTTCTTTTGAAAGTGGGTCTACACATTTAGTTTATGAATGAATTCACCCTTCACCATTTTATATTTGTTCACTAGGATCCTGTGAGTCTTGAAAGCAGACCTAATCCAAAGCCCGTCTCTGTACCATATCTAAGTCCTTTAGTGCTGCGTAAGGAGTTGGAGTCTCTGCTGGAGAATGAGGGAGATCAGGTGATTCACAGCTCCACGTTTATCAACCAGCACCCAATCATTTTTTGGAACCTTGTTTGGTATTTCAGAAGGCTGGATTTACCAAGTAACCTGCCGGGTCTCATCCTGACATCCGAGCATTGTAATAAAGGAATGCAGGTACGTAGAAGATTGGTGGTTACTTTATTTGAAGAGGTAATGTTCATAAATTATACCTTGACTGGATGCAATTTGTCAGCACACCAAACCATCATCTGTTCAAATGAGCGCATACTAATCACTATTATAAATCTTTATTTTTTTAACAAGATGATAACTGAAGTACTCAAACACTTGGGAATACAATGTAATTTTGGTTAGTAAGAGGGCTATAAAAATTGAGCCTTGTAGCATCATGGTACATTGGTGTGATAAAGGATAAAGTGCTACAGAAAGTTTGAGAGTTGGCTGCAATGTTTGCTTATTTTACAGGCCACCTCTAATAATTGAAGTTCTTTCAGCTTGGGGGAAATTTTGAGAACTCTTAGTGAGGTAGTCTGAGGATGCATGTGAAGAGCAGTAGTGTTGCTTTTTTCAACTTCTTGGCTTCCATGTACAAATAGTACATTCCTATAATCTTGAGAGAATGAACCAGTGCTGCTTTTGTCCATTTTTTTTAGCACTCTGTTTGAACAGGTGATTTAATTCCCACTCTGCAGTATGTACAGCTGGGTTGTCTGAACTATAGCCCATGGTCCACATTCTTCTGGCATGTGGGCCCACGAAGTCCAGGCAACTCGATACTATTTATGCTTATATTTTTTAGACACTGGTTTGTCCTGCTTGAACTTCATTGATCTGTAGTTTTGGAAATGGCGGTTCTTAACACCGTTGCCTTATTTGGTGGATAAATTCAAAATCACTATAGCAAGATCAGTTAGCATTTGAAAATTAAGATGTGTGAAAATTAATTGGAATGTTGATAATTAAACTTTGTATGAAGCTCTATGGTACACACCCAGATTGCCCACAGACAGTTGGACCTAGATGTAAGACTTACTCCTATTGGTACCAGATCTTCCTGTCTTCATTTTTATCAGTTCACTCATGTTCTAGAGTGTCCTTAACTTGATCTTCAAATCTGTTACATTCACAAGCTGTTTTAATGGCCTTTTGTAAATATTTGTGTTCAAGGTAAGGGAATGGGGCACTTTCATTTTGGGCACTCAGTATTGGGTATAGCATGTAACCCTACTATTTTAAAAAAGGAGGGAGAGAAAACAGGGAAGTACAGACCGGTTAGCCTAACATCAGTAGTAGGGAAAATGCTAGAGTATTATAAAGGATGTGATAACAGGACACTTAAAAAAAAAAAAAAATTTTTTTAAATTAAAAAAAAGGGATTAGACTAAGTTAACATGGATTTATGAAAGGGAAATCGTGTTTGACAAACCCACTGGAGTTTTTTGAAGATGTAACTGGTAGAATAGATAAGGGAGAACCAGTGGATGTGGTATATTTGGATTTTCAGCAGGCCTTTGATAAAGGCCCACATAAGAGGCTAGTGTGCAAAATGAAAGCACATGGGATTGGGGATAATATACTGGCATGGATTGAAAATTGGTTAACAGACAGGAAACGGAGAAGGAATAAATGGGTCTTTTTCGGGGTGGCAGGTGGTGATTAGTGGGGTACCGCAGGGATCAGTGCTTGGGCCCCAGCTATTCACAATATATTGAGGAGATTGCAGGGGCTCTGACACAAATTTTCAGAACCTCTCTGGCCACAGGGGATGTGCCAGAGGACTGGAGAACAGCTAACGTAGTACCATTATTCAAGAAGGGTAGTAGGGATAAACCAGGGAATTACAGGCCAGTGAGCCTAAAATCAGTGGTAGGGAAATTATTGGAAAAAATTCTGAGGGACAGAATTAGTCTCCACTTGGAGAGGCAAGGATTAATCAGGGATAGTCAGCATGGCTTTGTCAAGGGAAGATCATGTCTGACCAATTTGATTGAATTTTTCAAGGGGGTGACTAGGTGTGTGGATGAGGGTAGTGCAGTGGATGTGGTATACATGGATTTCAGTAAGGCTTTCGATAAAGTCCCACATAGGAGACTGATCAAGAAGGTAAGAGCCCATGGGATCCAGGGTGCCTTGGCACATTGGACCCAAAAGTGGCTTAGTGGCAGAAGGCAGAGGGTGATGGTCGAAGGTTGTTTTTGTGACTGGAAGCTTGTGTCCAATGGGGTACCGCAGGGATCGGTGCTGGGTCCCTTGCTGTTTGTGGTCTACATTAATGATTTGGATGTGAATGTAAAAGGTATGATCAGTAAGTTCGCAGATGACACGAAAATTGGTGGGGTGGTAAATAGCGAGGAGGGTAGCCTCCGTCTGCAGGACGATATAGATGGGTTGGTCAGATGGGCGGAACAGTGGCAAATGGAATTTAACCCTGAAAAGTGTGAGGTGATGCATTTTGGAGGGACTAACAAGGCAAGGGAATACGCAATGAATGGTAGGACCCTAGGAAAGACAGAGGATCAGAGGGACCTTGGTGTGCATGTACATAGATCCCTGAAGGCAGCAGAGCAGGTGGATAAGGTGGTTAAAAAGGCATATGGGATACTTGCCTTCATTAGCTGAGGCATAGAATATAAGAGCAGGGAGGTTATGATGGAGCTGTACAAAATGCTGGTTAGGCCACAGCTGGAATACTGTGTACAGTTCTGGTCGCCACACTATAGGAAGGATGTGATTGCTTTGGAGAGGGTGCAGAGGAGATTCACCAGGGTGTTACCTGGGCTGGAGCACTTCAGCTATGAAGAAAGACTGGACAGGCTGGGGTTGTTTTCCTTGGAGCAGAGAAGGCTGAGGGGGGACCTGATTGAGGTGTACAAAATTATGAGGGGCATAGATAGGGTAGATAGAAAGGAACTTTTTCCCTTAGTAGAGGGGTCAATAACAAGGGGGGGCATAGATTCAAGGTAAGGGGCAGGAGGTTTAGAGGGGATTTGAGGAAGAACTTTTTCACCCAGCGGGTGGTTGGAATCTGGAACTCACTGTCTGAAAGGGTGGTAGAGGCAGGAACCCTCACAACATTCAAGAAGCATTTGGATGAGCACTTGAAATGCCATAGCATACAAGGCTGCGGACCAAATGCTGGAAAATGGGATTAGATTAGACAGGGCTTGATGGCCGGTGTGGATGCGATGGGCCGAAGGGCCTCTTTCTGTGCTGTATAACTCTGACTCTATATAAATGATTTGGATGAGGGAACCAAATGTAATATTTCCAAGTTTGCTGACGACACAAAACTAGGTGGGGTTGTGAGGAGGATGCAAAGAGGCTTCAAGGCGATTTAGACAAGTTGAGTGAGTGGGCAAGTACATGGCAGATACAGTATAACGTGGATAAATGTGAAGTTATCCACTTCGGTCGGAAAAACAAAGGCAGAGTATTATTTAAATAGTGATAGATTGGGAAATGTTGATGTACAAAGGGACCTGGGTGACCTTGTACACCAGTCACAAAGAAAACATGCAGGTGCAACAAGCAGTTAGGAAGGTAAATGGTATGTTGGCCTTCATTGCAAGAGTATTTGAGCACAGGAACAAGGATGTCTTACTACAGTTATACAGGGCCTTGGTGAGACCACACCTGGAGTACTGTGTGCAGTGTTGGTCTCCTTCCCTAAGAAAGGATATACTTGCCATAGAGGGAGTGCAGCGAAAGTTCACCAGACTGATTCTTGGGATGCCAGGACTGTCGTATGAGGAGAGATTGGGTCGACTAGGCCTATATTCACTGGAGTTTAGAAGAATGAGAGGGGATCTCATTGAAATGTATAAAATTCTGACAGGGCTGGACAGACTGGATGCAGGGAGGATGTTTCCCCTGGCTGGGGGGGCCTAGAACGAGGGGTCACAGTCTCAGGATATGGAGTAGGACATTTAGGACTGAGATGAGGAGAAATGTCTTCACTCAGAGGGTGGTGAACCTGTGGAATTCTCTACCATAGAAGGCTGTGAAGGCCAAGTCACTGAATATATTTAAGAAGGAGATCGATAGATAGATTTCTAGACACACAAGGCATCAAGGGGTATGGGGAGAGAGCGGGAATATGGTATTGAGATAGAGGATCAGCCATGATCATATTGAATGGTGGAGCAGGCTCGAAGGGCCGAATGGCCTACTCCTGCTCCTATTTTTCTGTTTCTATGTTCTAAATTCTGAGTGAAGTTTTTTTTACTTGCCAACTCTGCTACTGTGACATTTCTCCATATTGCACAACAGCCATTCTGAGTGTGCCACTGCTATGCTCCAAAGTGGCCTGAAGTTTGGTTCTCTGTTTCCCATTGACCGTGTGTTCATAAATGTAGGCTGAACAAATGTCAGATTACTTACGCAGATATGGTCAATCTTCCTCTGAACAAGTTTCAGCCTCCATAGTTTTTGACACGTCGTTTTTTCTGACTGACCGAGTGTGGCTTGGAGCTGCTCTATTTTATTGTATTCAGTTTACAGCACATGGCGTCTGCTAGTTGTTCAAACTATTTTTCTGTTCTTTCTCTATATCCTTTTATATTTTTTTTTTTTTTTTTTTAAAGAGGGTGGAGTCAGTGGCAAGGAAGTGGAGTTTGTGGTGGGAGCTGAAAGCAATGGCTTCAGTCTTTCCAATATTGCAAAATTGCACATTTCAGAAATCATTCACCATTTATTCTTTCAGATTGAGCTGGAACCTTAGTTAATTTCAGGACAGCCCTTTCAACTCTAAACTACATCAGCACAGGGAACCCATAGATGCAGTCAGGTTCAACAGGCCCACACTTGCAAAACTTGCTTTGAACTTTTGTAATGAACAGTAAATTCTTTGTTTGAGGTACATTTGATCTTTTCCCTAAAAATGTCCAAATGACCTATGAGTAGGACAGGAGACTCCTCACAGCTCAACATCCTGTGGCAACTTGTACTCTTGCCACCTGCAACATGATTTGCTGTTCAGATGCTGCGATTTTACCTGAAGTCCCATAGACGGTGAAAATGCAAGTTTTGAGGAGAGAGAAGTAATAACAAATCACTTGCCATGTCTATTGGCTGTTTTTTTCTGGTAATGGTGATCTTCTGATATTTTTTTAAAAGGAGTGGATGCCACCAGGGAGTTTTGGTTTTGTGTTGGAAGAGGATAACTATTTAAGGCTCTGGTGTGACTGGGATCAGTAACTTGCTGTGGTTCAGGGTGGTGCAGTTTCTCCAGCAAATTGTGCTCCTGATCTTGGTTTTTTTTTTTTTAATGCTATTATTGAAGTAGTATATTTTTAGTATAACAAAAGAAGTTGGACAGAATGTCATTGAGTAATCAAAGAATAAAAATGGATGACCTCTTGTAAATCGCTGCATTTTTCTTAATGGCACTAAATTCTAGTTGCAGCAACTTCCTTTATATCATTGAAAATTCAACAGAATGAAGAGAGACATCTCATTATATATACCATGCATAGCACATCAGTTACTATGGTAGAATTGATTCCATTTTGAACAGACACTAAAATCGTCCTGGCAAAAGTCAACATGAAGTACTTGTTAAAATGAAGTAAAACTATATTGATGTGAGAAACATAATTTATGTAATGACATATGCCCCGTGAGAGTGTATGATAGCTGCTCCACACCTCATACAGGATAGGACAAGTTGTTAGCCCAGACTTTTGGGATGAAAATATCTCGCATGCAAAAGTAAAATACTGCGGATGCTGGAAATTGAAAATAAAAACAGAAAATGCAGGAAATACTCAGCAGGTTGGGAAGCATCTGTGGAAAGAGAAACTGTTAACATTTCAGGTCGATGACCTTTCATCAGAACTGGAATAAATTAGAGATATAACACGTTTTAACCAAGTGCAGAGGCAGGTAAAGAGGGGAGGAAAGAACAAAAGGGAAGGATGTGATGGGGTGGAAGGCCAGAAAGATTAAATGACAAAAGGGATGATGGTGCTTTGCAAAAGGAGATGGTAATGGGACAAGTAAAGGAAAAAAAAAAAAAGGGTGTAGAGGAGGTGTAAATGAGAATAGCAGAATCCTCAGCTGCCGTCTGGAAAAAATGGGGGCAGAGGTTATGATCTGAAATTGTTGCACTGAATGTTGAGTTTGGAAGGCTGTAAAGTGCCTATTCGAAAGATGAGGTGCTGTTCCTCGAGCTTGCGTTGAGTTTCATTGGAACAATGTAGGAGGCTGAAGACAGAGGTCAGAGGGGGAGTGGAGCGGAGAATTAAAGTGACCGGCAACTGGAAGCTCGGGGTCACGCTTGCGGACTGAACAAATTAAAGTATCATCTAGCTGCAAGGGTCTTGCCTTATCCAGTTGCTGGTGCACATGGATCTACAGCACAAAATTGTTCCTAATTTGGCAGTCTCGCTCAGAGTCCACATGATCACGCTGGTGTAGTGCTCTGCTGAGATTGAGGCTGAGACTCATTGTGGAAGAGTAGACAGAGCTTTGCTCTGTATTTCATTGTGCCATACCTGACCTGGGAGTGCTTGCTACTGATGCGTGTGGCTGAAATGAGAAGCGTATCATCCCTCTAGCACTAACATCCCTCCGATGAGCACAGTTTTTTGAGGGGGGACGGGGTGGCAAGATAGGAAAGACTTCACTACTGCTACACTAACTCGTTTTATAAAATTAAAAAGAAGGCACAAACTTCTGCAACCTACGACAAATGTTAAGCCCAGTAATTGGCTCCCCTGCATCCTCTTCAACTAAACAAATGTTACCAGTGCTGCAATGACTTGATCTGCTGAGGCTGTTACTGCATACTACTGTGCAACAAGAGAAGTCCTTTATATCTGCTCACACTATACTTGCAATGCAAAAGCTTTTTCACTACCACACAAGTTGTGAAAGACCCTGTATAACTTGGTTGCTCATGATTTATGCAGTCTTGTGTAACTTTTATTGAAATACTCTATACAAATAAACTGAATAGAAGCTGCTATATTTTTTCCATTAACAAAAGCAGTTTATTAATTTACTTGTTAAATGTGCATTTTTAAAGATGTGAAAAATAGTTCTCAAATCATGTACTTTTTTTTCCCTTCTAGATGCCTCAGTCAAGTCTTTCACAAGACAGCAAATCGGTCTACATACAGCTACTTTGGGATAACACTAATCTTCATCAAGAGCCTGGTGATCCCCTGTATATACGTTGGAGAAACAGAAGTGAGTGACTGAGATGGACTCCATAGGAAGGTTTTTCTTTCACCAAGCTTTTGCATTCACTTGGTGTCCCTCTTATTGCTTAATTTGTGAACTTGTAGTAATTTGCCTAACAGTACAAAATTAATGCAACAGCAATAGATCTAGTTCTCCCACACCCCCATCACAATCAGAAATATTCAATTTGGAAGAAATACTGATGTACAATCACTCATTTTATCATCACTGTGCTGACCAACTCGGGCCCAGGAGAAGTAAGTGAATTTGTAATCAAAGTTCTGCTTGAACAGATCACTATTAGTTATTGCTGGTTGGATTGAAACCCCAAACATGAAATGTACAAATAAGTGGTTGAGAGTTGGATCTTAATAGTTGGGAACATATTCAATAGGGAACTGTGAACACAGGAAATAATGGACATCACTGTTTGGATCAGCAGTCGCTTCAACAGAAATGTACAAATTTTAAGTTGATGGAAAAATTTGTACTTTAAGAAAGATGTGTCATGGCTTTTAATGTAAGAAAAGTGCAACTTATCTGTTATCTGAACACTGATAACTCCACAGTGGTTTTATATAAATTAGAGAAAGATAGTGTGATAAGTGAAATTAATAACAGTTTGTCAAGAATATTGTCTTTTATTCAGTTATCTGTTGAATTTCACAATCTGGTATGGGTTTGGGTCTCAGACAAATTGAATTGAACAGCCATTGTATTGCCCTGATTAACTTACTCACTCCCATTATCTGTACTTCCAAACTCCTCTCTGCATTCTGATACTTTTGGAAAGGCAGAGATGGACTTTTTTTTTTTTTAAGTTGCTTCTCATTTTTAAATTTTGTGCACCTAACCTCTCAAAACAAAATGCATTGCTGACAGATCGGGGTTTTTTTGTAGATGTGCACTACGTGAGCATAAAACAGCAAAATAAATAGTCATCAAAGTAAATGCTTCTGTATCTAAAGTATCAAATTAACCTTCTGTATCCACAGACAAGGATTTGGCTGGTGGATTAACTCCAGATAGTCAGGTGGAGAAGAGTCCCCTGCATATTATTGTGAGAAGTATCCAGACCAACGATGTGTTTGGACCTATATGCCTACTCCTGAAGGAGACCAGCAAACATCCTGAAACCAAGCGACAAAGGTCAGAAACTCATGAGAACTCTCTGAAATATGCAAATGTTGAAAACAAGAATAGTTTATGCCATAAACTGTCCTTTTTATATTGATATCTAATCTTCCACCAATAACTGACCAACTACAGGTCCAGGTGTGATGCAACTCCATGCATCTCATTCCTGTCCTTATATTTGTATATTCTAATGCCTGTGAATGATTGCTGGAAGCAGCCATTGCCTCAGTTTGTAATGGTGTATGTTGATGAATTGATAGATTTGGATTCATTAGTAATTGGATAGTCACTGGAGTTGTTTTCTTTCTCCACAGGAGTATGTACAGGGAAATTCTTTTTCTTTCCCTGGTGGCCCTTGGGAGGGAGAATATTGATATTGGTAAGTAAGGTGTTATGACTAATGTGTAGGAAGAAGCATTTTCAGATTTGTTGTAGCCTTCAGCCTTTTGAAAATGGTCCCCTGCCTCCTGCACACTTCTTAACTTTTGAAATGAACATTTTAAAATTAGAGCAATCCTAATGTACAGCTGCTAGATGTCATTCATGGTGCTAAGTGCTGTGACCCTGATGTGGATTGTACCTTAGGCTATCCTAAAACTTTTATACCAGTGCTGCAACTTTTATACCAGTGCTGCAACTTTCCACACTATCCCCTGAGAAGTGTACAAAATGTCCACAAAACATTTGAAGCTGGTAGTAAGTGCAGAGTAGAGCATGTTCCATTGAAATACTTTTCTGATCTAGTGAAGTACTTTCCAAAAATTAAAATAAACTTAAATCTGCATCTCTAAGATTGAAACTTAAGGCAATTTTCCCAACTCCAGTAATGCAGCACTTAGCCAGTATTGGAAGTATCCATGCCTGGATGGTTCACCATTGTTATCCAGTACTGGAAGCGATGCTGATCTGTGCTAAATGCTATGGTGCTGCTTTCTTGGCACCAGTAGTGGACATAAGCTGAGCAACTTTTGGCAAGTTGCAAGACTCAAAATTAGTGTTCTCAAACCAAGTTGCAAGATTTTTTTCAGATTAACTTTGTATTAGTTTTCAAAGCCTTGTTTTGCAGTCTTTATCATAATTCCTGAAACAAATGTTGTATTGATGTATTGCACCACTTAAAATAGGAGTGTTCAGACAGAGTAGTGAAGCTCCACAAAATGGTGTTGTGCAAATTTTTTGATTTTTGTCCCCCACCTCCCACTCCATATTCCTGATATCCGTGCATTTCTTAGAGATGCTGAACCTCCTCGAGAAGGATGGGCTAATAAATGAAAGTCAGCTCGGATTTTTTTTAAAGGCAAATCGTGTTTGACTAACTTGATTGAGTTCTTCATTGAAGTAACAGGGTTGATGAGGGTAGTGCGATTGATGTGTATATGGATTTTCAAAAGGCGTTTGCCAGAGTACCACTTAATAGACTTGTTAGCAAAATTAAAGCCCATGGGATTAAAGGGACAGTAGCAGCAAGGATACAAAAGTGGCTAAGGGACAGAAAGCAGAGAGTAGTGGCGAATGGTTGTTTTTCAGTCTGGAGGGAAGAATACAGTGGTGTTCCCCACCACGGTACTAGGACCACTGCTCTTTTTGATGTATATTTATGTCCTGAACTTGGGTATGCAGGGCATCAGATGATATTGAAACTTGGAAAGATAGTAAACAGTGAGGAGAATAGTAACAGACTTCAGGAGGACATAGAAAGACTAGTAAAATGGGCAGGCACATGGCAGATGAAATTTAACGCAGGGAAGTGTGAAGTGATGCATTTTGGTAGGGAGAATGAGGAGAGACGATATGAATTTTAAAGGGGGTGCAGGAACAGAGACTAGGGGTATATACGCAAATCTTTAAAGATGGCAGGACAAGTTGCAAAGGCTGTTAAAGCGTATGGGATCTTTGGCTTTATTAATAGAGGCATATAGTACAAAACCAAGGGGGTTATGCTAAACCTTTTATAAAACACTGGTTAGGCCTCGGCTGGAGTAATCCGTTGAGTGCACCACACTTTAGGAAGGATGTCAAGGCCTTTGAGAGGGCACAGAGATTAACTGGAATGGTACCAGGGATGAGGGACAGTTCTATGGAGAAGCTGGGGTTGTTCTCCTTAGAGCAGAGAAGGTTAAGGGGAGATTTGATATCGGAGTTCAGAATCATGAAGGGTTTTGAGTGGCACAAGGGTCAGTAACCAGAGGACACAGATTTAAGGTGTTTGCCAAAATAACCAGAGGTGACGAGATGGAAACTTTTTTTTTTTGCACAACGAGTTGTGATCTGGAATGCACCGCTTAAAAGGGAGAACATAAGAAATAGGAGCAGGAGTAGGCCAGTCGGCCCCTCGAGCCTGCTCCGCCATTTAATAAGATCATGGCTGATCTGATCCTAACCGCCAATCTACTATCACAGAACCATCTCCTGAATCTAACAGAATTAGACACACGAAATAGGAGCAGGATCAGGCTACACGGCCCCTGGGCCCGCTCCGCTACCCACAGGGCCATGTCCGATCCGAACCTAGACTCATGTCCAAATTCCTGCCCGCTCCCCGTAACCCTTAATTCCCTTTACTTCTAGGAAACTGTCTATTTCTGTTTTAAATTTATGTAATGATGTAGCTTCTACAGCTTTTTGGGGCAGCATATTCCATGGACCTACCACCCTCTGAGTGAAGTAGTTCCTCCTCATCTCAGTTTTGAAAGAGCAGCCCCTTATTCTAAGACTATGCCCCCTAGTTCTAGTTTCACCCATCATCGGGAACATCCTCCCCGCATCCACCCGATCCAACCCCTTCACAATCTTATATGTTTCAATAAGATCGCCTCATTCTTCTGAACTCCAATGAGTAACATTCAAAAGAGTATTGGATAAATACTTGAAGGGATAAAATAAGAGTAGGGGAGTGGGATTAATTGGCCAGCTCTACCAAAGAGCTGGCACAGGCACGATGGACCGAATGGCCTCCTCCTGTGCTGTAACATTCTAACTGCTTTGTCTAGACTTCAGGCATATATAGAGGAGTTAATATCTTCAAAAATAAAATGTAAGTTCTGAATATGTTACACTGGTGCCTCCTAACCTGGCTTGATACTTGTGATTACAGATGCTTTTGATAGGGAGTATAGAGCAGCTTATGAACGTTTGACAGAAGAACAAGTGAAGGTGGCACATCCGATTGATTCACCGCCCTGCACCAGGATCGAGTGGTGCCGAAAGTGTTTTGAGCCTCCCTTCATCTAAAAAAAAAACTGCAATATCATTATGGAATTGAACCACTATATGATTTATGTCCAAAGTATGAATGTACACACTGCAAACTAAGCATATGTGCCTAGATGATTAGAATTAAGATGTTGGTATACACGGATATATGGCTGCACAACTTGAGGCGCTGTTGCATTGTGAATAATGAAAAACATGTTCAGTAAGTTTCTGAACTTCTATGGAAGGGAGATTTAATAAAATGTAACTGCTAAACACTAAATGTCTTAAGGCAGATCTGCCATTTACTATCAATGATCTAGCAGTGCAATGTTTTGTACAATATCACAAAGGATGGTTCTGACCATTTTGTATTTTTTTAGTATCAAAGACTGGATTTTAAGTTGTTGGATGATTTCCTATGAAATTCTACAATTCAGAATGAAATAACTAGCTATACTATAATGAAACTAGGGGATCATTCTAGGTTAATTCAGATTTTTGTCAGACCACGGAGGCATAAAACATCACCTGATTGGATTGCAGAGAGGAAAATCAGTTGGGGAGGATCACATGCTCATAACTAACGGCCTGTTTGACTTCTCTTCTCCCTGTGCTGTGCCCAGCTGATGCTTTATGTCTAGGTGGTGAAGATAAAAATCAACCCTGGTGTCTGACAGTGCAGCTCCTTAGTGCTGCATTTATAAAGGGATGCTATAATTTTATGCTGCGATTTTTGATACATTCTGCAGTAGCAGCACTGTTGGAGCTCTCCCTCTCTGTATGGTAAAACCAAAGTAATTTTATTAAAAATAAATCAGATAAATATTGCTGACATCTTGTTTCTTCAGGATTTAATAGTCTGAGAAAAATATAAAAGCACTGGGTAAATTGTGGCAGTACAAATACTATTGAAGGACAAAATTTCTGTTCTGATATCTATATGTAATCTTGTATTAAAGACTTTACCACATTGAGCTGTAAAATAATTGATTTTATATTTTAACACTTCTAGAAAGGCAGATTGCATCTATGGTCCAAATCTTGTACAGCTACACAGTTGTTGTATGTGACAGCTGTTAGTATAATTCTCTAAATAAGATGTATGTGAAAGTATAAACAAAATTACTTGTTCAATAAAGGATAGTTATACAAAATTGTCACTTTTATTGGCAAAGGGACTGGGTACATAGAATATACAGCACAGAAACAGGCCATTTGGCACAACTCTTGTGTGGAGTATAAATATCAGCACAGAAGTCTCCTCCCATTTCATCTACCTCATCTCAGCCTTTCACCATATCTTTCTGTTCACTTTTCTCATGTACTCATCTAGTTTCCTTATGAGTTATTTGCCTCAACCGTTTCCTGTGGTAGCAAGTCCCACATTCTAGCCACTCTGAGTAAGGACATTTATCCTTATTCCCCATTAGATTTATTTGTAACTATCTTGTATTTATGGCCCCTAGTTTTGGATTTTCCCACAAGTGGAAACATTCCACATCTACCTTGTTCAACCCATTCATAAGCATCATAGAAATTTACAGCACAGAAGGAGGCCATTTGACCCATCATGTCTCTGCCGGCTGAAAAAGCTATCCAGCCTAATCCCACTTTCCAGCTCTTGGTTCGTAGCCTTGTAGGTTACAGCACTTCAAGTGCATTCCAAGTACTTTGTAAATGCAAATAAGGTTTCTGCCTCTGCCACCCTTTCAGGCAGTGAGTGCCAGACCCTCACCACCCTCTGGATGAAAAAAGTTCTCCAACTCCCCTCTAATCCTCCTACCAATTATTTTAAATCTATGCCCCTTAGTTATTGACCACTCCAAGTGAAATAGGTCCTTCTTATCCACTCTATCTAGGCCCCTCTCAATTTTATACCCCTCAATTAAATCTCCCCTCTGCCACCTCTGTTCCAAAGAAAACAACCCCAGCCTAGCCAACCTTTCCTCATAGCTAAAATTCTCCAGTCCCGACAACATCCTCGTCAATCTCTAGTGCAATCACATCATTCTTGTAATGTAGTGACTGGAACTGTATGCAGTACTCTAGCTGTCGCCTAACTAATGTTTTATACAGTTTTAGCATAACCTTCCTCTTGTATTCTATGCCTCAGCTAATAAAGGAAAGTATCCCATATGCTGCCTTAACCACCTTATCTACCTGTCCTGCTACCTTCAGGGATCTGTGGGCATGCATTCCAAGGTCCCTTTTTTTCCTCTACACTTCTCGGTATCCTACCATTTTATTGTATATTTCCTTAACTTGTTGGCCCTCCCCAAATGCATTACCTCACACTTCTCCAGATTGAATTCCATTTGCCACTTTTCTGCCCACCGGACCAGTCCATTGATATTTTCCTGCAGCTTTCTTCCTATCAACCACACAACCAGTTTTTGTACCGTCTGCAGATTTCTTAATCGTGCCCCCCACATTGAAGTCTAAACCAGAAATAATTTTAAAAGACCTCCTGAAGTCTCCTCTTTGTAAAGAAGGAGGCCCCAACCTGTTCAATCTTTCCTGATAGCACTTTCTCCAGTGCTTCTATGTCTGATTTATAGTATGGAGACTAAACTGCACAGTTTAAATATGGTCTGACCAGGGTTCTATACAAGTTTAACATAACTTCACTACCTTTTGAATTCTATACTTCTAGAAATAAATCCCAGTACTTTGTTAGCATTTTTAATGCTGGCCTACAATGCTGCTTTTAATGATTTGTTCACCTGTATCCTTCAATCCCTTTGCTCTTCTACCCCATTCAGTTTCTTCTTTTCTAGAGTGTAGGTGACGCTTCTTTTCTTCCTACCAAAGTGGCTCACCTCACAGTCTTTGAAACACTAAGAAATCGAAGATGATTGGCTGGCTGGAAGTCACTTGGCCATCTTGTTCAGATCAGATGTCACAAGAACTTGGCAATGATGGCCATTTTTAATGAATGCATGATAGTAAAAACGCCACAGAGAAAAATCAGCAGAGTGGCAAAAAGAAGTTTGAGGACAAAATTAAGGACTTGTCGATCTGGGAAAGGAAAGGAGCAAATATTTTCATTCAAATTTGTCCCCTATTCTATACAAGGAAATGATAAACTTATCAAAATCTGAACTTGTATTTGAAAAGTTCAATTTTCTTACCAGCATAGCTCCTCCTCGGTATTACTGCTAATATTTTTTTTTTTTAAAAAGGCCAACTTGTGAACTGAGATGACTCCAGTGTACTGAAGGAGGAGAGGATGAAATAGAATGTTCTTGCATGCTTCCCTGTCTGGTTAATCCTTTTTTTTTTTGTTTAATGTTCTTTCATTTAGTTCAAGGAGTTATCAGAGTTGATGACCATTGAGATCTAAAGACATTTTTTAAACCACATTCAGCAAAATGTTTTTTTTCCTCCCAAGATTTAATATCCTCTTAAAATGTCCTTATCCCTTTATCATTTTTTTAAACTAAAAAATACCCGTATACAGAAGAAATTACAAATGCAATTTACACATCAACATTTGGATCTGAACAGTCTGCTGACCAGCACTGGTAAAGGCCTAGGAATAGATTACCCACCTGATCGCTTGACTGCTATTGATTTGCGACCAGGGAAGACCGAAGATGGATTGGGGAGAAAGTAGCAGGACTCTGCCTTAAAAGGGCATGAAGCAATTTCTAGCTATTAATTTTATTTGGTTATCAGCCCTCCCCGTAGAATCATGTAAGCATGAGGCGCCATTTGGCCCATTGTTTCTGCTGGCTCTTTGCTATTGCAATCCACAGCTAATCCCACTGCCCTGCCCTGCTCTCCACTACTTTTAAAAGTAGGTCTGTTTCAACTTCACTGTTTTACTGACTATTTTAAATTGATGATCCCTCTCCATGGCAGAACAAGTAAGAAAATATTTTCCTATAAAACACTTCAAAAATTAAAAATTCTGTTCAAATATTAGCCTTCTCTGCTTCAGTGGAAATGGTCCTAATATCACAAATCTCTCAACTATAGTTGTCCATCCCTGATATAATGATGTATCTGTTGTACTCTCTAGCTTTAAAGGCCTTTTCTATAATGGAGTGCCCAAAACTGCCCATTATGACCCAGCCATTGCTTTGTACAAATGTATTATCTATTTGCTCTTGTACTCTATACCCCTGTTTATTTAACACAAAATGCTATTGGCTATGGCTTTTTCTACTTGCACACTCGCTTTGAAGGAATTCTGTATTTGCACAATGTCATGTTCCACATGTACGGCGACAACATCCAGCTGTACCTCACCGCCGCCACCACCTCTCTCGACCCCTCTTGTCTCAAGAAATTTCCTCCAATCAAATATTAGGAAGACCGGAACCATTGCCTTTGGTCCCCATTACGAACTCCGTTTCCTAGCCACTTACTGCATCACTTTCTCCCAGGCCACTGTCTGAGGCTGAACCCCAGTGCTCGCTGACCTATATTGGTTCCCAGTCTGTCAATGCCTTGATTTTAAAATTCTCATCCTTGTCTTCAAATCCCTCCAAGGCCTTGCCCCTCCCTACCTCTATAACATTCTCCAGCTCTACATCCCTCCGAGATCTCTCCTCCTCTTTCTGGCATCTTGCGCATCCCCGTTTTTCTTTGCTGCACCATTGGTGGCTGTGCCTCTAGCTGCCTAGGTCCTAAGCTCTGGAATCCCCTCCCTAAACCTCTCTGCCTCGCTACCTCGCTTCCTTTAAGACGCTCCTTAAAACCTACCTCTGACCAAGCTTTTGGTCACCTGTCCTAATATCTCCTTATGTGGCTTGGTGTCAAATTTTGTTTGATAAAACATCCTAAGGCACCTCACAGGAGTGTTATGTTAAAGGCGTTATATAAATGCAAGTTGTTGTGGATTTGATTTGATGGGATCGGATTTGGATTGGAGGATCTGATTTGATTTTACTATATTTATGGTGCTATATAAATGCAAGTTGTTGATTGGGATGGGAAGTTGTATTTGCACCCTAAGTCTCTGTCCCTCCACCTTCTTCAATGTCTTTCCATTAAATTTATACTACTATTGCTTATTTTTCCTCCCAAAATGCATCACCTCTCACTTCACTACAAATTGCAGCTGCTATCTGTCTGATTATTCCACAAGCCTGCCTAAATCCTCCTCAAATCTTTTAGTTTGCCAGAACTCCCCATTTGTGTCATCAGCAGATAGTGATCCTGCTCATGCCCAATCCAAATTTGATATAAAAATAAAATCCTTTCTTGATAATGCAGTAACACCCCCGAAAGATTGAAACCAATAGGTAATGCTGCATTGGTAGCTCCAATTCTTGGACCACAATTGGCACTGTACCTTCCCAGCCTGTTACAACAAACGCAGCTAAAGCAATGCCACAAGATGTCTCAAACAAATGTGGACGCAGTACTGGCCCTGGAGTACACCACTTCCAACCCTTCTACAATTCAAGTAACATGCATTCACTCTAACCCTTTTTTCCCTTGTCGCTTAGCATTTTCTCTTCAACTATTTATCTAAATTTTTCTAATGAGCCTCCTGTGGAACATAGTCAAATGCTGTGATGCCATTTACATCTATTGCATTCCCTTGAGACAGTTAATCACTTTGTCGTCAAAGTTGTCTTTAACAAATGTGTGCTGGCAAACCTTGATAATCCTAAAAAACAACAGAAAATGCTGGAAAAACTCAGCAGGTCAGGCAACATCCGTGGAGAGAAATTTGAGTTGACGTTTCGGGTCAAAACCCTTCTTCAAAACGGGAAAGAAAAGAAAATAGATCGAAGGCAGGGCTGTGATTGGACAAAAGAAGAGACAATAAAAGGCATTTCTGAATGCTTGAATTATGGATACTTGCAATTTGTCCAGAATTGATGTTGGATTAACTGGTCTATTGTTACCCAGGCTTTCCTTCTTGTCCTTTCTTGAAAAGAGGTGTTATATTGGCAATTCTTCTAGCATCAGGGATTTTGGGCTGTTTTATTTTCTGGGAACTTGCTTCATTGTGTCTGGTCAGTGAAACTTTTTCTTTCCAGATTCTCTACAGGTATGTACCATCTTTGCTCCCTCTTCCACATGGCAACTGTCACATATTAAACTATGTAAAACATGAACTTTTGAGAATTTTCGTCATCCAAAAACTAGAGGGTTCTTTGTATTCATTGCATATCTAAAGAGGATTTAGAAATTGTGGCCAGTCTCTGCTATCTCCTCTCTGACAACCATCTCGGGAGCATTCCTTAAAGACCTGTTGACTTACTCATCTTGCTATTTTTTTCAGAACCAATATGTTTTCTACATTTATGTTGAACAATTTTTCCACATCCTCTGGTACGTCTACATTATCACATCCATCATCACTAAAAAAAAAAACCTGAAAATGTATTTAGTAATATATCTTAATATTCCTCCTTCTATGACCAGATTTCCCCCTTCATTCTTGACTCGTCCTACTCTCTGATTATTCATTTACTTCTAATATGCTTATAAAAGCCCTTCCTATTTCCTTTTATAGTATCTGCAAGTCTTTTTCACATTTCTGTGTTAGTCATTCTCCCTTTTCATCTCCCTGCTGCACTTTGTACATTCATGATTTTGATTAGTATAAAGCCTTGGTTTTAACACAAAAGCAAAAATACTGTGGATGTTGGAAATCTGAAATAAAAACAGAAAATGCTGGAAACACTCGTCAGGTCAGGCAGCATCTGTGGAGAGAGAAACAAAGTTAACATTTCAGGTCAATGACTGTTCGTCGGAACTGGAAAAAGTTTGAGATGTAACAGGTTTTAACTAAGTACAGAGGTTGGGAAAAGGGGGGAGGGGAAGATAGAACAAAAGAGAAGGTCTGTGATAGGATGGAAGGCAGGCGAGATTAAATAATAAAAGTGATGATGGTGCAAGGCAAAAGGGGATGGTAATGGAACAAGTAAAGAAACAAAAGATAGGTTCAGAGGAGGTGTAAATGGGAATAGCAGAATCATCAACAGTTGTCGTCTCAAAAAATGGGGGCAATGGTTATGATCTGAAATTGTTGAACTCAATGTTGAGTCCGGAAGGCTGCAAAGTGCCTAATCAAATGATGATGTGCTGTTCCATTAGCTTATGTTGAGCTTCATTGAAACAGTGTAGGAGGCTGAGAAGTCAGAGTGGGGCAGAGAATTAAAATGACAGGTGACTGGAAGATCAGGGTCACACTTGCGGACTAAACGGAGGCGTTCCGCCAAGCGATCACCCAATCTGCATTTGGTCTCCCCAGTGTGGAGGAGACCGCATTGTGAGCAGTGAATAGAGTATAATAAATTGAAAGAAGTACAAGGAAATCATTGTTTCACCTGGAAGGAGTGTTTGAGGCCCTGGACGGTGGGAAGGGAGGAGGTAAAATGGCAGGTGTTGCTTCTCCTGCGCTTGCACGGGAAGGTGCCGTGGGAAGGGTTGAGGGGTGATTGAAGAGTGGACCAGGGTTTTGCGGAAGGAATGGAAAGGGGAGGGGAAGAGGTGGTGGCATTGTATTGGAAGTGGCAGAAATGGTGGAGTATAATCAGTTGAATGTGGGAGCTGGTGGGGTGGAAGGTGAGGACAAGGGGAACCCTATCGTGGTTCCGGGAGGAAGGGGAAGGGGTGAGAGAAGAAGTGTGGGAAATGGAACAGACACGGTCAAGGGCCCTGTCAACCATGGTGGAGGGGAATCCTCTGTTGAGGAAAAAGGAAGGCATATTGGAAGCACTGGTATGGAAGGTGGCATAGTTAGAACAGATGCAACGGAGACAGAGAAACTGGGAGAATGGAATAGAGTCCTTACAGGAAGCGGGTGGGAGGAAGTGTAGACAAAGTTTCCTCAACCGAGGATTCTCTGTGCCGGTTTATGCTTCATATATACGAGTCTCCTCCCACCCTACTTCACCTAACCCTATCAGCATATCCTTTTATTCCTTTCTCCCTCATGTAGGAACAGAGGACCAGGAGTAAGCTATTCAGCCCCTTGAGCATCTTCCACCATTTAATTAGATCATGGCTGATCTGTATCCTAACTTCATCTACCCGTCTTGGCTCCATATCCCTTAATATCCTTGGCTAGCAAAAATGTATCAATCTCAGATTTAAAATTATTAATTGAGCTAGCATCTAATACTTTTTGTAACAGAGTGCCACACTTCTACCACCCTTTACATGAAGAAGTGTTTCCTAATCCCTTTCCTGCATGGCCTGGCAGTGATTTTTAGGTTATGTCTCCTTGTCCTGGACTCCCCCCACCAGCGGAAAAAGCTTCTCACTATACCCTATCAAAATCTTAAAAACCTCAATCAAATCACTGCTTAACCTATATTCCAGGGAATACAAGCCTAGTTTATGTAATTTCTCCTTATAATTTAATCCTTGGAGCCTTGGTAACATCCTGGTGAATCTGCACTGCACTCCTTCCAAGGCTAATATATTCTTTCTAAAGTGCGGTACCCAGAACTGTACACAGCGCTCCAGATGTGGTCCGACCAGCGCTTTGTATAACTAGCAAAACGTCCTCTCTATATTCTAGCCCTCTAGATATAAAGGCAGCATTCCATTAGCCTTTTTGATTATTTTGTGTACCTGATTGCTATATTTTACTGACTGTGTACACGGACCCCTGAATTTCTTTCTAGCTTCCCCTTAAATGCATCTATGCTATTCCCCTCAACTATTCCATGTGGCAGCAAGTTTTACATTCTAACCACTCTCTGGGCAAAGAAGTTTCTCCTAAATACCTTACTGGATTTATTAGTGACTATCTTATATTTATAACCCCCTAGTTTTGGATTCCCCCACAAGTGGAAACATCTACCCTACCAAATCCTTTCATAAGTTTAAAGACTTTGGGGTAGAGTTTCTGCTTTGGGCGCAATTGGCAATCCTGGCGCAAATTGCACTCGTTTTGAAAAGTGTTCCCACCCCCCGAGTTTCCGCTCAAACTCGTCAAAGACAAAATCTGACATGAACCAGTGCAATTGGGCAGCATTTTAAATCGTAATTAAAAAAAAAACTGCTTTAAATTATATTCCTTGATATATTTAAGAGTGATTAATTTGGTAATGTTTGATTAATACAGCTGAAAATGGGTTTATCACAAAAATAAGCATTTTAAATCACAGTCAATCCACCCCCCGTGAGTAACCCAATTATAAATGACTGAAAATGACTTTAAAAAAATATACTCCAAATGGTGATGAATTCACCCCGGAGGCATGACCACTTTTCTGGCGGGGCCTACTTCTACCACGATGCTTTTAAAACTAGCCCAAAAGATCATGGAAACTCGAATTGCGTTGAATGCAATTTGTGCTTAAAATTCTGTGATGTTTTGCGTTGGCCACACTGTTATCGGGGGAATTACCCCGAAAAAAACAGCGCAATTGAGCGGAAACTCCAGGCCTTCCTTTAGTCTAAATTTTTAGAATTCTAAAATGTTATCTATTAGATTACTTTTTTCTAGAGAAAAGATCACCAGCCAGTTCAGTCAGCTTTGAACTGAACTATTGCTGTGGTTGCTATTTTCCAGTTGAACTCTTATTCTCATTTTGAGAACTAAAACAATGCTTCTTTCCTTGGACTAGAAACAGACTGTTCTTGAAAGTAGCCTTTGATGCTTTGTATGAAGCATTCTGTGCTGTAAGATTGGATACCTCATTTAGAGTCTTATTTTCCAAGGAGTATGTGGCCTCCTTATTCCTCCTACCAAACTGCACCACCTCACACGTGCCTCTATTGAAATTAATTTGCCATTTACACACCCATTCCGCAAGTTTATTAACGTCTTATATTTTGTTGCAGTGTTGCTCAGTATTGAAATAAGGCAATATGTTAAATCAATCACACTACCTACAACGCATCTCAGACGAGCGACCCCTACCTACAAAACCTGAGTTTGGCGGTACCAACTCCAGTGAATGTGTTGATTATAATAAATTGCTGGTCTTGCTCAAATAACATATCTGGATTCCAGACCCAAAGGATCATATATAAAAACTACTTCAAATTAAACCAGAGAACATAAATTTAAAGATATTACGAAGGATCGCTCTACTCAATGTGATATTAGGAATAATCAGCTAGCTGTAGGAAGATGAGGATATGTAGTAAAGATACATCTGATAAATGAAAGCCTGATAGTAAATCGGCTCCAGCATGCTGAAGGAAAAGGATTGTTAAAAAAAAATTGTTAATTACAAGTATCAGATCATCATAACAAGAAGAACCGCCTCTGGGCCGGGTGGAAATAGTTTGAACACTCGGCTACTTAACTTGATTACATGAAAAACACATAGAAAATAAGTGAAATGTTAATAAATCGTGGGTTGTATTTGGAGGAACCTATTGTTGACAATCCACTGCCCCGGAAGGTGTGGTTCAAAGTTAAAGGGGACAAAATTTGGTTACGCCCCATTTGGGGTCAGTAACCAAATTATCACCAGAGATTCAGTGCCGGGCGTGGAAGTGCCGCCCGGCTGCTATATTCGGTTTACCGCCACAGCGAGGCAGCGGAGCGCTATCTCAGGTGCTCCACTTCCTGTTGGGGCAGTGGCACTAAGCGTGGTACTGCCGGAGCGCTGCGTGGCCATTCCGCATAGCGCTGACACATTTCAGCGCCCCTCCACTTCCGTTAAAGGGGAGGGATGCTGCGAGCTCTGCAGGGCCTCCGATGGCCCACACTAGCCCACCAGGGCGGTGAGGTGCCGTGGCTGCAGCTCGGCCCCGAGATGCAGGGCCGGGCTGCACAATGGCGGCCACAGACTATGTCAAGGGCCGCCACGGAGGGCCGACCTGTAGGTCGGCCAAAAGAAATAAAATGACGGCGCGGGTCGCGGCCACACCTCCCTTTAATTAGCGCCCCGTGAGCGGAGGTTGGCCCGGCTCACGGCCACGAGGCTGACGTTAACACTGCCCACAGCAGCCTCGCGGGGTGCAGCCGAATTTCTGCTGCGGCGGGGCACTAAGGGGTCGTGGCGCCCGGCAATGTCATTGGCAGTGGCATAGCAGCCCGGGGCGCTACCGGCAGGGGTGCAGCGCTATCAGCTAGTGACTCAGTAGCACCCTGTCGAATTTCTCAGCCCCCACCCAGACAGTAAGCCCTTTGCACCCAGTTAGCACCCCCTGGAGGCGCAAAGGAGCAGAATTTCACAGCCAAAGACTATTAAAGCTAAGCAGAAGTTAGTTAAAGACTCAGCTTCACCATGACTGCTCCAACTTCACCTGGAATCTTCATGACTGCTCATTACCTCACAGCTTTATGCCTCAATACAGGCTTAGTTGTCTATAAAGCAGATGACTTGGCTACAAGGGAAAGCCACGCTACACAACAGCAGTATTTGTCAAAATATCATGGCCTAGAAATTGGGCTACTTACCGCCACCGGTTAGCGGCAGATTCTTGGAAAACAATGGCTGCCTCCATTCTAACACTCGCCTCTGGCGCAGGACTCAGCGGCCGCCATTTTGGGGAGGGCTTTAGGCCCTGGAAATGCAAATCTGGTGAGCGTGATGTGCACGCCGACTTAACGCTATGCTCTGCGAACTTGGACCTTTGCGCTGGGTCCTAAGCTTGTTCTGAAAAGCGAGCGTGCAGCAGACTGACAAGCACTTCTTAAAGGGACACACACTGAAGAGCCATCGATAACTCAAAGACAAGGAGTTTAAAGATTCAACTAAAGGCTTTTTAATCACTAAGAACTTTGCAGGTCTTTACACATCGGGTTCGCCTGCTAGAATGACTCATACAGCTCTTGAGACCTTTATATGGCAAAAGACAGGGGCGTAGCCAATACACACAATAGGAAAAAGGGTGCGGTACACACAATACAAAGCAAGTAAAACACAGGGGGTGATGAAGGCATATATTTCATCACATTCACCCCTTCTACAGATTTAGTCTGTCCGGGGGTGTGATAGTCCTTCCTGAACGTCGCAACAGTACCTCGGGTTCCGACCGGGAGTCCGTGGTGCCCTCCTTGGCATACCCATGTGTTGGGGGTGTTGCAGGTACTTCTGGGGGTGGTAAGCCTGGGGGTGGTGGAGGTTCTTCTGGGGGTGGTAGTGATGGGTCGTTGTCGTCGTCGCTTCCTGCCGAGGCGAGGTCCTTTATGGACACGGTGTCCTCACGCCCGTCGGCGTGCTTCACGTACGCATACTGTGGGTTTGCGTGGAGTAGGTGTACTGCCTCCACGAGTGGATCCGTTTTGTGGCCCCTCACATGCTTTCGTAATAGGACGGTCCCTGGGGTGGAGAGCCACGAGGGTAGGGACACTCCTGAGGTTGATTTGCGGGGAAAAACAAACATCTTCTCATGAGGAGTGGCGTTAGTAGCAGTACACAGTAGCGACCTTATCGAGTGGAGCACGTCTGGGAGGACCTCTTGCCAGCGGGAGGTGGGGAGGCCTTTAGACCTTAGTGCTAAGGTGACCGCCTTCCACACTGTCGCGTTCTCCCTCTCCACTTGCCCATTACCCCGGGGGTTATAACTAGTTGTCTGACTCGTGGCTATCCCCTTCGACAGCAGGTATTGGCGCAGTTCGTCGCTCATGAACGACGCCCCCCTGTCAGTGTGAATGTAGTTGGGCATGCCGAACGTGCAAAACAGGTTGCCGAGGCACTTGATGACCGTGGCACTGGTCATGTCTGGGCAGGGGTAGGTGAATGGGAAGCGGGAGTACTCGTCCACAATGTTGAGAAAGTACACATTGCGGTCGGTGGAGGGGAGTGGTCCCTTGAAATCTAAGCTCAGGCGCTCGAATGGCCGTGTAGCTTTGATCAGGTGGGCTCGGTCGGGCCTGAAAAAATGGGGCTTGCATTCCGCACAGGTGCGGCAGTCCCTGGTCATAGACCGGACCTCCTCGATAGAATAGGGCAGGTTACGGGATTTTATAAAGTGGAATAGCCGGGTGACCCCCGGGTGGCAGAGGCCATTGTGGAGGCCCTGTAGCCTGTCCCCCTGGATGGTGGCACACATCCCTCGTGATAGGGCGTTGGGGGATTCGTTGAGGGCCCCCGGCCTATATATTATGTCGTACTCAAATGTGGAGAGTTCGATCCGCCACCTGAGAGTTTTGTCGTTCTTGATCTTCCCCCTCTGTTTGGTGTTAAACATGAAGGCTACCGACCGCTGGTCGGTAAGCAGGGTGAAGCGTTTGCCGGCTAGGTAGTGCCTCCAGTGCCGTACTGCCTCCACTATGGCCTGGGCCTCCTTCTCTACCGAGGAGTGCCTGATCTCGGGCCCTTGGAGGGTTCTTGAGAAAAAGGCTACGGGCCGCCCATCCTGGTTGAGGGTGGCTGCTAAGGCGAAGTCGGACGCATCGCTTTCGACCTGGAAAGGGATGTTTTCGTCCACTGCCCACGGCGCGGCCTTCTCAATGTCATGTTTAATGCTGTTGAAGGCGGCGTGGGCCTCGGCCGTGAGCGGGAAGGACGTTGATTTCAGGAGGGGACGGGCCTTGTCGGAATAATTGGGGACCCATTGGGCGTACTAGGAGAAGAACTCCAGGCACCTTTTCAGGGCCTTGGGAGTGTTTGGTAGAGGTAGCTCCCGTAGGGGGCGCAATCGGTTGGGGTCCGGACCGATTTCCCCGTTTTCCACCACGCAGCCCAGGATACAGAGGCGCGTGGTGCTCAAGACACACTTATCCTCGTTGTAGGTGAGATTGAGTCTGAGGGCGGTTTTCAGAAATCTCGCGAGGTTCGAGTCGTGGTCTTGCTGGTCGTGGCCGCAGATGGTGACGTTGTCTAGGTATGGGTAGGTGGCTGTTAACTGGTTCTCATCGACCATGCGGTCCATCTCCCGCTGGAAGACCGAGACCCCAATCGTTACCCCAAAGGGGACTCTGAGGACGTGGTAGAGGCATCCGTTCGCCTCGAAGGCGGTGTATGGACGGGCCTCCGGCCTAATGGGGAGCTGGTGGTATGCCGATTTTAGGTCGATGGTGGAAAACACCCGGTATTGCGCGATTTGGTTAACCATAGCCGCTATGCGGGGCAGAGGGTAGGCGTCTAGCTGGGTGTATAGATTAACCGTCTGGCTATAATCTATCACCATCCGCTTCTTTTCGCTACCCTTAACTACTACTACCTGGGCGCGCCACGGGCTGGTACTGCATTCGATGATACCCTCCCGCTTGAGTCTTTCTACTTCCGACGCAATGAACCGTCTATCCTCCCAGCTGTACCGCCTACTCTTGGTCGCTATGGGTCGACAGTTGGGTGCGAGGTTGGCGAACAGAGAGGGGGGCTTGACCTTCAGGGTAGCCAGACCGCACACTGTGAGGGGCGGCTGGGACCCACCATAGGTAAGCGTGATACTTTGGTGGTGGCACTGGAAGTCCAGACCCAAGATCACGCTCACACAGAGATCTGGCATTATCAATAGTTTAAAATCTCTGTAATCAGTGCCTTTTACCGACAGCATAACAGCGCAGAAACCTGTGATTTTTGAGGTATGAGTCTCATCAGCCATGGCGATTTTGCCCTGTGTGGGGACTATCGTTAGTAAAAGTCGTTTTTACCAGGCTAGGATGAATAAAGCTTTCGGTGCTCCCGCAGTCAATCAAGCATTTAACCTTGTTCCCGTTTACCTCTATGTCCATCATCGATTTAGACAACGGATGCGGCCTGGATTGAGCCACTGTGATCGAGGCCACCAGTGGGTCCTGGAGGTCCGTGTAGTCGGGGCAAGATGGTGGACTCCATGAGGGTGGACAAGATGGCTTCCAAGATGGCCGCTCCCACGGCGCGCACGCGGCGGTGGTGGAGTTGGAGGCGGGGTTCCCTCTGCAGACTTTGCTGAAATGTCCTTTCTTCCCGCATTTAAAACAGGTGGTGCCCTTCGCTGGGCACAGATGCCTGGAGTGTTTGTCCTGGCCGCAGAAGTAGCATTTCGGGCCCCGATGCATCGCGGCAGTAGTGGGGCTCCGAGGTGGGGGCTGGGGCTCCGATGGTGCTGGGCTGGCCTGAGACCTGGGAGGTGAAGATGGCTTCCAAGATGGCGGCCCCCACGGCGCGCACGAGGCGGAGTGGGCCGCGTGGCCTGGGGAACAGGATTCAGAGTTCCTCTGGGCCATATCCAGCGATCGCGCTATACCCATAGCCTGTTTTAAGTCCAGTCCCTCCTTTTCAAACAACTTCTGCCGAATGTAATTTGAGCTGAGGCCCGCAATAAAGGAGTCTCAGATCAGCTCCTCCGTGTACACAGTGGCAGACACGGCCTTACAGTTACAGTCTCTGCCCAGTACTTTTAGGCTTAGCATAAAGTCCTCTAGTGACTCACCATGCCGTTGCGTGCGAGTAGTCAGAAGAGGCCTGGCGTACACCTCGTTTATTGGCCGCACGTAGTGGGCCTTCAGAATGGTGCAGGCATCCCCGTAGCTGGTGGCGTCTTGGATGAGAGGGAAGACCCGATGGCTCACCCAGTTTCGCAGGATTCCCAGTTTCACGTCTCCGGTGGCGGCTGCTATGGCGGTGGATGAGTTTGCAATGAAAAATTCGAAGCATTGGAACCAGTGTCCGAACTGTGTGGCTGCGTCTGAGGCATGGGGGTCCAGAGCCAAGCGCTCTGGTTTCAGGAGTCGATCCATCTTGTTGTTTTAGTGATTAAAATTGAAGAGCCATCGATAACTCAAAGACAAGGAGTTTAAAGATTCAACTAAAGGCTTTTAATCACTAAGAACTTTGCAGGTCTTTACACATCGGGTTCAGCTGCTAGAATGACTCATACAGCTCTTGAGACCTTTATATAGCAAGAGACAGGGGCGTAGCCAATACACACAATAGGAAAAAGGGGGCGGTACACACAATACAAAGCAGGTAAAACACAGGGGGTGATGAAGGCATATATTTCATCACACACACATCTTTCAGGTTAGTTTGCATTTAAGCTTTCGGACTGGATTTTAATATTTTATTGAAGTAGTGGCTTGATGCAATAGATGTTAAAAGTTTTTAAAGTCTGCAGGGAGTCCTACTCAATGCTTGCAAGGCCTTGAATGGTAAAGGAAGGCCTCTGAGAAGACAGAAAATGTTGGAAACACTCAGATCAGGCAGCATCTGTGGGGAAACACAAATTTTTGCTGCCTGACCTGCTGAGTATTTCAAGCATTTTCTGCTTTTATTTCAGATTTCCAGCATCCACTCGCAGAGGGAAGAGGAAGACGCAGAAGGAAAGATGCAACCCTGAGACAGACTCTTTCTGGCCGGTATATCCAGGATGCAAGCGTCAGCTTACGCTACCAGTGACCACAACCCCAATTCCCCTTTCAGCATTTGTCCCACCCCTTACCTTTGTTACTGACCATCACAACATCCTCTCGGCCACAATGCTGAAATAAAAGCCACCACAAAGCAAATTTTCCAATCCACCAATATACATCTATCCACCCAATATGACATCAAGCTATCAACTCATCACCCTTATGCATTCTCTTAGTGACTGTCTTGTGTACCTTTGCCTATCCTACTGATATCACACAGTGCTACCCTAATGGCTGCAGCATGGTTGGTGGAAGGCTGCTGACTTTCAGTGGGAGACATTGCAGATGGCCTTAAGGAGCTGGTAGCTGGGATTGTGAAATCGAGTGACATTTCTTCTTCACTCTCCTCTCGGTCAACAACTGGCTGGGCAGGCTGCATGGTGTCTGAAGGCACAAGGGTGGAGTTGTGGGGAGGGGAGGTTGGGAAAGCAAGAATGAGAATAACGTACAAGAATTCCAGCATCCTGTATCCTTTCAGCCCAGCCGTTGGGAGTGATTGGGCGTATCATGCAATGAGAACTGTGCGAAACTAGTGGTGCAGTTGGTAGGAGACGGCTTACGAAGATGCATTCACTGACCTTGACCACTTATCTGAGGCTATGAAGCTTCTTGGGGCACTGGAGCCAGGTCGTGATCCCCTACACAAAGCTGGAGTGCTGCGTGCGAGAACCTGGTTGCTCTTCCCTGGCTTGCGGAGCCATTTGTGTTACTACTGAAGCACTTCCCAGCTGGAATACTGCGTGCAGCTCTGGTCACATTACAGGAAAGATGTGATTGCACTAGAGAGGATGCAGAGGAGATTTACGAGGATGTTGCCTGGGCTGGGGAATTTTAGCTATGAGGAAAGATTGGATAAGCTGGGGTTGTTTTGTTTGGAACAGACGAGGCTGAGGGGAGACCTAATTGAGGTGTATAAAATTATGAGGGGCCTAGATAGAGTGGATAGAAAGGATCTATTTCCCTTAGCAGAGGGGTCGATAAACAGGGGCACAGATTTAAAGTAATTGGTAGATGGTTTAGAGGGGTTTTGAGGAGAAATTTTTTCACCCAAAGGGTGGTGGGGGTCTGGAACTCACCTGAAAAGGGTGGTAGAGGCAGAAACCCTAACCACATTTAAAAAGTACTTGGATATGCACCTGAAGTGCCATAGCCCACAGGGCTACAGACCAAGAGCTGGAAAGTGGGATTAGGGTGGATAGCTTTTTTTCGGCCAGCAGACACGATGGGCCGAATGGCCTCCTTCTGTGCTGTAACTTTCTATGATTCTATAAAACTTTTTTTTTTAAGCCGCGGAAGCTGAAGACTGCCATTTGGGAATTCTTTTTAATGTTATTTCCCCTCCCAGAAGGCAGTTGAGCTCCAACAGCTACAAATGATTTTTAAATGATTTTTATTTTTTTCATTATAGAAAGCAGTTCCCGTTTAAGGGACCGCACTGCTTTCTAAAAGGACAGCCTTGCTTTAAGAGAAGGCTGTTCTCACTGCAATGACACTATGGCCACTCTTCATTGGGCCTCCTGCTGCAACTACCGCCCGAAAACTGGCCTTGCAGTGAGTTTAGCGCTGCATTAATGTTAATTAGTGAGCCGCACCAATATACTGCTGCTGCCAGCGCTATTAATTTTGGCAGCCGGTAACTGCGGCCCGCGGTGCCACCGGCAGGTTTCCAGCGCTCAAGTTTCTAGGCCCATGAGTATACAACTTTCGTAATGGGGTTAGTCTAAGATAGACATCTGATTTCCGAAAGTTACGTGTTTTGGGACTTCAGGTGCTTCATTGTTGTTAAAGCAATTCTAAAATGTTGTTTAAATAAAGTAAAGTAAATTTTTTGCCTGTTTAATAAATGCTTTCTCAACCCATGGTTTATGCCTGAATTTTCTTTAGGTAAAAGCACCCATTAAATTAAATGCAACATTAACCCTTGGAGATAAAAAGGCATTTCTCCAAACTGAAGTGTAAAATAACTGCCCTTTTGCTCCTAAAATGCTGAAAATTAACAATATTTAATCCCTCCATTGATGTCAATGAATGGACAATCACACCGTTAAATTGCGGAAGACCCACCGAGCTCAAACCTTTGTTCTCAATATACAAACGATGAAACAAAGCAGGAGGTTTCAACAAAAGTTTATTTGTCTATCCCACCAACATTTTTATTTTTGGCTAGATTCAGATTTAGACGTGGAAGCCCTCAGTGAAGAAAGACGACGCCTCTTTGCGATCTGCTCCTGGCGTTTTTCCTTAGCCTCCTGCAAACAAATTCAAATAGGTCAGATTTCTGACAACAGCACTAATGCATCCTACTCAATATATTATTGCTGTTTATCGAGGCAACTCCTCTTTCAACAGATGTTCAATTACAACACTTATGTACTGTCTATAATGTAGGGAAAAAAATGTCCCAAGGTGTTTCACAGAGGCTGAAGGGAAAATATAGACACTGTCGAAAAATGACATACTAAAAGCTTGATCAAAGAGATAACTTTTAAGGACAGTCTAAGTTTGAGGGAATTTCAGAGGTTATAAGAACAAGAGTTCGAGGGTGGGGTGCTGGAGAAAGTTTAAGACAGGGAGGGGGGCGAGGTATTTAAACACAGGGCCAATGTAGGCCAACAAGGACAGGGTGATGGGTGAGCGGGACTTTCTGCAACAGATCTCGCTCAATTTAAGTGTCGTGAAGGAGAATTCCAGTCCAAGTGCAACTCTTTTAGGACCAAATGTTAACATTACATGGGGGGGGGGGGGGGGGGGGGGGGGGTGCTCACACAATTTTAGAGTAACCCAAAAGTGCAAGCTAACCACACAGACCAAGAAATTCCTCAAAGCACAGAACAAACTAACCTTCATTCTCTTGGCCAGAAGCTTGGCGTACTCTGCTGCAGCTTCCTTGTTCTTTAGGGTACGATGTTTCTTCAGGGCAATGCGCCTACGTTTGTGCTGCAGAACTCGGGGAGTTACCAGACGCTGAATCTTGGGAGCTTTGGTTCTAGCCTTCTTACCTGGGAATTAAAGTCAAAGTGCAAAATAAATAACAAAAATAAAATGCTAACAGAAAGACATGTTCTTAAGCATTCACAAAACAGGAACCCCGCTGAGCTGCAGTTAGTCTGCTTCTCTTGTCTAAAAAAGACATGTACAGGAAACTCTCGATTTACCGGCACCCAAACAACCGGAAATCTCAGTTAACCGGCAAAATTCAGGAGTAGGTTCAGTCAAGTTTTTCTTCATATTAGTGGCCGTTTCTTGATTCTTGGCTGTGTAATCGGGGGTTCCTGCACTTGTTGCTAAGCAACAGGGACGCTTGGTCTGTGGCCGGGCTTCTTGCACCTGTTGCTAAACAACAGGGAAGCCTGGATTTGTTGCTGTGTACAGAGCTCTCGTACCTTTTAACTATAACTCTCTGTAATCCGGACTTTTTGATAAAACCGGCACCACGTCGGTCCCGGATAAAAAAAGAGTTTCCTGTACTTTGAACATTCTTTCGTTCAACTCCATCCACAGCACCAAGTTTCTGATCTGAACAGCAATTGGTGCATGGCTGATGAAAACAAGATTCCAAAACAGCACAGCAATATTTTAATGAAACACCACTTTTTGTGAGCCTTGTTTGGGATATACCAGCAACAACTTGCATATATAGCAGCTTTAACAGAGTAAAACATCCCAAGGCACTTCACAGGAACATTACCAAACATAATTTGACGCAGTCACATAAATATTAAGGCAGGTGACCAAAACTTGGTCAAAGAGGCATATTTTAAATAGCGCATTAAAGCAGGCGAGGTAGAGAGGTTTATGGAGGGAATTCCAGAGCTTAGGGCCTAGGCAGCTAAAGCACGGCCGCCAATGGTGGAGTGATTAAAAATCGGGGATGCGCAAGAAGCCAGAATGGGAGGAGCAGAGAGCTTGAAGGCTTGTAGGGCTGGAAATAGGATGGGAAAGAGGCCATGGAGAAAAGACGAGAATTTAAAAATGGAGACATTGCTAGACGGGGAGCCAATGTAGTTTAGCAAGCACAGGGCGATGGGACTTGGTGTGAATTAGGATATAGGCAGCAGAGTTTTGGATGAGCTCAAATTTATGTGAGATAGATTGTGGGAGCCCAGCCAGGAGAGCATTAGAACAGTCAAGTCTAGAGGTAACGAAGGCATAGCTGTGGGTTTGAGCAGCAGATGAGCCGATGCAGAGGTTAGAGGTGGAAGTAGGTGGTCTCAGTAATGGAGCGGATATGTAGTCGGAATCTCATTTGCGCATCAAGTACGACACCAAGGTTGCAAACGGACTAGTCTAGCCTCAAACAAACAGCTAGCAAGGAAAGGGATCGAGTTTGTGGCGGGGACCGAAGTCAATATTTAGTTGGAGGAAATTTCTGCACAGTACTGGATGTCGGACAAGCAGTGTGACAAGTCAGAGACAGCAGAGGGGCCGAGTGAGGTAGAGCTGGGTGTCGGCAGCGTACATGTGGAATCGGACGTCGTGTTTACAAATGATGTTGCCGAGGGGCAGCATGTAGATGAGAAATAGGAGAGGATAGATCCTTGTAGGACTCCAGAGGTAAATGTGCAGGAGTCAGAAGAGAAGCCATTGCAGGTGATTCTCTGGCTTTTACTGGATAGATCAGAAAGGAACCAGGCGAGTGCAGTCCCACCCAGCTGGACGACGGAGGAGAGGCGTTGGCGGAGGATAGTGTGGTCAACCTTGCCAAAGGCTGCAGACCGGTCGAGAAGGGATCGTTTACCATGGCCACAGTCACATAGGATGTCATTTGTGACTTTCAGTACTGTGGCAGGGGCTGAAGGGATTCAAGCGTGGAGTTGCGGGAATGGTGGGCACGGATTTGGGGGGTGGTAGTTTCAGCAAGACAGAGGGGTCAAAAGTGGGGTTTTCGAGGAGGGAGTGATGACAGCAGATTTGAAGGGGAGGAGAATAGTAACCGAGGAGAGGGAACCGTTAACAATATCAGCAAACATGGGGGCCAGGAAGGGAAGCTGGGTGGTCAGCAGTTTGATGGGAAGAGCTAGATGATAGGTAGAGGTAATACGTGTAATTCAACAATGCAGTTCAAGAGGGAGCAGGAGGTGGGTCTCATTGACAAGATGAGCTCAGTGAGGACACGAGGGGAGATAACAGGAAAAAGTAGAGAAAGTTGCAAGTTCAGACAAAGGCAGGGGGAATCCTATGGAGAAGTTTAGCCCAGTGGGCACGGGGGAAGGGAGGGAAGCGGCAGAGGCAGCTGAACGGATGGTCTCACTTTTTGTGACAAAGTCATCCATGAGCTCCTTGCACATGTAGGAGGCGAGGGCGAGAGAGAAGTTTAAAGACTGCTCCAGAGTATGCGGAAAAACGTACAAAACACCGATATACCTACCTTCCTTGCTCAGAGGTCTCCTGACAATGTACTGGCGTACATCATCCTCCTTGGACAGGTTGAATAGTTTGCGGATTTTGCTAGCCCTCTTGGGTCCAAGACGACGGGGCACAGTACTGTCTGTCAGACCAGGGATGTCCTTCTCACCTAGTCAGAAATAAAACCTTTTAGGAAGTTGTACTGTCAATCACATTCCAATATAAACCTGTAATGCCGTCACATCAATGATATAGACATTCTATATTGTACAAATCTATTTTTTTCTCCTTTTCTTGCCAATTTCCTCAGCTCTCATGAAAACACCTTCCACACATGTCCTCCAGCACCCTCCTCAATCAACAGTTCTTCACGCGAGTCTAAACATGGCACATTAAACTACGGGACTAGGCATCACAATTAAAGCTGATCTTGCCGTCACCAGATGTCCGTATAACCATACTTGCAGCATAGCTTACTGGACAGTAGAGGAGTCCTGACCAAATTCCCCTAATCATCCTGACTGAGATCAGCTAACCTGGCACAATCTTGAGCCTGAACCTGGTACAGACTATTTACTCAACTGAGCCATCAAGGAGCCACGAAAGCCACATTTCAACTGGCAACAACAGGGAGTGTAGCATTTAACATTTTTGCAATACAAGCCAGTGCAATAAGAAAATATTTTTTATGGTGTAGGTTATAACACCAACTGCATTGCTCAGGATTATGTATCGCAGGGGAAAATAAAACAAAGACCACACCCCCTTCAAAAAGCTCCCATGACATGAGATTGGTTGGTTATATCACAAACCAATGTTAGATTGGCTTCGATACAGCTAGCCATCTGGCCAATAATGGGACAGTACATGTTTCTGATACCTCAGCACCAATATAAACCAGAAATAACAACAGAAAATGCTGGAAAAACTCAGCAGGTCAGGCAACATCCGTGGACAGAAATTTGAGTTGACGTTTCGGGTCGTACCCTTCTTCAAAACTGGAAAGAAAAGATAGATCGGAGGCAGGGCTGCGACCAAACAAAAGAATAAAAGAAGTAAAAAAGAGACAATAAAAGGTGTTAGAAGCTAGACGAGATGGTAATAGGCTGAGATTGGGTGTAAAGTGTACTGGCAGGGCAAGGGATAGCTGCCAGGTGTGAGAGCGAAACAAAAGGAAAAGGGGGGGGGGGGGGGAAAGGAGTGGAAAAATTACAAGAAAAAATGAAATAGGGGCCGAGGTTATGATCTGAAATTGTTGAACTCGATATTGAGTCCGGAAGGCTGCAGAGTGCCTAATCGGAAGATGAGGTGACAATGTACTGGCGTACATCATCCTCCTTGGACAGGTTGAACAGTTTGCGGATTTTGCGTGCCCTCTTGGGTCCAAGACGACGGGGCACAGTATTGTCTGTCAGACCAGGGATGTCCTTCTCACCTAGTCAGAAATAAAACCTTTTAGGAAGTTGTACTGTCAATCATATTCCAATATAAACCTGTAATGCCGTCAAACCAGAGTTTGTCTTCACATTGTCTGATTCAAATACAAGTTGAACACTCAAATACAAGTTGAACACTCCTAATATAACTGGAGCACCACCATCATTCTAAACGTGCTTGTGTAAATATGAGATGAAGTCAGATTAGCCGTGGATATACTGTCTCCACTAGTTTTTAATTTAGAAGACTGGATGAAGAGCCAAAGCCCATACACCCAAGGTTCAAACAGGAATAAACAAGGTAGCAGCCAGCTTGCATTTCAAAAGTCTGAAGCCTGTCAAAGGAAATATCACGGGAAAAATGAGAGCAGTGAGTCACTATTTGAATACAAGTGTATAGGATGGAGGTGTATTTGGAACTGTAAATTCAGGATCACAGACCATAATAATATCAAAAGACAGAGAAGCCTTTTCTGGTCATAGAGTCATAGTCATAGAGTTTTACAGCACAGAAAGAGGCCCTTCGGCCCATCGTGTCTGCGCCGCCCATCCATCCCTGCCCAGTCTAATCCCATTTTCCAGCATTTGGTCCATAGCCTTGTATGCATTGGCATTCCAAGTGCTCATCCAAATGCTTCTTGAATGTTGTGAGGGTTCCTGCCTCTACCACCCTTTTGGGCATTGAGTTCCACATTCCAACCACCCTCTGGGTGAAAAAGTTCCTCCTCAAATCCCCTCTAAATCTCCTGCCCCTTACCCTGAATCTATGCCCCCTTGTTATTGACCCCCCTACTAAGGGGAAAAGTTCCTCTTTGTCTACCCTATCTATGCCCCTCATCATTTTGTATACCTCAATCAGGTCCCCCCTCAGCCTTCTTTGCTCCAAGGAAAACAACCCCAGCCTGTTTAGTCTTTCTTCATAGCTGAGGCGCTCCATCCCAGGTAACATCCTGGTGAATCTTCTCTGCACCCTCTCCAAAGCAATCACATCCTTCCTATAGTGAGGCGACCAGAACTGCACACAGTACTCCAGCTATGGCCTCACCAGCGTTTTGTACAGCTCCATCATAACCTCCCTGCTCTTATATTCTATGCCTCGGCTAATGAAAGCAAGTATCCCATATGCCTTTTTAACCACCTTATCTACCTGTTCCGCTGCCTTCAGGGATCTATGTACATGTACACCAAGGTCCCTCTGACCCTCTGTACTTCCTAGGGTCCTACCACTCATTGTGTATTCCCTTGCCTTATTTGTCCGTCCAAAATGCATCACCTCGCACTTTTCAGGGTTAAATTCCATTTGCCACTTTTCCGCCCATCTGACCAACCCGTTTATATCGTCCTGTAGCCTGAGGCTTTCCTCCTCGCAATTGACCACCCCACCAATTTTCGTGTCATCTGCGAACTTGCTGGTCATACCTTTTACATTCTCATCCAAATCATTTATGTAGATCACAAACAGCAAGGGACCCAGCACCGATCCCTGAGGTACCCCACTGGACACAGGCTTCCAGTCACAAAAGCAACCTTCGACCATCACCCTCTGCCTCCTGCCACTCAGCCAGTTTAGGATCCAACGCGCCAAGGCACCCTGGATCCCATGGGCTCTTACCTTCTTGACCAGTCTCCTATGCGGGACTTTGTCAAAGGCTTTACTGAAGTCCATGTAAACCACATCCACAGCATTTCCCTCATCCACCCCCCTAGTCACCCCCTCGAAAAATTCAATCAGATTTGTCAGACATGATTTACCCTTGACAAAGCCATGCTGACTATCCCCGATTAATCCTTGCCTCTCCAAGTGGAGACTAATTTTGTCCCTCAGAATTTTTTCCAATAATTTCCCTACCACAGTTGTTAGGCTCACTGGCCTGTAATTCCCTGGTTTATCCCTGCTACCCTTCTTGTATAATGGTACTACATTAGCTGTTCTCCAGTCCTCTGGTACATCCCCTGTGGCCAGAGAGGTTCTGAAAATTTGTGTCAGAGCCCCTGCAATCTCCTCCTTTGCCTCCCACAGCAGCCTGGGATACATCTCGTCCGGGCCTGGGGATTTATCCACTTTTTGGCCTGCTAAAACCGCTAGCACCTCCTCCCTCTCGATGCTAATATGTTCAAGTATGTCACAGTCCCCTTGCCCGATTTCTATGTCTGCATCGTCTTTCTCCATAGTGAACACAGATGCAAAAAATTCATTTAAAACCCCGCCTACATCATCTGGCTCTACACACAGATCGCCACTTTGGTCACTAATGGGCCCTACCCTTTCCCTGGTTATCCTCTTGCCCTTAATATACTTATAAAACATCTTAGGATTTTCCTTTATTTTGCTCGCCAGTGTTATTTCATGGCCCCGCCTCGCCCTCCTAATTTCTTTTTTAAGTATGCCCCTGCACTTTTTATACTCCTCTAGGGCTTCTTCCGTCTTTAGTCTTTTGTAACTGCCAAAAGCCCCCCTTTTATTTCTAATGCATTTTTGTATATCCCTTGTCATCCAAGGTTCCCTTTGCTTGTTGGTCCCACCCTTGACCTTTACAGGAACATGTTGGTGCTGTACTCTGTCTATTTCCCTTCTGAAAGTCTCCCACTGTTTTGATGTGGATTTTCCTATAAGTAGCTGCTCCCAGTCCACTTTGGCCAGATCCTGCCTTATCATATTAAAATCGGCCTTCCCCCAATTTAGAACCCTTATTTCCGGGCCGTCTTTGTCTTTTTCCATGACCACCTTAAATCTCACCAAATTATGGTCACTGTCGCCAAAATGCTCTCCTACTGATACTTCCACCACTTGCCCGGCTACATTCCCCAGAATTAGGTCCAGTACCGCCCCCTCTCTTGTAGGACTTTCTACATGTTGGCTCAAAAAGCTCTCCTGGATGCACTTTAAGAATTCTGCACCCTCTAAGCCTTTCACACTCTTGACTATCCCAATTTATATTGGGGAAGTTGAAATCCCCCACTATTATTACCCTATTATTTTCGCACTTCTGAGATTTGCCTACATATCTGTTTCTCTATCTCCCCCTGACTGTTTGGGGGCCTATAGTACACTCCCAGCAAAGTGCTTGCCCCCTTTTTGTTTTTAAGTTCTACCCATATGGCCTCATTAGAGGAACCCGCTAATATATCGTCCCTCCTTACAGCAGTAATTGACTCCTTAATTAATATTGCAACACCCCCTCCCCTTTTACACCCCCCTCTGTCTCGCCTGAAGATTCTATGCCCCGGAATATTGAGCTGCCAGTCCTGACCCTCCCTCAACCATGTCTCCGTGATAGCAACAATATCGTACTCCCATGTGTTCAACAACAACTTCAGTTCATCCACCTTATTTGCAAGACTCCTTGCATTAAAATAAATGCCTTCCAGCCCTGCCATATTCCCTTTTGCCTTCACATATTTGCTCTGCCTTCCCAGCTGACTTGTTTTTTCCTCTGTATTTGGCTGTAAATCACCCCCTACTATAGCTCCACTCTGTACCCCATCCCCCTGCCAAGTTAGTTTAAACCCCCCCCCAGGGTGAGATCTCAGGTAAGAGAGCAGCATTCAAGTCTTGGAACAGACACGGGCTTTAGACAAAGGGAAAGGGGAAAAAAAATAACAAGAGGAAAATAGGCCCCATGGAAAGAGCTTTGACAATGCTTCTGGGAGTTCCATCGGAGATTGGGGATAGAAGTTGGACAGACTTACAGCTAAGTGGCGATAACTGTTGGGTTGGGACAAAGAGTGGCTTCGATAAATTGAAAGAAACACGACTTGCATTACTCTTTTGAAGGGAATAAAGATGAAGTATTTCAGCCACTGCATTGTGAGAAATGAGAGATTCTGAGTACCAATGGCAAACATTAAAACGGGCCAGCGAACGAGCCATCAGCATAGCTCTGGTGAAAGAATGTATGATTATTACTTCTTTAGAAATGCAAACTACCAGAGATCAGCAAATAATTTACCAGAGCATTGAACAGCGGAGTTCCACAGGTGTGTAACATAGACAACAATGGCATTAGAGAAGCAGCCATGTCAAAAACCTTACAGCCAATCATGAATTAGACCGCAACTTTGAAAGTGATGGAAAATGAAAGAGGCAGCCATAGCTTTGGAAAGTACTGACCCAAGGGAAAATGGTAGTACAGTCCCCAGCACTTAAAACTCCACGCATAAAACAGGTAGTCGCTTACTTCATCCAAAATTCAATAATCATTATCTATTTGCATCAACATCAATTTTGAAGTTGCTGGTTATAGCGTCTTAAGTGCTCCATTTATTTTGGGCAGAAACAGCTGCGTTTACTAACTAGTCCGTACTGGGTCATTTTTTATTTCATTTCTCTCGTTTTGGTTGAGGTTTCAGCTACAGGTATCTTTAGCACATGCGGCCGCCTGAATTTTAACTGTCCTCTCTCTGGAAGTGGTATGTGGAGCAAGACAGTGTGCGTGTTCTGGGGTACAGTCCTTTGCCAAATATATCCACTCCATAGCTCGACGTATAGTATACAAAACCGACTGCCACTGGGAAGTTTCCAAATAAAAAGTATGGTACTGCAACTGAAATTATTTTTAATTTTATTAACGCTATCGCTTTATACTGGCCATCACATATAGTGGGCAAATCACGTTTGCACGAACAGGCCTGCTATAAGCAGTGGGGACTGTAGCAGGAACGCTGACAGGAATAGGAGAGATCATGAGAAAAATATCCAATTACTGTAGTACGAAAGCGGAACTGGGATTGAGAGAATATAAAGAGGCTGCAGAGAAGAGGCAAATTTGGTGTCTCACAGCTTGAAGATGACCAGAGCAGCGGATTCGATAGACGAGATGAGCATAAAAGTTGATTGCATTTGAGCAACGCAGAGTGGGTCTTTACTAAGAGTTGGAGGAGAACAGTGAACCAAAATGCCAATTTCTCTTTCGGAAAGCTAGCAGCAGTAACATCAGGAAGCGTCAAGGGGGGGGGGGGGGGGGGGTTTCAAAAATTGCAACCACACTGGGGCACCTGCGGAACCACATCCAAGCTAGTACTTTCGAGAGGGGTAAAAGTAGTATAAAAATGCATCGAATCTCATGCCAGCAAAATGCCTACATCACACAAAGGTTTTCCAGGATTTAGGTCACATCACCGACAAGCAATCGGGCAGCAGGATCGCTGTGCAAGTTACAAGTGTTTGCTGAGAGACAATGTCTGCAAGAACCAGAAAGGCTCAAGGATTATTGCCCAATTGCAACACTATACCAAAGTCACTTTCCTGTTTTCATACCTTTATGAACCAGTTCATTAGGTTGGTTAGTCAGAGCAGCAGGAACCATATAGCAATTTGCAACTGTATATTCATTATGGTTTCAGTTGCTACAAAGGGTCAGAGGCTGAGAAAGGAGTTTAACGAATCACCATCACTTCGAAAACTGCCATGCAGCAGATGGTTGTCATTTAAAAAATAAAATCCATATTATGGCACCTTTAAATGGCCAACAGGCTGAAGGATCAACAATCCCATCACTGCCAGTTTGTCAAACAGAAAACATTAGAAAAGATGTTCAACCAACAATAAGCAAGATCAAAGCTTAAAGGGGTTTCCTCGCCAAAACCAAAAAAAATGGCACTTTACACATGCGTATTTTACAACATATTTCTCTTAAAAACACAACTGTCCATAGCAGGGTAAAAAGTAACATTTGTGACTGACTTTTCCTCTCCCTTGGCTGTTGGCCTCAGTACCCACTGTAGCCACCCCCCCCAATTCAAAAAACTGAGAGCAGCCAACCCAATAAGTCAGGAATCAAAGCTGGGACTGTCTGCTCTATATAACTTACTATACAATGTGCAGTGCCTTTACCCATTGAGGAGCTTAGCTGAATGAACACAGGCAGAATTGACTTGACTTTGCATAGTGCAAATATTGCCCAGTGTTAAATCATTTAATTGTAAGGAAATAGATTTGGTAAATCTTCAGTACATTACACCACCACCTTGTATTTATATAGCGCTTTTAATGTCTCCAGGAGCTTCACAGGAGTGTTCGGAAACAAACTTTGATACCGAGCCACATAAGGTGAATGTAGGGCAGGTGACCAAAAGCTTGGTCAAAGAGCTAGGTTTTAAGGAGTGTCTTAAAAGGAGGAGAGAGTGGTAGAGAGGCAGGCAGGTTTAGAAAGGCAATTCCAGAGCTTAGGGCCTAGGCAGTTGAAGGCACGGCCACCAATGGTTGCGCGATTATAGTCAGGGATGCTCAAGATTACTACAGTGCAGGCCGCAAATTCAACATTCACAATTGCAAAAATAATCTCTTCAATCTACAGTATAAACTGACTTAACTTTCACTCACCTTTCTTAATAATAACTAAATTCAGGACACTGAGGTTGGCATCAACAATGCACCCACGGACAGATTTTCGTTTGCGCTCACCAGTCCTCCTCGGGCGATAGCAGGAATGCCCCTTGCTGAGCAGCAGGCGGACACGGCCATTAGTCAAGATACCTTGTTTCATGGGGAAGCCCTGTTTGTCATTGCCACCACTGATGCGTACAACGTATCCCTGAAAAAAATCCAGAATTAAAGAAGGAACTTGGATTTTATATCGCACTTTTCAAGAGCTCAGGATGTCCCAAAGCTCTTTACAGCCAATGAAGTACTTTTGAAGTGTGGTCACCAATTTGCAAACAAGGTCCCACAAACAGCAATGTGATAATGACCACAATCTGTTTTAGTGATGTTGGTTGGGGGGATAAATATTGGCTAGCACACCAGGGAGAACTTCCCAACTCTTCGAATGAATGGTGCCATGGGATCTTTTACGTTCACCTGAGGGGCAGACTGGGCCTCGGTTTAATGTCTCATCTGAAAGACGGCACATCCGACACTGCAGCACTGGAGTGTCAACCTAGATTTATGTGCTCAGGTTTCTGGAGTGGGACTGGAACCCACAACCTTCTGGCTCAGAGGTAAATTAGTGAACCGAACTCTGTTCACTTACTGCTATATAGACTTAATAAAATATTCCAGTACTTTTATTAACAGAAAGATGTATGACAGAATTACGGTAGTGGTGTTTTCCTTTCTTTGGAAGTATTACAATTTGGAAAGGCTACTAAATTCACAACACACAAAACCAGTAATCATTTATCATTCTTATCCTTCCGCCCCACAAACCAGAGTGTAATCTATACTGATCTCAGGGGAATAAGATTCTCCACGCAAGAGACTTCTAACCCAACGGCCAATCAACAGACAGCAGTTTAATGACCAAGTTGTGTGTGGACATTCCCATACAGGGACCTTGTCAAATCATATTGCACCCGTATTGCCTCTGCATTTGCTTAAAAATGGTTATATCTCTTAATTTTTTTCCAGCGCTTGATAGGTCTTCCTTTCTCCTCAACCGAGATTTCCCCTCCACCATGGTTGACATGGCCCACGACGGTGTCCGTTCCATTTCCCGCACTTCTGCTCTCACCCCTTCCCTTCCCTCCCAGAACCATGACAGGGCTCTCCTTGTCCTCACCTTCAACCCCACCAGCCTCCACATGCAATGGCTTATCCTCTGCCATTTCCACCAGCTCCAGCGTGATCCCACCACCAAACATATCTTCCCCTCCCCTTTCAGCATTCCGAAGGGACCATACCCTCCGCAACACCCCAGTCCACTCCTCAATCACCCCCAACCCCTCCCGCAGCACCTTCCCGTGCAAACGCAGGAGATGCAACACCTGCCATTTTACCTCCTCCATTCCCCACTGTCCAGGACCCCAAACACTCCCTCCAGATGAAACAGTGATTTACTTGTACTCCTTTCAATTTAGTACACTGTATTCGCTGCTCACGATGTGGTCTCAACGAGACCAAACGCAGATTAGGTGACCGTTTTGCAGAACACCTCCATTCAGTCCACAAGGTGGACCCCAAGCTTCCAGTCGCATGTCACTTTAATTCCCCGCTTCACTCCCACTCGTGACCTCTGCCTCCTACACTGTTCCAATGAAGCTTAACGCAAGGAACAGCACCTCATTTACAGCCTTCTGGACTCAACATTGAGTTCAACAATTTCAGATCATAACCTCTGTCCCCAATTTTTTTGGACAGCAGCTGTTGATGATTCTGCCATTCCCATTTACACCTCTTCTAGACCTATCTTCTGTTTCTTCACCTGTCCCATTATCATCTCCTTTTGCTTTGTACAATCATACCTTTTGTCATTTAATCTCTCCTCCCTTCCACCCTATCACAGACCTTCCCGTTCCTCCCACTTTCTCTTCCTCTGTACTTGTTTAAAACGTGTTACATCGCTAATTTTTTCCAGTTCCAGCATTTTGTTTTTATTTCAGATTTCCAGCATCTGCAGTATTTTTTTTGTTATACAACCAGTACCGCCTTCTCATCAATGCTGCGCCATTCCACAACTGAATCCTGATTAAGTACACAGCTAGTTTAGCTTAAAACAAGCATTAACAAGCATAGAACACAAAAAACACGTCAACATCAGTTACATTTTACTGCATTCCAAGGATCCCAACCCCACAACCTAACTAGGTGGATTCTGCACCAGAACAGTTGGTGACTGTGTTTCGGACTGCTGTACCTTCCCCGAAAGCTAGACTGTCCAACAAATAATCATATTGATGACCGGCAGAGAGTTTCGACTTGCTATCAGCTAGAAGAGATGCCAATCTACAGAGGTACAGTACCAAGAAAATCCACCTCTGACGTTAGATCTGGAGACAGCAAGGCCAACTAAAGAGAGTCATGACTGGTTACAGCACCACTGTAAAGTAAAAGGGGCACTTGAAACGCTTGTAATATCACAAAACTTTCATTTAAGGAATTCTAAACATAAATAGACAACTTAGTTAAAAACTAGCCCTTTGAAATGCTTTTGATAAATACATTAATTCCACAGTCAACACAAATTCCAACACTTTACAAAGCACGACACATTGCTCCTGCTCCGACTTACCTTCCATTCATCTCCAAGACAGTCAGCAGCAACCTCGGTGGCCATGCGCTTTTCATAGAAAGTACGCAGTTTTCGCTCATCGTCCACTTCGATAAGCTTCTGGCAGCCAGTGGCTGGGAAAGAGATGTTGAGCTAGAAAAGTGAAACCAGCTGCTTGAGTTTGTGGAAAACGAACACAAAAAGCTACAAGACGCAGCAACCAGCCCATTGCTGGGGCTTCAATGAACCAGACCGCATCTAGTGGCAAACTCTCCATCAACACATTGGATCAGCCGCGGGCCGCCGCATAAACCCAACCCCAAACTCACCGCGCTCTCTAGCCATAGATCATGGGGAGAGCAGACTGGTGACAGCCCAGTAGAACTCCTCCAGACCAGCCCTGGCCGAGCTCCTCCAATATAAGAACATAACACGAGAATTAGGAGCAGGCCACACGGCCTCTCGAGGCTGCTTTGCCATTCAATAAGATCATGGCTGATCTTTGACCTCGACTCCACTTCCCCCACCGATCTCCATATCCCTCGATTCCCCAGAATCTATCTATCTCAGCCTTGAATATACTCAACTCAGCATTCACAGCCCTTTGGGGTAGAGAATTCCAAAGATTCACAACCCTCAGTGAAGAAATTCCTCATCTCAATCTTAAACAGCCGACCCCTTATCCTGAGACTATGCCCCCTAGTTCTAGACTCTCCAGTCAGGGGAAACAACCTCTCAGCATCTACCCTGTCAATCCCCCTCAGAATCTTATATATTTCAGTAAGATCACCCCTCATTCTTCTAAACTCCAGAGAGTATAGGCCCAATCTACTCAATCTCTCCTCATAGGACAACCCTCTCATCCCAGGGATCAATCTAATGAACCTTCTCCATTGCACCACCTCTAAGGCATGCATGTCCTTTCTCAGATTACTGCCTTCCAAGCCACTGGGACCGTCCTAGATGCTAGGGAATTTTGGAAGATCACAACCAATGCATCCACTATCTCTGCAGCCACCTCTTTCAGAACTCTAGGATGTAGGCCATCAGATCCAGGGAACTTGTTGACTTTTAGTCCCATTAGTTTCTCAAATACTTTTTCTCTAGTGATTTTAATTACTTTAAGTTCCTCACTCTGAATAGCCCCTTGGTTCCCCACTACTTTTTGAATGCTTCTGTGTCTCCTACTGTGAAGACAGATACTTACACCTGTCTCAGCCTCTAAGGGACCATCACTTAGTTTGCTACTCTTCCTTTTAACATCCTTGTCCAGACTGGGCGGGCCCTGTGTCGGGCACATGAACCCCGACGCCAGACGGCACTGAGGCTACGTTTTAAGTTTGCCCCGCCGCATTGAGTCCGACACACACACAGCACTCTGTAACCGAGGCCTGAGGCCTAGCAGCGCCCTCCTCCGGACTGGCCGCTCCGGCTCCCTCCCTGAATCCGCCGCCATCCGGGCCGCAGCAGCCACTAGGGACCGACTCAGTGCGGCGGCTTGTTACAAGGGCGATAAGGGTGTAAGAGGCGCGGGTATGAGAGGGGGGCCAGCCGCTGGTCGCGGTTCAATCGCCGGCTCCTCACCTTCATCCTCGATCACCAGCGCCGTGTCCCTGCACCGCCCGCAAAAAAAGAGGCCGAACTTCCGCTCCGCGCAGTCACAGCCACGCCAGCTCTCGCGAGAGCTGTCAGCGACTGTGAATGCGCGGGATTTGATGATTCGGTGCGCGCCTGCGCTCGCTGGAGGATGAAGTTGCGGATCAGCCATATCTGTACAGGAGCAAAACTGTGTGTGTGTGTATCCCAGAATGACTCAGGGGAGGGATGGAGGGCTGGTTCAGTTTAGAAACATAGAAACATAGAAGATAGGAGCAGGATTAGGCCATTCGGCCCCTCGAGCCTGCTCTGCCATTCAATGAGATCATGGCTGATCATCCAAATTCAGTACCCTGTCCCTGCCTTCTCCCCATGCATCCAGACAGACTGGACAGTTTCTCTATCATATATATATTTTTTATCCACACTTTGTGTTTGTGCCTTCTGTTCTCTCCCACATGGCAGCTGTCTTTCATTCTGCCAGCGCAATTTACACTTCATCTAGAGCCATCCTTCGTTTCTTAACCTGTCCCATTACCATCTCCTTTTGCCTTGGATATCTCTTAATGTCTCTTAACTTCTCCTGCCTTCTATCCTATCACAGACCTTCCCTTTTGTTCTTTCATCCCTTCCCCCATTTCCCAGCCTCTAAACTTGCTTAAAAATCTGTTCCATTTCCTGCTTTTTTCCAGTTCTGACGAAAGGTCATCGACCTGAAACATTAACTCTGTTTCTCTCTTCACAGATGCTGCCTGACCTGTTGAGTATCTCCAGCATTTTCTGTTGTTATTTCAGATTTCCAGCATCTACAGTATTTTTCTTTTTGTATTAGTGTTTAATTCACTGTCACCTCTCTTCCATGGTGTGGAGATGCCGGAGGACTGGGGTGGACAAATGTAAGAAGTCACACAACACCAGGTTATAGTCCAACAGTTTTATTGTGATAAATGGCAGTTAGAAAGATTACCTGTAATCATCTGGCATTATTCTCTGACTATATAAGCTGTGTCTTTATGCATCTCTCCACTTCACCTGACGAAGGAGCAGCGCTCCGAAAGCTTGTGATTTCAAATAAAACTGTTGGACTATAACCTGGTGTTGTGTGACTTCTTACATTTGACCTCTCTTCCAGGAATGCCCACCTTGAAGAAGTTCTGCTCTTCTCTCTGACGGGATTTCCATTTGTCTCTTTTACCTTGTTCATCTTCATTGCTTTCTGTCTCCCTTCTCGTGTTTGATCAGGTATCTACCAAAACTCGCTTTCACAGCCACATATCTTTCCTCAGCAACTGTCTCCGGCTCTGACTTACTCCACGTGGATTCCAACTGAAATTCCACCCTTCGTGTTTTGGATCCACCCAGGACTACAGATATCTCCAAGATATTCAGCGTTCCTCGAACCACTGCTCTCGCTGTATCCTGAGATCCATGCTGAATGCCATGCGCCACCACATGAACACTCAACCTCCCTCTTCAGCAGCACCGACTCACTCTATCTCAAATCTGTCCTGGTCCGCAGTTCCATTTCATCCTTCGCCTCATCCGGTGCTTTAACAGAAAACTTTTTTTCTTCCTTTCTGGTGTCAAGGGTTGCATACTTCAACAACTCTTGGACACCAACGCCCCTCCGGAACCTTCTTCCCCTTCAATTTCCTCTGACCCCATCCCTTCTTCCAATCTCACCCCCTGCCACATTTTCACTATCCCCTCTGACCTTCCCCTCTCTGACCCTGAACAATCAGTCCTTAGCAAAGGCCTGAGCTTCATCCCCTTATGTCCTCACCTCAATGAATTTCGAGCTTGGCACGATGCTGAGCTCTTTCTCCATTGCCTTCGTCTCCGTGCCCACTTCTTTGGCCAGGAGTTTTCCCCCAGCATGGCTGACCCTTTCTCCCACTTTCAGAATTCTCGTTCTACCTGGACACCTCCCTCTGGCCTCTTACCCTCTCTAGATCATTTCATTGCAAGCTGCCGGCATGACATCGGCCAGCTCCATTTCTCTGTTCCCCTCACTCACTCCAACCTACTGTAATGATCAGTAACCTGTCATTCTGGAATGGTACACTAGGTGGTGCTGTATGTATATAAGAGTGGGCTACCCACGATGCACCAGGCTACCCACAAGGCAGCAGTCAAGATGGAGGCCTCTACAGATACTGTACCTAGTCCACATGTGCTCAATAAAGTGTCTAGCAAAAGCTAGCTGTTCTTAATAAAAACGACTAGTTATTAATGAACATAACATGGTACCAGGATTGGTAAGATCTGCTGAATATTGTGCAACGTGACATTGAGAATTTGAAGCCATCAGAGCGTTTGAAACTCACAGGAAATGTCGACTACAATTGGCAGACTTTTAAACAACAATTCGAACTCTACATTGCTGCCATCATGTACGGTACGAAGCCAGACGCAAGGAAAATAGCGTTGCTGCTCACGGTTGCAGGCCCACAGGCGATAGAGGTATTTAATACATTTGTATTTAATCCAGAGGAGAACAGAGAAAAATTAGACGATGTGATAAAGAAGTTTGAAACATATTGTTCTCCCAAAAAGAATGAAACCTATGAGAGGTACATCTTCCGTTCTCAGACACAGCAGCAAAATGAGACTTTTGATAGCTTTTTGACTGATCTGAAACTGAAAGCACAGACATGTAATTTCTCTGAGCTGAAAGCATCCATGATTCGTGACCAGATTGTGTTTGGTATTCATGATAAAAAAGTCAGGGAACGTCTGTTGAGAGAAACCGAACTAACATTGGAAATTGCTGTGAAAATATGCCAAGCCAGCGAGCTAGCTCGAAAGCACGCGAAGACTTTCAGTGAAATCAATAATGATGCGATTGTAATGAGTGATAATGCTGCTGTTGGTGCTGTGTCCTACAAGGGGAAGAAATGTGGGCAGAACAGAAATGAAAAGCAATCGGAGGATGAAATTTTTAATTGTAAACGCTGTGGTTACAAACACCAGTTAAGACAATGCCCAGCATTTGGAAAAATGTGCACAAAGTGTAATGGAAAGAATCACTTTGCCAAACAATGCTTTTCAAAAGTAAAAACAAAGAAAGGGCAACGAGTTAATCTGATTGAGGACACTGATTTAAGTGAGACATTTTTTGTAGGAATGGTGTCATGTGACAATGTCAAAAATGATACAGAAAATGTGCAGCCCTCAGATATGGACAATGCTGAACATAAAATTAATGCAGTAAAAGACGACAAATGGATGAACCCACTGCAGGTAAATGGAGCATTAGTTACATTGAAACTAGACACTGGGGCAAAAGAAAAACTTAATCAGTATGAGTGACATTAAAAATATGAAAGAAAAGCCCAAAATACAGAAAAAGTCAGTACTACTGAAGGACTATAATGGACAGAAAATAGATAGCTTAGGTGTATGCAGACTTAAAGTGACAATCAAAGACAAAGTGCATCATCTCATGTTTTCTGTTGTGGCTGAAGGACTTGATTCACTACTAGGTGACAAAGCTTGTGAAGACTTAGAACTGGTCAAGAGAGTCTACCGTATAAACTGTGCCATAAGCAGACCAGATGACTCAATGGATTCTGTAGTGAGTAATTTCCAGGATGTGTTCAAAGGATTTGGAGTTCTACCATTCACATACAAGATCCAGCTAAAGGAGGATGCTCAGCCAGTGGTACATGCTCCACGAAGAGTTCCAGCACCCCTGCGTGATCGGCTCAAGAATGAACTGGACAGAATGACCACACTAGGAGTCATCAGGAAAGTCGAAGAGCCAACAGACTGGGTTAACTCCATGGTATGTGTACAGAAAAAGAACAATGATCTAAGAATATGCATGGATCCAAAGGACTTAAATGCAAACATAAAACGTGAACACTACCAGATTCCCAAGCGAGAAGAAATCACCAGTGAAATGTCAGGTGCCAGATACTTTACAAAGCTCGATGCCTCACAAAGATTTTGGCAACTAAAACTGGATGAAGAGAGCACGAAATACTGTACCTTCAACACACCATTTGGCAGGTATTGTTTCCTCAGAATGCCTTTTGGGATAATATCTGCATCTGAAATCTTTCATAGAGCGATGGAACACATAATTGAAGGTCTGGAAGGAGTTCGGGTCTATGTTGATGACATCATCATCTGGGGCTCCACACTGAAAGAACACAATGAGAGACTGACTAAAGTGCTACAGAGCATACGCCGGAATGGACTGAAGCTCAACAAAGCCAAGTGTCAGTTTGGCGTCCAAGAAGTCACTTTCCTAGGAGATATTCTATCTGGTAAAGGAATAGAGCCAGATATGGAAAAAGTAAACACCATACTCAACATGCCCCGACCCACTGACAAAAAAGGAGTACTACGCATCATGGGGATGATAAACTTCATTGGAAAGTTCATTCCTAACTTGTCAGCCAAGACAACCTGTCTGCGAGACCTGCTACATAAAACAAATGAGTTCGCATGGACAGAAAGACATGAACAAGAGTGGATGAACCTCAAAACAGTGCTGACAACCACACCTGTACTCACTTTCTTTGACCCGACAAAGAGAATCAATGTGTCAACGGATGCATCAAAAGATGGCCTAGGCGCGGTCTTGCTACAAGCAGAGGGTGAAGATTGGAAGCCTGTTGCCTATGCCTCCAGGTCTATGACTGATACTGAGTGTCGATACGCCCAGATTGAAAAGGAATGTCTAGGCTTGGTAGTTGGACTAGAAAAGTTTCATGGCTACATATATGGACTTCCCACCTTCACAGTTGAGACAGACCACAGCCCACTAGTTGCCATTGTAACCCCTTCACGGTTCTCTAGATATATGTGAGATGTGGTCTCTGTTGTAGACAGTATTCTATAGTCCAGTAAGGAGATCACTACTACAGTGGCTTAATTCTAATTATCTTACTTTATAGTTTTAACGTCAGACAGTATAAGAAGATTACGGGTCAATGACCTAAATTAGACATTTGCATACATTAGAATGAATCTAGACATAATAAACATACATTCTCCATTTATATGGATTCAAAGGAGAATCTGTCCCTGTGTCCAAATTTGAGTGCACTCTTTCATTGGCGCGCTTAAGTTGGAGCTCATGGTATGTATAATGTCTGCAAGACTTACGACTCCAAACCCCTTCGTTGAATTCTCTTCACGATCACTGAATCCCACTTTGAGTTCTGGATGCAGAGCTACTAATACGAAGGGCGGCGGCCGAGTTTGAAAGCCCGGGACGGGATGCGGCAGCCATTTGCCTCCTGAGCCCTCTTTTCAGAGCTCCTGCCCTCTTCTCTTCCAGTCGCTCCTTTCTTCCCGCTCGAAAAACCCGACTCCACCCCTTCCTCCTGGGGTTTCTGCCTGGAGACTGCGCAGCCTCACTGTCTGCAACAGTTGATACTGGTGCAGAATTATGGAAAGTCTGCTCTTAGTCACATTGTGTCCTTAAAAGTTCTTGCCGTACCTTCACATGGGCAACTTTAACCCAGGGATTTATAACAATGATAATACAGTGTCTAAGTTAAAGATTGATAACCATACTTAACATACATAACATTTCCAGTGGGTATTACACTCCCCCCCTACCAAATATAGGCATGTCCCCATGACTAATGAACTTTACACATAAGGGGTTGCATGCTTCCCAACCATGTATAAAGGGAGGTAACATATCGAACCGTAGGGGCTATCATTACACTTGGCACTCCTAGTGTACTGTATGTCAATCTTTCAGGAACCTTCTTAACTCGCTGTGAGCTCCTTATTTCGGATACCCGGTCTTCAGTTCCTTCAACTACGTTGGAGGTGTTGGTTCCTTTGTTATCATGCCTTTCAGTCTCTTTTATCTCCTTCTCGGAAGCATCTGGTTCTTCCCAGACCATGTCCAAGTCTGAGCTAAATGGTTCAGACAATTCATCCAGATTCTGTCTTATGCGTCTTTCTGGGAGGTCGTACCATAGATCCCATTCTTCATCTTCCGACTCATCAGGTTCCTCATGATCCACACACTGTGTCATGGGTTTTCTGTCTTCTGGAACAAAGTTTTCCTGGTTTCTCATTTTTTTCCTTCTTCTTCTCTGCAGGGTTCTCCTACTAGGTGTCGGCTCATTATCCGCTGGCGGATCCAGACGCACTTGCTGTCCCAATGGCAGGATATGATTCCGGTGCAGTATTTTTATGGGTCCATTCCCACCTGCAGGTTTTAGCCGAAACACAGGTAGTTGTGACATTTGACTTTCAACAATGTAAGGTGTAGAAGCCCAGCGGTCTGCTAACTTATGTTTCCCTTGAAGTCTTAGGTTCCGTATGAGAACTCGGTCACCAGGCATGAGTTGGGAAAAACGGATCTTCTGGTCATACCTCTGCTTATTTCCTTTATTCTGTTTGGCAGAAACAGATTCAGCAAGTTCATAAGCAGCTTGCAATTCCTTTCTCATGTCAGATACATACTTGAGGTAAGTTCTCTGTGATGTGCCATCACTGGATACTCCGAAACACAAATCCACCGGCATCCTCGCTTCACGTCCAAACATGAGGTAGTACGGTGAAAAACCAGTAGCGTCATTTTGGGTACAATTATAAGAATGAACAAGATGTCCAATGTGCCGACTCCACTTGTTCTTTCGCTTTGAATCCAGCGTTCCAAGCATGTCTAACAAAGTACGGTTAAACCGCTCAGGTTGAGGATCTCCCTGAGGATGGTATGGAGTTGTTCTTGACTTCTCAATCCCGAGCATGGACAACAACTCATGTATAAGTCTACTTTCAAAGTCTCTACCTTGATCACTGTGTATTCGCTTTGGCAGTCCATAGTGGATGAAATATTTCTCCCACAACACTTTGGCAATGGTGGATGCTTTCTGATCCTTTGTGGGAAAAGCTTGGGCATAGCGAGTATAATGATCTGTAATGACCAAGACATTTGCGGTATTGCTGGAATCGGGTTCGATGGACAGAAAATCCATACAGACAAGGTCTAGAGGTCCATCACTTTGCATGTGAAACAGAGGAGCAACTCTTTTAGGTAAAGACTTTCTCTGGACACAACGTGCACAGGACTTGCAGAACTCCTCAACCGCAGACTTCATACGCGGCCAATAGAATCTGTCCTTGACCAACCCATAGGTCTTATCTACTCCCAGATGACCTGCGTCATCATGCAAAGACTTCATCCCTATTTCCCTGTACTTTTCAGGCAGGACCAACTGTGAATGACATGGTTTAGTGGGTGGGTGAGTGATTCTACACAACACTCCCTCTTTAATTTCCAAGTGGTCCCATTCTCTTAGGAGCAGACAACAGTCAGGATGTTTTGATTTGTCGATCTGTGTAATATCACCCAGACGGAGAGCTGAAAACACCTCATGAATACAGGGATCCTCCTGTTGTGCTTTGGATATTTCAGATGAACACAACATGGGTAAGTTTTGTACATCCAAACTGGAAAGGTTGCAAAATGCCTGGGGAACAGCATGCATTGACGCTCCCAAGTGGTCAATCTCTCGGGCATGAAATGAATTCTTTGGTCCAGATACCACGGACATCTGACACATTACTTTCACATCTGCTGAAGCAACATCTTTCCACTCTGGTTTCTGGTAGTGTGGGCGCCGAGACAGAGCATCTGCGTCAATGTTCTGGTTCCCAGGTCTGTACCCGAGACTAAAGTCGTAAGCAGATAGTGCAGCAAGCCAGCGGTGGCCGGTGGCATCAAGTTTTGCCGAAGTCAACACATAGGTTAATGGATTATTGTCTGTCCTCACTTCAAACTTCGCTCCATACAGATAATCCTGCAGCTTATCCACCACCCCCCACTTCAACGCCAAGAATTCTAGCTTATGAGCTGGGTAGTTACGCTCTGATGGCGTAAGACTGCGACTGATGAACGCTACAGGTCTCAGTCCTGCTCCTTGGTCCTGATACAACACACCACCCAACCCTTCTTGACTGGCATCCACGTGTAGCACATATGGCAGCTGTGGGTTTGCGAAAGCCAACACGGGGGCTTGAGTAAGACTTTGCTTTAAGGTGTGGAAGGCCTCTTCGCATTTCTCATCCCATCTAACACCAAAAGGCTCAGAGGGTTTGAAGTAGTCCTTGTTCTCTTTACCTTTAGCCTTTTTCTTCCTCTCGGCTGGTGGGAGGTAACCAGCCAGCAGCTGATTCAGAGGATGGGCCACTTTGGAGTAATCCTGCACAAAGCGCCTGTAATATCCGCAGAACCCAAGAAATGACCGCAAGGCAGTCACTGTGTTCAGTTTGGGCCATGTGGTAACAGCTTCGATCTTGGATGGATCTGTGGCTACTCCATCCTGTGATACAATATGCCCCACATAGGACACGGATGTTTGGCAAAACTGACACTTGTCCAATGATAGCTTGAGACCTTCATCCTCCAGGCGACCAAGCACTTTCAGCAACCGAGCTTCGTGTTCTTCAAGGGTTGCCCCAAACACAATGATATCATCCAAGTACACCAATACTTCGAGCAAGTTCATGTCCCCAACTGTTTGTTCCATTATTCTTTGAAAAGTTGCTGGAGCGCCTGAAACTCCCTGTGGCATCCTTTCAAATTGGTAGAACCCAACTGGACATATAAAGGCTGTCTTTTCTTTGTCCGATTCACTCATCGGTATTTGGTAGTATCCACTTCTGAGATCCAACACACTGAACCACTTGCTTCCATTAAGACAAGCCAGTGCATCCTCAATTCTTGGAACGGTGTATTGGTCGGGAATAGTACATCTGTTAAGCGTCCTAAAGTCCACACACATCCGAATCTTTCCATTCTTTTTCCTCACCACCACTATAGGAGATGCATAAGGACTCCTGGACTCGGTAATGATCTCAGCTTCTTTTAACTGCGACAGGTGCTGTCTCACTGCTTCGATGTCAGCTGGTGCCAGCCGTCGAGACCTCTCCCGAAAGGGTTTATCCTCGGTAATTCTGATAGCATGGCGAGTACTCTTACTACAACCAACATCAAACTCATGAGTAGAGAAAACTCCTCTCCGCTCCATCATCTTCCTGACTAATCGGTCCTTCCATTCTTTAGGAACGAATTAATCTCCAAAGTTGAAGGAGGAGGGTGTCAGATCTCCGGTTGAGTTAACTTTGGACTCTTCCTTCACATGTGACGACAGTACATTTACAGGAAACAGATGCGCAATCGGCATTCCTTTCCTCAATGTGATTCCTTTGCCTGACATATTCCTCACGGTCACTGTAACTCTCCTTGACATCACAGCTGTCGGGGTCTGCAACTCTGGTCTCACCAGAAGCTCATTTGGAAACCGTGACTCTTCTGCAGGATCATCAGGTGACTCTATTAGAATGGCTTCAGTACCTGGCGTTCCAGGGAATTTTGGTATCCCAGGGATTCTAGCCACTCCTCCAGGACGCAGGGTGATAGGTTTGGCTCGAACGTACCACACAGTTCCTCTTTTGCTATCATCTACGTCGGAAGAAAGTTCAGGCAGTTTCTCAAAAGCCTTTTTGAAAACAGGGTGAATGTGTCTGGTGCTCAAGAAGTTTTCACCTCCCTGCTCTTTGCAGCTTGTCAGGAGTCGTCTCACTATGGGTGTATTACTGCCAACCAGTATGGAAACCTCACCTTTCACCATGGGGTCAGGGCAAACCAACACAAGTGCATCAATGGTCTCAGTGGTCCCTACATCAGCTTCCAAGAACTCCAACCTCAGCGACAAATAGCCATCATATGGGTAATCAGCAGGACTAAGGCCCCAGATCTGCAGAAGACTGATTGGGGTTAACGGCAAATGCGTCAGGTATCGGTCATAGAAGGATCTGTACAGTATGGTAACCTGAGAACCCGTGTCGAGGATAGCTTTAGTATAAATGCCTTCAATCTGTATTGATACAGCAGAACTCGGCCCTACTAAACCTTCAGGTATGATGTCTTTCATATCCCCTCGTCTATTATTGCACTTAGCGGAACGTGTCTTAACTACAGGGACAGCAGGCCGTTCCGTTACTGTGCCCCTTTGTAGTTTCCCGACTTCTTGGTAAGTTTTATGAGACGGTCATTTACTTTTATTAGATTTTCCTCACCTCTACATTCTTGCTTGAAATGTCCATCCTTTCCACAGTTATAACAAAAGACTCCAGGTCTATCTCCTTCATGGGGATATCCTTTAGAGGAATCATTCATTTTGCTGTTAGACTTCGCAGGGTGTTCAACCTTTTGCACCCGTGCGTCATCCCTTTCTGTGTTGGGCTTAGGCCGAAAATATGCCATCTCGGCTCTCATGACATTTATTTCCTTCTTCAGCTGTTCCATCTTAGGGTTGACATCACCCTTAGGAGTAGGAACTGTAACAGGAGTCACAAGCTTGGACATCACAGCACTCTTTGCTACATTCCGGGCCTGAAGCATATCCTCCTCCTCTCTGACTTCCCTTAGCAGCTCAGTGAAGGTAGGTGGATCTCGCAACTTATGGGTCATGCGTATGCGAAGAGCAGTCACGTCTTCGAGCAATGCACCTCGCACAACCTGTTCAATGCGGAACCGATTCATTTCAGGCAACTCAATCCCTCTTTTCCGTAACATACAATGCAGCAGCTTGTCTATTCTCAGCAGGTAACTGGACAGCTTCTCTCCCTCACACTGGAATGTGCTTCTGAATCTGACCATCAAATCTGAAATGGTTTCAGTAGTTCCAAAGGCAGTTTCTAGAGCCTGCATGTAGTCAAAGGAAGTAGCAGAGGTGTTCTGCACCTTTAAGAATCTTACAATGTCAGCAGCAGGACCCTTAAGGCTTTCTACTATTCTCTGCCTCTTCACATTGTCACTGCACTGCCATTCCTCTAGCAGAGGCAGGGTCTGCTCAGCCCAGGCGTCGTACTCCTCTTCCCCACTGGGAGTTGGTCTCACTCCTGAGAACATACGGAGCTTACGGTATCCCTGAGCCTCGAAGGGCAGATTGGTGCATTTATCCACCAGAGAACTAATGGCACTGACCAACTGAGTGTTCATATCCAGGGCCGAAGGACCTATCAGACCTTTGACATCAGCAACAGTCTTTCCTTCTTGTCTCAAGAATGACAACAACTTGGTCTGAAACCCTTCTTCTTCCTTAGTAGTAATAGGGACAAACTGAACTGGCCAGGGACCAGCCTCTTCAGAAAGCCCAACTGCCTCAGGTAAACCATGACCTCTCAGGTTCTCTGATGTCTGGATCAACACAAACTGCTTCTTGGTAGCTGTACCCAAGCAGCGCTCAACTATCCTAACCTTTCCAAAGGCTTTGACACAATTCAGAGCCCTTAGCAAGACATCATCAGGGTCATCGTTAGCAACACCATTCAGCGCAATGGCATGGGTAGTAGCTATCTGCTTCCGTTTGCACCAAGCTTCAACCTCAATAACATCCATCTTTTATGCTCAAACAGCCCAGTAGAAACCACAAACCACTCTCTTAGCAATGAGCATTCAATACTGTTAGTTTACTGACATAAATAGACCACAATCCCGGACGAGCCCCCAAAATGTAACCCCTTCACGGTTCTCTAGATATATGTGAGATGTGGTCTCTGTTGTAGACAGTATTCTATAGTCCAGTAAGGAGATCACTACTACAATGGCTTAATTCTAATTATCTTACTTTATAGTTTTAACGTCAGACAGTATAAGAAGATTACGGGTCAATTACCTAAATTTGACATTTGCATACATTAGAATGAATCTAGACATAATAAACATACATTCTCCATTTATATGGATTCAAAGGAGAATCTGTCCCTGTGTCCAAATTCGAGTGCACTCTTTCGTTGGCGCACTTAAGTTGGAGCTCATGGTATGTATAATGTCTGCAAGACTTATGACTCTGAACCCCTTCGTTGAATTCTCTTCACGATCACTGAATCCCACTTTGAGTTCTGGATGCAGAGCTACTAATACGAAGGGCGGCGGCCGAGTTTGGAAGCCCGGGACGGGATGCGGCAGCCATTTGCCTCCTGAGCCCTCTTTTCAGAGCTCCTGCCCTCTTCTCTTCCAGTCGCTCCTTTCTTCCCGCTCGAAAAACCCGACTCCACCCCTTCCTCCTGGGGTTTCTGCCTGGAGACTGCGCAGCCTCATTGTCTGCAACAGTTGATACTGATGCAGAATTATGGAAAGTCTGCTCTTAGTCACATTGTGTCCTTAAAAGTTCTTGCCGTACCTTCACATGGGCAACTTTAACACAGGGATTTATAACAATGATAATACAGTGTCTAAGTTAAAGATTGATAACCATACTTAGCGTACATAACATTTCCAGTGGGTATTACACCATCATAAAAAAAAACCTGAATGAGATGTCTCCAAGGATTCAATGACTCATGAGGACGCTGCAAAGATATGACTTTGAACTGATCTACACACCAGGCAAATACATAGTGTTAGCAGATGCACTATCCCGAGCACCCACAATGAGTCATGTGAGCTCTACTGAAGAAGACGTGGATGTTCATGTGAGTATGGTCACTGCTGCGCCACCCATGTCAGACACAAAATCAAAGCAAATAGCAGAAGAAACAGTAAAAGATACAGTATTACAAACAGTAATAGAGAACATTCATCATGGTTGGCCAAAAGGTTCCTGTCCAAAATATTTTCACATAAGGTCAGAATTGAGTGTCGCAAGTGGACTATTACTAAAACAGAACAGAATAGTCATTCCACAGGCTTTACGTCAAGACATGCTCAAAAGGATTCATGAGGGACACCTCGGAATTGAAAAATGCAAAAGGAGAGCAAGAGACACTGTTTATTGGCCTGGCATAAATAAGGACATTGCGAACATGATAGGCAAATGTGAGACATGTCAGAAACACCAAAACAAACAAGCAAAGGAACCAATGATAGTAGCTGACATACCAACAGCACCATGGCAAAAGGTTGGTATGGACCTTTTTCATTTAAATGGTAAAGACTATCTAATAGTGATTGACTACTATTCTAACTATCCTGATGTGGCACTGCTCTCAAGCACCACAGCAAGCAGTGTCATAATGCATGTGAAATCCATCTTCGCCAGACATGGAATTCCCAGGATTGCCGTTAGCGACAATGGTCCGTGCTTCAACTGTAAGGAGTGGCAACAGTTTGCAGCACATTATGATTTTCAACACATCACATCCAGTCCTTTGTATGCTCAGTCGAATGGTAAGGCAGAGAAAGGTGTTCAAGTTTTCAAGCAGCTACTGAAGAAAGCGACAGAAAGCAAGTCTGATCCTTATCTCGCCCTGCTGAGCTACCGAGCCTCACCTTTAGACTCTGGTTCTTCACCTGCTGAACTCCTAATGGGTCACAAGTTGCGTACCACACTACCCTGCTGTGCAAAAGAAAAGCAGAGTAAGGAACTGAGACAGAGACTTCAACTGTTAAAGCTGAAACAGAAATCATACTATGACAAGTCATCCAAAACTCTGAAACCATTGACAAGGGATGATGTTGTCAGGATTGAGGATTCAGATGCATGGAACAGGAAAGCTACAGTTCTTGAGGAAGTAGGAGCAAGGTCATACACTGTTAGAACTGAGGAAGGACAGGTTCTCAGGAGGAACCGCCGTTCCCTCCTAAAAACACAAGAGACTATCGAAGAACAAATCGATGACAATGCCGCAACTGAATCTTGTCACTCACCACCAGAACAATCTAACACAAATACACATACAGGCTCTCATGAAAACACATCAGACTTACCTGTGCTGAGAAGATCCACACGTGAAGTAAAAAAGCCTGATAGACTTAATCTTTGAGTACAAAGAAAACTACATTGAAAATGTATTGACTGTTGAAGATGTTTATGTTGTTATTGATTGATATTGATTGATACCGATTTTGTTTAACCTCAAAGAAAGGGGGATGTAATGATCAGTAACCTGTCATTCTGGAATGGTACACTAGGTGGTGCTGTATGTATATAAGAGTGGGCTACCCATGATGCACCAGGCTACCCACAAGGCAGCAGTCAAGATGGAGGCCTCTACAGATACTGTACCTAGTCCACATGTGCTCAATAAAGTGTCTAGCAAAAGCTAGCTGTTCTTAATAAAAATGACTAGTTATTAATGAACATAACACTTACCTCCCCCTGAACTTGCAGCACTCCATTCTCTCAGATCCAACCCCGACATTGTCATTAAACCCGCTGACAAGGGTGCTGGGCAGAAACATGGCAAATGCACTATAATGTGGATAAATGTGAGGTTATCCACTTTGGTGGCAAAAACAGGAAGGCAGATTATTATTTGAATGGCAATAGATTGGGAGAAGGGGAAATGCAAAGAGACCTGGGTGTTATTGTGCACCAGTCGCTGAAGGTAAGCATGCAGGTGCAGCAGGCGGTTAAGAAGGCAAATGGTATGTTGGCCTTCATAGCGAGAGGGTTTGAGTACAGGAACAAGGAGTGAAGAAAGTGTTGGGACTATTTAATTACTGCAGGAATTTTATATCAGACTTTGCAGGGAAAGCAGAGCCAATTCAACAGTTAGTTAAAGGGGGGAGACCCACCACTGATAAGATAGAATGGGAGACAGAACAGGAGGAAGCATATGGGGCCCTTAAACAGGAATTAATAACAGCCCCTGCCCTAGGATTATCAGATCCCACTTGACCCTTCCACCTATATTGTGATTTAGATCATGAGAGGTATTCAGTCGTGGTAATGCAAGATCACGGAGGGAAACAGAGACCCGTTGCGTATTACTCTGCAAAAAAAAAGGCCCAGTAGCGAAGGCGATGCCACGATGTGTGGCTGCACTAGATTGCGCCACCTGGGCGGTGCGAGTAAGCGAACCAATAGTGATGATGGGAAAGGTAATTTTGCATACTCAACATACATTAGTGGAACTACTCAACAGAGGAAAATTGCGGACTATATCGGATAGCAGGCAAGCTAAATGGGAAGCTATATTACTCCCCAGGGATGGAACGGTGATAATACAAATACATACCGGGGTTAATCCAGCCACGGGCATATTAACGGAAGGAGAAGAGCGCAGTTGTCTGATGAAAATGGAGGAAGAAATAGGGAGTGGAGTAAAGGAAGACCCACCGGAAAATCCCCATCTGATAATCTAGGTAGGTGAATCCCAAAAGTATGTCAATCCCATGTGCCTTAACTTTACACGCTAATCTCTTATGTAGGACCTTATCGAAAGCCTTCTGAAAGTCCAAATACACCACATCCACTGGTTCTCCCTTATCAGTTACATCCTCAAAAAATTCCAGTAGATTAGTCAAGCACGATTTACCTTTTGTAAATCCATGTTGACTTTGTCCGATCCCGTCACTGTTTTCCAAGTGCTCTGCTATTACATCTTTTATAATGGATTCTAGCATTTTCCCCACTACTGATGTCAGGCTTACTGGTCTATAATTCCTCGTTTTCTCTCTACCACCTTTTTTGAATAGTGGGGTAACATTAGCTACCCTCCAATCCATGGGTACTGTTCCAGAGTCTATAGAATTTTGGAAGATGACCAGCAATGCATCTACTATTTCTAGGGCCACTTCCTTAAGTATCCTAGGATGTAGATTATCAGGCACTGGGGAAAAAGAGAGATGGAGACAAGCGGGCACTCGACTACAGGATGGAATTTGGAAATGGGGCCCCCATAACCAGGTGGTGGCACCGGAATGTTGCAGACAACAACTGATGGCGCTATACCATGGTGTAACACATACTGGCAGAAGTAACATGTTGCACCTACTGACACAGTACTGGTGGTGGCCAAAGATGGGTCGGGAAGTAGCGAAATATTGCCACCGCTTTATAATATTCACTAAAAATAATGTAGGACAGAGATGTATAGTTAGAGTAGCAAACCAACCCAAGCCCCAAGGACCCTGGGAAAACTTACAAATTGACTTTACCGGCCCCTTAGCGCAGGACCGGGGGAAGAAATATTGCCTGGTAATAATTGACCAATTTACCAGGTGGGTGGAAGTCTTTGCCACCCGAGATTGCTCTACAAAAACAGTTGCACTAATATTGGGGAGTGCCTCTGCAAATTGACTCAGACAAGGGCACTCACTTTACCGGTAAAATAATGAGAGAAACTTGTAAGCTGTTAAACGTAACACAAAAATACCACATACCATATCACCCCCAGAGCTCGCGGATGGTAGAAAGAATGAATAGGACACTGAAAATCGTGCTGACAAAAGCCATCCAAGAAACAAGGAAAGGATGGTCGGAATTATTACCCAGCATACTAATGAGGCTGCGAGCCACCCCAGGACGAATGACCGGACTGACCCCCTATGAATTAATGACAGGACGAGCTATGAGACTACCAGAGGATTTGGCTGGAGGGGTGGGAAAACCAGGACCAGGGCAAGATAGAGTAAGGCGATACTTAGTACAACTAAATCAGGAGGTACAAGCACTAAATAAAGAAGTGAGGAACCAGCAACAGATTAAAGATCTAGAAAGATAAAATGCTGGACTTAAACCAAATGAGCTGCCCAAAATAGGTCAACAAGTAATGACGCAAGTTATCGGAAGAAAGGGAATGGAACCCCGTTGGATGGGGCCATATACTGTATTTATGACAAGTGATACGTGTGTTTGTCTACAGGAACCGACGGGTATGTGATGGAAGCACTGGACCCAGGTGAAACCATTTAACACTAAAAATCCCCATTCCACCCTCTCCTCTAGGGGAAAGAGCTCGGAAGACGACCAGACCTCTGTTTAAATTACAGATAAACATGGATCCAGTGAGATGGATTATTATAACTACTCTGGTGACAACACTTATAAGCCCAAATAACAGGCTGGAAGAAATGGACTGCAAGTTAAGATCCCCTAGTGGAGACTCCACGAGGAACTTCATTATATCACACAGTTACGAGTGTGAAAAACAAGGAAAAGGATGTTACAGGTGTGACGGTACCTGGGTGAACTTGGATCAACAACCATGCGGACCCTGTAGAATGACAGATACCAGCAATATGGTAAGATGTAATAGACACTGGCATGTGTTGGGTCAAGTAGGGGGAGGATATGTCCTGAGCTGCACGGACGATATCATAAGATGGACTATTGTACACGGCGTTACAACACCGCAACCAGCAACAACAAGGATAACGCCACAAGGAGTAACCCTAGAACCAACAACACCTCCAATCACAACGATACCTGAAGAACGAAGGTGTCCGAAATTGACGCCTGGGCCCGAAAATGGACTGGTGTTATTTACCGAGGGAGAACAATTGTATGATAATGTGAGACACGAAATTGTACTGGTACTAATGAACTTAACTATGCTACAATGGCTAGGATATTGTGAAAGATTTACTAAAACTAGAGAGTTGTATGCATATATGATAAGGAATGTAATTAACCAAGCTGCTGATGCAACAGGGGCTACTAGTTTCAGGGGACATGCTGCATTCCACCAAAGAATTAAGAGGGGCTTAGGAAACGCTGTACTCACGGGAATAAATTCAGGGACGTCGTTCATTAATGCCCTAGATAGACAAGGAGCTCAGAGTAGTGTGATGAAATATTCCATTCATCACTCATCAGTATTTCTCTGCCTGTGACTGTGGTTGGTTTCAGTTTCATTTCCATTGTATTGTACTGTGTGTAGGGCTCCGCCCATACCTGGCTCCTATGTAAGCTGGCCCAGCCTGCAGCACATCCAGTACGGCAGACCTCTGGATGGAAGATACATTCTCCTCTGTGTGTTACCTTCTAAGTCAATAAAAGCCTTGTTTTGTTTCGCTAACATCGAGTCTCAGATTTATTGAGGCACATCAATTTTATTGACTTAATTTTCAACACAATGGATCAACTCTTGAAACCCGAACGTTTGGATTTGGACCAGCATGCTTCGGACGCATCGGCACGCTTCGGACACTGGTTTATGTGTATGGAATTCTTCCTGGACAATTCCGCAGCCGTCAAAGACGCTACGGACGCTGCGAGTATGAAACTCGGAATTCTGCGGAATTGGGTAAGCCACCGGGTTTACCCCCTCATCCAAGACGCCGGCACGTACCCAGCCGCCTGCGACATCTTAAAGGCGCATTACCAGCAGCCTACGAATGAGGTGTATGCTAGGCATCTGCTCGCTACTCGCGCACAGCGACCTGGGGAATCGGTGGAGGAGTTCCTAGGCACCCTGAAAACGCTTGGCAAAGACTGCAAGTGCCAAGATGTAAAAGCCGCAGTGTACACTGACGAGCTTGTTCGCGATGCCTTTATCACAGGCCTCAGCTCCACTTACATCCGGCAGAGACTGCTGGAAAAAACGGGATTGGACCTGAAACAGGCTGCGGACACAGCACGATCCCTGGATGTGGCCCAGAGAAACTCGGACGCCTACTCTTCAGCCCGCGCCATCCACGCCGCCACGTGTGCACCAAGGGCGCCGCCATCTTGGAAGGCATCTTCCCCGCCCGGCAGCCCGACACCGTCGGGGCCCCGCTCTCCCCCCAGAAGCCCTACGACAGCCGCGACGCGTCGGGGACCCAACTGCTACTTCTGCGGGCAGCCGAAGCACACCAGAAACCTGTGCCCGGCGAAAGGCACCACGTGCTTTAAGTGCGGTAAGAAGGGGCACTTCGGGAAGGTGTGCAGAGGGAACCCCGCCGGAAAACCCGCCACCGCCGTGTGTGCGCCGTGGGAGCGGCCATCTTGGACGCCATCTTGCCCGACCTCGTGGGGTCCGCCATCTTGTGAGCAGACAGCGTGGACGCCATCTTGTCTCAATCAGGGCCCTACAGTGGCATCGGTCACAGTGGACCAGACCAGGCTGCACCCGCTATCCAAATCAATGGTGGACATCGAGGTAAACGGGTGCAGGGTTAAATGTTTAATTGACAGTGGAAGCACGGAGAGTTTTATCCACCCTGAACTGGTACAACAACTCTCCCTAAAGGTGGTCCCCACTCGGGGTACCATCTCTATGGCTGATAAAACCCAGACATCGACCATTATGGGTTACTGCACGGTACAATTGTCCGTTAACGGAACTGTATACGATAATTTTAAAGTATTAATCATGAAGAATCTATGTGCGAGCGTTATCTTGGGCCTGGATTTCCAGTGCTACCACCAAAGCATCACGCTCAATTACGGTGGGTCCCAGCCGCCCCTCACAGTGTGCGGTCTGGCTACCCTGAAGGTAAAGCCGCCTTCGCTATTCGCGAACCTTACCCCTAACTGCCGGCCAATAGCGACCAAAAGCAGGAGGTACAGCTGGGAGGACAGGCGGTTTATCGCGACCGAGGTAGACAGGCTCCTGAAAGAGCGCATTATTGAACGCAGCAATAGCCCGTGGCGCGCCCAAGTGGTGGTGGTAAGGGGTAGCGAGAAGAAACGGATGGTGATCGACTATAGCCAAACGATCAACAGGTACACCCAACTAGACGCCTACCCGCTACCCCGCATATCAGAAATGGTGAACCAAATCGCCCAATACCGGGTGTTCTCCACCATCGACCTCAAGTCAGCGTACCACCAGCTCCCTATCAGACCAGAGGACCGCCCGTACACCGCCTTCGAGGCGAACGGACGCCTCTACCAATTCCTCAGAGTCCCCTTTGGGGTGACGAATGGGGTCTCGGTCTTCCAGAGGGAGATGGACCGCATGGTCGATGACCACCACTTGCAGGCAACCTTCCCCTACCTCGACAACGTCACCATCTGCGGTCACAACTAGCAGGATCACGACTCGAACCTTGAGAGGTTCCTGAAAACCGCACAAAAACTCAACCTCACCTACAACGAGGACAAGTGCGTTTACAACACCACGCGCCTCTGCATACTAGGCAGCGTGGTGGAGAATGGGGAAATCGGACCAGACCCCGACCGATTGCGCCCCCTACGGAAGCTGCCCCTGCCCAACACTCCCAAAGCCCTGAAAAGGTGCCTGGGGTTATTTTCTTATTATTCCCAATGGGTCCCCAACTACACCGACAAAGCCCGCCCCCTCTTGAAAGCATCCTCTTTTCCGCTCTCTGCTGAGGCCCATGCCGCCTTCAAAAGCATTAAGCAGGATATTGAGCGGGCCACGCTACAGGCAGTGGACGAGAACACTCCCTTTCAAGTGGAAAGTGATGCGTCTGACTTTGCCTTGGCGGCCACCCTCAACCAGGCGGGGCGGCCCGTAGCTTTCTTCTCGAGGACCCTCCAAGGGCCCGAGATCAGACACTCCTCCGTAGAAAAGGAGGCCCAAGCCAACGTGGAGGCAGTGCGCCACTGGCGCCACTACCTAGCTGGCAAACGCTTCACCCTACTTACCGACCAGCGGTCGGTAGCGTTTATGTTCAATAATAAACAGAGGGGGAAGATTAAAAATGATAAGATTCTTAGGTGGCGGATCGAGCTCTCCACCTTCGATTATGACATCATTTACCGGCCAGGGGCCCTTAACGAATCCCCCGACGCCCTCTCACGAGGGATGTGTGCCAGTGCCACCGGGGATCAGCTACAGACCCTCCACAATGACCTCTGCCACCCAGGGGTCACGCGGCTGTTCCACTTCATAAAGTCCCGCAACTTACCCTACTCGATTGAGGAAGTTCGGTCCCTGACCAGGAACTGTCGCACTTGCGCTGAGTGCAAGCCTCGGTTCTACCGCCCAGATAGAGCCCACTTAATCAAAGCTACACGGCCCTTTGAGCGGCTCAGCTTAGATTTCAAGGGCCCCCTCCCGTCCGTCGACTGCAATGTTTACTTCCTGAACATTGTGGACGAATACTCTCGTTTCCCATTCGCCTTCCCCTGCCCAGACATGACCAGCGCCACGGTCATTAAATGCCTCAACAGCCTGTTCTGCCTGTTCGGTATGCTGAGCTACATCCATACGGATAGGGGGGCGTCCTTCATGAGTGAAGAGCTACGCCAGTACATGCTGTCCAGGGGGATCGCCACGAGCCGTACCACCAGCTACAACCCCCGGGGTAACGGTCAAGTGGAGCGAGAGAACGGGACAGTATGGAAAGCAGTCACTCTAGCTCTAAGGACCAAAGGCCTCCCTATCTCCCGCTGGCAGGAAGTCCTCCCAGATGTGCTCCATTCGATACGGTCGCTATTGTGTACTGCCACTAATGCCACGCCTCACGAGCGAATGTTTGTCTTTCCCCGGAAATCCACCTCAGGCGTATCCATGCCGTCATGGCTCTCCACCCCAGGTCCGGTATTCGTGCGAAGGCATGTGAGGGGCCACAAGACGGACCCTCTCATGGAGTCAGTGCACCTACTCCACGCCAACCCCCAATACGTATGTCCGGCACGCCGACGGAAGGGAGGACACCGTGTCCATAAAAGACGTCGCCCCAGCCGGTAACGACAACAACCACGACCACAGCAACTCTTACCCACCCACTACTCTTTCATCACCCCCGGAAGAACATCGACCAATGGTACCCCCACCAACTACCCCTTCAACAACCCTGGCGGCACCCCCGGCAGAGACCCAGGAGGCCACCGGGGACACCCAGCCGACATCCGCGGCACCACAACAGCCACGTCGGTCGCAGAGGACTATCAAACCCCCGAACAGACTAAATCTATAGAAGGGGTGAATGTGATGAAATATTCCATTCATCACTCATCAGTATTTCTCTGCCTGTGACTGTGGTTGGTTTCAGTTTCATTTCCATTGTATTGTACTGTGTGTAGGGCTCCGCCCATACCTGGCTCCTATGTAAGCTGGCCCAGCCTGCAGCACATCCAGTACGGCAGACCTCTGGATGGAAGATACATTCTCCTCTGTGTGTTACCTTCCAAGTCAATAAAAGCCTTGTTTTGTTTCGCTAACATCGAGTCTCGGATTTATTGAGGCACATCAAGTAGTGTGGAACAATTACAAAGGGTAATACAACAGATTTTAGAGAAAGAAGCTGGTTTGGTTCAACAAGAATCAGAGTTGGGAGAATATACAATAAAGAAATTACTCGAGGGAATCAAAGTTATAGAAGACCATGCTAGCACTATCAACAAACTAAACCATAGAGATGAGGAACAGGCAAAAGATGGGGTAGGGAGAGGCTTGTGCTATGCCTATGGCCATTGGATCACTGGACAGTTAAAACACAATCTGGCACAGATACAACGAGGTGAGGTACCAGACTGGATTAACAGCACACAGCTCTATGGCCTGAGCCAGAATCCAGGCCCTCAAGGGGATGACCAGAGTATATCCAGTGATACAAAAATGCAAAGCAGAAGTGACAGCAATGATAGGCATGGTACTCATGATACCAGTGGTGAGACTAGACACAACTCCATACCCACAGTACCAGGTAACAAACATAGGCATAGTGAGGGGTGAGACATACCCCCGATACTATCCAATTGATACCTATGCCATCAGGAAGAATGATACTATAAGAGGAGTCTCCCTAAACGGATGCCATGGGAAAGATACGCTTACGATATGCCCACATCCGGTAGGAGAAGGCCCTAAGGATGAGTGCGGCTATAATAAGACAGAGGGGTGCATGTTGGAATTATCACATGTTGATCACCATCACACCCGCTCGGGATACAGAGGCAGAGGGGAGTATAGTATAGCCACCACAGAGACTGAGTATCAATATAGTAACCTTGTATGTGTAATCACAATGCCTAACTTCTGCTTTACACCAAAGATCCTTGTGACAATTGGACACACCAGATTGGTGTATGTACACTCAAGGGAGGAAATGAAACTAAATGTGCCAGATAGTTTAAGGAACGAATTGATCAATTATGAAGATCCGGTGGGGGCTCCGATACCCCGCCTGCAAGAGGATCTGCAAGAGATAAAAGAGGGCTTAAGTAAAATGGTGAAACAATACGTAATGTTGCAAAGGAATCTTGGGGAACTAGAAAGGGACATAGAAATAGAACTACAGGAAGTCCCATGGTATGAGAAGCTGTGGGATTGGGGGATGAATGTCAACATCCACCCATGGATCCGCGTTACTTCTCACATACTAGTTATAGTACAATTGGTTTTGGCAATAGGAATGGGAATAGCAGCATGCGCTGCCTGTAAAAAAACGTAGAAAACAAAAAAAGAAAGAAATGGAAGAAATGTACATGACCTTGATAAAGTAGCAATGTATGCTGTTCGGTGGTAATTGTTACAGAAACCTCCTGGGCAGATTCCCATCGAGCAGACGGACTATTACTACGAATGAGCAAAGGCTTGGGAGAAAGACCTGCTTAACGGATGTATAGTACTAATAACATTAATGCTTATAACCTATGTATTTGGGTGGATAATATGTCGATGGAAAGGATGTAGGGGGCATAGAAATCAGGACAATATTGATTATATAAACTAGGTGACCCAATGGGTTGGATTTGATCACCACCCCGGCAGGACACCATAATAGGAAAAAAAATAATCGGGTTGGTCAATGATTAAAAGGGTTAGAAAGGGCTAAAATGAGGGGATTAAGCAACAGAGCATATCTCCAACCATATAAGGAATGGTTATGAACAGAGGGGATGTCTGGTGTAACGTGGCCAAAGTGCACAAACCGTGAATCACTAACTGAGGAATGTATTGAGAGATAACGTATGGGGTCACAAGACCAATGCACACAGGTCACAAGAATTTGCACCTGAAGCCAACTGTATGATGAAAGAAATGTAGATGTGTAATGCACCTAATTGCAAACAGTAGCCACGACTCAGAACAAAACCTGTATATAAGGCAGGAGATTTTCAGCGATCGGGGAGCATTCATCCCAGGATGAGTGACTCCCCTGTCAACTTGTACAAAGTTGCTTTACTGAACGAACCTCCGGACTCCGAGTGATTGATTGGGAATAAGGTGGACATCGACCCTTTATATCAGAGGGTCCGTCTCGGGGAGAAGAAGCTCTCCCGGTTTACCCTTACAATACTCAAAGCGGAGATAGACAGATTTTTGAAAAACAGGAGAATCAAGGGTTATGGGGAGCGGACAAGAAAGTAGAGTTGAGGCCAAGATCAGATCAGCCATGATCTTATTGAATGGCGGAGCAGGCTCGAGGGAGGGGCCGAATGGCCTACTCCTGCTCCTATTTCTTATGTTCTTATGTTCTTATGCTGTATCCAATCATTTCTTAAATGATTCCAGGGTTTTCACCTCCCCAACTCTATCTTTATTCCAAGTGTTGATCATTCTTGGACTGAGGAATAACCGGATATCAGTGCTATTTTTCCCTGTGTCCTTGGTCTGCTCTCACAATTTAGTCCGAAGTAATTTTCCAGATTTTACCTTTTCTATTCCATTTGCTTTTTCCCTACTCTTAACAACTCTACACTTCAATAAAATCACCTTTCAGATACCCTAATGGTTATAATAATAGAGTAGTAACCTAGATGTTATGAGTTCAAATACTATTATGTTGTGAAATAAAATTTTAAAAATGAGTAAATGACCATAAGAGCTGTTGGATTATTGACCAACTTTGGAGAGGACCTGCAATGGCCTACATGTGACTCCAGGCCCAACAATATGGTTGACTCTGAGGGACTGATAATAAATACTGCGGTGTCAGTGTCACTTGCATTCCAAGAACAAATATTAGCATTTGTGCCACTGAAAGTTGTTACGTCTGGGTATAATAAGATACAGACTGCAGCAGAAATGGTACAACAGGTGTTTACTCAACGTGGCTCACAGTTGAACTGACTGTACAGATTACTACTCAGTGCTATATACAGGTGTGGTCACTGCCGGTACTACAGTATACATGAGCTGTAAAAAGAAGTCCCCCCCCTTAAAGGTATATACATTACAATTCCTCCCCTTTTAGATTAACAGTACCATAACACTCATTTAACAATTAAATATCAAACTAATTACAATAAACACTTTTAACATGCAACATTAGCTGAAAATAGTCTATTTATATATTCAGTCTTTGGGGAGGCCTCCTGATCCTTTCTGAATAGCGCCTTTCCCGAGTGTCTTGCTCTTGGTGCGGAGGCGATTCTGGCCCCCTGTCGTCGGTTGGTTCATCAGCTTCCGATGCTACTGTTTCTGGGGTAGATGCGACCTGTACGTCGGGTTCATCACCAGGTACGTATGGGCGAGGCATGGGGTTGACTTGTTCTCGTGACTCTAGGACCTGGTCAGCATGGCATCTCACGATGCTCTCCCCAACGTCCACTGTGTACATTAGTGGGCCCTGCCGTGTGCATATTGTTCCTGGCTGCCATTTTTCTGTTCGGTAGTCGTGGGCCAAGACTGGTTGCCCTACATTGAAGCTCCTTGTTGGCTTCTCATGGATGTGCTGGAATTGCTTACTCTCAACATCTCTTCGTACGTTTGGTCTGAGCAAATCCAGGCGAGATCTTAACCTTCGGTTAAAGAACATCATGGCTGGGGCCTGGTTGGTGACTGCATGTGTCGCATTCCGGTAGGCGAACAGGAAATTGTCCACCTTGTGCTGCAGCGGAATGTTGTCATTGTACATAGCCTTTATTGCCTTCTTAAAGGTTTGTACGAACCTCTCAGCCAATCCATTTGTGGCTTGATGATACGGGACGGATGTGTAATGCCTTACCCCATTCTTTTTCAAGAACCTCCGGGACTCTTCGGACACAAACTGTGGTCCGTTGTCGGAGCAAATCTGTTCTGGCAAGCCATTCCTGGCAAAAATGGTCCGTAGGACTGCAATAGTTTTCTCTGTGGTGGTGGAGGACATTTTGATGACCTCAGGCCATTTCGAGTGCGCATCCACGGCTATTAAAAACATTGAGTCCATGAATGGACCAGCAAAATCAATATGCACCCATTGCCATGGAGATGAGGGCCACTCCCATGGGTGTAGAGGGGCCTGTGGTGGTGCATTTTGGACTTTCTGGCATCCTGAGCAGCTCTTGGTCAGGTCCTCGATTTGTTTATCGATTCCCGGCCACCACACATAAGCCCTGGCTAGGCTTTTCATTTTTACCCCTCCCAGATGACCCTCATGAAGCTCATTGAGCACCCTATCCCTTAACTTGGGTGGAATTACCACTCGGGATCCACACATCAAGGTCCCCCGGCACACTGACAGCTGTTCTCTCCTTGTCGAGAATGCTGGCAACAGTGAGTCGCCATGTGCAGGCAGGCCATCCCTTCACCGTCAAATCATATACCCGAGACAGTGTCGGGTCATTTCGGGTTTCCTTTTCGATACAAGCGTTAGTTACCGGTAGGTATTCAACTATAGTCGAATGGAATATTTTGACAGGATCCACTGCTGGTGCTTCCTCCGCAGTAGGCAGTGGCAGGCGTGATAGCCCATCAGCATTTCCATGCTGTTTCATGCCCTTATATTCAATCTCATAGTGGTGCACCCCTAGAAAAAGTGACCATCTTTGTAGTCATTGCGCAGTCATCACCGGAACGCCCTTCTTCGGATTAAAAATGGAGACAAGAGGCTGGTGATCAGTCAGCAAGGTGAATTTCTGCCCGTGCAGATAGTGATTGAACTTTTTCACTCCCCACACTAGGCTGAGAGCCTCCCTGTCAATCTGGGCGTAGTTACGCTCGGCTGAGGTTAGTGATCGTGACGCAAAGGCTATTGGCCTCTCTGAGCCATCTGAGAATTTGTGCGACAGCACCGCTCCAATGCCGTAGGGTGACGCATCACATGCCAACCGAATTGGTAATGCTGGGTTGTAATGGGCCAATACCTCTTTCGATGTGATTAGTGTTTTGCTCTTCTGGAAAGCTCGTCTACATTCGTCACTCCACTTCCATGGCACCCCAGTTTGCAGTAGGGTGTTCAGTGGGTGTAATATTGTAGACAAATTTGGCAAGAACTTATGGTATTAGTTTACCAGCCCGAGGAACGACCTCAGTGTTATGTTCATTAATAAATAGACATTCTTATTATGAACACAGCTAGCTTTTGCTAGCTACTTTTATTGAGCACATGTGGACTTGTACAGCATCTTGTAGAGGCTTCCATCTTGACTGCTGCCTTGTGGGTAGCCTAGCCTCATGGGTAATGTAGTCTTAATGTATATATAGCTGGGTAGTGTAGTTTTATACATACAGCTATATACAGCTCTACTGCTCCACCTAGTGTCCACCACAGAATGACATGTTATTGATCACTACATCCCCCTTTCTTTGGAGGTTTAACAAAATCAATATCACTCAACTTTCAAGAAAACAATAAAGATAATATCAGTAACACTTTTGTTAGTGCTTTATAAACATAAACATTTTCAAGACAGTCAACACATTTTCAAAGCTTTACATTGTACTCAAAGATTAAGTCTATCAGGCTCTTTTACTTCACGTGTGGATCTTCTCAACACGGGTAAGTCTGATGTGTCTTCATGAGATTGTTCTGGCGGTGAATGACAAGATGCAGTTGCGGCATTGTCATCAATCTGCTCTTGTATAGATCGAGGTCTCCTTGATATCTTTGCTTGGAGAGGGTTTCAGTGTTTCCTTCACTCTTCATGCCATAACTCTCAATGTAGTCAATGCATTCTCGAAAAACTGCTGGCAGCTGGATCCCATCATACAGCATAGTCCTCTCAGCAGCCTCGGCTAATGGAACACCAAAGATTGGCCTGAGGGAAGAAAGAGTATCCACCGGAACTGCTTCCTGCTCTGGTGCAGGCTTCTTCTTTTTTTTTTTCTCTTTCCGCTGCTTAACAACATCTGCTGCGGTTATATCTTTGGACTTTTCTTCCTTTGGCTTCTCTTTGCTCTTTGACCTTAAAGTCTTTTTCTTTCTTCTTGGAGAAACTAGGCTTTTTGAAGACATGGATACCCTTTGGCCTTTTCATCCTTGATGGGCTCTCTGCTTCATCACCTGAGTCATCTGGTCTGCTTATGGCACAGTTTATACGGTAGACTCTCTTGACCAGTTCTAAGTCTTCACAAGCTTTGTCACCTAATAGTGAATCAAGTCTTTCAGCCACAACAGAAAACATGAGATGATGCACTTTGTCTTTGACTGTCACTTTAAGTCTGCATACACCTAAGCTATCTATTTTCTCTCCATTATAGTTCTTCAGTAGTACTGACTTTTTCTGTATTTTAGGCTTTTCTTTCATATTGTTAATGTCACTCATACTGATTAAGTTTGCTTTTGCCCCAGTGTCCAGTTTCAATGTAACTAATGCTCCATTTATCTGCAGTGGGATCATCCATTTGTCCTCTTTTACTGCATTAACTTTATGTTCAGCATTGTCCATTTCTGAGGGCTGCACATTTTCTGTATCTTTTTTGATATCGTCACATGACACCATTCCTACAAAAAATGTCTCACTTAAATCAGTGTCCTCAATCAGATTAACTCGTTGCCCTTTCGTCGTTTTTACTTTTGAAAAGCATTGTTTGGCAAAGTGATTCTTTCCATTACACTTTGTGCACATTTTTCCAAACGCTGGGCATTGTCTTAACTGGTGTTTGTAACCACAGCATTTACAATTAAAAATGTCATCCTCCGATTGCTTTTCATTTCTGTTCTGCCCACGTTTCTTCCCCTTGTAGGACACAGCACCGACAGCAGCATTATCACTCATTACATTCGCATCATTATTGATTTCACTGAAAGTCTTCGCGTGATTTCGAGCTAGCTCGCTGGCTTGGCATATTTTCACCGCATTTTCCAAATTTAGTTCGGTTTCTCTCAACAGACGTTCCCTGACTTTTTTATCATGAATACCAAACACAATCTGATCATGAATCATGGATGCTTTGAGCTCAGAGAAATTACATGTCTGTGCTTTCAGTTTCAGATCAGTTATAAAGTTATCAAAAGTCTAATTTTGTTGCTGTGTCCGAGAACGGAAGATGTATCTTTCATACGTCTCATTATTTTTGGGAGAACAATGTGCATCAAATTTCTGTAGCACATTGTCTAATTTGTCTCTGTTCTCCGCTGGATTAAATACAAATGTATTAAATACCTCTATCGCCTGTGGGCCTGCAACCGTAAGCAGCAACGCTATCTTCCTTGCGTCTGGCTTCGTACCGAATCCGATGGCTGCAATGTAGAGTTCGAATTGCTGTTTAAAAGTCTGCCAATTGTAGTCGATTTTTTCTGTGAGATTCAAACGCTCTGGTGTCTTCAAATTCTCCATGTCGCTTTTTACAATTTTCAGCAGATCTTCACTACCCTGGTACCATGTTATGTTCATTAATAACTAGACATTCTTATTACGAACACAGCTAGCTTTTGCTAGCTACTTTTATTGAGCACATGTGGACTTGTACAGCATCTTGTAGAGGCTTCCATCTTGACTGCTGCCTTGTGGGTAGCCTAGCCTCATGGGTAATGTAGTCTTAATGTATATATAGCTGGGTAGTGTAGTTTTATACATACAGCTATATACAGCTCTACTGCTCCACCTAGTGTCCACCACAGAATGACATGTTATTGATCACTACACTCAGTTGTGACACATTTTCCGGTGCTGGAGCCTTGACTGCTGCCTCAATCTTCTCTGGGGACTTATGTAACCCCTCTTTATCGATAACGTGGCCACAATGCGAGATCTGTTTTCTAAAAAACTGGCATTTGGGGCGGTTAGCTCGGAGCCCATATTCCTGCAATCTAGTGAGCACCTGCTCCAGGTTGGCAAGGTGATCACTGTCATTTTCGCCCGTGACCAGGATGTCGTCCAAATAACACTGGGTCCCTGGGATCCCTTGCAGGACTTGTTCCATTGCCCTCTGCCAAATAGCCGGAGCTGATGCTACCCCGAATACCAGCCGGTTGTATTGGTAGAGACCGTTATGGGTGTTGATTGTGAGGTATTTTTTTGATGCTTCTTCTACCTCCATTTGCAGATACGCCTGGGCCAGATCAATCTTAGTGAAGCGTTTCCCTCCAGACAGCGAGGCGAAAATATCTTCAATCCACGGAAGTGGATATTGTACGGTGTGAAGGATCGGGTTCACTGTTACCTTAAAGTCCCCACAGATGCGAACCTTCCTTGGTTCCCCAGGTGTGCTGCTCAACGACTTTTTCATCACAGGGACGATGGGTGTAGCCCACTCGCTCCAGTGTACCTTGGACAGTACACCTGAACGTTCCAGACTCTCCCGCTCTGCTTCAACGGCTGGGCGGATCGCATAAGGTACCGGTCTGGCCTTAAAAAATTTTGGGCTTGCGTTTTCTTCAATTTTAATTGTCGCTATCATGCCTTTTAGTGTTCCGAGTCCTTGCTGGAACACTTCTTTCGCGTCAGTTAGGACCTTTGACAGTCGCCCAGGTGTTTTGTCGTCATCCTTTTTGTCAGCCACAGTCAGTGCCTGTATGGAATGCCAATCCAGTTGTATTTTCCGGATCCATTCACGTCCCAGTAATGGTGGTCCTCCATCTTGCAATACATACAGGTCTAGTTTTGGTGTTTCCTTACCGTTATATGTAACGGTCACCCTTATTTTTCCTTTGGGGTAGACTTTTTGCCCCGTGTACGTCTTCAAAATAATTTTTGTGTCTCTCAAGGGTATGTGTGAGAATAGCCGCTCGTAGTCCCGTCGGTTTATGACTGTTAGGGCTGATCCTGTGTCCAATTCCATCTTTACCTGGACTCCTGCTATCTTGAGAGTGACCCAAATGGTTCGGTGATCCTCCATTGTGATCATGTTATGTAGTTTCAGACAACTCAGTTCCCTGCTTTCGGAGTCGTTATCACTCTTTTGTTCGTCTGAACTATTCTCCGTCATCTTATGTACCTTCTTGTACTTTCCTTTGGTAGGTTTCTTATTGCTGGTTTTCTTTCCCGACCTGCAGACTCGTGCTATGTGTCCTACTTTTCCACACTGTCTGCACACTTTGTCTTTGAACCAGCAATCATTCTGGTCGTGTGTTGTTCTGCCGCAGCGATAGCACTTCTCTGTTCCATATGACATTTCGTTTGTGCCATATTCTTGCGGTCTCTGTTGTATCTCTGCAGCGCCCCGTGCTGCTGCTTCATATGATACCGCAATGCTGAAAGCCTTTTCCAGCGTAAGGTCCTTTTCAGATAAAAGCCATTTCTGGGTTCCTTCACTTTGAAGCCCACACACAAACTTGTCCCTTACGGTATCTGCCAGTCCCGCTCCAAACTGGCAGTGTTTCGATAGTTTGCGCAGTTCTGTTAAATAATCAGCATTGCTTTCATCCTTATGCTGGTTCCGTTTGTGAAACTTGAATCTTTCTGCTATCAGCAGCGGTGTGGGGTTTAAATGTTCCTGTAGTATCGTTACTATGTCTTCAAAACTCTTTTCCATTGGCTTCGTTGGGGTTACTAGATTTCGTAATAACCCATACGTCTTTGCACCCATTAAATTTAACAATACCGATGCTTTCTTGTCATCTGACACCTCATTTGCCTTGCAGTACACCTCTATTCGCTCGACATATGTAGTCCAATCTTCGACTTCATTGTCAAATGCGGTGATACTGCCACACTTCGGCATTTTGGGTGTGGTTTAAAATGGCGTCTCCCAATGGCTTAAAATGGCGTCTCCCGCGCTTTCCTTCCTCCCCCGCTGCTGCCAACGCCGCACTCGGCGGTCCTCGTGGCAATGGCGGCGCCTTGCGGGTTTCTGCGTGTCTCTCCCTCCCTCTCTCCGACGCTGCTCGGCCCCTGAACACCGGCTGCGCCCTGTGCGCTCTGCCCTCTCTCTCTCTCCCCCGTCGACGCTGCTCGGCCCTTTGCTGTGCCGCTCGGTCGGGCTCTAATCCGCCGCTGTCCGGGAAGGGTCGGCGCACTACCTGTTGCCAGCCCGTTTCGCTGGACCACCTCGACTGGAAAGCCAAGCCTGGCTCTCGACAGCCTCCCCCGCAATTCTCGAGTCTCTGCTGGATGACTGGGCGGTTGCCCGTGGTCGACGCCCGAGTCTCTGGCCTTGACCTCCAATCCACTGATCTCCAGGAACGAATCCCCAGGAGGTGATGCAGAGTTGCAGGTAGGTTCGAACCTGCCTCGTCGCCAATGTTACGTCTGGGTATAATAAGATACAGACTGCAGCAGAAACGGTACAACAGGTGTTTACTCAACGTGGCTCACAGTTGAACTGACTGTACAGATTACTACTCAGTGCTATATACAGGTGTGGTCACTGCCGGTACTACAGTATACATGAGCTGTAAAAAGTAGTCCCCCCCCCTTAAAGGTATATACATTACAAAAGTAATGTTGGTTGAGGACTGGACTGTATGCTCCACATACCTAATATGGGCCACTAACTGTTCTGAAAAGTAAATCATTTTTATATTGCCATATATCTGGGGTATTTCGCCTTCCCAGTTTGAAGTTTATTCTAGAATGTAAACCAAAATTGTGGGGTCCTGGAGCTGCAAACTCCACTAGATAGTAGAATAGAATAGAATCTTACAGCATAGAAGGGGGCCATTTGGCCCATCGTGCCTGTGCCGGCTCTTTGAAAGAGCCATCCAATTTAGTCCACACCTTAGCTTTTTCCCCAATAACCCTGCAAATTAGTGTAGTTCACTTCAAATACATGTCTAATTGCCTTTTGCAAGATCTTATGGAATCTGAATCCACCACCCTTTCAGGTAGTGCATTCCAGATTAAAACAACTGTCTGTGTGAAAAGAAATTCTCCTCATTTCCCCTCTAGTTCTTTTGCCAAATCTATGACCTCTGTTTAAAGGACTTGTCAGAGGAAACAGTTTCTCCCTACTTGCTCCATCAAAACCTCTCATAATTTTGAATACCCCCTAGGACTCCCCTTAACCTTCTTTGCTCTACGGAGAACAATTCCAGCTTCTCCAATCTTTCCACATAACTGAAGTCCCTCATCCCTGGTATCATATTGGTAAACCTCCTCTGTACCCTCTCCAAGGCCCTGCCATCCTTCCTAAAGTGTGGTTCCCAGAATTGTACACAATACTCCAGCTGAGGCCTAACCAGCGATTTGTAAAGGTTTAGGATGACTTCCGTGTTTTTGTATTCAATGCCCCATTTACAAAGCCAACTATCTCACACACTTTCTTAACTACCTTATCAACTAGCCCTGCCACCCCCAGGTCCTTCTGCTCTTGCACCCCCCAGCCTCCGAAAATAGTACCATTTAGATTATACTGCCTCTCCATGCTGCTTCTCCCAAAGTGCATCACTTCACACTTATCTGCATTAAATTGTATCTGCCATGTGTCTGCCCATTTCACCAGTCTGTTTATGTTGTCCTGCAGTCTGCTACTATCCTGCTCAATATTTACAACTTTGGCAAGTTTTGTATCATCTGCAAACTTCGAAATTGCACTCCCTATACCGAAGTCCAGGGCCTAGAAATTCAGTATAGCCACTTTTGGGGCGGTAAAGTCGGGCGGCCGCTAAAGTTTGCGCCTGGCGCAAAGTCGCGCCCCCTTTGCCGATATTCAGTCGCATCGCCCCAAGAGGTTGCTGCTGTGCTAAAACAGGCAATGCACGACTATCTTTAGGCGCTAAGCCGGCGGTGCTGAGCGATACCCCCGAGGCCGGGCGCAGCGCAGGTGCGGCGAGTTCTTGATTGACGGCAGACACTCTGGCGCCGGTCAGCTTTTAAAGGGGGAGGGTGGATTTGTTTGCCTGCCACGCCCTGCACACTGCAGCCCTCAACCTAGGCCTGACCACTTCTGCTTCATCTGCACAACGCTCAGGGCTATGGAGAAGGCCAGGGAGAGAGCGCAGCGCTTCAGCGACGGTGACCTGAGGCTGCTGGTTGGCGGACTGGAGCGCAGGCGCCATGTTCTGTTCCCAGAAGGTGGCAAGAGGCTGCTGCCCAGCGCCTACCGGAAAGCCTGGAGGGAGGTCTCCAACAGGGTGTCTTCCAACAGCGTGGTTGCCAGGACTCCTGTGCAATGCCGGAAGAAGTTCAACGACCTCACTCGGGTTGTCAGGGTGAGTACCCTTTCCAGTGTCCTCCTCATCCTTGCATGTGCACCTCACATTATGGGCAAAGGGACCTGAAAGCCCTAATGGCCAACCCTCATCCAGCAGCTATGGGACTGGCATGAAAATCAATTGCACATTCAGCACTTTACACACTGTCCAAGCTATTCGACCATGGGAGGCATTGCAGACAAGATCAGGGCTACACACTGTACAAGCTATTCGACCATGGGAGGCAGTGCAGACAAGATCAGGGCTTCACACTGTACTTAGAGGCCGTCCTTTCTCTTGCAGGCCAAGGTGGCGCACAACCGGCGCAACTGAACTGAGACCGGGGGAGGCCGTCCTGACCTCAAAGAGCTCTCCGACCTCGACCAGCGTGTGGAGCGCATTATGGTAGGCCGGCTGATTGGCCCCGTCGCCAGTGGAGATGCCGACCCTGTTCTGGGCACCAATGGTAAGGGCATCACCTTTTGGACCTCTCTCATTCCACTTGCGCATCAGATCAGCATCCTTTGCCACTGTCCGACCAATGCGGTGAATGGCACCACTCATGCCTCCCTCGCTGCCGCCCTGTCCTCACTCTAAAGCTACTCTTGTGCCTTCCTGCTTTCAGATGGTGAATCGCCAGGTGAGGAGGTGGGCCCTCAAGCTGCCACTGTCAGCCCTTCGGAAGACGAGGAGGAGGAAGAGGAAGCCAGCCCATCAGTGCCACCCTCAGCCGCGCCAGCCCATGGCGATGTAGGGGACACGTCTTCCCTGGAGGGGAGCCGGGGGGAAGGGTCGGAGGAGAGTGAAGCTCCGGGGCCCAGTGGCCTGCAGCAACGCGGGAGGGGTGGGGAAGCTCGGCGGACTTCTCCCCAGAGGGTGAGTGCGGCCTCCAGTCCTGCGACAGTGAGCACAGAGGAGGTGCGCCTCCTAGAGGAAATGGCCGTCCAGGCTGAGCGCAGGCACACTGAGCTCATGGCTGCAGTGGCAAGGATGCCTGACTCCATAGAGTCCCTGTCAAGGAGTGTGCAGCAATTCGGAGCAGCACAGGCCAGGAGTCTGCAACAATTCAGTGCAGCACAGGCCAGGAGTCTGGAACCATTCAGTGCAGCACAGGCCAGGAGTCTGCAGGACTTCGCGGCAGCACAGTCGGCTCCTAGCCAAGTGCTCAGTCGTGCCGTCCATTCACTGGCTGGTGTCATGCGGACACAGACCAGGGCCACACGGGCACTAACTGCTGCCACCCTCGCTGGATCAGCCAGGCATCGCCAGGGCACTCGCCGCGCAGCAGCAGCCCAGCAGTCTGTTCTTCAGCTGTTTGCTGCGCATGCTGCAGTGCTGGCCCGTGCGAGTGCCAATGTCTCAGGTGACCAGCGAGCACCTGCGATCTGCCAGGTTGCCACCATTCCTGCTGCCGACACTGCCACTCCACCATTGCAGCTGCCACGAGCTGCTGGACAGACTGCTGCCGCCCAGCCAGAGTTGGAGCAGTCAGCAGCCGGCCACTCCAAGGCCAGAGCTGGTGCAGGCCGACCCCCAAGGGCATCTGCTGTCTCACCATCTGCCCCTCAGCAGCCTTCCCCCAGCCTTGCTGCAGCCACTGGGCTCCCATTGAGGAGGAGCAGCAGGGCGGGCAGGGGCCAGGCAAGGATGCGCAAGGCATCGCCCTCGCAGGGCAAAAAGTAGAGGTATGCACAAATGCCTGGTGCTTGTTGTAAGGCCGACACTGGTGCAGTTGTTTTTGTGTAAGGCCGAGACTGGTGTCTTTCTTTCTTTTTGTAAGGCCGAGACTGGTGTCTTTCTTTCTTTTTGTAAGGCCGAGACTGGTGTCTTTCTTTCTTTTTGTAAGGCCGAGACTGGTGTCTTTCTTTCTTTTTGTAAGGCTGAGACTGGTGTCTTTCTTTCTTTTTGTAAGGCCGAGACTGGTAGTTTTGTGTTTTTGGAGGGGGCTTCTCCACATGAGCATGTAATGTGGGAAGGGCAGAGGTTTTCAATAAATTATTGCTGTTAAATTACAGTGTGCATGGTTTTTTGGTTAAGTCCTGGTTGCCCTGCTCGGCTGAGGGCTTGTGGAGCGGCTACATTCATCTGCTGACATTGGCACAAGCCAGTCCCTGAGAGGGGGCCTAGAACCGACGTTCAATAAGCCGGCGACGGGCGGCCCTTGCACTTTGTGCCTCCCTCCTGTGCTGGTCCTCCTCCTCCTCCTCCTGCTCCTCCTCCTGAGGGGGTCCTCCAATCTCTGGTGGCAGTGCCTGAGTCCTGCGGATAGCCAGGTTGTGCAGCATGCAGCAAACGACCACGAAATGGGAGACTCGCTTCGGCGAATACTGTAGGGCTCCACCGGAACGATCCAGACAGCGGAACCGTTGCTTCAGGACGCCGATTGTTTGTTCGATGATGTTCCTGGTCGCTTGATGGCTCTCGTTGTATCCCTCTTCAGCAGGGGTGCTGGGCGCACGGAGCGGGGTCATCAGCCAGGTACACAAAGGATAGCCTTTGTCCCCGATAAGCCATCCTCGTGGGTGAGGCTGGGCCTGGAACATGTCTGCCACAGAAGTCTGTCGCAGGATGAAGGCATCGTGGCTGCTGCCTGGAAAGCGGGCATTGACAGCTAGGATGAGCTGCCTGTGGTCACACACCAGCTGGACGTTCAGCGAATGGTAGCCCTTCCGGTTGCGGTAATCCTCGGCATTCTCCAGAGGTGCCCGCAAAGCCACATGCGTGCAGTCAATGACGCCCTGCACCATGGGGAAGCCCGCGAATGCTGCAAAGCCCATTGCACGCTGTTGCTGCTTGGCAAGGGCCATGGAGAAGGAGATGAACTGACGTCTCCTTTTGAAAAGGGCATTGGTCACCTGGCGGATGCAGCAATGCACGGCGAACTGGGAGATGTTGGCAATGTCCCCAGTAGCGGATTGGAAGGAGCCGGTGGCATAGAAGTTGAGAGCCACCGTCACCTTCACTGCCACCGACAGAGACGTCCTGCTCCTCAGCTGTGGCTGCAGATCACCGCCAAGCAGCTGGCAGATCTCTGTGACCACGTCCCTTCTGAATCGCAGCCTCCGAACACACTGCTCCTCAGACATGTTGAGATAGGAGAACTGCTGGCGGTATACCCTGGGTGGGTAAGGCCTCCTTTGCCGACGCCTGTTGCCCCCTCTCTGTCTAGCCAGGGCTGCCACTCTCTCACGGTGTCTGTGAGCCCTTTGGATGTAATTGAGAAAGCCAGCATTGACACCCATTGCAGCCCCCATAATATGCTGGCAAACAATGAGATGTCAATGAAGGCAAAGACTAGTGGAAAGCTGTGGCCTGAAGCCAGAAGTACCTGTCCGAGTGTTGGGCCAAAGCAGAAAGCTATCTACCTTGGTCTCTCTCCAAAGATCCGTTTCTCAAGAAGGAGTGCTGCAAAATGGCAGCCTTTTATATTGCAGGAGGAGTGCCCTTTAATTTGCACCCCCCGCGCCCCGCATCGGCTGAGCACCGTTCCACTCTAACAGTCGCTAGGGGCGCCAGGCGCACAATGGGGCGTCGCGACTGAATTTCCGGTTGGGGGCGCACAAAGGGCGTTGCACGAGGAAATGACGTCATGATCTGCGCGCGCAGCTGAGCGCGCGCAAAGACTTTGCGCCGCCGCTAAATCTCTAGTGAAGTTGGGGCGAGGCGCAGTTCGCGCTGCGCCCGGGCGCTAGCCGCCTAGCGCCCGACATCTACTCCTCCTAAGGCGCTAACGGCTGGCGCAACCAACTGAATTTCTAGGCCCAGGTCATTTATATATAACAAGACAAGCAGTGATCCTAATACCGACCCCCAGGGGACTCCACTGCATACACCCTTCCAATCAGAAAAACAGCCATTTAGCACTACTCTCTCCCTCCTATCCCTTAGCCAATTATGTACCCAAGTTACTGTTAATATTGAACTGTTAGTCCACCTCCTTCCTTCTATAGTTCACAACGACACACTTTGGGTAAGCATGAGACACTTGATGGTGGAGTATACGGAACAGACTTCATTGATATTTAGTACAAATGATCGGCCCAACTAGACACAGAGAGTGGCTTTCTATATCTATCTTTAGAGCCCGTTGAAGACCTGTTGAAAACCATGCTCCTTTAAACACCATGGGCCTAGAAATTCCCTTGGGTTTGCGCCCATTTAGGGGCGCAAGAGTGGGTTGCGCCGGAAGTTGCGTCGCCGCTGAAATTAGGTGGGCCTTTAAATCGGCGTAAGCCGGTAGCGCTGCGCCGGCACCGATGACGTCATCGGTGTGCGCAGCGCCCCGGTACCGCCCGAAACCACGCCGATCCCCATCTTCAGTAGCGGCCGCCTCTTCCCTGGCGGCCGCTAACAACGTTTTGAAAACCTGGCCGTGCTGCAGCCTTAGAGGTGCTATTTAAAGCGGAGGTGCGGCCGGCCGCTTTTTCGGCGGCCGCCTGCCCGCACCTCCTTCCCCGGCCTCCTCCACCCCCCCCCCCGCGGCATTGCCGGCTGGTTTCCGTGGAGCCCGGCACTTCGCCGTTGTGCCGGGCTCTTTTGCCGGCACTTTCAACGGGGCTCCGGCCGTTGCAGGCACCTCCCCCTTAAGAGAAGGGGGAGGCCTGCAGTACAGCAGCCTGCCGCACCGCATCGGGTGGCGCAGTGGGACCGGCAGCGCTGAAATTCACTTTCAGCGCCCCAAGCGGGGCGGGCACACCCTGTACCAGCGCCCGCTTCCGCTTTGGGGCGCTGAAAGTGAATTTGGGGCGGGCACAACTGGCTCGGCGGCGGGCGCTAAATTTCCGGCGCAAACGTGCTGGCGGGGCGTCACCGAATTTATAGGCCCATATTTTGCCTACATCAAAGATACATGTCACAGAAAGGACCTCGTGATGTATCTATTCCTGAATCATTTGAAAACAGCCTATTCATGTAATCAATTGTAGTTATTTACTCCAAAGCTACATCTCTCAAACAAGACTTCCTGACCTAACGTTTCTCAAACCCTTTGAAGAACAGGCTTTATTAATTGTTATCTTTCTATACTATACTTCCCAGCCAATCTTTGTTTCCAGTCCACCTGTGCTAGATCCCTTCTCAAATCACTGAAATAGGCTCTCTTCCAGCTGGGTATTTTCACCTTTGATTTTTCTTTGTCCCTTTCCACAACTACTTTAAACCTAATTATATTATGATCACTATTACCCAGAATGTTCTCCGACTGCTACACACTCCACTTGCCCTACTTCATTCCCCAGAACTAGATCAAGCAGCGCTTCCTTTCCCAGTGGGCTAGAAACATACTGATTAAGGAAGTTCTCCTATACACATTTTAGGAATTCTTCACCCTCCTTGCCCTTACTCTGTTTCCCCCCTAGTTTATATTAGGGCAATTGAAGCCCCCTACTATTACTGCTCTATTATTTTTACATATCTTTTAAATTTGCCTACAGATCTGCTCCTCTATCTCCTTCTCACCATTTGTGGGTCTATAGTAAACAACCAGCAATATAACAGCTCCTTTTCTGTTCCTCAATTCTAACCAAATAGGTTCAGTCTTTGAACCCTCTAGTATATTGTCCCTTTGTAGAACTGTAATATTATCCTTGATCAATACTGCCACCCTTTCATCCTATCCATTTTTCCTTCCCTATCCTTCCTGAGTACATTGTAGCCAGGAATGTTTAGTTTCCATTCCTGTCCAAGTTTAAGCCAGGTCTCCGTTATAACCACTATATCATAACCAATGTTCCCTGTTATTCTTTTTTGGACCTCACGGCCCATTCAAAATACCAAGCATGCATGCTTTTTCCTATTGAAAAGCCAGCAAGCTGGCTGTGCGGGACCCCTGGAACGCTACACAGCCAAATGGCTGCGCAGCTTAGAGGGAACATTGATCATAACCCCATATGGCAACTTGCACCTGTAACTCTCAAACATATTTGTAACAATCCTCACATTAACGCACATGCATTTGAACAGCATGCTAATCGGCTTTACTTTTCTCCTCCATCTCATTCATGTTCTTTCTACACTATTCTTTGTTCTGTTGCTGTTTGTCCCTCCTAATTTCCTATGCACCTTGTCTCTCCTCTCTGCTGTTGTGTCCTGGTGCCCCTCCCCCTGCCAAATTAGTTCAAACCCTCCCCACAGCACTAGTTAACCTTCCTGTGAGGACATTGGTCTCAGCCCTATTCAGGTTCAAACCATTTGGCTTATACAGGTCCCTCCTGCCCTAGAGCTGGTCCCAATGCCCCAGGAATCTGAAGCCCTCCCTCTTTCAACCACGCATTCATCTGCACTATCTTCCTGTTTCTGTACTCACTAGCACATAGCACTGGGAGTAATCCAGAGATTAGCACCATTGAGGTCCTGTTCTTTACTCGTTTTCCTAGCTCCTGAAACTCTGCCTGTAGGACCTAGTAAGCATCTATTGAGGTGGTGTCATGGACTGATAGACCAACAAAAGGTGGTACCCGTACTGAAGGATTCACAGACATTATGAAAGGCAGAACCCATAAATCTTAATGTTATAACCATTGAGTTCTGAACTATTAACTTCACAAAAATCACTTTCCACTCATCACTAATGACTCAAGGGATGAGACCTACCTTTCATTTGAATCTAAACCAGCAGAAAATATATCTGGGGAAATTTTCCAGGGGTCAGCAGGTGCGATCGATGGCGGGTCGCGTGGGAAAAAGATTTTTTTGACTGTGGGTCGGGACCCCGCTGTCAACCTGCCGCAACGCACCTTTCCCAAATGTCGGGACTGTCAGCACTGAGCAGACCCAACAAACTCCGGCGGGGGAGGCAATTAAGGTCATTATGATCTTGTTAACAGAGCATTAAGAACTATTTTCAACTCACGTTCAGAGTTTACGAGGTCGCCCATGGGGTCCACGCTGCTCGGGGATCACGTCAGGTAAGCAGGGCAGGAGTCGAATGGCCATGGAATCCTCTAATTACTTGACAGCTGCAAAGGTGCTATAAAAGTTCCCATCTCAGAGCTGTACATTTTCCAAGTTCAGAAGCTGTTGCTTACTGCATTTGGAAGACTGATTGAGCTTTACGATGGTTGCAAGTGTTTGGAGCAAACTCTTTATCCAGCGTCACCTCATTGGAACAACCTCTCTCACCCTTGACAGATTGCTTCTGTCATCTCAACTTCACCTACCATCTATTACATCAGAATGTGTACAGTTTATATTGTCTCACCTTGGTCCTCAGAAACCCACCACGGTCAACTGCAACACCAACAGCACCAGGCACACCAGCAGCACGAAGAACAACGCCAACCTTCTCTGCAATCAACTGATGCTGCGCAGGACACAGGGCATCAGCACCCGACTACATTGCTGCCCAGGAGGCCAGGGATGGCCTCACCATGACTAGATTTACTTCACTTGACACCGTACATCCTGGCTGTCACATGATGTGCCAGGTCGGCACCACCCCACACCAAGACCATAAAGCATCCCTACAATGCGCAAGCCATTTCTTTCACTTGCGGGGGATACCGTTATGTCTCACCATTCACTGCAACTCACTAAGCCACTTCCAAAGTTGCACACAAATCTGTCCAAAAATGCAAAGGGCTCGAATTTCCCAGGGCCATGGAGGCAGGAATGGAGGCGTGTGGGGTGTTAAAATTGCAAAAAGTGGCGGGCGGGCCCAACCCCGCCTCCATCCCGCCTCCAAGCAATTTTCAAGAAATCGTGTTTACTGCTCCCGTCTCCGTCCAGCCTCCAAGAGGCGGGATAGGCCCTTAAGGTCCTTAACAAGCACTAAATTGCCTCTATTATCCCATTTTGAAAGGCCTTTGTGATATTAACCCTTTTCCCACGTGAAGCACGCCTGCTCTGAAACACGACAGTGAAACCTGGCGGGAGCACAATTGGATTGCTGACTATTAGCTGCAGCTCCACCATTAAATAGGATATTTGATCAGCCATCATTTGCAGGTGGCAGGACTTTGTTGTCTCAGGTCTGGGGGAACTTTTAGAAGGCATAACCACAGCTGAGGAAGTTTGGAACCTGACATCCATCTCCAGTGTGGCCTCCTGGGAAACCCCTCTCGCCACCTTCACTGAGCGCTTCCTCAACTGAGGCATCTACCAGAAGCATGGGAGCCATTTATTTCCTTTCCTTCTGGGCATCAGATGAGGATGAAGACCAGCTGCAGCACCAACAGAACCATGAACAACAGCAACACCAACAGCAGCAGCAACAACAGGAGCGCCAAGCTGCTGCTCACCCACCTGAAGCTGCACAGGCCAGAAGGGGCCAGTGCATGGATGCCCGTTGGCGCAGGAGATACCCCCCAAACAGGGTCTACAGATACAGGGTCAGCTACCTCAACATGTCTGAGCAGCAGTGGCAAAGGCGGCTCCGACTTTCGCGTGAGGTAGTGGGTGACATCTGCGCAATGCTGCAACAAGACCTGGAGCCCAGAGGACCAGGTGGACACCCCTTACCAGTGGCCGTCAACTTTTTTGCCTCCGGCTCATTCCAGGGATCAGCAGCAGACATCAGCGGCATCTCCCAGGCGGCCGCACACACTTGCATCACGCAGGTAACCGATGCCCTCTTTGCCATCGCGCACAACCACATCCATTTCACCAAGGATCAAGCAAGTGTCACGGCGCATGCAGTTGGATTAGCTAATCTGGCAGACTTTCCAAGGGTGCAGAGCTTCGTTGACTGCACACATGTGGCCCTTAAGGCACCCCATCGCAATCCAGGTATTTTTGTCAACCGCAAGGGCTTCCACTCCCTCAACGTTCAGCTGGTGTGTGACCACAGGAAGGAAATTTTGCATGTTTGTGCCAAGTACCCTGGCAGTTGCCATGACTCCTTCATACTGCGCCAATCTAGTGTGCCTCCGCTATTCAGTCCGCCAGAACAACTTAACGGATGGCTACTTGGAGACAAGGGCTATCCCCTGTAGACGTGACTAATGACGCCGTTGAGGAGCCCATCCAATGAAGCTGAGGAGAGCTACAACTCCAGCCACATTTCCACCAGATACATAATCGAGCAAACCATTGGTTTGCTGAAGATGCGCTTCAGATGCCTGGATAGATCATGTGGAGCCCTGCAATACTCAGCAGCCAGGGTCTCCAGAATCATCGTGGTTTGCTGTACACTTCACAACATGGCACAGCGTCGTGGCTTGCAGATTCCTGAGGACTAATGGCTCCTCACATATCCTCCTCAGAGGAGGAGGAGGTGGAGGAGGAGGTGGAGGAGGAGGAGGAGGAGAGCGAAAACGAACATCTTGCAGAGGCCCATCAACCAGCGGCAGCAGTATGCGAGAATATTGCTGCCCGGGATGCAAGGAATGCACTCATCTTGGCCAGATTTGCTTAGCCTAGCCAATCAAGCACTTTTGCCTCGCAGCTTCTTACCAGAGCTTCGACAATGGCCAAGAACCAGCAGATTCCTAACAATTTGACCACCATACTGACAATTGCAGGTAATCCTAAGCCCTCAATGTGGAAGTCCCATTAGCGAAATGACACACGCCACTACTGCAGCAGTAGGCATCAGATTTTTTATTTACAGTAACCATCTGATGGCTTTTTAACATTAAACATCAAATTTCACCCAAGTGACTACCCTTGTGACTATTTGTGCAGCATCTTTCTCTTATGCGTGCTCCTACGTGGTGCTTCCCCTGTGGCTTCAGCAGATGTGGAGGCCCCTTGCTCAGTTTCTTGCTGCTCCTGCCTCGACACCTTTGGCAGGCATCCTCTGGGGTTGCGAACCTGTGAGGGCTCACCAGCAGTCTGCTGCTCCTGCGGCTGTGCAGGGGTTGAGATGCCGATCTCACTTGGGTGGGGACTCTGGTGGGGCTCTGACCGAGGGCTCTGCAGTGGCATGGAAGTGTGAATGCTTGGAGAGGAGCCCCCACTTCCTTGATATCTGCCACCAACTTCCCTCTCGTGGGTCAGGTCCCCCTCAGCGCTTGCAAGTGGCTTGAGAGCACCTTGTTGCACATCAGGGGGGCCATGGGGACCCGTATCTGCACTGGCAGTCCTATTCAGAAGGACTTCCATGAAGGTCTGGTTTCTCTATTCAATAGATGACCATCGCTCCTCCAGAGATGTCATTCTATTCAGAACACTCACCATGTTTTCTGCACTCTGGCGACTTATCACCTCCATGGAGGTTGCCATCCTTTCCATGGTGATGCATTCATGCACCAATGACTCCACAAAGGCGCTGCTCATGTTCGCAATGGACTCCTCCATTTGCTCCACACTCGCAGCGACCCTGGAGACAAAACCTGCCAGGGACTCCTGCCTCTGTTCCTGGAGTTCCAGCACCGCTGATCTTGTGGATGGGCCCAGAGGCAGAGGGTCGACATGCAGCTCAGCCGAGCTGGGAGAGTCCTGCGCCCTCCAACTAGGACTCTCCACTGCTGTCCCTGTCTGCACAATCTGCTGATGCTCACTTGTGAGCTGTGATACACCAGGTGACAACACTGCACTATCTCGCGAAGGTACCACCGAGGTGTGAGTGTCTGCGCTGGTGCTGGGTGCGCTGAATTCTGCTGACGTTGCGCCCTCAGAGGTTGCAGCTTCCTCTGAGGAGTCTGGATGTTCAGGCTCTTCCTCCTGACTAGTGGGGATGGGTGCTTGCGATGGTCCTGTGAGGGAGTAAAGGAAAGAGTCAGAGATGTGATGCCAAGGTTACATGCACATTGCATATTGCAGATGATCATAAGTCCATCTGTTAGAGCTTCAGAATCATTATCAGCGATTCATGCAATGTCAATGAGAGAGATGGAAAACTACGCTGTCACCAGCTTGCTGTGATGCACCCGTCTGTCCGTCCCCAACTTGCGCATCGTCCTCCACTCCCACGATCTCCAGTACCGCATCCTCCCAGGGGGTGAGCTGGGCTACTGAGGGTGGCCCTCCTCCTGTCCTCGCTCTGTCCCTCTTATTGTGAGCTCTCTTTTCCTGCAATGAGGGAGACAAGTGGAGTTTGAGTGAGAATGAAGGAGTGAGTGTATCGAATCCATAGCATAGATGCTTAGAAGGAGACAAAGATGGAGTGAGGTGGCAAGACCAAGGGCCCTCCCTGTGTGTTGTAAGTTGTTTTCATAGCATCACAGTTTTAGGGAGTGTGAGGGTTGTATAGTCGAATAGTTAGGTGAATGTGACCATAGAGAGAGAGGGAATGGGTAAGGGTGTATGGATGTCAGTGTCAAGTGGGATGTGGAGGAAGAGATTGCTAAAGCTGAGTGCTGGTGAGGAGAGGCAATGGGGATCAGATTGAGAGTGATGGGAAAGTCATACTCACTTTTCCAGTGCGCAGAAGGTCATGAAACCTCTTCCTGCACTGAAGCCAGGTTCTGCGGGTTATCGACAAAGAGTTGACCTCCTGGGTCACCTGGATCCACACAGCATTGGTCTGCTGGGGAGGCTTCTTCCACCCTGAAGAAGGGAAGAGCACCTCTTTATTGGCTCTTGCTCCCTCCACTAAAGCTTGCAGGGCAACGTCATCAAAACTGGGCGCAGACCTAGGTCTCTCGCTGATCATTCTGCCTCCAGGTCCCTCTAACATGAAAGGCCAAAAGGTTGGCAGTCTGCAGAATGAAGCAAGGCTTGTTGCAGACCTTAAATGCATCAGCAATGATGACATCATCGGAGGTGAGTTTCAGACTGAAAAAACTAATTGGGCCATGGGTTCCCACACGCTGGAACTCAATTGCCCACTTAAGTTAAAATCGCATCATTCTGCCACATCGATTTACAATCGGGTGGCTAACTCGAAAAGCGGATTACACGACCCCAGCCCTCCCCAGTGACAAAATCCAGCCCAAAGTGTTCAAAATAAAGGTTTCAATGTTTGACACAACATTAACAGAAACTTTACATGAACATTGTATAAAACACCCAAGTGTCAACCCTTGTGTGTTGTTAGTTGATATGATTGCACTAGGATGAGGGTAAGTGTGAGGGGTGGCCAGTGAGATGGGGAAATGATAATGTAGATAGAGAGGGATGGGTGGAGGTGCAAGATAAGTTGGTGTGAGTAAGGATGTGCAGGATTAGGGAATGGAAGGCAGAGTGATGGGGATGTGATGAGTGGTACAGCAGGTTGAGGTTGAGTGTGGCTTTGTACTAATGTTTCGTGATCTATTGTGATCATTGAAAGGTTTGCGCCACTGCAGCCTGGTCCTCCTGACGACATCCCTGCTTGTGTCCTCCTGTGCAATGTGCAACCAGGCTGCATTTGTGTCCTGGGGAGGTCTCTTCCGCCCATTGGTAGGGAAGAAAACCTCCCTGCATGCTGTGACTCCCTCCATAAACATATGGAGGGAGTCATGGGAGAGCCTGGCTGCTGCCGTGCACCTCTGTGCAGTGCTGGTCAGTGTTTGCAGCACCTCAATGCTGTAGAACACTGACAGCACAAATATCAAAATAAATTTGCGCATGGTCCCTTTAAGGAAACCGGCTCATGACGCGTCATCAAATGACATCATCAGACCTGCTTTCTTCAATTGGCCGGCTGGGCAGGCTTAACAAGCCCAATGAGGGAAAAATCATTTTGGACAGTGGGCTGGAGCCGGCAGCGAGGCCGGGACCTGCCACTGACGTCGCCTGCCATGGACCCGCCGAGTTTGGTAAAGTCCAGCCCATGGTCTCAGATTCTGATAGTATACTGCCCTGTAGCCATATCTAGTGGTAGAAATTGATGACTACTGTCGTGGATTTCCTCCCCCCCTTTTTTTTGCAAACTAAAAGATTTATATTTCAGGTTTTCAATCTTCACTTGCAGAAGAGTTTCTCTGCATACTAAATACACAGTCTGCTTCCTTTTGATATATATGGTACTTGCATATTGCTAACTGAATACTAAATAGCCCCCTGATGGGAGTAACCACATTGTAGTAATTATACTCTAAGGTCTCTCTTGTATACATGTTATTATTCTTTGATGGAATATTCTAGAGGGTCTGGAAATAAAAGCAGCTAGTTATTACCACATCAATGTGAGTGTTTATTCAGACATAACAGTGGCTACCAAGATAATGGACAGCATATTGTTAAAAAGATTGAATCTTGGACATATTTGTTATTTATGTAGTGGCCTGCCTTGCCATTGGAATTTTTTTCATCATGTCAACATTAGTTGGAAAAATCAGAGAGTATCGAATGGGGTCAAGCTGGAGTGAGTGTCAAAAGATTTAATTTTCATTTTGAGACAAAGGAACTTGTAATAGATACCAAAAAGAGAACAGTTTTGCTTACTATCTGTAGATCTGCAACATATACATTGATTAAGAATCTGATTGCTCCAGCCCAGCCTAAGGACAAAATGTATGAATAGTTAGTCCAAGTGGTCAAAGAATATTTCAGCCCAAAAACACTTGTTATTGCGGAACTGTTCAAGTTTAACCGGAGGAGGCAAAGGGATGATGAAAATGTTTCTCAGTTTGTTGGAAGAACGGATGAAGCTGTCCGAAACATGTGACTTTGATGGCTTTATCGACAATGCAATAAGAGACCGTTTTGTCTGCAATTTGAAGGAAATGTTGATACAGAAGAAACCTGGTAGGTGGCAGAGTCATGTCTGCTCTTGAAATAACACTTGGGATGGAGGCTGCTGCCAGGAATGCTCCTCCCACCCTTCTTCATCCAACCCCATCAACATATCCTTCAATACTTATCCATCAATCAACATAAGTTAAACAGATCACCTGGACATTATCACATTGCTGTTTGTGGGAGCTTGCTGTGTGCAAATTGGCTGCCGCGTTTCATGCATTACAACAGTGACTACACTTCAAAAGTACTTCATTGGCTGTAAAGCACTTTGGGTCATGAAAGGTGCTATATAAATGCAAGTTTTTCTTTTTCTTTTATTCCTTTCTCCCTCATGTGTTTATCCAGCCTCCCCTGAAATGCATCTATGCCAATCGCCTCAACTACTCCTTGTGGTAGTGAGTTCCACATTCTAACCACTCTCTGAGTAAAGAAGTTTTCCCTGAATTCCCTACTGGATTTATTAGTGACTAAATCAGACTGCTTGTCCGACATACAGTTCTGGATGAGCAAAAATTTTCTCCAATTAAATATTGGGAAGACTGAAGCCATTATTTTCAGTCCCCGCCACAAACTCCGTTCCCTAGCCACTGACTCCATCCCTCTCCCTAACATCTGTCTGAGGCTGAACCACACTGTTCACAACCTTGGTGTCATATTTGACCCTGAAATGAGCTTCCGACCACATATCCGCAGCATAACAAAGACCGCCTATTTCCACCTCTGTAACATCGCCCGTCTCCGTCCCTGCCTCAGCTAATCCGCTGCTGAAACCCTCATCCATGCCTTTGGTACCTCTAGGCTTGATTATTCCAATGCACTCCTGGCTGGCCTCTCACGTTCTACTCTATGTAAAATTGAGGTCACCCAAAACTCGGCTGCCCGTGTCCTAACTCGCACCAAGTCCCGTTCGCCCATCACCCCTGTGCTCGCTGACCTACATTGGCTCCCGGTTAAGCAGCACCTTGATTTCAAAATTCTCATCCTTGTTTTCAAATCCCTCCATGACCTCGCACTTCCTTATTTCTGTAACCTCCTTCAGCCCCACAACCCCACGAGATATCTGCGCTCCTCTAATTCTGTCCTCTGAGCATCCCTGATTATAATCGCTCAACCATTGGTGGCGGTGCCTTAAGCTCTGAAATTTCCTGCCTAAACCGCTCTGCCTCTCTACCTCTCTTTCCTCCTTTAAGATGCTCCTTAAAACCTACCTTTTTGACCAAGCTTTTGGTCACCTGCCCTAAATTATCCTTATGTGGCTCGGTGTCAAATATTTTATCTTATAATACTCCCGTGCAGTGCCTTGGGACGTTTTACTACGTTAAAGGTGCTATATAAATACAAGTTGTTGTTGTTGTAAACATGACACCAAGGTTGCGAATGGTCTGGTTCAGCCTCAGACTGTTGCCAGGGTGAGGGATGGAGTCGGTGGCTAGGGAATGGAGTTTGTGGCGGAGATCAAAGACATTGGCTTCAATCTTCTCAATATTTAGTTGGAGGAAAGTTCAGCTCATCCAGTAATGGATGTCAGACATGCAGTGTGACAAATTAGAGGCAGTGGAGGGGTCGAGAGAGGTGGTGGTGAGGTAGAGCTGGGTGTCGTCATGTGGAACCTGACATTGGTTTTCAGATGATGTTGCCGAGGGGCAGCATGTAGCTGAGAAATAGGAGGGTGCCAAAGATAGATCCTTGGGGGACTCCAGAGGTCACGGTGCATTCCCTGTTGATATTTTTACATTGCTGACTGTATGCATCTTACATTTGAGAGAAAGGGCAGATGGTCTGCTGCTAAAGTTGCTCTGAGTTTGCCAGCAGGAGGCAGATGAATGCATTATTATATGCAACTCCCCATCTCGACTGTTCCTTCTCCTTGCAGAATGTATCTTCACTTCGTTTGGCACCTCCTCACAGAAACAAAGCTGAGATCAGAATTTCAACAGAGTGGGAAGTCAAATCTGTGTCCCATCACCTCATGTTACTTTGTATAGTTGAATAATGCTGCATGTACTTGGAGACTTTCCTAACACTTCTTGCACTCCTGAACAGTATATAAAAATAAAGTTTGCCATCTGATATGTGAGCCATTCTTAACCTCTAGTCTCCAATACCTCTCTCAATGTTATCAGTGCTGCTATGGTTAATTTTTCTGAATTAAAAAAAAATCATTTTTGGGACGTGGGCATCTCTGGCAAGTCTGGCAGTTATTGCTCATTCCTAGTTTCCCTGAGGTGGTGATGGTGGGTCTTTTTCTTGAACCGCTGATTTCCATGTGGTGAAGGTGCTCCCACAATGTTATTCTTTGTAGCGGTTTGATACAACTGAGTGGCTTGCTAGGCATATAAGAGTCAGCTATATTGGTGTGGGATTGGAGTCACATATAGGCCAGACCGAGACAGGTTTCCTTCCGTAAAGGACATCAGTGAACCAGTTGGGTTTTTATGACAATCCAACAGCTTCATGGCTAACTTTACTGATACCAGCGTTTTTATTTCCAGATTTCTTTAACTGAATTTAAATTCTCAAACGGCCACGGTGGGATTTGAACTCACTTTCTCTGGAATTTTAGTCCAGGCCTATGGATTACTAGATCAGTAACATAACCAATATGTTATTGAACTAGTAATCCAAAGGTTTGGACTATAATTTTTACATAGAATTACAACATGAAACAGGCCGTTCAACCCAACCAGACTGTGTTGGTGTTTACTGTAGTGTATGTGCCTTTAAGAGCCCCAGGTGTGCTGTGGTGCCAGTGATTGCCACTCGGGCTATATAAGCCTGTGTATTGTGTATATCCGTTAGAACCCCCCCCCCCAGACTTTGCTTAGTAAATACCTATGAACCAACTCCTGTCTTCAGTGTCTTTATCAACACACGGACACTACAGTGGCGACGAAGTGGAAACGGACTTACCTGCAATTCGGCAGCACCTCAAGGACATCGATTCCTCGGGCGTCCTGAAGACTCAAGGAAGTGAGAGAAGCTGTGGTTTCACCAGCTGGCCAAGCTGGTGGCAGGTACTGCGCTAAATCCTTCCTGGGCGTCAGGCTGGGGCTCCAGCGGCTGCCTCTACAGCTGAGACAGGCAGCGAAATCGGAGGCAAGCAATAACGGACTGGGAGGGAGCACTCGGGAGACGGCCGGCGCGGCAAGCAGGTCAGCGTTCAGACCTGGACAAAAACTCCGGCGGGAACGAGTCTCCAACAGTAAATAAAAAAATAAAACAAACGGAAACCGCAGTAAACAGCGTTGTCATCGGCAGCAGCGGCGGGAAAGCGCGGGAAGCGCCATATCTTTTCTAAGATGCCTAATTTTGGCAATATTGATGTTTTTGATAACGAGATAGAGGATTGGACCACATATGTGGAAAGAGTGGAGGTATATTGCACCGCAAATGGAATAGAAGATGAAAAAAAAGCTTCAGTGCTTCTGGATCTAATGGGCGCAAAGACATACAAGCTGTTACGAAACTTAATCACTCCAGCCGAACCGATGGACAAGAATTTTGAGGAGATTGTTGATACCCTACACTGCCAATTCGAGGCAGGACTGGCAGATTCTCTGCGAGACAAATTCATCTGCGATTCCCTAAGTGTAGAAACACAAAAAAAGCTATCTTCTGAGAAAAATTTAACACTGGACAAGGCTTTCAGTGCAATAGGAGCTGCAGAGATACAGCAAAGGCCACAGGACTTCGGCACCCATGAAATGACACGGGGTTTCGAGAGATGTTATCGCTGCGGCAGATCCACCCATGACCAGAGGGACTGCTGGTTCAAGGAAAAAGCATGCAGGCGATGCAGAAAGATGGGACACATTCCACGTATGTGCCGATCTGGAAACAAAAAATCCACTAACAGGAAAAGAATCAATAAGGAAAAGCACAGAAAGGTACAAATGATGACGGACAGTAGCTCCGAAGACCAGAAGAGCGATAGCGACTCCGGGAACAAGAGACTAAGCTCTCTCAAATTACATAATGTAATTGCCAAAGAAGATTACCAGACCATTTGGGTTACCCTCACAATAGCAGGGTCCCCAGTTAAAATGGAGCTAGATACAGGATCAGCTCTGACCGTCATAAATCGACGGGATTACGAGCGGCTATTTCCGCATATACCTTTAAAAGACACATCCATTATCTTGAAAACATATACGGGGCAGAAAGTATACCCCAAAGGAAAAATAAGGGTGCCTGTTGTATACAACGGCAAGGAAATACAGAAGTTGTATTTATACGTTCTACAAGATGGTGGTCCACCGCTGTTGGGACGTGAATGGATCAGAAAAATACGTTTAGACTGGCACTCCATTCAGGCACTGACGGTGACCAGTAAGGAAAAAAATGATGATGACGTCATACCTGAACGATTAAAAGACATCTTGGCCAACGCCAAGGAAGTGTTTCAAGAGAAACTAGGAACCTTGAAAGGCATCACCGCCTCAATAAAAGTGGAAGATGCAGCAATTCCCAAGTTTTTTAAGGCAAGACCGGTGCCATACGCAATTCGTCCAGCAGTCGAGGCAGAGCTGGAGAATTTGGAAAAGGCAGGCGTATTATCTAAAATAGATTGGAGCGAGTGGGCAACACCCATCGTCCCAGTCATGAAGAAAGCATTGAAGAATGATAAATCTGAAGAACAGAGAAAAATTTGCATCTGTGGAGACTTCAAGGTGACTGTAAACCCGGTCCTTCACACGGTACAGTATCCTCTTCCGAGGATAGAAGATATTTTCGCCTCACTATCCGGAGGGAAACGTTTCACCAAAATTGACTTGGCACAGGCATATCTACAGATGGAGGTTGAAGAGGCCTCTAAAAAATATCTCACGATAAATACACACAAAGGTCTGTACCAGTACAATCGACTGGTTTTCGGAGTAGCATCCGCTCCAGCTATCTGGCAAAGAGCTATGGAGCAAGTCCTCCAAGGGATTCCGGGGACTCAATGCTACCTAGATGACATCCTTGTAACAGGAGAAAACGACAACGAGCACCTTGCCAATTTAGAGCAGGTGCTCACTAGGCTGAGAGAACGGGGCCTACGAGCAAATCGCCCCAAGTGCGAATTTTTCCGAAATCAAATATCATATTGTGGCCACATAATAAATAAGGAAGGGTTGCATAAGTCGCCTGAAAAAATTGAGGCGGTCATAAAAGCCCCAGCACCTGAAAATGTTTCACAATTAAGGTCGTTCCTGGGATTAATAAATTACTATCATAAATTTTTACCGAACTTATCAACTCTTCTACACCCTCTTAATGAACTGCTACAAGCAGGAGTAATTTGGAAATGGAACGAAGACTGCAAAAGTGCCTTTCATAAATGCAAAGACTTAATCACATCCAAAGAAGCTTTGGCTCATTACAACCCATCACTGCCAATCAGACTGGCGTGCGATGCATCCCCTTACGGCATAGGAGCAGTATTATCGCATAAATTCCCTGATGGCTCGGAACGGCCGATAGCTTTTGCGTCACGCTCATTGAACTCAGCTGAGCGTAACTATGCCCAAATCGACAGGGAAGCACTCAGCCTGGTATGGGGAGTAAAGAAATGCAACCATTACCTACACGGACAAAAATTTACCTTGTTGACTGACCATCAACCCCTCATCTCCATATTTAACCCTAAAAAGGGTGTTCCCATTATGACAGCGCAAAGGCTACAGAGGTGGTCCCTTTTTCTAGGGGCACACCAATACAACATAGAATACAAAGGGTCAAAACAGCATGGGAATGCTGACGGTTTATCGCGCCTACCGTTGCCAACGGTAGAAGAGGCACCTACAGTAGACCCAATGGAGATGTTCCACTCTACCATAGTGGAATGTCTACCAGTAACAAATTCTGCCATTTAAAGGGAAACGAGAAATGACCCGACTCTTTCACGGGTCTACGATTTAACAGTGAAGGGATGGCCAGCACATGGCGAACCACTGTTGCCAGCATTCTCGCAAAGAAGAGAACAGCTGTCCGTGTGCCGAGGAACCTTGATGTGTGGATCCAGAGTGGTGATTCCACCCAAACTCCAGGATAAAGTGCTAAAGGAGCTTCACGAGGGGCATCTGGGTGGAGTGAAAATGAAGAGCCTAGCCAGGGCGTTTGTATGGTGGCCAGGTATCGATGGAGACATCGAAGAAATGACCAAGAGCTGCCTAGGATGCCAGAAGGTCCAAAACGCTCCACCACAAGCCCCTCTACATCCATGGGAGTGGCCCTCATCTCCCTGGCAAAGGGTACACATCGACTTTGCTGGTCCATTTATGGACTCAATGTTCTTAATCGCGGTTGATGCACACTCCAAGTGGCCGGAGGTAATAAAGATGTCCTCCACCACCACGGAAAAAACCATCACAGTATTAAGGACCATATTTGCCAGGAATGGGCTGCCGGAACAGATCTGTTCTGATAATGGACCGCAATTTGTGTCCGAAGAATTCAGAAAGTTCTTAAAAAACAATGGGGTTAAGCACTACACGTCCGCCCCATACCATCCCGCCACCAATGGATTGGCTGAAAGGTTTGTCCAGACCTTCAAGAAGGCCATAAAGGCCATGGGTAATGAAGACATAAAACTTCAGCACAAGGTGGATAACTTCTTATTCGCATACAGGAATGCAACACATATGGTTACCAACCAAACTCCCGCCTTGATGTTCTTCAATAGAAACCTAAGATGCCGGCTGGATTTGGTCAAGCCCAACATCAGAAGGGACGTGGAGAACCGGCAGTTTCAAGGCATGAATGAAAGGCCAACTAGAACCTTCCAGATAGGTCAACAAGTTTTGGCCCGGGACTACCGTACCGAGAAATGGCAGCCTGGAACTATCTGCACACGACTAGGACCACTGATGTATACCGTGGACATCGGAGAAAGCATAATAAGGCGCCATGCTGACCAAATCATAAAGTCATCCGAAAAGGGACAACCTACACCACCACTCTATACATCTAACGATGAAGTAGAGATACCCATATCTACCTCCGATCCGGTGATACTGGAACCCGATGAACCCGACACTGGCATTCAAGCCGAATCAGCCTTGCCAGAAGAACCTACTACACCACCAGAAACTACTATACCCCCGAGGCGTTATCCGGACCGAGTCAGGAACCCTCCTGAGAGACTGACTTATAATTAATTAACTACAGCAATGTATATTATTTTGCTTATAACATGTAATTAATAATTACTTAAAATATGATGTACTGGTTAGCTAAAAGGGGAGGAATTGTAGTGTATGTGCCTTTAAGAGCCCCAGGTGTGCTGTGGTGCCGGTGATTGCCACTCGGGCTATATAAGCCTGTGTATTGTGTATATCCGTTAGAACCCCCCCCCCAGACTTTGCTTAGTAAATACCTATGAACCAACTCCTGTCTTCAGTGTCTTTATCAACACACGGACACTACAGTGGCGACGAAGTGGAAACGGACTTACCTGCAATTCGGCAGCACCTCAAGGACATCGATTCCTCGGGCGTCCTGAAGACTCAAGGAAGTGAGAGAAGCTGTGGTTTCACCAGCTGGCCAAGCTGGTGGCAGGTACTGCGCTAAATCCTTCCTGGGCGTCAGGCTGGGGCTCCAGCAGCTGGCTCTACAGCTGAGACAGGCAGCGAAATCGGAGGCAAGCAATAACGGACTGGGAGGGAGCACTCGGGAGACAGCCGGCGCGGCAAGCAGGTCAGCGTTCAGACCTGGACAAAAACTCCGGCGGGAACGAGTCTCCAACAGTAAATAAAAAAATAAAACAAACGGAAACCGCAGTAAACAGCGTTGTCATCGGCAGCAGTGGCGGGAAAGCGCGGGAAGCGCCATATCTTTTCTACAGAAAAGAAAGAAAAGCGCGGGAAGCGCCATATCTTTTCTAAGATGCCTAATTTTGGCAATATTGATGTTTTTGATAACGAGATAGAGGATTGGACCACATATGTGGAAAGAGTGGAGGTATATTGCACCGCAAATGGAATAGAAGATGAAAAAAAAGCTTCAGTGCTTCTGGATCTAATGGGCGCAAAGACATACAAGCTGTTACGAAACTTAATCACTCCAGCCGAACCGATGGACAAGAATTTTGAGGAGATTGTTGATACCCTACACTGCCAATTCGAGGCAGGACTGGCAGATTCTCTGCGAGACAAATTCATCTGCGATTCCCTAAGTGTAGAAACACAAAAAAAGCTATCTTCTGAGAAAAATTTAACACTGGACAAGGCTTTCAGTGCAATAGGAGCTGCAGAGATACAGCAAAGGCCACAGGACTTCGGCACCCATGAAATGACACGGGGTTTCGAGAGATGTTATCGCTGCGGCAGATCCACCCATGACCAGAGGGACTGCTGGTTCAAGGAAAAAGCATGCAGGCGATGCAGAAAGATGGGACACATTCCACGTATGTGCCGATCTGGAAACAAAAAATCCACTAACAGGAAAAGAATCAATAAGGAAAAGCACAGAAAGGTACAAATGATGACGGACAGTAGCTCCGAAGACCAGAAGAGCGATAGCGACTCCGGGAACAAGAGACTAAGCTCTCTCAAATTACATAATGTAATTGCCAAAGAAGATTACCAGACCATTTGGGTTACCCTCACAATAGCAGGGTCCCCAGTTAAAATGGAGCTAGATACAGGATCAGCTCTGACCGTCATAAATCGACGGGATTACGAGCGGCTATTTCCGCATATACCTTTAAAAGACACATCCATTATCTTGAAAACATATACGGGGCAGAAAGTATACCCCAAAGGAAAAATAAGGGTGCCTGTTGTATACAACGGCAAGGAAATACAGAAGTTGTATTTATACGTTCTACAAGATGGTGGTCCACCGCTGTTGGGACGTGAGTGGATCAGAAAAATACGTTTAGACTGGCACTCCATTCAGGCACTGACGGTGACCAGTAAGGAAAAAAATGATGATGACATCATACCTGAACGATTAAAAGACATCTTGGCCAACGCCAAGGAAGTGTTTCAAGAGAAACTAGGAATCTTGAAAGGCATCACCGCCTCAATAAAGGTGGAAGATGCAGCAATTCCCAAGTTTTTTAAGGCAAGACCGGTGCCATACGCAATTCGTCCAGCAGTCGAGGCAGAGCTGGAGAATTTGGAAAAGGCAGGCGTATTATCTAAAATAGATTGGAGCGAGTGGGCAACACCCATCGTCCCAGTCATGAAGAAAGCATTGAAGAATGATAAATCTGAAGAACAGAGAAAAATTTGCATCTGTGGAGACTTCAAGGTGACTGTAAACCCGGTCCTTCACACGGTACAGTATCCTCTTCCGAGGATAGAAGATATTTTCGCCTCACTATCCGGAGGGAAACGTTTCACCAAAATTGACTTGGCACAGGCATATCTACAGATGGAGATTGAAGAGGCCTCTAAAAAATATCTCACGATAAATACACACAAAGGTCTGTACCAGTACAATCGACTGGTTTTCGGAGTAGCATCCGCTCCAGCTATCTGGCAAAGAGCTATGGAGCAAGTCCTCCAAGGGATTCCGGGGACTCAATGCTACCTAGATGACATCCTTGTAACAGGAGAAAATGACAACGAGCACCTTGCCAATTTAGAGCAGGTGCTCACTAGGCTGAGAGAACGGGGCCTACGAGCAAATCGCCCCAAGTGCGAATTTTTCCGAAATCAAATATCATATTGTGGCCACATAATAAATAAGGAAGGGTTGCATAAGTCACCTGAAAAAATTGAGGCGGTCATAAAAGCCCCAGCACCTGAAAATGTTTCACAATTAAGGTCGTTCCTGGGATTAATAAATTACTATCATAAATTTTTACCGAACTTATCAACTCTTCTACACCCTCTTAATGAACTGCTACAAGCAGGAGTAATTTGGAAATGGAACGAAGACTGCAAAAGTGCCTTCCATAAATGCAAAGACTTAATCACATCCAAAGAAGCTTTGGCTCATTACAACCCATCACTGCCAATCAGACTGGCGTGCGATGCATCCCCTTACGGCATAGGAGCAGTATTATCGCATAAATTCCCTGATGGCTCGGAACGGCCGATAGCTTTTGCGTCACGCTCATTGAACTCAGCTGAGCGTAACTATGCCCAAATCGACAGGGAAGCACTCAGCCTGGTATGGGGAGTAAAGAAATGCAACCATTATCTACACGGACAAAAATTTACCTTGTTGACTGACCATCAACCCCTCATCTCCATATTCAACCCTAAAAAGGGTGTTCCCATTATGACAGCGCAAAGGCTACAGAGGTGGTCCCTTTTTCTAGGGGCACACCAATACAACATAGAATACAAAGGGTCAAAACAGCATGGGAATGCTGACGGTTTATCGCGCCTACCGTTGCCAACGGTAGAAGAGGCACCTACAGTAGACCCAATGGAGATGTTCCACTCTACCATAGTGGAATGTCTACCAGTAACAAATTCTGCCATTTAAAGGGAAACGAGAAATGACCCGACTCTTTCACGGGTCTACGATTTAACAGTGAAGGGATGGCCAGCACATGGCGAACCACTGTTGCCAGCATTCTCGCAAAGAAGAGAACAGCTGTCCGTGTGCCGAGGAACCTTGATGTGTGGATCCAGAGTGGTGATTCCACCCAAACTCCAGGATAAAGTGCTAAAGGAGCTTCACGAGGGGCATCTGGGTGGAGTGAAAATGAAGAGCCTAGCCAGGGCGTTTGTATGGTGGCCAGGTATCGATGGAGACATCGAAGAAATGACCAAGAGCTGCCTAGGATGCCAGAAGGTCCAAAACGCTCCACCACAAGCCCCTCTACATCCATGGGAGTGGCCCTCATCTCCCTGGCAAAGGGTACACATCGACTTTGCTGGTCCATTTATGGACTCAATGTTCTTAATCGCGGTTGATGCACACTCCAAGTGGCCGGAGGTAATAAAGATGTCCTCCACCACCACGGAAAAAACCATCGCAGTATTAAGGACCATATTTGCCAGGAATGGGCTGCCGGAACAGATCTGTTCTGATAATGGACCGCAATTTGTGTCCGAAGAATTCAGAAAGTTCTTAAAAAACAATGGGGTTAAGCACTACACGTCCGCCCCATACCATCCCGCCACCAATGGATTGGCTGAAAGGTTTGTCCAGACCTTCAAGAAGGCCATAAAGGCCATGGGTAATGAAGACATAAAACTTCAGCACAAGGTGGATAACTTCTTATTCGCATACAGGAATGCAACACATATGGTTACCAACCAAACTCCCGCCATGATGTTCTTCAATAGAAATCTAAGATTTGGTCAAGCCCAACATCAGAAGGGACGTGGAGAACCGGCAGTTTCAAGGCATGAATGAAAGGCCAACTAGAACCTTCCAGATAGGTCAACAAGTTTTGGCCCGGGACTACCGTACCGAGAAATGGCAGCCTGGAACTATCTGCACACGACTAGGACCACTGATGTATACCGTGGACATCGGAGAAAGCATAATAAGGCGCCATGCTGACCAAATCATAAAGTCATCCGAAAAGGGACAACCTACACCACCACTCTATACATCTAACGATGAAGTAGAGATACCCATATCTACCTCCGATCCAGTGATACTGGAACCCGATGAACCCGACACTGGCATTCAAGCTGAATCAGCCTTGCCAGAAGAACCTACTACACCACCAGAAACTACTATACCCCCGAGGCGTTATCCGGACCGAGTCAGGAACCCTCCTGAGAGACTGACTTATAATTAATTAACTACAGCAATGTATATTATTTTGCTTATAACATGTAATTAATAATTACTTAAAATATGATGTACTGGTTAGCTAAAAGGGGAGGAATTGTAGTGTATGTGCCTTTAAGAGCCCCAGGTGTGCTGTGGTGCCGGTGATTGCCACTCGGGCTATATAAGCCTGTGTATTGTGTATATCCGTTAGAACCCCCCCCCCCCCAGACTTTGCTTAGTAAATACCTATGAACCAACTCCTGTCTTCAGTGTCTTTATCAACACACGGACACTACAGTGGCGACGAAGTGGAAACGGACTTACCTGCAATTCGGCAGCACCTCAAGGACATCGATTCCTCGGGCGTCCTGAAGACTCAAGGAAGTGAGAGAAGCTGTGGTTTCACCAGCTGGCCAAGCTGGTGGCAGGTACTGTGCTAAATCCTTCCTGGGCGTCAGGCTGGGGCTCCAGCAGCTGGCTCTACAGCTGAGACAGGCAATGAAATCGGAGGCAAGCAATAACGGACTGGGAGGGAGCACTCGGGAGACAGCCGGCGCGGCAAGCAGGTCAGCGTTCAGACCTGGACAAAAACTCCGGCGGGAACGAGTCTCCAACAGTAAATAAAAAAATAAAACACACGGAAACCGCAGTAAACAGCATTGTCATCGGCAGCAGCGGCGGGAAAGCGCGGGAAGCGCCATATCTTTTCTACAGAAAAGAAAGAAAAGCGCGGGAAGCGCCATATCTTTTCTAAGATGCCTAATTTTGGCAATATTGATGTTTTTGATAACGAGATAGAGGATTGGACCACATATGTGGAAAGAGTGGAGGTATATTGCACCGCAAATGGAATAGAAGATGAAAAAAAAGCTTCAGTGCTTCTGGATCTAATGGGCGCAAAGACATACAAGCTGTTACGAAACTTAATCACTCCAGCCGAACCGATGGACAAGAATTTTGAGGAGATTGTTGATACCCTACACTGCCAATTCGAGGCAGGACTGGCAGATTCTCTGCGAGACAAATTCATCTGCGATTCCCTAAGTGTAGAAACACAAAAAAAGCTATCTTCTGAGAAAAATTTAACACTGGACAAGGCTTTCAGTGCAATAGGAGCTGCAGAGATACAGCAAAGGCCACAGGACTTCGGCACCCATGAAATGACACGGGGTTTCGAGAGATGTTATCGCTGCGGCAGATCCACCCATGACCAGAGGGACTGCTGGTTCAAGGAAAAAGCATGCAGGCGATGCAGAAAGATGGGACACATTCCACGTATGTGCCGATCTGGAAACAAAAAATCCACTAACAGGAAAAGAATCAATAAGGAAAAGCACAGAAAGGTACAAATGATGACGGACAGTAGCTCCGAAGACCAGAAGAGCGATAGCGACTCCGGGAACAAGAGACTAAGCTCTCTCAAATTACATAATGTAATTGCCAAAGAAGATTACCAGACCATTTGGGTTACCCTCACAATAGCAGGGTCCCCAGTTAAAATGGAGCTAGATACAGGATCAGCTCTGACCGTCATAAATCGACGGGATTACGAGCGGCTATTTCCGCATATACCTTTAAAAGACACATCCATTATCTTGAAAACATATACGGGGCAGAAAGTATACCCCAAAGGAAAAATAAGGGTGCCTGTTGTATACAACGGCAAGGAAATACAGAAGTTGTATTTATACGTTCTACAAGATGGTGGTCCACCGCTGTTGGACGTGATGGATCAGAAAAATACGTTTAGACTGGCACTCCATTCAGGCACTGACGGTGACCAGTAAGGAAAAAAATGATGATGACGTCATACCTGAACGATTAAAAGACATCTTGGCCAACGCCAAGGAAGTGTTTCAAGAGAAACTAGGAACCTTGAAAGGCATCACCGCCTCAATAAAAGTGGAAGATGCAGCAATTCCCAAGTTTTTTAAGGCAAGACCGGTGCCATACGCAATTCGTCCAGCAGTCGAGGCAGAGCTGGAGAATTTGGAAAAGGCAGGCGCATTATCTAAAATAGATTGGAGCGAGTGGGCAACACCCATCGTCCCAGTCATGAAGAAAGCATTGAAGAATGATAAATCTGAAGAACAGAGAAAAATTTGCATCTGTGGAGACTTCAAGGTGACTGTAAACCCGGTCCTTCACACGGTACAGTATCCTCTTCCGAGGATAGAAGATATTTTCGCCTCACTATCCGGAGGGAAACGTTTCACCAAAATTGACTTGGCACAGGCATATCTACAGATGGAGGTTGAAGAGGCCTCTAAAAAATATCTCACGATAAATACACACAAAGGTCTGTACCAGTACAATCGACTGGTTTTCGGAGTAGCATCCGCTCCAGCTATCTGGCAAAGAGCTATGGAGCAAGTCCTCCAAGGGATTCCGGGGACTCAATGCTACCTAGATGACATCCTTGTAACAGGAGAAAACGACAACGAGCACCTTGCCAATTTAGAGCAGGTGCTCACTAGGCTGAGAGAACGGGGCCTACGAGCAAATCGCCCCAAGTGCAAATTTTTCCGAAATCAAATATCATATTGTGGCCACATAATAAATAAGGAAGGGTTGCATAAGTCACCTGAAAAAATTGAGGCGGTCATAAAAGCCCCAGCACCTGAAAATGTTTCACAATTAAGGTCGTTCCTGGGATTAATAAATTACTATCATAAATTTTTACCGAACTTATCAACTCTTCTACACCCTCTTAATGAACTGCTACAAGCAGGAGTAATTTGGAAATGGAACGAAGACTGCAAAAGTGCCTTTCATAAATGCAAAGACTTAATCACATCCAAAGAAGCTTTGGCTCATTACAACCCATCACTGCCAATCAGACTGGCGTGCGATGCATCCCCTTACGGCATAGGAGCAGTATTATCGCATAAATTCCCTGATGGCTCGGAACGGCCGATAGCTTTTGCGTCACGCTCATTGAACTCAGCTGAGCGTAACTATGCCCAAATCGACAGGGAAGCACTCAGCCTGGTATGGGGAGTAAAGAAATGCAACCATTACCTACACGGACAAAAATTTACCTTGTTGACTGACCATCAACCCCTCATCTCCATATTCAACCCTAAAAAGGGTGTTCCCATTATGACAGCGCAAAGGCTACAGAGGTGGTCCCTTTTTCTAGGGGCACACCAATACAACATAGAATACAAAGGGTCAAAACAGCATGGGAATGCTGACGGTTTATCGCGCCTACCGTTGCCAACGGTAGAAGAGGCACCTACAGTAGACCCAATGGAGATGTTCCACTCTACCATAGTGGAATGTCTACCAGTAACAAATTCTGCCATTTAAAGGGAAACGAGAAATGACCCGACTCTTTCACGGGTCTACGATTTAACAGTGAAGGGATGGCCAGCACATGGCGAACCACTGTTGCCAGCATTCTCGCAAAGAAGAGAACAGCTGTCCGTGTGCCGAGGGACCTTGATGTGTGGATCCAGAGTGGTGATTCCACCCAAACTCCAGGATAAAGTGCTAAAGGAGCTTCACGAGGGGCATCTGGGTGGAGTGAAAATGAAGAGCCTAGCCAGGGCGTTTGTATGGTGGCCAGGTATCGATGGAGACATCGAAGAAATGACCAAGAGCTGCCTAGGATGCCAGAAGGTCCATAACGCTCCACCACAAGCCCCTCTACATCCATGGGAGTGGCCCTCATCTCCCTGGCAAAGGGTACACATCGACTTTGCTGGTCCATTTATGGACTCAATGTTCTTAATCGCGGTTGATGCACACTCCAAGTGGCCGGAGGTAATAAAGATGTCCTCCACCACCACGGAAAAAACCATCACAGTATTAAGGACCATATTTGCCAGGAATGGGCTGCCGGAACAGATCTGTTCTGATAATGGACCGCAATTTGTGTCCGAAGAATTCAGAAAGTTCTTAAAAAACAATGGGGTTAAGCACTACACGTCCGCCCCATACCATCCCGCCACCAATGGATTGGCTGAAAGGTTTGTCCAGACCTTCAAGAAGGCCATAAAGGCCATGGGTAATGAAGACATAAAACTTCAGCACAAGGTGGATAACTTCTTATTCGCATACAGGAATGCAACACATATGGTTACCAACCAAACTCCCGCCATGATGTTCTTCAATAGAAATCTAAGATGCCGGCTGGATTTGGTCAAGCCCAACATCAGAAGGGACGTGGAGAACCGGCAGTTTCAAGGCATGAATGAAAGGCCAACTAGAACCTTCCAGATAGGTCAACAAGTTTTGGCCCGGGACTACCGTACCGAGAAATGGCAGCCTGGAACTATCTGCACACGACTAGGACCACTGATGTATACCGTGGACATCGGAGAAAGCATAATAAGGCGCCATGCTGACCAAATGATAAAGTTATCCGAAAAGGGACAACCTACACCACCACTCTATACATCTAACGATGAAGTAGAGATACCCATATCTACCTCCGATCCGGTGATACTGGAACCCGATGAACCCGACACTGGCATTCAAGCCGAATCAGCCTTGCCAGAAGAACCTACTACACCACCAGAAACTACTATACCCCTGAGGCGTTATCCGGACCGAGTCAGGAACCCTCCTGAGAGACTGACTTATAATTAATTAATTACAGCAATGTATATTATTTTGCTTATAACATGTAATTAATAATTACTTAAAATATGATGTACTGGTTAGCTAAAAGGGGAGGAATTGTAGTGTATGTGCCTTTAAGAGCCCCAGGTGTGCTGTGGTGCCGGTGATTGCCACTCGGGCTATATAAGCCTGTGTATTGTGTATATCCGTTAGAACCCCCCCCCCCAGACTTTGCTTAGTAAATACCTATGAACCAACTCCTGTCTTCAGTGTCTTTATCAACACACGGACACTACAGTGGCGACGAAGTGGAAACGGACTTACCTGCAATTCGGCAGCACCTCAAGGACATCGATTCCTCGGGCGTCCTGAAGACTCAAGGAAGTGAGAGAAGCTGTGGTTTCACCAGCTGGCCAAGCTGGTGGCAGGTACTGCGCTAAATCCTTCCTGGGCGTCAGGCTGGGGCTCCAGCAGCTGGCTCTACAGCTGAGACAGGCAGCGAAATCGGAGGCAAGCAATAACGGACTGGGAGGGAGCACTCGGGAGACAGCCGGCGCGGCAAGCAGGTCAGCGTTCAGACCTGGACAAAAACTCCGGCGGGAACGAGTCTCCAACAGTAAATAAAAAAATAAAACAAACGGAAACCGCAGTAAACAGCGTTGTCATCGGCAGCAGCGGCGGGAAAGCGCGGGAAGTGCCATATCTTTTCTACAGAAAAGAAAGAAAAGCGCGGGAAGCGCCATATCTTTTCTAAGATGCCTAATTTTGGCAATATTGATGTTTTTGATAACGAGATAGAGGATTGGACCACATATGTGGAAAGAGTGGAGGTATATTGCACCGCAAATGGAATAGAAGATGAAAAAAAAGCTTCAGTGCTTCTGGATCTAATGGGCGCAAAGACATACAAGCTGTTACGAAACTTAATCACTCCAGCCGAACCGATGGACAAGAATTTTGAGGAGATTGTTGATACCCTACACTGCCAATTCGAGGCAGGACTGGCAGATTCTCTGCGAGACAAATTCATCTGCGATTCCCTAAGTGTAGAAACACAAAAAAAGCTATCTTCTGAGAAAAATTTAACACTGGACAAGGCTTTCAGTGCAATAGGAGCTGCAGAGATACAGCAAAGGCCACAGGACTTCGGCACCCATGAAATGACACGGGGTTTCGAGAGATGTTATCGCTGCGGCAGATCCACCCATGACCAGAGGGACTGCTGGTTCAAGGAAAAAGCATGCAGGCGATGCAGAAAGATGGGACACATTCCACGTATGTGCCGATCTGGAAACAAAAAATCCACTAACAGGAAAAGAATCAATAAGGAAAAGCACAGAAAGGTACAAATGATGACGGACAGTAGCTCCGAAGACCAGAAGAGCGATAGCGACTCCGGGAACAAGAGACTAAGCTCTCTCAAATTACATAATGTAATTGCCAAAGAAGATTACCAGACCATTTGGGTTACCCTCACAATAGCAGGGTCCCCAGTTAAAATGGAGCTAGATACAGGATCAGCTCTGACCGTCATAAATCGACGGGATTACGAGCGGCTATTTCCGCATATACCTTTAAAAGACACATCCATTATCTTGAAAACATATACGGGGCAGAAAGTATACCCCAAAGGAAAAATAAGGGTGCCTGTTGTATACAACGGCAAGGAAATACAGAAGTTGTATTTATACGTTCTACAAGATGGTGGTCCACCGCTGTTGGACGTGATGGATCAGAAAAATACGTTTAGACTGGCACTCCATTCAGGCACTGACGGTGACCAGTAAGGAAAAAAATGATGATGACGTCATACCTGAACGATTAAAAGACATCTTGGCCAACGCCAAGGAAGTGTTTCAAGAGAAACTAGGAACCTTGAAAGGCATCACCGCCTCAATAAAAGTGGAAGATGCAGCAATTCCCAAGTTTTTTAAGGCAAGACCGGTGCCATACGCAATTCGTCCAGCAGTCGAGGCAGAGCTGGAGAATTTGGAAAAGGCAGGCGCATTATCTAAAATAGATTGGAGCGAGTGGGCAACACCCATCGTCCCAGTCATGAAGAAAGCATTGAAGAATGATAAATCTGAAGAACAGAGAAAAATTTGCATCTGTGGAGACTTCAAGGTGACTGTAAACCCGGTCCTTCACACGGTACAGTATCCTCTTCCGAGGATAGAAGATATTTTCGCCTCACTATCCGGAGGGAAACGTTTCACCAAAATTGACTTGGCACAGGCATATCTACAGATGGAGGTTGAAGAGGCCTCTAAAAAATATCTCACGATAAATACACACAAAGGTCTGTACCAGTACAATCGACTGGTTTTCGGAGTAGCATCCGCTCCAGCTATCTGGCAAAGAGCTATGGAGCAAGTCCTCCAAGGGATTCCGGGGACTCAATGCTACCTAGATGACATCCTTGTAACAGGAGAAAACGACAACGAGCACCTTGCCAATTTAGAGCAGGTGCTCACTAGGCTGAGAGAACGGGGCCTACGAGCAAATCGCCCCAAGTGCAAATTTTTCCGAAATCAAATATCATATTGTGGCCACATAATAAATAAGGAAGGGTTGCATAAGTCACCTGAAAAAATTGAGGCGGTCATAAAAGCCCCAGCAACTGAAAATGTTTCACAATTAAGGTCGTTCCTGGGATTAATAAATTACTATCATAAATTTTTACCGAACTTATCAACTCTTCTACACCCTCTTAATGAACTGCTACAAGCAGGAGTAATTTGGAAATGGAACGAAGACTGCAAAAGTGCCTTTCATAAATGCAAAGACTTAATCACATCCAAAGAAGCTTTGGCTCATTACAACCCATCACTGCCAATCAGACTGGCGTGCGATGCATCCCCTTACGGCATAGGAGCAGTATTATCGCATAAATTCCCTGATGGCTCGGAACGGCCGATAGCTTTTGCGTCACGCTCATTGAACTCAGCTGAGCGTAACTATGCCCAAATCGACAGGGAAGCACTCAGCCTGGTATGGGGAGTAAAGAAATGCAACCATTACCTACACGGACAAAAATTTACCTTGTTGACTGACCATCAACCCCTCATCTCCATATTCAACCCTAAAAAGGGTGTTCCCATTATGACAGCGCAAAGGCTACAGAGGTGGTCCCTTTTTCTAGGGGCACACCAATACAACATAGAATACAAAGGGTCAAAACAGCATGGGAATGCTGACGGTTTATCGCGCCTACCGTTGCCAACGGTAGAAGAGGCACCTACAGTAGACCCAATGGAGATGTTCCACTCTAACCATAGTGGAATGTCTACCAGTAACAAATTCTGCCATTTAAAGGGAAACGAGAAATGACCCGACTCTTTCACGGGTCTACGATTTAACAGTGAAGGGATGGCCAGCACATGGCGAACCACTGTTGCCAGCATTCTCGCAAAGAAGAGAACAGCTGTCCGTGTGCCGAGGGACCTTGATGTGTGGATCCAGAGTGGTGATTCCACCCAAACTCCAGGATAAAGTGCTAAAGGAGCTTCACGAGGGGCATCTGGGTGGAGTGAAAATGAAGAGCCTAGCCAGGGCGTTTGTATGGTGGCCAGGTATCGATGGAGACATCGAAGAAATGACCAAGAGCTGCCTAGGATGCCAGAAGGTCCATAACGCTCCACCACAAGCCCCTCTACATCCATGGGAGTGGCCCTCATCTCCCTGGCAAAGGGTACACATCGACTTTGCTGGTCCATTTATGGACTCAATGTTCTTAATCGCGGTTGATGCACACTCCAAGTGGCCGGAGGTAATAAAGATGTCCTCCACCACCACGGAAAAAACCATCACAGTATTAAGGACCATATTTGCCAGGAATGGGCTGCCGGAACAGATCTGTTCTGATAATGGACCGCAATTTGTGTCCGAAGAATTCAGAAAGTTCTTAAAAAACAATGGGTTAAGCACTACACGTCCGCCCCATACCATCCCGCCACCAATGGATTGGCTGAAAGGTTTGTCCAGACCTTCAAGAAGGCCATAAAGGCCATGGGTAATGAAGACATAAAACTTCAGCACAAGGTGGATAACTTCTTATTCGCATACAGGAATGCAACACATATGGTTACCAACCAAACTCCCGCCATGATGTTCTTCAATAGAAATCTAAGATGCCGGCTGGATTTGGTCAAGCCCAACATCAGAAGGGACGTGGAGAACCGGCAGTTTCAAGGCATGAATGAAAGGCCAACTAGAACCTTCCAGATAGGTCAACAAGTTTTGGCCCGGGACTACCGTACCGAGAAATGGCAGCCTGGAACTATCTGCACACGACTAGGACCACTGATGTATACCGTGGACATCGGAGAAAGCATAATAAGGCGCCATGCTGACCAAATGATAAAGTTATCCGAAAAGGGACAACCTACACCACCACTCTATACATCTAACGATGAAGTAGAGATACCCATATCTACCTCCGATCCGGTGATACTGGAACCCGATGAACCCGACACTGGCATTCAAGCCGAATCAGCCTTGCCAGAAGAACCTACTACACCACCAGAAACTACTATACCCCTGAGGCGTTATCCGGACCGAGTCAGGAACCCTCCTGAGAGACTGACTTATAATTAATTAATTACAGCAATGTATATTATTTTGCTTATAACATGTAATTAATAATTACTTAAAATATGATGTACTGGTTAGCTAAAAGGGGAGGAATTGTAGTGTATGTGCCTTTAAGAGCCCCAGGTGTGCTGTGGTGCCGGTGATTGCCACTCGGGCTATATAAGCCTGTGTATTGTGTATATCCGTTAGAACCCCCCCCCCCAGACTTTGCTTAGTAAATACCTATGAACCAACTCCTGTCTTCAGTGTCTTTATCAACACACGGACACTACAGTGGCGACGAAGTGGAAACGGACTTACCTGCAATTCGGCAGCACCTCAAGGACATCGATTCCTCGGGCGTCCTGAAGACTCAAGGAAGTGAGAGAAGCTGTGGTTTCACCAGCTGGCCAAGCTGGTGGCAGGTACTGCGCTAAATCCTTCCTGGGCGTCAGGCTGGGGCTCCAGCAGCTGGCTCTACAGCTGAGACAGGCAGCGAAATCGGAGGCAAGCAATAACGGACTGGGAGGGAGCACTCGGGAGACAGCCGGCGCGGCAAGCAGGTCAGCGTTCAGACCTGGACAAAAACTCCGGCGGGAACGAGTCTCCAACAGTAAATAAAAAAATAAAACAAACGGAAACCGCAGTAAACAGCGTTGTCATCGGCAGCAGCGGCGGGAAAGCGCGGGAAGTGCCATATCTTTTCTACAGAAAAGAAAGAAAAGCGCGGGAAGCGCCATATCTTTTCTAAGATGCCTAATTTTGGCAATATTGATGTTTTTGATAACGAGATAGAGGATTGGACCACATATGTGGAAAGAGTGGAGGTATATTGCACCGCAAATGGAATAGAAGATGAAAAAAAAGCTTCAGTGCTTCTGGATCTAATGGGCGCAAAGACATACAAGCTGTTACGAAACTTAATCACTCCAGCCGAACCGATGGACAAGAATTTTGAGGAGATTGTTGATACCCTACACTGCCAATTCGAGGCAGGACTGGCAGATTCTCTGCGAGACAAATTCATCTGCGATTCCCTAAGTGTAGAAACACAAAAAAAGCTATCTTCTGAGAAAAATTTAACACTGGACAAGGCTTTCAGTGCAATAGGAGCTGCAGAGATACAGCAAAGGCCACAGGGCTTCGGCACCCATGAAATGACACGGGGTTTCGAGAGATGTTATCGCTGCGGCAGATCCACCCATGACCAGAGGGACTGCTGGTTCAAGGAAAAAGCATGCAGGCGATGCAGAAAGATGGGACACATTCCACGTATGTGCCGATCTGGAAACAAAAAATCCACTAACAGGAAAAGAATCAATAAGGAAAAGCACAGAAAGGTACAAATGATGACGGACAGTAGCTCCGAAGACCAGAAGAGCGATAGCGACTCCGGGAACAAGAGACTAAGCTCTCTCAAATTACATAATGTAATTGCCAAAGAAGATTACCAGACCATTTGGGTTACCCTCACAATAGCAGGGTCCCCAGTTAAAATGGAGCTAGATACAGGATCAGCTCTGACCGTCATAAATCGACGGGATTACGAGCGGCTATTTCCGCATATACCTTTAAAAGACACATCCATTATCTTGAAAACATATACGGGGCAGAAAGTATACCCCAAAGGAAAAATAAGGGTGCCTGTTGTATACAACGGCAAGGAAATACAGAAGTTGTATTTATACGTTCTACAAGATGGTGGTCCACCGTTGTTGGGACGTGAATGGATCAGAAAAATACGTTTAGACTGGCACTCCATTCAGGCACTGACGGTGACCAGTAAGGAAAAAAATGATGATGACGTCATACCTGAACGATTAAAAGACATCTTGGCCAACGCCAAGGAAGTGTTTCAAGAGAAACTAGGAACCTTGAAAGGCATCACCGCCTCAATAAAAGTGGAAGATGCAGCAATTCCCAAGTTTTTTAAGGCAAGACCGGTGCCATACGCAATTCGTCCAGCAGTCGAGGCAGAGCTGGAGAATTTGGAAAAGGCAGGCGTATTATCTAAAATAGATTGGAGCGAGTGGGCAACACCCATCGTCCCAGTCATGAAGAAAGCATTGAAGAATGATAAATCTGAAGAACAGAGAAAAATTCGCATCTGTGGAGACTTCAAGGTGACTGTAAACCCGGTCCTTCACACGGTACAGTATCCTCTTCCGAGGATAGAAAATATTTTCGCCTCACTATCCGGAGGGAAACGTTTCACCAAAATTGACTTGGCACAGGCATATCTACAGATGGAGGTTGAAGAGGCCTCTAAAAAATATCTCACGATAAATACACACAAAGGTCTGTACCAGTACAATCGACTGATTTTCGGAGTAGCATCCGCTCCAGCTATCTGGCAAAGAGCTATGGAGCAAGTCCTCCAAGGGATTCCGGGGACTCAATGCTACCTAGATGACATCCTTGTAACAGGAGAAAACGACAACGAGCACCTTGCCAATTTAGAGCAGGTGCCCACGAGGCTGAGAGAACGGGGCCTACGAGCAAATCGCCCCAAGTGCGAATTTTTCCGAAATCAAATATCATATTGTGGCCACATAATAAATAAGGAAGGGTTGCATAAGTCACCTGAAAAAATTGAGGCGGTCATAAAAGCCCCAGCAACTGAAAATGTTTCACAATTAAGGTCGTTCCTGGGATTAATAAATTACTATCATAAATTTTTACCGAACTTATCAACTCTTCTACACCCTCTTAATGAACTGCTACAAGCAGGAGTAATTTGGAAATGGAACGAAGACTGCAAAAGTGCCTTCCATAAATGCAAAGACTTAATCACATCCAAAGAAGCTTTGGCTCATTACAACCCATCACTGCCAATCAGACTGGCGTGCGATGCATCCCCTTACGGCATAGGAGCAGTATTATCGCATAAATTCCCTGATGGCTCGGAACGGCCGATAGCTTTTGCGTCACGCTCATTGAACTCAGCTGAGCGTAACTATGCCCAAATCGACAGGGAAGCACTCAGCCTGGTATGGGGAGTAAAGAAATGCAACCATTACCTACACGGACAAAAATTTACCTTGTTGACTGACCATCAACCCCTCATCTCCATATTCAACCCTAAAAAGGGTGTTCCCATTATGACAGCGCAAAGGCTACAGAGGTGGTCCCTTTTTCTAGGGGCACACCAATACAACATAGAATACAAAGGGTCAAAACAGCATGGGAATGCTGACGGTTTATCGCGCCTACCGTTGCCAACGGTAGAAGAGGCACCTACAGTAGACCCAATGGAGATGTTCCACTCTACCATAGTGGAATGTCTACCAGTAACAAATTCTGCCATTTAAAGGGAAACGAGAAATGACCCGACTCTTTCACGGGTCTACGATTTAACAGTGAAGGGATGGCCAGCACATGGCGAACCACTGTTGCCAGCATTCTCGCAAAGAAGAGAACAGCTGTCCGTGTGCCGAGGAACCTTGATGTGTGGATCCAGAGTGGTGATTCCACCCAAACTCCAGGATAAAGTGCTAAAGGAGCTTCACGAGGGGCATCTGGGTGGAGTGAAAATGAAGAGCCTAGCCAGGGCGTTTGTATGGTGGCCAGGTATCGATGGAGACATCGAAGAAATGACCAAGAGCTGCCTAGGATGCCAGAAGGTCCAAAACGCTCCACCACAAGCCCCTCTACATCCATGGGAGTGGCCCTCATCTCCCTGGCAAAGGGTACACATCGACTTTGCTGGTCCATTTATGGACTCAATGTTCTTAATCGCGGTTGATGCACACTCCAAGTGGCCGGAGGTAATAAAGATGTCCTCCACCACCACGGAAAAAACCATCACAGTATTAAGGACCATATTTGCCAGGAATGGGCTGCCGGAACAGATCTGTTCTGATAATGGACCGCAATTTGTGTCCGAAGAATTCAGAAAGTTCTTAAAAAACAATGGGGTTAAGCACTACACGTCCGCCCCATACCATCCCGCCACCAATGGATTGGCTGAAAGGTTTGTCCAGACCTTCAAGAAGGCCATAAAGGCCATGGGTAATGAAGACATAAAACTTCAGCACAAGGTGGATAACTTCTTATTCGCATACAGGAATGCAACACATATGGTTACCAACCAAACTCCCGCCATGATGTTCTTCAATAGAAATCTAAGATGCCGGCTGGATTTGGTCAAGCCCAACATCAGAAGGGACGTGGAGAACCGGCAGTTTCAAGGCATGAATGAAAGGCCAACTAGAACCTTCCAGATAGGTCAACAAGTTTTGGCCCGGGACTACCGTACCGAGAAATGGCAGCCTGGAACTATCTGCACACGACTAGGACCACTGATGTATACCGTGGACATCGGAGAAAGCATAATAAGGCGCCATGCTGACCAAATCATAAAGTCATCCGAAAAGGGACAACCTACACCACCACTCTATACATCTAACGATGAAGTAGAGATACCCATATCTACCTCCGATCCGGTGATACTGGAACCCGATGAACCCGACACTGGCATTCAAGCCGAATCAGCCTTGCCAGAAGAACCTACTACACCACCAGAAACTACTATACCCCCGAGGCGTTATCCGGACCGAGTCAGGAACCCTCCTGAGAGACTGACTTATAATTAATTAACTACAGCAATGTATATTATTTTGCTTATAACATGTAATTAATAATTACTTAAAATATGATGTACTGGTTAGCTAAAAGGGGAGGAATTGTAGTGTATGTGCTTTTAAGAGCCCCAGGTGTGCTGTGGTGCCGGTGATTGCCACTCAGGTTATATAAGCCTGTGTATTGTGTATATCCGTTAGAACCCCCCCCCCCAGACTTTGCTTAGTAAATACCTATGAACCAACTCCTGTCTTCAGTGTCTTTATCAACACACGGACACTACATTTACCTTCCACCTGAGCAGTAATCCTAATCCCATGCGCCTACTCTGTTCCCATATCATTTTATTTGCTGTTCCTGCAACCACCTATCACACCTATTCTTAAATGTTGACATGGTCTCTGTTTCAGTCACTATCTTTGATAGTGCATTCCACAGACTCACTAAAGTCTGTAAAAAAATTCCTCTTACACTCTGTCCTAAATCTCTTACATGTAATCTTATATCTATGTCCCTTCATTTTAGATCTCTCAACTACTGGAAACGGCACAAATAGATACAAATGGGTATGATCTGATCGCCATTACAGAGACGTGTTTGTAAGGTGATCAGGGCTGGGAACTGAATATTCCAGGGTATTTGACAATTCGGAAGGATAGACTGAAAGGAAAGGGAGGTGGGTTGGCTTTGTTGGTAAAGGATGGGATCAGTGCAGTGGTGAGAAGTGATATTGGCTCAGAAGATCAAGATGTAGAATCGGTTTGGGTGGAGATAAAAAATAATAAGGGGAAAAAGTCTCTGGTGGGCGTTGTCTACAGGCACCCGAACAGTAGCATTACTGTTGGACAGAGTATAAATCAACAAATAATGGAGGCCTGTAAAAAAGGTATGGTAATAATCATGGGTGATTTTAATCTCCATATTGATTGGACAAATCAAATTGGCCATGAGGAGGAGTTCATAAAGTGTATCTGGGATGGTTTCCTAGAACAGTATGTAATGGAACCAACCAGGGAGCAGGCTATCTTGGATCTGGTACTGTGTAATGAGACAGAATTAATAATGATCTCATAGTAAAAGATCCTCTAGGAAAGAGTGATCATAACATGGTTGAATTTCAAATTCAGTTGGAGGGTGAGAAAGTTGTATCTCAAACCAGTGTCCTGATCTTAAACAAAGGCAATTACAATGGCATGAGGACAGAACTGGCTAAAGTGGACTGGAAAAACAAATTAAAGGGTATGACAGTTGAAATGCAGTGGCGGATATTTAAGGAGATATTTTATAACTCTCAACAAAAATATATCCAGTGAGAAAGAAAGATTTTAAGAGAAGGGAGCACTATCCGTGGCTAACTAAGGAAGTAAAGGATGGTATCAAATTGAAAACAAAGGCATACAATGTTGCCAAGATTGGTGGGAGACCAGAGGATTGGGAAATTTTTAAAAACCAGCAAAGGATGACTAAAAAAATAATAAAGAGAGAGAAGATGAATTATGAGAGTAAACTGGCAAGAAATATTAAAACAGAAAGTAAGAGCTTCTACAGGTATATAAAAGGAAGAGAGTAGCTAAAGTAAACATTGGTCCTTTAGAGGATGAGAATGGGGAATTAATAATGGGGAACGGGGAAATGGCAGAGACTCTGAAGAAATATTTTGTATCTGTCTTCATGGTAGAAGACGCTAACAACATCCCAATAATGGATAATAAAGGGGCCACAGGGAGGGGGGAACTAAAGACAATCACTGTCATTAAGGAAAAAATACTTGGTAAAATAATGGGACTAGAAGACTACAAGTCCCCATGACCAGATGGCCTGCATCACAGGATCTTAAAAGAAGTGGCTGCAGAGGTGGTGGATGCATTGGTTGCAATATACCAACATTTCCTGGACTCTGGAGAGGTCCCAGCGGATTGGAAAACCACAAATGTAACACCCCTATTTAAGAAAGGAGGGAGAAAGAAAGCAGGAAACTATAGAGCAGTTAGCCTAACATCTGTCATTGGAAAAATGCTGGAGTCCTTCATTAAGGAAGCAATAGCAGGGCATTTGGAAAATCTTAATGCAGTCAAGCAGAGTCAGCATGGTTTTATGAAAGGGAAATCATGTTTAACAAATTTGCTGGAGTTCTTTGAGGATGTAACGAGCAGGGTGGATAAGGGTGAGCCAGTGGATGTGGTATATTTGGATTTCCAGAAGGCATTTGATAAGGTGCCATATAAAAGGTTACTGCATAAGATAAGAGCTCACGGAGTTGGGGGTAATATATTAGCATGGATCGAGAATTGGCTAACTAACAGAAAGCAGAGAGTTGGGATAAATGGGTCATTTTCCGGTTGGCAAATGGTAACAGGGATCAGCGCTGGGGCCTCAACTATTTACAATCTACATTAATGACTTGGATGAAGGGACCCAGTGTAATGTAGCCAAGTTTGCAGATGATATAAAGATGGGTGGGAAAGGAAGTTGTGCAGAGGACTCAAAAGAATCTGCAAAGGGATATAGACAGGCTAAGTGAGTGGGCAAACATTTAGCAGATGGAGTATAATGTGGGAAAGTGCGAGGTTATCCATTTTGGCAGGAAAAATAGAAAAGCAAATTATTATTTGAATGGAAAGACATTACAAAATGCTACAGTTCAGAGGGACCTGGGGGTCCTTGTGCATGAAACACAAAAAGTTAGCATGCAGGCACAGCAAGTAATCAAAAAGGCAAATGGAATGTTGGCCTTTATTGCAAGGGGGTTGGAGTATAGGAGCAGGGAAGTCCTGCTACAACTGTACAGGGTATTGGTGAGACCACACCTTGAGTACTGCGTACTCCTTATTTAAGGAAGGATATACTTGCATTGGAGGCAGTTCAGAGATGATTCACACGGTTGATTCCTGAGATGAGGGGGTTGACTTATGAAGAAAAGTTGAGCAGGTTGGACCTATACTCATTGGAATTTAGAACAATGAAAGGTGATCTTATTGAAACATATACGGCTGAAAATTCAGTAGCCTTAGCGCCTCATTTGAGGCGCTAGAGGGCCTTGCGCCGGAGTTATGGCCAGTAGTGAAATTCCCTGGGGCCCTAAATCGGCGTTGCTCCGGTAGCGCTGCGCCGGCACCGATGACGTCATCGGTGTGCGCAGCGTCCCGGTTGCCGTGGTAACCCGCCCGAACTCCGAAATTGAGTTGCGGCCGCCTCGCCCGTGGCAGCCGCAACCAGCGTTTTGTCAGAGGTGCCTTACTGCAGTTAGCGCCGGCGCATTAAAGGCCCCGCGGCGGCAGGCCGCTTTCCCGCCGGCCGCCTGCCCGCAGCTCCCTCCCCGGACTTCTCTCCCCCCCCCCCCCGGAACAGATGCAAGCCCGGCACTTGTCCGAGGTGCCGGGCTCATTTTTAAGCAGATTTGCGCGGGCCGCGGCCGGGTGCAGGCAGCTCCTCCTTAACGGAAGGAGGAGGCCTGCACTTCCCCAGCATGCCGCACCGCATCGGGTGCCGCAGCGCCGGAATTGCGGCGCGAAACGGCAGTTAGCGCCCTTTTCCAGGCGCTAAGACCCTTCAGTAGCGCCGGCAGCCGTTTGGGTGCGGCGCCACTGAATTTTTGGCGCGCGCAGGGGACTTAGTGCCGGCACTAATTTCCGGCGCTAAAGCCCTGGCTAAGCCAAAACCCAATTTCTAGGCCATAAGATACTGAGGGGGCTCAACAAGGTAGATGCAGAGAGGATGTTTCCCCTCATGGGGAAATCTAGAACTTGGGGGTATAGTCTCAGAATAAAGGGTCGCCCTTTTAGAACTGAGATGAGGAGGAATTTCTTCTCTCAGAGCGTTGTAAATCTGTGGAATTCTCTGCCCCCAGAGAGCTGTGGAGGCTGGGTCGATAAATACATTTAAGGTGGAGATAGACAGGTTTTGCAAGATAAGGGAGTGAAGGGTTATTGGCAGAGGGCAGGGAAGTGGCTTTGAGCCCAAGATCAGCCATGATCTTATTGAATAGTGGAGCAGGCTCGAGGGGCCAATTGGCCTATTCCTGCTCCTATTTCATATGTTCTTATGTTTTTATGAATAAATATCCTGCCCATCTCTTTCTATCAAATCATCTGTAATCTCCTCTGTTTTAACAAAAACAGCTCCAAATTTTCAAGTCTTTCTTTGTATTTACAATTCCTCACACCAGGTGGCATCCTAGTGCATCTGCACTGTACCCTCTCTATTGTTTCGAGATCCTTTCTTTTACGTGGAGCCAAAGCTGCACACAGTATTCCAACTGTGGGCATACTGAGGTTTTTTTTTATAGATTCCCCGTTACATCTTGACTTTTATGTTCAAAACCTCTTGCCATAACATCCAGCATTCCATTAGCTCTTAAAAAAATATTTTTTATGGCCTTAATTTTACTCCTTTTCCTCTTAAGCTGCCAATATGCTGTCCTGCACACTGTTCCTCCCACCTATATCTTCACTACATTGAAATCAGGACTCAATGCAGTCTCGTAACTCAATCTTTCCCAGAACCACAAAACGGTGGAACTCCTTACATCTTTCAGTTTTTTCCTTCCTTTTACACTCTTCAGATTTTTAAAACTAGTTTTAGTATTATTTCATCGCTATTTCCAGGTTTAACCTGCCCGTTTACTCTTATAAACCGCGGTGATGTTCTCCGTCATGTGCATTATCTCTTCAACTTGGTTTCTCAGTTAAAAAGAATGTGTCACCCACCATCAATACAAGCTTATGAAAAATGATCTTGAGTTTATTACCGGGAAATTACAGCAGGTAGCTTCTACATATAAAATAAAAGAGATAATGCAGGAGAGGAGGGCAGATAAAGGCTCACGTTTCAGGGAGGGTGTTATGCTGACACCATAAGCCAGATGATGGTGTTACTGCATATCATTGTTGTATGGTTCAACCTTTTTCGTCCCACCGTTTGCTGCTTTCGTGGGGAAAGTATAGCCCATTTCCAACCAGGAAGAGCAGAGAGGTGGCCAGGCGGCTCAGTACCCAGCAGAGGGAGAGGCGAGCCGGTGACCCTGGGATTCTGAGCAGCATATCCGACTGAGGAACTTGAGCGATCTCAAGGAGAGAGGCGCCGTCACATTGACCCAGCACAGCATGATTCACGTGAAGGGAAACCCGGGGTCAGGAAAACAACAAAAAAAACCCGGGACAACTACCCTGAGTGACATTGCAGGAAAAGGGAGAGAAATAGCTCATTATTGAGCCTGCTATTGAGTGCTGAAGGGTTCATGTAAACATTGTACGGCTGTTGAGGCTGAGTCTGCAGAGAAAGAATGTGAGGAGACGGATCGAAGTGATCGCTGACGCTTTAACTAGAAATAATATATAAATAAAAAGTAAAACTATGAGCAGATTTTGGAACCAATTGCAGGCTGGCAGCTCTGAAGTGGACTGGTGTGAAGGGAATTATTTGATCGTCTCGAACATTGCTGAATTTTACAACACGGTTTGTATCAGGTTTTAGTTTTTTTTAATATGGTTTGTTATTGTTTTGCATTGAGGCGAAATAAGATGCTTTTTTATTCTTACGAAATTGGTTGAAATCCTTGAGGATTGAGCAGCTGTCGCTGATATGTGAACTTTCACGGGAGAGAGAGGCGGGAAACTTCCTTGAGTGGAGTTTTTGTTGTTGTTTTGGTCCATGCGGAAGCTTGTGTCGCACATTGTGACAGGAGACAAAGTGTGCTCCCCTCAGTAAACAATTGGTGCTGTAGACTCTAGTCCTCTGCCCCAGGCATTTGCGTAACAGGATGAAGCTATAAGCCTCTTGCCACCTGGACATTCTCAAGCGTGCCCACAATGATGTCGTTTCTAAAGTAAGTGGTGTAAGTCTTTCCAAAATAAACTTTATCTAACATTTTCGCAAAATTACTCTAGGCGTGCCCCCTAGCGACGAGTAAGAGTTGTTCTGCTTTGGGAATGTGCGAAGAGATGTGTTAGAGGCCGTTTGACAGCCTAGGGAGGGTCCATCCACTCACCAACAACCCGGCCTCCAGCCCCAACTCTTAACACATCGTTTAGGTCTTTTCCTTCCTCCTTTTCAAAAAAAAACCTCTCCTAGTCTTCATTTTCTTCATCTTTCCACCATTTGCCCGTCTCCAACACTCACATTCTTATCTCTTTTTTCTCCAAAGCAAAAATCGACTTGACTTTTAATTAAATTCAGACTGTTAAATTCAGGGCCTCCGTGCGTTCAGATGCATCACGGCGGATACTTCTTCACACTTCCATTTCCGGGCAGTATTTATACAATGCTTCAGTTTGATGACGGCCGGTATTTCTAGGCTATGCGTTGATGCCCAGAGGCTCCTTCTGGCTGTGTTGTAAGTTACTGTGCGTGGCTGACTGTTAGGGGTCATGTCTGGGTCCACTTTTGCTCTTGGTGTATATATAGATATATGTATGATGATTTGGACTTGGGTATAAGGAACACAATCTTAAAGTTTGCTGGTGACTCAAAAGCAGAAGGTTTGGCAAACAACGAGGAAGACTTAAAAAAAAATTCAGGAAAACACAGATGGGTTAGCAGAATGGGCAGACAGGTGGTAGATGCAATGCAATATGGAGAAGTGTGAGTTTTTTGGGGGAGAAACAAGGAGTGGGAGTAAACAGTTAATGGAAAGTCACTGAAGAGTGTGGATGGATAGACCTGGGGTTCAATTATTAAATTTCTTGAAAGTGCAAGTGCAGGTGCACTAATACCATAAAAGGGCCAATTTGAGGTTTTAAAAACAGAGACGTAGAGGACAATTGTAAAGAAGTAATGATGCATTTATACAAATCATTGGTTAGGTGACAGAGTACTGTATGCAGATTTTAAAAATACCTTAATGTGGAGCCAGGAGGAGCAGGGCTACTGCCGGCAACCACTCGCCCCCCCAGACACACCTTAGACCTGCATCCCAGCTGACCAATCTTCGTACCCACCCTGTGACTGGCGAGTTGCCTTTGGAGCCGCAACTGGTGCCTATAGCTTGCCGGTACTATAATAATGAGGCCGAAAGATCAATTTTGTTAGGCATGTGCAGTGCATGTTGCATAAGGACTGTGCCCTGCTTCAGGCAGGATCCAATTGCTAGTCCCATAGGTGATGAAAGAAGAATTTAGAACCAATGTATGGAAGTTCTTCATGCAAAACATGTTTTGCACATGGAATGGTCTTTCAGGTCATGAAATGGAGGAAAAAACCTTAAGAACATAAGAATTAGGAACCGGAGTAGGCCATATGGCCCCTTGAGCCTGCTCCGCCGTTCAGTAAGATCATGTCTGATCTTTGACCTCAACTCCACTTTTCCGCCCGATCTCCATATCCCTTGATTCCCCTCGAGTCCAAAAATCTATTTATCTCAACCTTGAATTTACTCAATGATTCAGCATTGGGGTAGAGAATTCCAAAGATTCACCACCCTCTGAGTGAAGAAATTCCTCCTCATCTCAGTCTTAAATGGTTGATCCCTTATCTTGAGACTATGCCTCCTAGTTCTAGACTCTCCAGCCAGGGGAAACAACCTCTCAGCATCTACCCTGTCAATCCTCCTCAGAATCTTATACGTTTCAATGAGATCACCTCTCATTCTTCTAAACTCCAGAGAGTATAGGCCCAATCTACTCAATCTCTCCTCATAGGACAACCTTCTCACCCCAGGAATTAATCTAGTGAACCTAAAGTACATAAGACACAGATGGATGCTGTAATAAAGGGACTTGTTGGTTTTACTACATGGATGAGTCAAACTAGGCTAAATAGCCTTTTGTAGCAATACTTATCTTGTGATTTTTGTATGTTAGCCATAATTGTATAGATAATGTTGCTCAAATATATATTATTTTATGGGAAGTCTGTGACTTAGCCATGAGTACCATGGTACAATTTCTCAAAGATTTCCTGTTCTCCAATAAGGTCTGTCCTTGTTACAATTGTCTGGCAATTGTTTGACTGCTGCTCGCTGTTTCAAGACCAATTTTGTTTTAATTTCATAATCATATTGAGTTAACTTTGTTTGTATTATTTACATACCATACATATATTTTTAACTTTTATTTTGCAGATCAGCAATGTTTTATTTTTTGTGTTGCCACCTATATGCATGTACTTATTTCGACAATATGCAACATGTTTCAACAGTGGGATATATCTAATTTGGACTCTGCTTGTTGTTGTAGGTAAGTTGTATTGTTTCAGTTGTATTTCTGAAGTGTGCTTTCTAAAAAAAAAAGAGCTTTTTAAAGGCTGGTTGGTTACTTCATGGACCAGTGAACACGTGGAATTGTAAATAGTTTCAGTTACTATATTATTAACTATTAAAGATTTTATCTGAAAAAGTGAATTAATGTGATCAAACAACTCTTACAGTATTCTACTAAATAATTACAAACTACATGGTCATAAAATTGTTTTTAAAACCATGCTGATGCATCTTACTTTATGTTAAGGCTTTATTAACAGTTTCATCAAGTATACTGTTTTTTCCATGTATTGTATTCATAGTTTTCAATAGATTTGTTTATGAATAACAGGTTATATCAGTTTGTTGTAAATGATTCCATCCTTCTTTGTATCAATATTACGAGGAGGGGAGGAGAAAGAGTAGTTAGGCTTCTCTAAAAGTAATATAGCCACCTCTGCCATTGACTCAGTGAGTCTATCCAATCAGCAGCTGAACCATACAGACCTGGAAGGTGCCATGTTTGATCTCTGTCTGCTCGGTTCAGCTGGGTGTGCCCCAATTAGCCACAGTGCCCATGGGCTAGGGAAGGGAAAATTGGCCAGGATTCCTACTCCTCTCTATCCAATCACCCCTAATGGAGGTGCATGTGTGAACAACAATAATAACGAACACTTATTTTTTCATGTAATAAACATCCAAAGGCACTTTACAAGAACTGGGGAGAAATTATATGAGGTGATCTTAACGATGTGGTAAAAGAGGTAGGTTCTGAGAAGGCATATATTCAAGAGTTACTTTTTACAGTTTCAATCAAAGTTCCTATCATCATCCATTCCCTTTGGGGCTGACTGCAGAAATATAGAAAACACAACTTACCAGATCAGAATTAAGATTTGTAGCCAAAATAGAGAAATACAAAATCCCATTTATTTTATTCAAATGTCAGTCCCAGAGATGTGTGTGCATCTGATGTATGACATCTGTGGCACTTACAGACTGCAGTGTACATGCTGACACACGGAAGCGAGGCGGGTGCATCTTGGCACCCAATTTTTGGTAGGGCAACAATTGGAATTTTGGTGGAGGAGGGTTGGCAAAGTCGGTGAAAATAATTTTTTTATGCTCCACTAAATTAAAATGCAATGGGAATTCATGACAAAAATCGACAGTTTTAATCTTTGCAAACAATGACACCTTTCTTGCTGACTCATTTTTGCCACGTCTGTGTCATTTAGTTGAATCTAGATAGGTTTGCAGAAGTTGAACTAACGCTTCAAATCCTGTTTACTTTCCAATAATATTGTCTAGCAAAAATCAAATACATCTGTATTTTTTAATTTGTCGCAGAAAGAATATTTTATTTGTGGTATATTAATATAGTGTGATACAGGTAGACTATCCTTTATCCGAAAACCTCGGGACCAGCCGTGTTTCAGTTTTCGGAAAATTTTGGATTTCAGAAGGTATTTTATAAGACTGGGAAATTTGTCGGGGGTGGGTCGGCGGGGGGGTCGGCGGGGGTCGGCAGGGGGGTCGGTGGTGGTCGGGGTCGGCGGGGGGGTCGGCGGGGGTCGGGGTGGGGGTCGGCGGGGGCGGGGGTCCGCGGGGGGGTCGGCGGGGGGTCGGGGTCGGGGTTGGCGGGGGTCCGCGGGGGGGTCGTCGGGGGGTCGGGGGTGGGGGTCAGCGGGGGTCGGGGTCGGCGGGGGGGTCGGTGGGTCGGCGGCGGGGGTCGGGGTCGTGCGCACGACTTACGCTGACCCTCTGCTCAGCGTAAGTCGTGCGCCACTCTGGTCATGTCGTGCGCACGACTTACGCTGAACGAAAAAACCTTCGGTTTTTAGAGGGTTTCGGTTTTCGGAAGTTCGGATAAAAGGTAGTCTACCTGTAGTTGATTTACAGCAGAGTCAGTAACACAAGTGAGCCTGAGTAACATCTGCTTCCGATAGTGAAGCTATTACTTGTCTGACATGGTAATGCCGCTTTTATATTTCGGGGCTGGTGACAGGGGCAGCTCTGAACTCTGACGGCAGTGCTGTAGTATAAACAAACCACTGCTGGTGCTTGCGATGGCACAGAGACTCACCCAAAGAAGTGTCTTTTCTTGAACCACAAGAAGCACAGAACAATAGACTTCAAATATAAATAGCCAACTTTAGTGACGCAGACTACTGCAGGTTGTCATTTTTCCTAGGTGCAAGTAGGCTGAACCTTGCCCTTAAAGGAATGCAATGTTGTCTTCCCATTACCAGACTGTATGAATCGTCCCTCATCATCAGACAATTTCACTGTTTCCACCAGTGCTCTGAGTTCCATCCCAAAGTGTAAATGGGATGAATTCAAACAACTAGTCAGAACACTTGAGTTTCCAGGGAAGTCCCCATAAACTTAAGCTCATCCAAACCGCTGCTGCCTGTATTATAACTGATCACCCATCACTCCTGTGCCTGCTGACCTACATTGGCTCTCGGTTGAGCAATGCCTTGATTCTAACATTCTCATCCTTGTTTTCAGATGCCTTATTGGCCTTGCCCCACCCTATTTCTGTAACCTCTTCCAGCCCTACAACCCTCTGAGATATCTGAGCTCCTCCAATTCTGGCTGCTTGTGCATCCCCGATTTTATTCGCTGCACCCTTGGCAGCTGTGCCTTCAGCTGCCGAGGACTTAAGCTATGGAATTCCTTCCCTAAACCTACCTGCCTCGCTACCTCTCTTCCCTCCTTTAAGATGCTCCTTAAAACCTATAAAACCTACCCCTTTGACCAAGCTGTTGGTCATCTGCCCTAATATCTTCAAAATGTGGCTCAGTGTCACACTTTGTTTGATAGCGCTCTTGTGAAGTGCCGTGGGACGTTTTACTATGTTCTAAGCGCTATATAAATGGAAGTTGTTGTTGAAGTGAGTTGGCTATAAAGATTTAAAAAGCAGCCTTAACCATCTACCAGTTCTGGTATGGTTTGCTTTCTTGGAAATTGCACAAGCTCCTTTTTTCCAGTCATTGGCTATCAGCCACATTGTTGGAACTCTCCCTCCATACCTCTCCTTTTTATTGTGAATTTTTATCCTCATCAAGATGAATTATGTCAGCGCTAGGCAAGGAATGCTTTGTATTTGAACCATCCGTTGTCAGCATCAACCATTTTAAGATCAGGTATAGCATGGGTGAGATACAGAGTAAACTTCCTCTGCTCTGTTCCTCAATCTCAATCATGACATCAGAAGAATGCCCTCTACTGCAGGAGCCTCCAAGTTATTTATCATCCTTGCCCACCTAGTTGTATACCATGAGCCTTGCTGGCCACATATAACATTTACATTAATATTCCAATTTTTTTCCATATATCTCAAGCTGTGAATATTAACATATTATGATTTAGAATTTATGAGGCAATAGCCCTCTCCAAACTTCCAGGCCAACAAAATTCAAAAAGGACAAATCAGTGAGTAAGAAATATAAGTGCAAGGAGAACTAAGTTGCCTGGATTCGATGGTCCTCATTGGCTGTGTGTGGCCATGGGCTGTAGTTTGGACATCTCTGTTCTCCTGCACCATTATAACATTATTCTTTAAATGAGATTGCCAATTTAGTGCTAGTTTGTCCCACAAATTAAGTGCAGTTTTGCATTGTAGGGCATGTCCACAAGGTACTCATTGAGACTAACTAAACCCATTTTACATATTGCCCATAACAGTCAACAAGTGTTTCATTCCATCACTCTGGGTTTAATTTGAACCCACTGCAATTACAGCCAAATACAATCTATCTTCCACTGGATAACTTGAACCCTGGTTGCTTTTCCTCTGTAGTCTAGAGACTAAGTCCAATTCTAGCACCCCCAATGCTGCTATGACTGAGGCAAGCTAATTCAGCACTGAGCATGGATTTATTGTGCTATATAACCCAGCGTTAATCACCCAGTGCATTAATCCACTGAATTATCCTAGGTTTTAATAGAAAATGTAGGATTAAGAGTATTTAAAGAGTAAGGCAAAGAAAGCATATTAGCACTGTCTCTGTAGGGTTTAGCGACATGTGAGTAACACACACTCCAAACAATACATTATAATATCTACACTGATGGAAAATAGAGGCAAATACATGCAGTGAATATGTGAGAAGCACAACATCTCATGTGCTATGGCTCAAGTTTAATTGATAATAGCAAGTGGAGGGTTATGAGTACAAAGCCATGCCATATCTCGCCAGTGTGCTGTATCACTACACTGCTTGTATATAATTTCCTATCTTTGTTTTGTCTGCTTGTAGAGTTCAATTTTTTACTTTTAAAGTTTCATCATTTGGGACCCTGGTTTTATGCTTCATTGAAGTTGCTATGAATACTGGGAATGTCTGACTATGGACGTGGAGTCATTTGATAAAGCTCTTAGTGCGCATGGATATTCAATCAGAAGAATAGGGGCCAGTAAATTCTGTTGTTGTGGCAGCAGCCATCTGCTCCCACAATAGTATGAAGAGGCTTAATAAATAAATAGGTTTTAAAGTGCTGTGATTTATTCATCTGAATGGTTCCATATAAGGAGGTTTCTGAAATCTTGTGTTGAAATCCATCTGGTTGATCATTTTATTGAAATAGCCAAGCGTGTGTTTTGCTAAAATCAGTAGGAGAATGTGTGTCTCCCTTGTGGTAACTTATGCCTGTTAGAAGTCTTGTTGCTGTAGGGTTCTGATCAGATGATAGGCTGGTAGCAGGTTTGTTTTTGAGACACACATTCAATCTCTCTTGTGAATGTTTCTGATTCTTAAATGTTAAAATATGTCATGCATTTGTAATGTCCTTGAATCAAGTTGGCAACCAGGTATCACTGCCATGACACGCAATGAAAATAGAAACTGGAATTGTGCAAAGACCTTGTATTAAAGTGAATATTGTTTCAAGATTTATTCCCTGGGCTCATGTTCAACCCTATGAGTTTAATTCAGTTTGGAAAACAATCCTGTACCCTAGCCCAATGAGATTTAGTTTCATCTGAGGCAGAAGTAACACAAGGGCCCGTATTTTCCGATGCCTATGGGTGTGTACGAGCTGTGTACCCACCCGTAGGGACATCGGAAATGTCGGTTTCAGGCATGCGAAGCGCAAGCGCTGAAAACCAGCATTTCTGATCTGTCAAGAATGCTCTTAAAATACTTTTAAAAAAAGGTAAGTTTATTTTTAGCCCCGTAAAAAACTTTAAATTTTTTTTCAAAAAATTAAATTTTTTTGTTTAAAATATTTAATTTAATGTAATTTTAACTCATTTTAAAAATGTGATTAAAAAAAAAAATTATTTAATGTTTTGAAGTGTTTTTGGGGTGATCTCCATTCATACTTTTGACAGGTCTATCTGTCAAAAGTATGAAGTGGGATTCCCTTCTCCTATTGGCTGGTCTGGCCCATGTGATCCCAGGGATGCTTGCGAACTGCCTGCGCCCCTGGGAAACGTGGGCCCTGCGCATTTCGTCTTGGAGAGACCCAGGATCGGAAATGGCCGGACCTCGGGAGCCCTCAGGTAAGAGCGTAGATTTTTTTTCCGATAGGAGGCATCTGCACGCAGGAAGCCTCCTGTCGGAAATTACGGGCCAAGATGTACAGACACACAAAACAACTTCATACTGAAGTCACAGGGAGGCTAGCTGCTGCTGTAGTAAGTGTTAGTTACGCTCTTTATGAAGTAGTCTTCGATTGATTTATCTGCGTGTGACATACTTGTCTCACAAGTAGAGCAGAATTAGTTTTGCACTTGTCACAGTGCACTTTACTTAACCGATTGGCTGGATGAGTCTTTGTGTGTACTAACTTAATTAGAGCTCCCAGCTTAAGGAACATTTTAATGTATGATCCCAGTCACCATAGCAGTTTGAAATTTCAAATCCTTTTTCTAATACAACCACCTGAGAACAACCGTTCTATCTGTAAAAAAAATGATCAAATGAATAATTGAAATGGAAATGAAAGAGAAACAAGAGAAAATGAAATACCGAAATGACATGGAGAAATGAAATAAATAAGAATGGCACAAAATGAAATCTTCAGGGGAGAAAGGGGGACTGATTGCAAGAAACAGTAAAATAAAAGATGATGTGGAGACAGGGAATAAATCAGATTTTGTTTAAAAGATATCGCAACAGATGGAGAAATTGGGCCATGCTACATATTGTATTTAAATAAGTAAGTGGTTTGAGTCCTGATGAGCACTTTGAAATATGTGCTTTTCAGAGTTTTACAATTTATTCTCCTTTTCTTTCCTCCTTACTGAAGTATGGTTCCTCAGGTGCCAGGTGACCTTCAGAACTTATTCAAGTCGCCATTATTGATGTCTGCGCCTTCACAGAAAGTGTCAGCAGATTTTTTTGGCTTGAGGGGGAATCACAGCCATGCTTGATTGTTCCCTTATCTGATGTACCCACATGTGATTTTCCAGCAGATGTTGCAAGAAACTTTTATTCTCCTTGACCCAAGGGTGAAGAGACTAATTGTCGCACCAATACTATTGTCACAGCTGATATAAGTTAACTTAGCATAGACTGTAGATCAAATCTGAGGCCTTCCGGGACAATGGGGGGAATTTTAACTCCTCCCCCCCCCCCACAATGGGCAGGAGAGAGTCAGGAGAGGAGTTAAATCGGCGAATATGTGAAACCCGAACCCAACCCATCGGGAATGCGCCTACTTCCGTTTTAACCGCGATGGGATTGGGGGCATCCGAGTAATTTGCTCTGGAGAGGTGGGTCCGTGATTATAATATGTTAATGCGGCTCTGTTCATTCGATTTTGGCAGTCATTTGAATTTAACGCTGGCCAACCAGGTTTCCCAGGGCTCGGGAAACCACGCAGGTAAAGGGAGGCGGGAGCAACCAGATTCAGCAGGTAAGTGCTTTTTAGAGCACTGCTTGTGGTCCAGGAGGATTTCCTCAAGCAAATCTTCTGATGTGATTGGCCGACCGCCCCCCCCCCCCCAACTAATCCCACGATCTTTGCCGCTCCCCCCACCTTCCTGATTGCCAGTCCGACTCCCCTCACCAACCCCCAATGTTTCTGACTTTCTGCTGCTGGCTTCCCACCCGGCAGCTGGACAGCCTCTTAATCTGGCCAGTTGCCGGGTGGGAAACAAAATTAAAAAGTTATAATGAGGTCCGCCCGTTAAATTTGTCAGGATCGCCACATTCCCTGTTCCCGCGCCCTCCCCCCACCCCTACACTGCAAACACATTCCCCCAATCCCCTGTAAATGTCCAGGCCTTTGTGTCTTTGATACTCACTGGACAATCTCGCTGAGCCATTGGAGCAGCTTGGTGTTTTTATTTTAGCCTGCTATGGTATTTTTCACACACAGGCCGCGATTGTCCCTACCTGGGCGGGTCCGGTACCGTTGGGGTCCGTGGCGGGTCGTGAGCCCGCTGCTACCTGCATCCCGCTGCAAAAAATTATTTTCCTGTAATGAGGCTTGTTAAGCCTGCCCAGCTGGTTACCCAGCCCAGTTAAAAGGAGCGGGTCTGGTGATGTCAGCGATGACGCGATTGGTGCCGGTATATTTAAAGTGGCCATGTCCACATTGCATTTGAAGGTTCATCTAGGAGTGTGGACGCTATCTTTCTTCCTTGGTTGTAGTGAGCATAAAGACAGATGAGTTCCCAGAGGCAGTGGGCTGCACCCAGGTTTTTCGATGACTCCCTCCATGTGCTTGTGGAGGGAGTCCGAGCATGCAGGGAGGTTCTCATCCCTGCCAGTGGCTGCAAGAGACCTCCCCAGGAGACCAAGACAGCCTGGCTCCAAATAGCGCAGGAGGTGACCAGCAGGTCTGTGGTGATGAGGAGCTGGGTGCAGTACTGCAAGCGCTTCAATGATCTTGTGAGATCAGGAAAGGTGAGTGCAAAGCCACACTCACCTTCAACCTGCTGTGCCTCTCATCACATCCCCATCACTCTGCCTTCCCAGCCCTACTCCTGCACATCCTTACTCACACCAACATCCCATGCGCCTTCACCCATACCTCTCTCTCTATGTACATTATCACATCCCCATCTTACTGCCCCTCACACTTACCCTCATCCTAGTGCAATCATACCAAGTAACAACACACAAGTAGGCCACTTGGTATTGCCACCCCACTCCATCATAGTCACCCTCTACACATGTAACCCTTCCATTCCTTACACTCATTCCATCACTCTCACTCAACCTTCTCTTCTTTCCCTCCTTGCAGGAAAAGAGAGCTCACAACACGAGGGAGAGACAGAGAACGGGAAGAGGCCCTACATCACTCGCGACCCTCACCAGTGCAGAGGAGACTGCCCTGTGGGTCTCTGGAGCGGGCAACCAGCCAACAGTGGGGGACAGAGAGAGGGACTCATCACAACAACCTGGTGACAGAATCAGTTTCCATACAGCTACATGACATTCATCAGTCACTCACATGGAGACTGATGTCAAGAGACATTGAATGCTAATCAAGTGCATAATGGTATCTATCCAATCTTCATATGATATATCTAATTGATCTCTTTACTCTCGCACAGGCCCATCAAGAGCCCATCTCCAATGTCCAGGAGGAAGAGCAAGAAGACTCCCCAGTGGAGCCTCCAGCCTCTGAGGGCGCAGCGTCATCTGAGACAAGGCCACCCAGCACCAAGCGTAGATATGCACATCTCGGTGGAGCCATCGCGACAGAGTAGCGTTGTCACCTGGTGTCTCACACAGCACACGTGAGCAAGAGCAGATGGTGGAGACAGGGTCAGCAGTGGAGAGTCCTCGCCAGAGGGCGCAGGAGTCTCCTAGCTCTGTTCAGCTGCACGCAGACGCTGGGCCTCGGGGGCCATCCAGGAAGAGGGCGATCCTGGAGGTGCAGGAACAAGTGCAGGAGGCTCTGACAGGTTTTGTAAGCGCGATGACTGCGAGTGTTCAGAGAATCGAGGAGTTCTTCTCTAACATGAGCACCACCGTGGCGCAGGCAATCGTGGCTGTAGGTTCCTCCATGGATAGGATGGCCACCTGCATGGAGGACCTAATGCGCCAGTCGCACGAGCACATGGTGTCCAGGCAAAATAGATGTGCATCTACGGAAGATAGATGGCTATGGAAAATAGATGGACATCTAGAGGATAGATGCCTATCTATGTAGGACAGAAGCCAGAGGCTCATAGACGTAATTTCTAGGAGTAGACTTGGGTCCTCATGGCCCCACTGATGTGCAGCAAGGTGTTCTCCAGCACTTTGCTAGCAGGGAAGTGCGGGTGACCCATGAGAGGGATGATGGTGGGAGTGGATGTGGAAGTGGGGGCTCCTCTCTAAGCGCTCACACATCTCCCCCCTTGCCAACTCCTCAGTCAGAGCCCCAGATGCCTCCCCGGACAGTGATGGCTGAGTCTGCCTCTGCAGAGGAGCAGACTTTGGCGGAGCCCTCACGGTCTTCAAAACGCAGAGGACGACCACCAAAGGCATCTAAGCAGGCACAGCAGGGAAATGAGGAGGCTGCCTCTGCTGAAGCCACAAGGGTACCACCATGTAGAAGCACACCGAAGCGAAAGAAGCTACACAAATAGAGTCACAAGGGTAGTCACTTGGGTGTTTTCATCAATATTATTGTTAAGTTTACGTTGAAATAATCTTTTGTATAAAATCATTTGTTTTCAAAGCTATGCAGTCCGTGATAAATTTGTGTGCACAATTGGAAGTGGCAGAGTGAATGGTCAGGGCTACCTTAAGATCCAGCAATGACTGTGAAAAGAATGGATTGGTCATTGTCGGGATGCTTTATGGTATGGATGTGGGGCGTAGCCAACCTGGCGACGCATGTGCCAGCCACATGGCTGTGCTGTGTAAAGTTAAGTAAATCTGGCCATGATGAGGGCATCCCTGACCTCACGGGCAGCAGTGTGCTCGCATACTGGTGGCATCTGGACCGCCGGCTCCTCCAGCTCTTCCTCATCCTCCTCTTCCACCTGATGCTCCTCCTCCTTTGAAGAGGCTGTACGCTCTGCACCTTGTTCCTCATCAAGCGCTAATCCCCGCTGCTGCACTATGTTGTGAAGGGCGCAGCAGACCACGACGATTCTGGAGACCCTGGCTGGTGCATACTGAAGGGCTCCTCCAGATCTGTCAAGGCATCTGAATCTCATTTTGAGCAAGCCTATTGTCTGCTCTATGACACATCTGATGGAGATGTAGCTTTCATTATAATGTTCCTCAACCTCATTACTTGGTCTCCTCAAAGGTGTCATGAACCACGTCTTCAGTGGATAGCCCTTGTCTCCAAGCAGCCAGCCAGTAAGTCTGTTTGGAGGTGCGAAGAGCTGAGGGAGGGTGGACTGGCGTAGGATGAGTCACGACAGCTGCCAGGGAACGGCGCACACATGCATGATGGAATATGGTTGCAGACGAGCTGCACATTGAGGGAGTGAAAGCTCTTGCGGTTGCCAAAAGCTCCTGGGTTATGATGGGGTGCCCTGATGGCCACATGTGTGCAGTTGATGATGCCCTGCACCCGTGGGAAGCCAGCCAGAGTGGAAAAGCTGCTCAGCAACACCGGCTTTATCAGTGGCAAAGTTGATATAATTGGCTGACTTGTCAAACGGGGCATCGGTGACCTGTGTGATGCATCTGTGGGCGGCCGACTGCAAGAAGCCGCAAATGTCCCTGGAAGGAGCCTGAGGTGAAGAAGTTGAGGGTGCTGGTGACTTTGACAGCCACTGGTAAGGCATGTCCACCCGCTCCTCTGGGCTGCAGGTCTTCCTCCAGCAATGTGCAAATGTCTGCAATGACCTGGCGCGATAGGCTGAGCCTCCTTTGGCACTGCTGCTCAGTCATGTTGAGGAAGCTCATCCTCTGCCTGTATACCCTGAGTTGGGGGTTTTGGCTCCGGCGCGGTGCAGCCCTTCTAATCCCTCTGTCCTGTGCAGCATCAGGGCATTGAGGAGAAGGTTGGTGGTGGTGGTGTTGGTGCTGCTGGTGTGCCTGGTGCTGCTGGTGTTGGAGCTGATCGTGTCCAGATTCTGAGGACCAAGGTGAAACAGTATAAAGGGCACCCATGCTGATGGAATAGATGGCAGCTGAAGTTGAGATGACAGAAGCAAGCTGTCAATGGTGAGAGAGGTTGTTCCAATGAGGTGACACTGGATGGAGAGTTTGCGCCAAACACTTGCAGCCTGCATAAAGCTCAATCTGTCTTCCAAATGGAGTAAGCAACAGTTTCTGTGCTTGGAAAGTGAACAGCTGTGAGGTGGGCGCTTCTATAACATATTTCAAGCTGTCAACTAATCAGCTGAATCAATGGCCATTCAACTCCCGCTTCAGCTTAACAGACGTAATCACCGAGCAGTGTGGACCCCATGGGCGAGCGGTTAAAAGGATTATTAAGGGTCTGTTAACAACCAAATAATTGTTTAAATAGGGTTGCCCATCTCTGTTGGTCGGGTCGGATCGGAGCTCACAGATGCGCCATTGGGAAAGGTGCGTTGCAGCGGGTTGACAGTGGGGTCCTGACCCGCTGTCAAAAAAATCAAACTTCCCACTCGACCTGCCACCGATCCCGCCCGCTGACCCTCCGGAAAATCCAGCCCACAGATTTAGTTTGGAATAACCCTTCACGAATATAGTACAAGCTAAGGTTAGGTTGTTGGGCCCTAGAGTGATGGGGCATGCATTGATGTTGCGAATTCCCACAGAAAGAGCTCCAAATAATGAGGGATGGGGAGTAGGCACATAGTACAAAAGAGATGTACAATTTGACTTTGAAAGAAGCCTTTCAGTATCCAAATAGTTAACTTCTTGATATGTAAAAATGAGTGGAAAACCAGTCTGACGTCTTTGTGATACTTCACCTTGTAATGATAGGGGTTTCAAATAATATGTTCAGAGCTACTTGTAGCCTCCCCAAGAAATTACCCACTGACAGCTCCTGATTTTGCATCTGACTGTTCTAGATCATTCCATTATTTGACTACGCCATTACAACTAAACCAAAGAGAAAGCATTTGCTTGGTAGGTGCAAGTACACTCTAGTGAAGAACAGGAAGCAAAGATGTAAAATTGAACAAATTATTTACAGTATGACTTGTATTAAAATCCTTACCTTGAAAATGCCAGTTCTATCCTTAGTTACCTTATACTCCAGGATTTCAGTTATGCATCTCACCTGGAGATGGTGGACTTTACTTTTGCTCATTCATGTTGGATGCAAAATATTCTAAATATTCCTTCTCCTTGTTTTGATCCAAACCTAAGGTATTGGTTTCTGTCTTGTTTTGTCATCATTGTAAAGCTATTTAAACTATCTCTATAATAATGTTACCCATAACCTTTTATTAATTTGCCATGTCTCTAATTATTAGACTATACTCTTGTCAAATTGGAATGTTGGCCCTCCTTCCAACCAGGGGAGGGGAAATGTGGAGCTATTCCATTTATACTGCTGACAATTCAAATGTAATGCAAAGAATTAACTTTCAGAGTTGGGCAGTGCCTTTTCACAAGTATACTGCCTTCAATCGTCTCTAGGTCCTGTTTTGTCAGAGCAGTTTTAAGTTGGTGTCGGAGTCCCTCTGTGGAAGCAACATTTTCATCCCAACCTGCGCAATCCCGATGGCGCAGTGGTGCATTTTTTGGGGGTTCTCAAAGCTGCTCTCAGATTCTGCAACCTGCCTACCAAACTTCTAAACCTGTGAAGTCAGTTCCACTGTTTGCAACTGCTTGCATCATCATGATGTGCTGATTGTATAATGAAGTGATTATTCCCAGGCCTGTCTTGAACTTGACCTGGGATATAGCAATGTGGGTCATTATGTTGCTATATCTTGACATCACGCTTCCGGTTTGCACTAGTACAGTCTTGCAAATTGTGGGCATGTGCAGAGCATGATGAAATGGACCCACACTTTGTCGTAGATATAACACAAAGATGCCTTTAGTATTACTCTCTACTTGGGTGTGCTTCCTAATTGGAAGCCATCATTGGCATTTTCTAGTGTACTGTGGGGGAGAGAGGATGACACAGCTTGAAGCCAGAATAGAAAGAACTTGGCCTAGAAATTCAGTAAGGCGCTGCCAGCTTTGCGGCCAGTTACCGCCCAAAGAGGGCTTCTGCGCCAATAGAGGAGTTTGCGCTGATATTCAGCGCAGCGGTAATGGCGGCGGTAGCCGTTAGCGCTGCGCCGGCACCGATGACATCATCGGTGTGCGCAGTGCCCCGCTACCGCCCCGCTACCGGCCCGACCCCCATATTGAGTTGCAGCCGCCTCTTCCGCAGCGGCCGCAAACAGCGATCAGAAAACGGGGCCGTACTGTAGCCTTAGTGGGGCGCTTTAAGGTGGAGGTGCGGCCAGCCGCTTTTTCGGCGGCCGCCTGCCCGCACCTCCTTCCCCGGCCTCCTCCACTCCCCCCCCCCCCCCGCGGCATTGCCGGCTGCTTTCCGCGAACCCGGCACTTCTCCGTGGTGCCGGGCTCATTTGCCGGCACTATCCAGCGGCGATCTCCCCGTTGCAGGCACCTCCCCTTAAGAGAAGGAGGAGGCCTGCAGTACCGCAGCCTGCCGCTCCGTAGCGGGTGGCGCAGCGGCACCTAGAGCGCTGAAATTCAGTTTCAGCGCCCCAAGCGGGGGCGGGCACACCCTGGAATAGCGCCCGGTTCCGACTAGGGGCGCAAAAACTGAATATCTGACTGTTGCAACTGGCTCCGCGCTCAGCGCTAACTTTTGGGCGCACGCCAGCTGGCGGGCCCAAAGTGAATTTCTAGGCCCTTGAATTTATATAGCGCCTTTCATGACTTCAGGATGTCCTAAAGTGATTCACAGCCAATGAAGTACTTCTGAAGTGTTGTAATGCAGGGAAACGTGGCAGCCAGTTTGTGTACAGCAAGGTCTCACAAGCAACAATGAGATAAATGGGAAAATAAGCTCTTTTAGTGGTGTTGGTTGAGGGATTAATGTTGGCCAGGACATTGGGAGAACTCCCTTGCTCTTCTTCAAATGATGCAATGGCACCTTTATGTCCACCTGAAAGGGCAGACATAAACTTTGTGATGAAATATGCCTTCATCAGACCTGCTTGTATTTTACCTGCTTGTATTGTGTGAACCACACCCTTTTGTTCCTATTGTGTGTATTGGCTACGCCCCTGTCTTTTGCCATATAAAGGTCTCAGGAGCTGTATGAGTCACTCACTACCAGATGAACTCGATGTGGGAAGACCTGCTATGCTGCTATGTTCTTAGTGATTAAAAGCCTTTAGTCGAATCCTTTAAAATCCTTGTCTTTGAGTTATTGAAGGCACATCAATTTTAATCACTAAAACACCAAGATCGATCGACTCCTGAAACCAGAGCGCTTGGATCTGGACCCCCATGCCTCAGACGCAGCCACACAGTTCGGACACTGGTTCCAATGCTTCGAATTTTTCATTGCAAACTCATCCACTGCCATAGCCACAGCCGAAACCGCTACCGGAGACATGAAACTGGGAATCCTGCAGAACTGGGTGAGCCATCGGGTCTCCCCCCTCATCCAAGATGCCACCAGCTACGAGGAGGCCTGCACCATCCTGAAGGCCCACTACGCGCGGCCAATAAACGTGGTGTACGCCAGGCATCTTCTGACTACTCACACGCAGCGGCATGGTGAGTCACTAGAGGACTTTATACTAAACCTAAAAGTACTGGGCAGAGACTGTAACTGTAAGGCCGTGTCTGCCATCGTGTACACGGAGGAGCTGATTCGAGACTTCCTTATTGCGGGCCTCAGTTCAAATTATATTCGGCAGAGACTGTTTGAAAAGGAGGGACTGGACTTAAAACAGGCTATAGATATAGCGCGATCGCTGGATATGGCCCAGAGGAACTCTGAATCCTGTTCCCCAGGCCACGCGGCCCACTCCGCCTCGTGCGCGCCGTGGGGGCCGCCATCTTGGAAGCCATCTTCACCTCCCAGGTCTCAGGCCAGCCCAGCACCATCGGAGCCCCAGCCTCCACCCAGGAGCCCCACTACTGCCGCGATGCATCGGGGCCCGAAATGCTACTTCTGCGGTCAGGACAAACACTCCAGGCATCTGTGCCCAGCGAAGGGCACCACCTGTTTTAAATGCGGGAAGAAAGGACACTTCAGCAAAGTCTGCAGAGGGAACCCCGCCTCCAACTCCACCACTGCCGCGTGTGTGCCATGGGAGCGGCCATCTTGGAAGCCATCTTGTCCACCCTCATGGAGTCCACCATCTTGCCCCGACTACACGGACCTCCAGGACCCACTGGTGGCCTCGATCACAGTGGATCAATCCAGGCCACATCCGTTGTCTAAATCGATGATGGACATAGAGGTAAACGGGAACAAGGTTAAATGCTTGATTGACTGCGGGAGCACCGAAAGCTTTATTCATCCTAGCCTGGTAAAACGACTTTCTCTAACGATAGTCCCCACACAGGGCAAAATCGCCATGGCCGATAAGACTCATACCTCAAAAATTACAGGATTCTGCGTGGTTATGTTGTCGGTAAAAGGCAATGATTACAGAGATTTTAAACTATTGATAATGCCAGATCTCTGTGGGAGCGTGATCTTGGGTCTGGACTTCCAGTGCCACCACCAAAGTATCACGCTTACCTACGGTGGGTCCCAGCCGCCCCTCACAGTGTGCGGTCTGGCTACCCTGAAGGTCAAGCCGCCCTCTCTGTTCGCCAACCTCGCACCCAACTGCCGACCCATAGCGACCAAGAGTAGGCGGTACAGCTGGGAGGATAGACGGTTCATTGCGTCGGAAGTAGAAAGACTCAAGCGGGAGGGTATCATCGAATGCAGTACCAGCCCGTGGCGCGCCCAGGTAGTAGTAGTTAAGGGTAGCGAAAAGAAGCGGATGGTGATAGATTATAGCCAGACGGTTAATCTATACACCCAGCTAGACGCCTACCTTCTGCCCCGCATAGCGGATATGGTTAACCAAATTGCGCAATACCGGGTGTTTTCCACCATCGACCTAAAATCGGCATACCACCAGCTTCCCATTAGGCCGGAGGACTGTCCATACACCGCCTTCGAGGCGAACGGACGTCTCTACCACTTCCTCAGAGTCCCCTTTGGGGTAACGAACGGGGTCTCGGTCTTCCAGCGGGAGATGGACCGCATGGTCGATGAGAACCAGTTAACAGCCACCTACCCATACCTAGACAACGTCACCATCTGCGGCCACGACCAACAAGACCACGACTCGAACCTCGTGAGATTTCTGAAAACCGCCCTCAGACTCAATCTCACCTACAACGAGGATAAGTGTGTCTTTAGCACCACGCGCCTCTGTATCCTGGGCTGCGTGGTGGAAAACGGGGAAATCGGCCTGGACCCCGACCGATTGCGCCCCCTACGGGAGCTACCCCTACCAAACACTCCCAAGGCCCTGAAAAGGTGCCTGGGGTTCTTCTCCTATTACGCCCAATGGGTCCCCAATTATTCCGACAAGGCCCGTCCCCTCCTGAAATCAACGTCCTTCCCGCTCACAGCCGAGGCCCACGCCGCCTTCAACAGCATTAAACACGACATTGAGAAGGCCGCGCTGCGGGCAGTGGACGAAAACATCCCTTTCCAGGTCGAAAGCGATGCGTCCGACTTCGCTTTAGCAGCCACCCTCAACCAGGATGGGCGGCCCGTAGCCTTTTTCTCAAGGGCCCGAGATCAGGCACTCCTCGGTAGAGAAGGAGGCCCAGGCCATAGTGGAGGCAGTGCGGCACTGGAGGCACTACCTAGCCGGCAAACGCTTCACCCTGCTTACCGACCAGCGGTCGGTAGCCTTCATGTTTAACAACAAACAGAGGGGGAAGATCAAGAACGACAAAATTCTCAGGTGGCGGATCAAACTCTCCACGTTTGAGTACGACATAATATATAGGCCGGGGGCCCTCAACGAATCCCCCGACGCCCTATCACGAGGGATGTGTGCCAGCATCCAGGGGGACAGGCTACAGGGCCTCCACAATGGCCTCTGCCACCCGGGGGTCACCCGGCTATTCCACTTTATAAAATCCCGTAACCTGCCCTATTCCATCGAGGAGGTCCGGTCTATGACCAGGGACTGCCGCACCTGTGCGGAATGCAAGCCCCGTTTTTTCAGACCCGACCGAGCCCACCTGATCAAAGCTACACGGCCATTCGAGCGCCTGAGCTTAGATTTCAAGGGACCACTCCCCTCCACCGACCGCAAGGTGTACTTTCTCAACATTGTGGACGAGTACTCCCGCTTCCAATTCGCCTACCCCTGCCCAGACATGACCAGTGCCACGGTCATCAAGTGCCTCGGCAACCTGTTTTGCACGTTCGGCATGCCTAACTACATCCACACTGACGGGGGCGTCGTTCATGAGCGATGAACTGCACCAATACCTGCTGTCGAAGGGGATAGCCACGAGTCGGACCACTAGTTATAACCCCCGGGGTAATGGGCAAGTGGAGAGGGAGAACGCGACAGTGTGGAAGGCGGTCACCTTAGCACTAAGGTCTAAAGGCCTCCCCACCTCCCGCTGGCAGGAGGTCCTCCCAGACGTACTCCACTCGATAAGGTCGCTACTGTGTACTGCTACTAACGCCACTCCTCACGAGAAGATGTTTGTTTTTCCCCACAAATCAACCTCAGGAGTATCCCTACCCTCGTGGCTCTCCACCCCAGGGACAGTCCTGTTACGGAAGCATGTGAGGGGCCACAAAACGGATCCCCTCGTGGAGGCAGTACACCTACTCCACGCAAACCCACAGTACGCGTACGTCAAGCACGCCGACAGGCGTGAAGACACCGTGTCCATAAAGGACCTCGCCTCGGCAGGAAGCGACGACGACGATCCATCACCACCACCCCCAGAAGAACCTCCACCATCCCCAGAGGTATCCTCACCACCCCCAGAAGTACCTGCAACACCCCCGGCACATGGGTATGCCCAGGAGGGCACCATGGACTCCCGGTCGGAACCCGAGGTACTGTTGCGACGTTCAGGAAGGACTATCACACCCCCGGACAGACTAAATCTGTAGAAGGGGTGAATGTGATGAAATATGCCTTCATCAGACCTGCTTGTATTTTACCTGCTTGTATTGTGTGAACCACACCCTTTTGTTCCTATTGTGTGTATTGGCTACGCCCCTGTCTTTTGCCATATAAAGGTCTCAGGAGCTGTATGAGTCACTCACTACCAGATGAACTCGATGTGGGAAGACCTGCTATGCTGCTATGTTCTTAGTGATTAAAAGCCTTTAGTTGAATCCTTTAAAATCCTTGTCTTTGAGTTATTGAAGGCACATCAAACATATTTATGTTTCATCCAAAGTTTGGCACTCTGACAGTGCAACACTCCCCCAGTACTGCATTGGAGTGTCAGCCCAGATTATGTGCTCAACTCCCTGGAGTGGGATTTGAATCCACAATCCTCTGACTCAGAGGTACGAGTGCTACACTAAGGCAAGGCAGTTAATATAAAGTATTAACACCTAAAATTGTAGTTCAAAAAAAAATTCAACTGTCAGCTATCTCCTGGTCTAATTTTATTAGAATAATAATAACTGAAGCCTGCCTAACGTTATTTTCTTTAACTACTGGCTGATTTTAATTTGCGTGGCTGAGTCCTTCCCCAGACTTAGCTAATTGTTCAGTGAGATAAAAAGAGAAAAAGTGCAAATACCGGAAATGTGAAGTAAGAGCAGAAAAAGCTAATAGTATACAGCACAACATTTGAAAAAAGGAAATATATTATATCGGAACCATTGCTTTTTACATCCCTCTTTATCTTGGTCTGTTATACAGAAAGCCTCACTTAGGAACATAGGAAAACAGGAGCAGGAGTAGGCCATTGAGCCCCGCTAGCCTGTTCCACCATTCAATGAGATCATGGCTGATCTGCGACCTAACTCCATATACCCATATTCCTTAATATCTTGGGTTAACAAAATGCTATCAATCGCAGATTTAAAATTAACAATTGATCTAGCATCAATTGCCATTTGTGTGTAGAAGAGTTTCCTAATTTCACTCCTGAAAGGTCTGGCTCTAATTTTTAGACTATGCCTCCTAGTCCTAGACACCCCAACCAGCAGAAATAGTTTCTCTCTATCTACCCTATCTGTTCCCCTTAATATCTTGAAAACTTCGATTAGATCACCCCTTAACCTTCTAAATTCTAGGAAATACAACCCTAATTTGTGTAATTTCTCCTCATAATTTAACCCTTGAAGTCTAGGTATCATTCTGGTAAACCTACGCTGCACTCCCTCCAAGGTCAATATATCCCTCCTAAGGTGTGGTGCCCAGAACTGTTCACAGTACTGCAGGTGTGGTCTAACCGGGGCTTTGTACAGCTGCAGCATAACTTCTACTCCTTTGTATTCTAGTCCTCTAAATATAAAGACCAGCATTCCATTAGCCATTTTGATTATTTTCTGTATCTGTTCATTACATTTTAATGATCTATGTACCTGGACCCCCAAGTCTCTTTGGACCTCCACTGTTTTTAGCTTTTCACCATTTAGAAAATATGCTGTTCTATCCTTTTTAGGTCCAAAGTTGATGATCTCACATTTGCCTACATTGAAATCCATTTGCCACAGTTTTGCCCATTCACTTAATTTATCGATATTCCTTTATAATCTTATGCTTTCAACTGCCTACAATGCCGCCTGTCTTTGTGCCATCGGCAAGTTTAGATATGTGGCTCTATGCCATTATCTAAGTCGTTAACAAATACTGTTAATAGTTGAGGCCCCAACACAGATCCCTGCGGGACGCCTCTATTCACATCCTGCCTTTAGAATTAGAGTGCCTACCCATTATCCCTACTCTCTGTCCCCTGCCGCTCAGCCAATTTCCTAACCAGGTCAATAATTTGCCTTCAATTCCATGGGCTTCTACCTTAGTTAACAGGCTCTTACGAGGGACTTTATCAAATGCCTCCTGGAAGTCCATATAAATAACATCCATAGACATTCCCTTGTCGACTACTTTAGTCACCACCTCAAAAAATTCAATCAGGTTTGTCAGGCATGACCTACCTTTCACAAATCCACACTGGCTGTCTCTGATCAACTGAAAATTTTCGAGGTGTTCAGTCATCCTATTGTTAATTATAGACTCTAGTAATTTCCCAACAAAAGATGTTAGGCTAACTGGTCTATAATTCCCTGTTTCCCTCTCTCGCCATTCCTAAATAGCAGAGTGACATGCGCAATTTTCCAATCTAAAGGAACGGTTCCTGAATCGAGAGAACTTTGGAAGATTATAGTTAGGGCATCTGCAATGTGCTCACCTACTTCCTTTAAAACCCTGGGATGGAAACCATCTGGTCCTGGGGATTTGTCACTCTTTAGTGCCATTATTTTCTTCATTACTGTTATTTTGCTTAAGTTAATTTTATTGAGTCCCTGTCCCTGAACCAATATTAGTTTCCTTGGGATTTCCGGCATGCTATCCTCTTCCTCTACTGTAAGTACTGACGCAAAGTAATTATTCAACATGTCCACCATTTCCTTATTATCGTTGACAATATCACCGCTTTCAGTTTTTAAGGGGCCAACATTGCTCTTGACTACCCTCTATTTCCTAATATAATTGTAAAAATTATTTTGTGTCGATTTTGATATCCCTTGCAAGTTTCTTTTCATAATCCCTTTTTGTAGCTCTTGCCTCCGTTTTTCAGTTCTGACAAAGGAAGGGTCATTTTATGAAATTGAACTCCTGGTGAGGGGCCTCACCACCAGGAACACGTATCTAAAATTCGGGCACATGATCCCCACGATTTACTGCGAATTAAAATTTAAAAAACTTTAACTCATGTTTTCTCTTTTCAGATGCTAACTTGTTTAGTATATCGAAATACTCATTGTCATTTTTTTTAACCAACACTGCACTGTGCAACTAGCACACTGCCTCAATTTTAAATTGGGCAGGGAAATTCCTCCCTATTAAATATGCAATTCTTGCGACCACTCCGAAGAAGGAGAATATTATTTATTAAAACGTTAAAATCAATTGATGTTATGGATAGGGACTGACTCAATGAAACTCTTAAGGATAGTGTTTAAAATAACTTCTTCATTCTAGAGACTCTGGTCAAATTATTTGAAAGGAGTTGCTTTCAGGCTCTATTATACCTTGTCCCTTATTATAAAATCAAATATGCTACAGACATCTAAACAATTCTTGCCAAATTTATTGTACTTCCCCAATACCTTAGCTGAGATGGGGAAACTAGACAGTGTAGGAATCAAATCTGTGGGCTGGATTTTGCCAATGGGGAGCTATTGGAGGCGGGACTCCCACTTATTGGGTTTTAGTCCCGCCTCCATCGACTTCTGGCCAACCCACGCTATTTTCCCTTGATTGACCTTGTTAAGCCCGCCCAGCAGGTTTAGCAGGCCAATTAAGGGAAAGCCGGTTACAGAGAACGTCAGCGTATGACGTTTCATCTGTCAAAAATGTTTGACAGATGAATTGTCATTGTTTGACAGCTCATCAAACCTCTTTTGTGAGCAGAAATTAGATGGCTGTTGCATCGGAGAATGCAGCAGCCGTGTGTCATCTTTGCCGGTGAGAAGCGAGAGTCTCCGGCTCCCCAACTGTTGAAGCCTGCAGGAAGAAACAAAGGTAAATAAACATTTTCTATCACTTTCCACTCACCTCACATATTTACCTCTCCACACTTGCACCCATCACTTACCTCCACAGCACACTTTTGCACCCCTCCGACCCCCGCAGACACACTGCTCGCCTCGGTGACCCTGGCGGGGTTTCCCGACGTGAAGCCCGCGCCCCTGGTGGAAAAATGGAGATAATCCTCTTAACTGCCTGTTAACTACCTGTTAACAGGCAGTTAAGTGGCTGTAATCCCCTTCCCGCCTCCAGGAGATGGGACCCGGCGCGGGTCGGCTACCCGCCTCCTGGGAAGATGCCCGCCCCCAAATTCTGCCATTTTTCTGGCAGTCCCGCCTCCAAACCTGCCTCCCTAGGGCTGGCAAAATCCAGCCCTGTGTCTCTCATGCTGTAATTTGGTAATTAAATATTCCACGTTTGCACATCTTTATTGTACTAAATTAACTAGTTATTAAAGTCCTAAATAAGTTATTTCATACAACTTTTCTGGACATGAGATAAAGGATGTCAATCAACTTCCTCTCAGATGATCTTAAGCCTCCCTAGATTTGCTGTTGAGGCTTGACGTCATCTGATGCACTTGATTAAATTGTAGCCTTGTAATTCACTCCCAGCTTTTAATTCTGTATATGCCGATGTGCCCAGCAGCATACCAAAATCAAATGAACATCATTTTCCATTTGTTTCAAAGGACAGCATGAATGATTGAACCTTATGTTCTCAGATTTATGCGGTTTCTCAAACCATCTACGTGGACCCTTGAATCCAGAGCAGTAATCAAGACAAATTGACTTGAAATAGACTGCGACTGTGTTTTCAAGAAAAGTAATTGAATGAGAAATAGAGTTGTTATTAACATGCCTGAAGTATACTGTTTCCAAGCTGTCGTAGTACGCAAGCCAATGATGTACTTCAACCTACCAAATTATTGCTGCCTGTAATTAGCCAGAAACCTGTCAATGTTCTGTCTTTCAGGTATAGGATCAGTTTACTTTCATGCAACTTTGAGCTTCCTCGGTCAGATGCTGGACGAGCTAGCAATCCTTTGGGTTCTAATGTGCGCCCTGGCCATGTGGTTCCCCAGACGATATTTACCACGGATTTTTCGACGAGACAGGTAAGGCTGGACCTAAAGGTATTAAATGACATATTCCATATAGCCAGCTAAAAGCTGCAAAAATGAATTAGTACATTGATGACCCATTAGAAAAACTTTTGTGTGGTCAGGATATATTTCTTTCGGCATTTTGATAAAATACATTGTGAGTCAAAATGTAGTATGAGAATTCATTAAAAGTTCTATGAAAAATTTTGTAAATTGTGTTCTTAAATAAAACCTGTACTGGCATCTCCTTTTACATCCCTTAAGGCTTCAACGTTTTATAGTGACAGAAGCATTGTGGAGATATTAGTTGTTTTGTTCATCTGTTTTATAAAATCCCCATAAATATATAATGAGACATTGGGAATATCACTCAGCTCAAGGTTTCCTCTTCCCCTACTACTTCCTTAAGTTGCTCACAGATAATCCTTAATCAAAAGCTGGCCCCAATGGGAGTGTCCATCTCTCTATCATTGGCCCAGTGCCAGGACTGTACATTTCCACCAAATTGGAGCTAATCTTTTCGCACAGTATTTCTGTTGACTTCTAAGCAATCCTGGTATAAATTTAGCAGCTGAGTAGACAGAGGCCCACTTAGGACCAAAGGCATTAAAAAGGCCCAAACCAAGTACGAGGATAGAGTACAAGATCAATGAGGTTACGATAGAAGTTTAAATCACGGAAGGAGCCACCTGGTCCATTGTGTTTGTGCCTGCTCTTTGCTAAAGCAATCCAAAACTAATCCCACTCCTGGTCTCTCTCCATAGCCCTCTATCTTCCTTTGCCCCAAATATTTATCCAGTTTCACTTAAAATATGCAATGATCTCTGCTTCAACTACTCCCAATTTTCTGTGTAAAGAAATTCCTCCTGACCCCTCTCCTCACTCTCTTAATGAACATTTTGAAATTGTCACTGACTCCCCAACCAGAGAAAATTGTTTTCCCCTATTCACCCTAGCATTTGAGGGGGATGCTGAGGTTTTGCAGCACGGTTATCTGACATTTTGGGAAGGGATCTTGGCATTTGGGACCATGGGGAAGTGAATAAAGTTCTGTGGTTTGGCAGCACTGTGGAGGAGAAACCTAGAGATGAGCAGAAATTGAGATCAGGGTCTGGCAATATTAGGGAATAGGGGAGTGTGCCGAATTTGAGGAAAAAAAGTTTTTAAGAGATCTGCAGAGACAGTGGAGTAAGTTCTTTGCTTGGTTCTTGTAAGTAAAACGAGTGTTTTTAGACTCAATAGGAAATAGTTAAATACTTGGAAAATATGAATCGAAATGGGGTAGAAGAGCAAAGGGATCTGGGAGTACAAATACACAAATCACTAGAAGTAGCGACACAGGTTAACAAGGCCATAAAAAATGCAAAACAAGCACTAGGGTTTATTTCTAGAGAGATAGAATTGAAAAGTAGTGAAGTAATGTTAAACTTGTATCGAACCTTGGTTAGACCACACTTGGAGTACTGCGTACAATTCTGGTCATATTATAAAAAGGATATAGAGGCACTGGAGAGGGTGCAAAAAGATTTACAAGGATGCAAAAAGATTTACAAGGATGATACCAGAAATGTGAGGGTATACCTATCAGGAAAGGATGAACAGGCTGGGTCTCTTTTTTTCTTGAAAAGAGAAGGCTGAGGGGTGACCTAATAGAGGTCTTTAAAATTATGAAAGGTTTTGATAGAGTAGATACAGAGAGTGTTTCCACTTGTGGGGAAGAGCAAAACTAAAGGCCATCGATATAAGATAGTCACCAAGAAATCCAATAGGGAATTCGGAAATAACAACAGAAAATGCTGGAAAAACTCAGCAGGCCAGGCAACATCCGTGGAGAGAAAATAGAGTCAACGTTTCGGGTGAAAACCCTTTGTTAAGACTAAAGAAGCACAGGAAATGAAATAGATTAAAAGGCCAGGCTGGGAGAGAACAAAAGAGAAGAGACATTAAGAGGTATTCAAAATGAGACGAGATGGTGATAGGACTAGTGGAGACAAAAGACGGCTCTAGATTAGGCGTGAAATGCGCTGGCAGAATGGGAGACAGCTGCCATGTGGGAGAGAAAAAAAAAGAAAGGAGGGGGGGGAAGGCCAAAACAAAGGTGTGGATAAAAAATATAAATAAAAAATGTAATAGGGGCCGAGGTTATGATCTGAAATTGTTGAACTCGATATTGAGTCAGGAAGGCTGTAAAGTGCCTAATCGGAAGATGAGGTGCTGTTCCTCGAGTTTACGGTGAGCTTCCGTGGAACAATGCAAGAGGCCGAGGATGGAAGAAACTTCTTTACCCAGAGAGTGGTGAGAATGTGGAACTTGTTATCACAGGGAATGGTTGATACGAATAGTATAGATGCATTTAAGGGGAGGCTGGATAAGCATATGAGGGAGAAGGGAATAGAGGGTTATGCTGATAGAGTTAGATGAGGAAAGATGGGAGGAGGCTCGAGTGGAGCATAAGTGCCGGCATGAACTGGTTGGGCCGAATGGCCTGCTTCTGTGCTGCATATCCTATGTATGTAATCAAACCCTTCAGAATTTTTAAAACCTCAATTTAATCTCCTTTTAGCTGCCTCTGTTCCAGTTAAAATAATTCCAATGGGGGAAATTTTAACCCCCAAAAATGGGTGTGTTGGGATCGGGTGGGAAGTTAATATGTTAAAAAATGTAATCCCGATCCCAATCCACCTCCAACCTGCCCACTACCAGTTTTAACAGAGGTGGAACAGGGGAGCGAGCAGCCTGTGATGAAATATGTCATTCATCAGACTCTGTAGTTAACTACATATATTGTATTGCCTGCTCCGGTGTTTTACCTTGTATTGTGTATAGTGCACCGCCCCCTTTGTGTGTCGGCTCCGCCCATACCTGGCCCTACTTAAGACAAGCCCAGGCTTGTCTTGCAGCAGAACAGCAGCATGCTAGGTGAAGACACAGGCATCTTTTCTTTGCTAATAAAAGCCTTGTTTTATTCAGTTAACTTTGAGTCTTGAAGTCATTGAGGCACATCAATTTTATTAGCAAACTTTAACGATGGATCAACTTTTGAAACCGGAACGCTTGGATTTGGACCCGCATGCTTCGGATGCATCGGCACGGTTTGGACACTGGTTCCAGTGCTTGGAATTCTTTTTGGCCAACTCCGAAGCCGTCACAGCCTCTAAAGCCACCGGAGATGTGAAACTCGGGATCCTGCAGAATCGGGTAAGCCACCGGGTTTTTCCACTCATCCAAGACGCCGCCACCTACCTGGATGCCTGCAACATTCTAAAGGCCCACTATCAGCGGCGTACCAACGAGGTGTATGCCAGGCACCTGCTTGCTACCTGCACACAGCGACCCGGAGCGTCGCTAGAGGACTTTCTAGTCACCCTAAAAGTGCTTGGCAAAGACTGCAAATGCAAAGACGTGAAAGCCACGGTATACACAGACGAGCTTATTTGGGATGCCTTTATCGCAGGCCTTAGCTCTAATTACATCCGGCAGAGACTGCTAGAGAAAACGGGCCTAGATCTGACACAGGCTGTGGACACAGCGCGATCGCTGGATGTGGCTCAGAAGAACTCTGACTCCTACTCGTCAGGCCGCGCAGTCCACGCCGCCTCTGCTTCCCCGCCCGGTAGCCCAACACCGTCGGGGCTCTGCCCTCCCCCCAGAAGCCCTACGACCGCCGCGACGCATCGGGGCCCCAAATGCTACTTCTGCGGGCAGCCGAAGCACACCAGGAACCTGTGCCCGGCGAAAGGCACCACCTGCCGTAAGTGCGGTAAGAAGGGGCACTTTGGGAAGGTGTGCAGAGGGAACCCCGCAGGCAAAACCGCCACCGCCGCGTGCGCGCCGTGGGAGCGGCCATCTTGGACGCCATCTTGTCCGACCTCGTGGGATTGAGGCGCATCACAGCCAACCTGCTCCTAGGAGGCGGTTCGTCCATTTAAATATTAGAATGAGGCTGCATGCCTCAGATTTAACCACCATTTCAAATTTAACTCTGGCTGATCAGGTTTCTCAGGCCTCAGGGAACCCGCCAGCTAAAGTAAGGCAAGGACTGCTGGATCCAGCGTCCCTGCCTCTCCTACCCTCCACGATCGTATCCCGCTCACGAGGCCTCCGATCCCACCCTCGAGGCCTCCGATCCCCTCACTGGCTCCCAATCACCTTCCTGAGCTCCCCCCTCCAGCCCCCACGCTCTGCCGGCTCCGAAGTCTCAACCACCTCCCCCAGCCCCGATGCTCCTCTGGCCCCCAATGCTCCTCCGGCCCCAATCCTCCCCCCTCCCCATGCTCCTCTGGCCCCGATCCTCCCACCTCCCTGTGCTCCTCCGGCCTCGATCCTACCCCCCCTCCCGATGTTCCTCTGTCCCCCAAACAACCCCCCCCCCACCCGATCCCTCGCTCCCTCTTCTCTGCGGCCTACTGCCGCAAGCCTACCCGCCCACAGCCAGACAGCCTCTCCATTTGGCTGGCTAGGGGTGGGAAACAGAACCTTAAAATGCTAATCAGGCCCTGCTGTTAAATTCGGCAGGGCCTGTGGGAAACCCGTTCTCCTGGGTTTCACGACCGCTTTCTAGCCCCTCCACTCCTGACCCGTCTCCAGATTAAAATTCCGGCTAATGTCTCAAGTCTGTCCTCATCCTTGTATCAGCAAAAACAACAACTTGCATTTATATAGCATCTTTAACATAGGAAAACATCCCAAGGCACTTCACAGGAACGTAATAGATGAAAATTGACACTGAGTCAAAAGTAATATTAGAAGAAGTGATTAAAAGCTCAAAGAGGTAGGTTTAAAGGAGGGTCTTAAAGGAGGAGAGAGAGGTGGTGCGGTGGAGAGTTTTAGGGAGGGGATTCCAGAATTTAGGCTTAGATGGCTGAAGGCATGGCCGCCAATGGTGGGGCGAAGGGAATGGGGGATGCATGAGTCCAGAGTTGGAAGAACGCAGAGTTCCTGAAGGGTTGAAGGAGATTATAAAGATAGGGAAGGGAAAGGCCATGGAGGACTTTGAACACAAGCTTGAGAATTTTAAATTCGAGGTGTTGGTGGACCGGGAGCCGATGTAGGTCAGTGAGCACAGAGTTTGATGGACGAACAGGACTTGCTGCAGGTTAGGATATGGGCAGCAGAGTTTTGAATGAGCTCAAATGTATGGAGGGTGGAAAATGGGAGGCTGGCCAGGAGAACATTTGAATAATCAAGTCAGGAGGTAACAAAAACATGGATGAGGGTTTCAGCAGCAGATGAGCTGAGGCAGGGTCAGAGACGGGCGATATTATGGAGTTGGAAGTAGGCCGTCTTTGTGCTGGAGGGGATATGGAGTCGGAAGCTCAGTTCAGGGTCAAATAGGACGCGATGGTTGTGAACAGTCGGGTTCAGCCTGAGACAGTTGTCAGGGAGAGGGCTAGGATCAGTTGCGAGGGAATGGAATTTGTGACGGGGGCCGAAGACAATGGCTTCAGTCTTCCCGATGTTTAACCAAAGGAAATTGCTGCTCATCCAGGACTGGATGTTGGGCAAGCAGGCTGACAACACAGAGGCAGTGGAGGGGTTGAGAGAGGTGGTGGTGAGGTAGAGCTGGTGTTGTCAAGGTACATGTGGAACCTGGTGTCATGTCTTCAGATGATGTCACCGAGGGGCAGCATGTAGATCAGAAATAAAAGAAAGAAATACTTGCATTTATATAGCGCATTTCATGACCTCAGGACATGCCAAAACGCTTTACAGCCAATGAAGTACTTTTGAAATGTAGTCACTGTTATAATGTGGGAAACGCGGCAGCCAATTTGTGCACAGCAAGCTCCCACAAACAGCAATGTGATAATGACCAGATAGTCTTTTTTTTTGTGATGGTGATTGAGGGTTAAATATTGGTCAGGACACCAGGGATAACTCCCCTGCTCATCTTTGAAATAGTGCCATGGGATCTTTTACATCCACCTGAGAGAGCAGACGGGGCCTCGGCTTAATGTCTCATCCAAAAGTGAATCTACACTGTATGCTCTCTGTTTTTATTTTGTTATTTCCATTTCAGATCAGACTCCGTAGCTAGGACATTTTGTCAAGGTTGACTGCTTACTCTCGTTGTTTAATGACCTTTGCTAGGATAAAGAGTTTTAAGTAATTGTAATGAATGCAAACAACCAATCAATAAGAAAGTTAATGTAAAATTCCAATTGGATTTGTAAGTCTATCAATTCATAATTCAATCTTTAAAAAGTTCCAAAACAGCTGCCCATGGAATTTCATTAATTGACTTTGTTCTTGTAAACATGGTGCAGTAAAGTGAGATTATAGACTCTTATTGTGGTAGCTATATAAAAAAACACTCTTAACCATTGCCTATCGATAGATCTGACTAAACATTTGGATTGTTTAAAACTTTTATCTTGCAGGAATGGAAAATTATTGTGTATCAAGAAGAGGGGTAGGAAATGGTAGTTAAAAGTGTAAATTCAGTATGCACTTCTCCTGGTGGCTCAGTTGACAAATGCACTATCCAGTAATGATTAAAAACAGGAAATGCTGGAAATACATTGTATATCTGTCGACATCTGTTGAGGGACCTGCTGCGTATTTGTACAGATATTGACAAACTTGTTTTGTATTTGCAGCAGTTCTAGATTTTATTCCAGTATTTGCTGTTTTTTCTCTTCCTTTTATTTGCCTAGTGTGGAACTGAACAATATTAGGGTGTGGTAAAATCAGCCATAATTAATTGCTAATCACTACCCAACAGCCTCCATTGGGAAGTGCATGTGTATAGGTGATGACATGATCTGTTTTGACTGCGATGTGGTACACAATTGGACAGCTTGCTGACGCCACCTGGCTAAGTTTCTACATGAATCATGGCCAGTTGGGTGAGAAACAGAGGATGCCTAACACATATGGCATCATACCCTAGAATGAATCAGTGACTTCAGGAAAGGGGTGAAGAGGGCTGAAAAATAAACAGCAAATACAGGATGCTGCATTACATACATTCTGTAGTGTTCAATATATGGTGCTGAGCTGGAATTTTGTTTTAAATACCAGTCTCCTCTGTGTTACTCACCAATATATCAGGGACCTATGCTGCATGTACACTGTTACAGCCTAAGTGCGATATTGCTTTAGTCATTGCTATTTGCGGTCCAGATGACGACGAACTGGCAGCGTTCGCTGTCATTTCACCTTTGAATCTAACCGCAACTTCGGGGCAGGCACATGCAGAAATTCTGAAGTTGCAGTCTGTCATTCACAGCCCCCCTCCACTCCTCCCCCTCCACAGAGCCAGCAATCAGTGCAATCGCTCAAATCAGAGAAAATGACAAAAACTTCGGCTCTTCCGCAATAATTACGCTGTTAAATTCCCCACTAAAATTGAGACCCAAAGGGATTAGGTGTAACTGCAGTTTTAACGGCGTATTGACTGCTAACAAAGGTTAGGGGCTTGAAAAACTAATTTTAATTTTGTGGTGTGTGAAATTTATCCATTTTAATAAAAATTAAAATTTTTAATAAACTTAAAAAAAAATTGAAATTTTTTGTTAAAGTTTGTTTGTCTTTACTTCAGGTTTGTCTTTACACCCATGTAAGAGCACCCAATCTTTGCTTTTCTCTCTCTAACATTTAAAAAAAGTTAGAATTTTAAGAGCTTACTCAATTCCTTGTTCTGTGAGAATTCTGCATTTTGATTGGCTGCTTAGACAGCTTGTTCACGTCCCAGCAGCTCGCGCAAGGGGATCCCCACTAACCTCCGTTGATTTGAATTGAACATTGGGAAACCAGAAGTTCTTGATACAGAGATCGCGGGATCTTTGTGCGAAGCTTACTTTGTGACCAGCGGCAAACGCCTGTGCTTCGCTGTTGCCCGCAAATTCTGGACCATTGTACAGCAAATTTGTTGAGGCAATATGTCACATGACTGCCTCTCGGTAAAATGTTAAGCTCCTTACTAGCACTGAAACAATAAGCCTCACTGATGTAATACTGTCAATTTCTGGCCCCGGTGCTGAGACTGCAAGACTGGTGTGCTGCAAAGTTTGCCGTCACATAAACTGGGCTTACCTACCTTAGGCCCAGTGGAAGTCATGTCATGTGAACAGGTGTGGGTTTTATTGTGTCCGAGTAAAGACTCCAAAAATGTGAAGATACAAAGATAATCGACCCCAAAGGATTCCCTGCCAGAGAAAAACATCTTTTTAACGATCATTTTTGGCCCATTAAGGGCCTTGGGCTCCTCCCCATCGGAGTGGCACCTCTTTGTGGCAGGCGCTGCTACAGGTGTGGGCCGCCCACCCTAAATATTGAAATAAGTCCGTCCCCAGTATTTAGGACAGGTTCAATGGCCCATCCAGGAGGTGGCCAGAAGTCTCGCCTGCTGCACTTACCTGTAGTAGAGCAGGGACTCAGGAAGTTAGGGCACGAAGTAGTGCATTGAACCACCAGGGGAGCTTGTTGCCGTAGAGGAAGAACATGGAACAAGAAAATTGGGTCAATGGCTATTCATACTTGATTTTTAAAATAATCACACAAGTAGATTATAATGTGGGTAGACCCTATAGCAGCAGTAAAGGGTGAATTGGAGTCTGAAAGGAAACTGCACAGATTCCTTTAACTATAACAGGTTTCTTCATGTTAACAGTAAGTGAGCTTGACACCAGCTGTAAGTTAATTAGATATTTTATTTTCTTCACAAATGAAACACTTCACCATAGTAAGTACCATCATTGATGATAAAATGAGCTCTAAGCTTCTGTCCTAGGCTGAATGGTGATCTAATTGAGGTGTTTAAGATGATTAAAGGAATTGATAGGATAGATAGAGAGAAATTATTTAATCTGGTGGGGGAATCCAGAACAAGGGGACATAACCTTAAAATTACAGCTAGGCCATTCAGGGATGATGATAGGAAGCACTTCTTCACACAATCTGGAAAGCTCTCCCCCAAAAAGCTGTTGAGGCTGGGGGTCAATTGAAAAATGTCAAAACTGAGATTGATAGACTTTTGTTAGGCAAGGGTATTAAGGGTTACAGAACCAAGGTGGGTAGATGGAGCTAAGATACAGATCAGCCATGATCTAATTGAATGGTGGAACAGGCTCAAGGGGCTGAATGGCCTACTCCCGTCCCTATGTTCCTACATTTACTTTCTGTTTTTTTTTGTGTTTGCAGTACCAGCGAAGAGCAGGAAATTAGATCTGGAGTAGATATACTAAAAGTTTAATTAGCAACAGTCTTGTAAAGGTAGATAAGTCTATGCAACTTTGTAGGTGGTCTGAAGCATGCAGTTGCATACACTGATGGTCCTATACAGTTATAGGCAGGGTTACTACTTGGCAGGATTATGGTCTTTCCTTGTCATGGGCTTTGATTACCTGGTTGGAGAGGGGTGTCTTGTTGGGTATAGGGTTTGAGCAGTGTCTGATGAAGGGTAATGGTGGGGAGCTGAGATCTGCTCATTCAGAGATTAAGCTAAGGATCCCTTTGGCTGTAAATTCTTACATAAGCCAAAAATAACAAAGTAAAGTTATTAAAAAAAAGAGCAAAACAGTCTGACCATTATTTATTATTAGACAAAATCAAGGCAATTTTTTTTTTTTTTTACAGGTCAACTATTTTGTTGAAGACATAAATTTATGCTTTGACCTTGTACAGGATGTTCAGTCAACTGTTCATTTAAAAATACTCTTATTTAAAAAAAATGATTGTTTTCCATTGGCAGTTACCTTCCTCAGCTGAATGAGTGGGCAGAGATTTGATAGTGCGACAAATGGGGCTGAACTGGTGCAATGTGCCTACAGCAATTGCACTCTACCCATCCCCTCCCCCCATATCCTCCAGTTTGAACGCATCTGCCACTCTGCCAGTACCCTTGGTGTTGCCTGTCAGCCAGCAGGCCCAGACTGCTGGAGCCCAGGCCGAGATGGTGCAATCTTCAGTTGGGCCCTTTAGGCCCAGAGCAGCACGAGGCCATCCTCCAAGGCCGTCTGCAATGTCCTCAATGGAAGCTTAGCAACCGTCCACCTCCCAAGCTCTAGCCACTGGGGAAGCACCTCGTAGAAGCACCAGAATTGGGAAAGGAACATGAAAGGCAGGCACTAAGGGAATTCATAAAGTTGATTAGTTTAATTTTTTGTGCAGAATGCCATTATTGATTTGATAAATGTTGATTTGGATTTGCATTTGTTATTGGTTTTTATGTGCGCAGTCAAGTGAGGGAGATGCCAGTAAGTGTTGACAGAAAAAGAACATTGCGATGGCTATTGTAATAAGAAAGGTAAGGAGTGTGGGACTGCTGGCGAATGCAGACTTGGAGTTGAGGTTAGTGGAAGCACTCCACAATCAGTTGATTTCGTAGAGCCTTGGCAGAAAGGGAGCGTCTTTCTTTTTTTTATTTGTTCATGGGATGTGGGCGTTGCTGGCAAGGCCAGCATTTATTGCCCATCCCTAGTTGCCCTTGAGAAGGTGGTGGTGAGCTGCCTTCTTGAACCGCTGCAGTCCATGTGGTGAAGGTACTCCCACAATGCTGCTAGAGAGGGAGTTCCAGGATTTTAACCCAGCAACAATAAAGGAACGGCGATATATTTCCAAGTCAGGATGGTATGTGACTTGGAGGGGAACTTGGAGGCGGTGGTATTCTCATGCGCCTACTGCCCTTGTCCTTCTAAAAAAAAAAGGTGGTAGAGGTCACGGGTTTGGGAGGTGCTGTCGAAGAAGCCTTGGCGAGTTACTGTAGTGCATCTTGTAGATGGTACACACTGCAGCCATGGTACGCCGGTGGTGGAGGGAGTGAATGTTTAAGGTGGTGGACGGGGTGCCAATCAAGCGGGCTGCTTTGTCTTGGATGATGGCAAGCTTCTTGAGTGTTGTTGGCGCTGCACTCATCCAGGCAAGTGGAGAGTATTCCATCACACCTCTGACTTGTTGCTGTCTCTTTGACTCCTTTCTGCTCCTCCTCCTCTTCTCGTCCCCCTCTTGCTATTCCTCCTCAATTCATCAGCTGGCAGGTCATGGTAAGGGCTGGTCCCTCATGATGACGACGTTGAGGAGCATGCAGTAGATGACCACAAATCTGGATATCCTCTCAGCGGTGTACTGCAGGGCTCCTCCTGAACGGTCCAAACAGCAGAAGTGTTGTTTGAGGATGACAATTGTCTGCTTGATGATTATCCTTGTGACAGTATGGCTCTCATTGTATACCTGCTGTGCAGCTATGCGTGGGTTCCTACCGGAGTCATGAGCCATATCAGGATAACCCTTGTTGCCCAATCGCCAACCATTAAATTAGAGGTTGGAATAGAGGAGACACAGATGACTGCCGCAGAATGAAGAAATCGTGACTGCTGCTAGGATATCAGGTATTCACCTGCAGGTTGCTCTGCCTGTGGCCGCAAACCAGTTGCACGTTGAAGGAGTGGAATCCCTTTAGATTGATAGATATAGCACGGTTCTCAAGGGGAGCACGCAAGGCAATGTGCATGCAGTCAGTGGCACCTTGCATCATGGGGAAGCCTTCCATGTGGGCACAACCTCTCCTGCATCTCTCTGTCACTGAGAAAGGAGATGTAAGTATTTCTCTTGCTCTGTAGAGCCTCAGTGACCTCCCTGATACATCGATATACAGCGAACTGGTAGATGTTGCTTAAGTCACCTGTTGCACCCTGAAAGGAGCCCGTGGCATAAACGAGAGTGACGATGACCTTCACAGCCACTGGTAGTGCTGTCCATGCCCTGGTTTGAAGCTGGAATTGTGGCTGCCACTGATGACATATCTCACTGACTACCTCCTTGGTAAAGCGAAGGCACCTTATACATTGCTCCTCACTGAAGTTGAGGCAGGAGAAGTGATCCCTGGACCCTCTGTGGTGTCCGGCGAGTGCCATGCCCCTCCTCCTTCTTCTGGCAGCTTGTCCTGCTCTGTGGTGTCTTCCTTCTTGCTCCCAGTCTATTCCTAGAAGCAGCCCCACCAGGTCACCCATGTATGGAGGCAGATAATTTGTGAAGGAGACAACAGCAACAGGAATGCATGAGTAGCCTGACCTCTGTGAAGAGAAATTAATCTTTCAACAGCCCTAGAAATGGGCAACAAACCCCTAGAAGTTGAGCAGCAGCCAAAAGTAATAATCCAGAAATGTACCCGTAAGTCCTGCATGATCCCTTTAAATACCACTGGTAAGAGGGCCTTCATGTCATTTAACATCATGTTCTGCTGAGCAAGGTCAGCACAGGGTGTCCGACTCACTGGGGCCTTCCAAAATAGCAATGGCGGCCCGCAATTAGCATTGCGCACTGACCCACCTAATTATCTCCGCTACCTCCTGTAACAAGATGGCGCGCTGTACACTTCCCGTCTGAAGTGCCAGCACGCATCTTGGGACGCCATTTTGCGATCTTGGGTGGCCGTGTAATGTCTGGAAAATGGGCATAACGTGACCCAATTTAACCCCCAATGTTCATCACTTGTTTAAAAAAGTAATATTGCAGAAGTGACTGTTGATCCAGCAGGCGTGTTTTTATCATGCAAGCATAAGAATGGAGAGATTTTCTATAAAACAATTTGAACATAGTGAGCCAGGTTAATACTGTAATCCCCATAAATCATTTGTTATTGCTCCAAACTGGTGGCAATCACTAGAATTACTTTAAGCAATAGTCACTCTTTATATGTCACAATTGAAATATAGTTACACTGCTATTTCCTCCACAGTAATTTGTAGTAAATCAAAATTAAACCAATGCAACATAGGCTACACATCCATACCCCTCAAGTCACAATTTCTAACAAAATCATGTTTATTACATTTACAGCGATTACAGAGAAAGGATAAATACGATTGGACAAGACAGTGCTGTCAACAAAATAATAAGGGGGAAAAGAGTTACAGCACCAAAATTATCAGGAATCAAGTGCAACTGTACACTGTAGGAAGTCCTGCTGATTTATTATACAACAAAGAATGTTCCAAAATGGTAATGGCACCGGAAAAAACAATTTAAGGTTATTATATTATGGCATGTTTCAGATAAGCATAATATCAGCTATTTACTCTTCCAACTTCCATCTCAGATATATTATTTTTACCACTGGAAAGCCATGACATTAAAAATATATATTTAGCGGGTGGGGGGAATTAAAAAAAGCGCCACAAGCTTAATAAAGTGTACTTCCTGAATGAATGGCTGTCTTTTACTAAATGTCTTTGTGGTACAATAGTTTTCACCTCCTAAATGTGTACACTAGTAATTTATAACTATGTACGTTATCATGTTGAATTTTTTGGCATTTGAAACCTCTTATCAGATTGGAAACATCGCAGGCAGTAATTCATGATGAAGATTGTGTACCCTTTAAAACTTGTTATCTGAGCTACAAGGTTTAATTGCATCAGATGTGCCCAGCTCCATCGTCATTACGCTGATATCAATCTGAACAGATGGCTCTGGTGTAACAGTTACTGTAGAATGTGAGGGGGAAGAGGATTCAGAATCAGTTCACTTGCATTTATACTCATCCACAACCTGTTCGTTAAAGCGATTAAAATAAGTTACAGAAATTATAATATAATCAGTGCTATCCTAATATGCTTTTTATGCTTGATATGTGATTTTTGAGGCACATGCATAGTGGAACTCTAGAGTTGTTGGATAACCAAATGGCAATCAAAGAGGGTAAAGCTTGTTATTATTCCCTTTTTCCACTTCTTACAATCACTCATTTACAGTATATCTCAACAACATCTGTGTTATTCTGTGGCTATCAGTGCATTTTCTGTCATGTATCATTGGAGGAGATTTTCAACTGTTGCCTGCTCGTTTCTTGCCTGATAAACGGTGGCTGGCAGTTGAAAATTGGAGGGGGAGGGGCCCCTTGGACGTCCGCCTGATGCAATTTTCAGGTGGACCTATAAATAGATAAACAGTATGCCCGGCTGTTATGGGTGGGACGCTGTTTAAATATGCAAATTGGGGTCCTACCCCCCAATGTTCCCACAAATTCTTTTTTGGGTGCGCGGCCCCTTTAACGGGCTGCGAGGCCCATTCAAATTTCAGTGCATGCGCAGTTTTTCCATTTAGAAGCCACTGAGTGGCCTGCACGGAACCTCCAGACCACCGCACAGCCGCGCAGCTTAACGGGAACATTGCTACCCCTCCCCCCAAGTTTTCTCTTGTCTAAGCACTAACTCATTTGAGGGGCAGTTCCATGGGTGCTGGTAGCTCTCTAGTTGTAGTTCTTCATGTGGTAATGTTTTTTGATATGATGTGAGTATCAAGTATTTTTGGAAAGGTTTTGACGTAGACCACCAGGCAAAACTATACCATATTGCTCGTAACTCTATGCTCCAAGTGCTGTTGGTAGCATTTGTTGTAGAAATTCAAAGTTGTCCTGGATGCAACAGTTTCCTGAATTTCTACTTCATTTTGTAGAACAGAAGTCCCATTTTATCCCATTAGCAGGCATTGTTGATGACGATCACTCTATATAATTTAACAGTGGGTTGCATGGGTTACCAATGCATGGAGATAAATCAACCAACATAAGGAATTATTTATTATGGGCAAAATTATTTTTAAGACTATGTAATTGGGACAAGAACAGGTACCAATGCAAAGCAGACCCACCTCCTGGGTTGTTTCAGCCAGAGTTTAATAGAGGATGTGCAAGGATGGATAATTATTCAGAAGTTTTGCTTCACTACATTTGGGGATCATGGAGTTATTATGCAGAACTTTTTCTAGGAGAGTAGATGAGTAGAACAGAGTCCGCAATAGAGTTACAGGAAACTTTGTGTTATCCGGAGGCTAAATGTCCGGCAAGCTCGAGCCACCGGCAAAAATCAGGAGCCGTTTTGTTAGTTTTTTTTTCTTCTCATGGCTTTTTTTTCAACAGTCAGGCTCTGCAAAGTCTCTGTAGCTTAGCAACAGCTTCAGAGAGACGCTTCCAAGGTACGGGCCGACTGTTTAGAAGCTGTTGCTAAGCAACAGTGTTTGTTGCCAGATACGGAGATGAAAAGCTCCGTATGCTTCAACATTAACGCTGGTGTGTCCGGCAGTTTTGAGGTAACAGCAACAGCTCGGTCCCGTCGGTGCCGGATAGCACAAAGTTTCCTGTAATTGTATTGTATATGGTCTGTGGAAAGGATTGATGGGCAAAATGGCCTTTTTGCATTACTTGATGTTACCCACTCATCTTTCCGATGTGTATAGAGGAGGCGTCACTACATTAGTCTCGGCTGGATTTGACACCAAGACTCAAAGGTGAAAGGGTGTAATGATAATCCACTGTGCTACCTAGTTTTCTCTTTATTATATAACAGTCAGTTGTCCTAAAACCAGCAAGTTCTTTGCAAATATAGTAATTTATTAAATGCAAACAAAATAGTTCATGGAATGCATTCGGGACAGTTTCCTGTCAGGGCGAGGCTGGCTCTGGACCCAAGTGCAGAGAGACGAGGCGAGAAGCAGGTATGCAGTCTTAAATAAAAGTACTTTACTAGAATCACACAGGTAAACAGTTACAAACATGGGAGCTCAAGACAAGCTACCACTAGGTACCAACGGCTTGTCAAGACTGAGCACAGAGGGAAGAAACCACAGAACTTAAATACAAGCAACACCAGGTGAAACCAATGAACCTGATAAAAGGCAGTTAAGTAAACAAGTAACAATTTAGCAAAAGGAAACAAACAAGTGAAGGTGCCATCTAGGGGTTACTGAGGGAACTAACCGGCACCCTCACAGGACACCCTCCCCTAGGAACGGCTCCTGACGTTCCTCCTGGACGATCAGGGTGGTGACGGCGAAAATCCCTGATGAGTTCAGGATCCAAAATGTCCTGGGCCGGAACCCAGGAACGCTTTTCAGGACCATAACCCTCCCAGTCGACCAGGTATTGAATGCTCCTCCTAACCCGGCGACTATCAAGGAGGCGACGGACAGTGTAGGCTTGCTGACCGTCGATCATGCGGGGCGGGGGGGGGGGGGGGGAGGTCTGGAAACAGGGACCAAGGGACTGGTAAGTACCGGCTTGAGGTGAGAGACGTGGAACGTGGGATGTATCTTCATCGATAGAGGAAGGAGGAGCCGGTAGGCCACAGGGTTTACTTTTTCCAAGATCCTAAACGGTCCGATGAACCGGGGAGCCAACTTGCGGGACTCCACATGGAGCGGAAGATTCCGGGTAGACAGCCAGACCTTCTGTCCGGTCCGGAACCGAGGAGCTGGGCGGCGGTGTCAGTCAGCCTGCACTTTCTGCCGAGAAGAAGCGAGCTGCAAGGCGGATCGGACCCTTCTCCAGGTATGGCGGCAGCGTTGGACGAACCCCTGGGCAGCCGGAACTCCTACCTCCCTCTCCTGTTCAGGGAAGAGTGGCGGTTGGAAGCCATATTGACATTCAAAAGGTGAGAGGCCCGTGGAGGAGCTCTGAAGGGTATTGTGCGCGTACTCTGCCCTGACCAGATACTTGCTCCAGGTGGAAGGATTGGAGGACACAAAGCTTCTTAGCACCCTTTCCAGATCTTGGTTGGTTCTCTCAGTCTGGCCGTTCGATTGTGGGTGGAACCCAGAGGAGAGACTGACAGAAGCGCCCAGGAGGGAACAAAAAGCCTTCCAGAAGCTGGATGAGAACTGGGGACCACGGTCAGAGACGACATCCAGAAGCCATGGAGGCGGAAGACATGCTGGACAACCAGCTGGGCAGTCTCTCTGGCAGAGGGAAGCTTGACAAGAGGGACGAAGTGAGCAGCCTTGGAAAAGCAATCGACCACAACTAGGATGGTAGTGAATCCCTCAGATGGAGGTAGCCTGGTGATGAAATCCAGGGCGATATGAGACCAGGGACGGCTGGGGATGGGCAAGGGATGCAGGAGACCAAGCGGGGGTTGTTGGGATGTCTTGTTCTGGGCACAGACGGGACAAGCGGAGACAAAGGCCCGGGTGTCGGCTTCAATAGAGGGCCACCAGAACCTCCTCTTCAGGAACTCGAGAGTCCGACAGATCCCAGGATGACCAGTCAATCGAGAAGAGTGCCCCCATTGAAGGACCTGGGCGCGCACCTGACTGGGGACATAAAGGCTATTAGGAGGGCCTCCTCCAGGGTCAGCCTCCTGACGTTGGGCCCCTCGCACCACAGTCTCAATCTCCCATGCGACGGGAGCAACGATGCAGGAACTGGGGATGATAGGTTCCGGGGTCCGGTCCTTTTCCGAGGGGTCAAACTGGCGAGAAAGGGCATCCGGTTTGAGGTTCTTAGACCCTGGGCGGTACGACAGGAGAAAGTTGAACCGGTTAAAGAAGAGAGCCCACCTGGCCTGCCGAGGGTTGAGGCGCTTGGCGTCCTGGATATATGTCAGATTTTTATGGTCGGTCCAGGCGACAAAAGAATGCTCTGCTCCCTCCAACCAGTGTCTCCACTCTTCCAAGGCCAACTTAACTGCCAAGAGCTCCCTGTTGCCGACATCGTAGTTACTCTCTGCTGGCTTCAGACGACGGGAAAAGAAGGCACAGGGATGTAGCTTTTGGTCCTTAGGGGAGCGCTGGGACAGGACAGCCCCGACTCCAATGTCCGAGGCATCCACCTCTACGATAAAGGGCAGGGTGGGGTCCGGGTGTACCAGGATGGGAGCAGAGGTGAAACGTTGTTTGAGCTCCTGGAAGGCCCGTTCCGCTTCAGAAGACCAACTGAACTGTAGAGACGAGCCCTTGGTCAATGCGGAGAGGGAGGCGGCAATGGAGCCAAAGTTGTGGATGAAGCGTCTGTAAAAGTTGTCGAATCCCAGGAACCGCTGAATCTGCTTAACCGACGTGGGACACGGCCAGTTCAAGACGGCTTGAACCTTGCTAGGATCCATCTGGACGCTTCCACAGGAGATGATGTAGCCCAGGAAGGTGACCTTAGAGATGTGGAATTCACATTTCTCGGGTTTGACAAAGAGACGGTTCTCCAAAAGCCTCTGCAGAACCTGTCTGACGTGTTGGACATGCTGCTGGGGGGACTTTGAGAAGATGAGAATGTCATCCAAATAAACAAACACGAACTGGTTCAGCAGGTCCCAGAGCACGTCATTGACCAGAGCTTGGAAGACAGCAGGAGCGTTAGTGAGACCAAAGGGCATGACGAGGTATTCCCAGTGATCGCTAGGGGTGATAAAGGCAGTCTTCCATTCATCCCCCTCCCTAATGCGGACCAGGTTGTACGCGTTGCGGAGGTCAAGTTTGGAGAAGATGGTAGCTCCCTGCAGCTGCTCAAATGCTGAAGACATCAAAGGGAGAGGATCGCGGTTCTTAATGGTAATTTTGTTAAGCCCCCGATAGTCTATGCAAGTCCTGAGACCGCCATCCTTCTTCTTTACAAAAAAGCCAGCACCCGCTGGGGAGGTGGAAGGGCGAATGAAACCTGTAGCGAGGGCTTCCTTGATGTATTCTTCCATGGAAACATTCTCAGGGCCAGAGAGAGAGTAGAGCCAACCCCGAGGGGGGCTAGTGCCAGGCAGGAGATCAATGGCAGGAGATCAATGGCACAGTCGTAGGACCGGTGTGGGGGGAGTGTAGTGGACCGCTTCTTACTAAACACAGCATGGCGGTCCGAATATTCAGGGGGCACATGAGCAAGGTCCAGCTGATCAGCTGGCTCGGGAGAGGAAGGACGGGGCGGACTAGGGAAGACCTTAAGACAGTTGGTTAGACATAAAGGACCCACTCCAGCACAGTCCCGGTAGTCCAGTCAATGTGAGGCTTGTGAAGAGAGAGTCACGGATGTCCAAGAACGAGAGGGAGCTCAGGTGAATCGATAAGGTGAAACTGCAGCAACTCTTGATGTCTCTCCCCTACTTGGACATGTAATACTTCAGTGATATGATGAATACGCCCAGAACCAAGGGGCCTGCCATCGAGGGCGGTGACTTGTAAAGGCTTGTCAAGGCGGGAGAAAGGAATTTTCAGGCTGCACACAAGGGTGGCATCGATAAAACAGCCAGCGGCCCCGGAGTCAACAAACGCCTGGAGGTTGTACTGTTGTCCCTCCCAAGAGAGACGAGCGGGAAGCAGGGTTTGGAAGACAGAAGGGGTAGGAGAAGGGATTTGATCTGTCCGTATTTTCCCAATCCTCCTGGCTTTTTCCTGAAGCTCAGGGCATGTGGCTCTGAGATGGCCAGACAGGCCACAGTAAAGACAACACCCCTCTCTCAATCTCCTCTGTCTCTCAAACTGGGAGAGCCGAGTTCTGCCGAGTTGCATAGGTTCCTCTTCGGTGCTAACAGGTGGACTCGGGGGTACTTGGAAACTCTTGGTCAGATTCGAAACACCGGAAGATCTCACCTCTGTGGAAGTAGTGAATCTCCTCTCTCTACCATGCTCCCGGAGGCGGTTATCCACTCTGATGGCAAGGGAGATGAGCGTGTCAAGGTCCTCCGGAACCTCTCTGGACGCCAGTTCATCTTTGATAGATTCGGAGAGGCCATGAAGAAACGTGGAGAGAAGGGCCTCGGTGTTCCAGCGGCTTTCCGCAGCGAGTGTGCGGAACTCAATGGCGAAGTCGGCTACGCTGCAGTTGCCCTGGCGGAGATTCAAAAGTCTCTTAGCTGCCTCCCGTCCACTCACAGGATGGTCAAAGACTTTGCTCATCTCTTCGGCGAAAAGGAGAATGTCCGAGCAGACGAAAGATTGCTGCTCCCAGATAGCGGTAGCCCAGGCGAGAGCTTTTCCCGAGAGTAATGATATGATGAACGCTACCTTAGAGCGGGGTGATAGGAACATGGAGGGTTGGAGTTCAAAAACTAGGGAGCACTGGGTCAAGAAGCTGCGACACTTGCCCGGATGACCGTCATAGCGCTCTGGCGCGGGTAGGCGAGGCTCTCGGTGAGTCTGGAGATCGGCGACCGGTGGGGTAGTATCCAAAGGAACTGACTGAGGAGGAACATCCTGAGCAGAAGCCACAGCGGCTGGGTGTTGAATGGTCTGAGTCCACATATCTACCTTGTCCGAAATGCTTCGGAGAAGTTGCTCAAGGCTGCTGAGGAAAGCACCTTGAAGGGAGAGAATAGCACGAAATTCCTCCATCACTGCTGGGTCCATACTGGCTCAGTCTTGCTGTCAGGGCGAGGCTGGCTCTGGACCCAAGTGCAGAGAGACGAGGCGAGAAGCAGGTATGCAGTCTTAAATAAAAGTACTTTACTAGAATCACACAGGTAAACAGTTACAAACATGGGAGCTCAAGACAAGCTACCACTAGGCCAACGGCTTGTCAAGACTGAGCACAGAGGGAAGAAACCACAGAACTTAAATACAAGCAACACCAGGTGAAACCAATGAACCTGATAAAAGGCAGTTAAGTAAACAAGTAACAATTTAGCAAAAGGAAACAAACAAGTGAAGGTGCCATCTAGGGGTTACTGAGGGAACTAACTGGCACCCTCACAGTTTCCTAGAACAATATGGAACTAACCAGGGAACAGGCTATTTTAGATCTTGTATTGTGTAATGTTACAGGGTTAATTAGCAATCTCATAGTGAAGGACCCTCTGGGGCAGAGTGATCATAATATGATAGAATTTCACGTTAATTTTGAGAGTGACTTGCCTAAGTCTGAAACTAGAGTCTTAAACTTAAATAAAACCAATTACATAGGTATGAGGAGCGAGTTGGCGAAGGTAGATTGGAAAAATAGATTAAAAGGTATGGTGGTAGAGAAGCAGTGCTAGCATTTAAAGAAATATTTCATAATCCTCAACAAAAATACATTCCATTGAGAAACAAGAACTCCACGTGAAAAGTGATTCAACCATGGCTAACTAAAGAAGTTAAGGATAGCATTAGATTGAAAGAAGAAGCTTATAATGTTGCAAAGAATAATAGTAAGCCTGAGGATTGGGAGAGTTTCAGAAACCAGTAAAGGTTGACCAAAAAAATTGATAAAAAGGGAAAACATAGAATATGAGAGAAAACTAGCAAGAAATATAAAAGCAGGTTGTAAGAGTTTCTACAAGTATGTAAAAAGGAAAATAGTAGCAAAAGTAAACATTGGTCCCTTAGAGGCTGAGACAGGAGACATTATTATGGGGAATAAGGAAATGGCAGAAACATTAAACAAATATTTTGTATCTGTCTTCGCAGTGGAAGGCACAAAAAGCATACCAAAAATCATGGGGAACCAAGGGTCTAATGAGGGTGAGGAAGTTAATGTAATTAATATAAGTAGAGAAAAAGTACTAGTGAAACTAATGGTACTAAAAGCCGACAAATCCCCTGGACCTGACGGCCTACATCCTAGGGTTCTAAAAGAAGTGGCTGAAGAGATAGTGGATGCATTGGTTTTGATCTTCCAAAATTCCCTAGATTCTAGAATGGCCCCAGCGGATTGGAAGATCGCAAATGTAACACTGCTATTCAAGAAAGGAGGGAGAGAAAAAACGGGGAACTACAGGCCAGTTAGCCTGACATCAGTCGTCAGGAAGGTGCTGGAATCCTTTGTTAAGGAAGTGGTATCAAGTCACTTAGAAAATCATAACATGACTAGGCAGAGTCAACATGGTTTTATGAAAGGGAAATCATGTTTGACAAATTTATTAGAGTTTTTTGAGGATATAACTAGCAGGGTAGATAAAGGGGAACCAGTGGATGTAGTATATTTGGATTTCCAAAAAGCATTCGATAAGGTGCCACATAAAAGTTTATTACACAAGATTAGGGCTCATGGGGTTGGGGGTAATATAGTAGCATGGATAGAGGATTGGTTAACGGACAGAAAACAGTGTAGGGATAAACGGATCTTTTTCAGGTTGGCAGGCTATAAATAGTGGGGTGCCGCAAGGATCAGTGTTGGGGCCTCAGCTATTTAAAATCTATATTAATGACCTAGATGAAGGGACTGAGTGTAATGTATCCAAGTTTGCTGATGATACAAAGCTAGGTGGGACAGTAAGCTGTGAGGAGAACACAAAGGGCTGGATTATCATTGAGGAGGCGGGACTACAACTTTAGGGGTTGTAGTCCCGCCTCCATCAAGCTCTAGCCAACCCACGCGATTTTGACTTGATTGACCTTGTTGAGCCCGCCCAGCGGGCTCAGCAGGCCAACTAAGGGCCACCCGGCAACAGGTGACGTCACAGATTGACATTTCATCTGTCAAGACCTTTTGACAGATGAAATATCAACGTTTCACACTGACAATCTGTACTCTAAGTTAATTCGTTCCTCTCAGGATGATTTAGAGATCTCACCAGAACAGAAAGCTGAATGCTGCAATTTTTGACAGCTCGCAGCCATTCTGCTTTCTGTGCCGGTGAGATGAGGGACTCCCGAGACCTGAAGGAAGGAAGGCTGTAAAGGTAAGTAAAGGTATGTAAAACTTCTTTAAACACTACACACACCAAACACACTTACCTTTGCACTCATGCACCCATCACTCACCTGAACACCGGACATCTCGACCCCTCCAAGCCCTTCATCCCGACGGTCCGCCTCCTCTAACTTGGCGTGGTTTGCAGCCGTCGGGAATCCCACACTTCAACATTAAAAATAGGGATTAGGCTAAAAACTGTCTCTTAACTACCTGTTAACAGGCAGTTAATTGGCACTATTCCCCTTCCTGCCTCGGGGAGGCGGGTCCCAGTGCGGGTCGGGTACCCGCCTCCTTTGAAACTGGCATGGAGGCGGGTTGGGTGCGGGATGGGTTAGTGCCCCCTGATTTCGGGATTTTAACCCCCCACATGCCTCCAATCCCGCCTCCATGGCCCAATGAAAATCCTGCCCAAAGAGTCTGCAATGGGATATAGATAGACTAAGTGAGTGGGCAGTAAGGTGGCAGATGGAGTATAACGTAGGGAAATGTGAGGTTATTCACTTTGGTAGGAAGAATAGAAAAACAGAATATTTTTAAAATAGTGAGAAACTTTCAAATGTTGGTGTTCAGAGAGATTTGTGTGTCCTCATGCAAGTAACACAGAAAGCTAGCATGCAGGTACAGCAAGCAATAAGGAAGGCAAATGGCATGTTGGCCCTTATTGCAAGGGGGTTGGAGTATAAGAGTAAGGAAGTCTTGCTACAATTGTACAGGGCCTTGGTGAGACCACACCTGGAGTACTGTGCACAGTTTTGGTCTCCTTATCTAAGGAAGGATATACTTGCCTTGGAGGCGGTGCAACGACGGTTCACTAGATTGATTCCTGGGATGAGAGGGTTGTCCTATGAGGAGAGATTGTGTAGAATGGGCCTATACTATCTGGAGTTTAGAAGAATGAGGTGTGATCTCATTGAAGCATACAAGATTCTGAAGGGGATTGACAGGGTAGACGCTGAGAGGTTGTTTCCCCTGGCTGGAGTGTCTAGAACTAGGGGGCATAGTCTCAGGATAAGGCCATTTAAGACTGAGGTGAGGAGGAATTTATTCACTCAGAGGATTGTGAATCTTTGGAATTCTCTGCCCCAGAGGGCTGTAAATGCTGAGTTTTTGAGTATATTCAAGGCTGAGGTAGAGAGATTTTTGGACTCTAGGGGAATCAAGGGATATGGAGATCGGGCGGGAAAGTGGAGTTGAGGTCGATGATCAGCCATGATCTTATTGAATGGCGGAGCAGGCTCGAGGGACCATATGGCCTACTTTTCCTGCTCTTATTTCTTATATTCTTAAAAAATGTGCATAACCTATAATTGTTTTCATTTACAATTCATCAATTGTTATGGTAAGATGGCTACTGCTAGGCTAGCACTTCCATAAGGAGCTCTTCACTTCTATCCATGGGAATCTCCTGCCATCCTTTGCCCTTTCCCAAATCTCCTTGCTTCCTCTGTTCAAGTTCCCCATGCTCCATCAGTTGGTGTATTTTAGCTCTAACTACAAGTTATCTGCTTTAATCCTGCAATACCCATCCCCCACCCCTGCTCTCTGCTTCTTAAATTTGATTTCCAAATTCCTGGACTTCTCAGGACATCAAGACTACATTTCTGCATTGGACTACACTGGATTACACCACTACGCTTCTGCACTGGTCTACACTGGATTACACCGTAAGACTCATTTGCTGTGTCAAAAATTTGCTGCTAAAAAATTATCTTCCCCACTGTGGCTCTTTCTCTGATGAGCTGGGTGACTCGTTCTGGTTTTTCTGCTTTGTTGGTCGCTGGCTTGTGTTTTTACATTTTCTCCGCTGCTTCTGATCTCCGGTGACCTCCAACTTTGCGATCATTGCACCGCAACTGATTCTCATTACCACAACAATAACCTCCATCCTTCAGTTCTCAACCCTTCAAATAGCTTCTAGACTTCACTCGTCTGCGACTGCTTTCTCCGAGCTTGGACAACAGTTCGTCGATGCTCCACTTTTTCCCTCCACGGTACCTCCGACTTTAACTCTGGACTACCTACAATTGTCACCAACCGATTCCCTGCTACTACCAGGAAATATGCATCCCTATAATTGCTACATAACCAGGCCTATGTACCTTCAGTTTTTCCCTGTGTCCATTCGTGTCCGCATTTTGGCTGCCGCTCTGGACCCAAGCCGTTCAATTCTATTTCCACCTTTTTCTTTTCTCTCTTTCCCTCCCTGACCGATCTCCCCTGTCATCATGCCACCCTTCATCTCTCCTCTCTCAGATACTCTGCCCTCCTAAATCTCTACCCCAACCCTTCATTACTCTTCAACCTTCCTACTCTCCTGTCAGGGTTGCTGTCACGGGGCCGTGCTGTCCGGGTGAGGCTGGTTCTGGACCCAAGTGCAGACAGACAAGGCGAGAAGCAGATATGCAGTCTTAAATAACAGTACTTTACTAGAATCACACAGGTAAACAGTTACAAAACATATGAGCTCAAGACAAGCTACCACATAGGCAAACGGCTAGTCAAGATAGGAACTCAAGACAAGCTACCGTGAGGCAACCGGCTTGCCAAGACTAAGCTCAAGACAAGCTACCTCAGGGCAACCGGCTTGTCAAGATAGGAACTCAAGACAAGCTACCATGAGGCAACCGACTTGTCCAAACTGAGCTCAAGACAAGCTACCACAGGGCAACCGGCTTGACCAAAACTGAGCACCTAGTCAAGACAGAGCACCTTATCAAGACTGACTCCCTTGTCAGGACTGAGCCCAGAGGGAAGAAACCACAGAACTTAAATACAAGCAAAAACAGGTGAAACCAATAAACCAGATAAAAGGCAGTTAAGTAATAAACAGGAGAAACAAGTAACAATTAACAAAGGGAAACCAACCAGTGAAGGTGCCATCTAGGGGTTACTGAAGGAACTGACCAGCACCCTCACATCTCCTGCCACCGTCCCAGGCTTGACTCCCTCTTAGATAAGCCTGCAGCTTCCCTCTGTGCCTCTCTTGGCATCCTCCGAAGGGCTCACCATGGCACTCGTCGCTGCCTCCTCACGAGTAGCAACCCCAACTGTCCCATCCTACTCTCTCACCAAACTTCCTGTCCAGCACGCCTGCGGAGGGCTAATCTTGCCATGCTCCTCCCCGTCCAACTCACCCCTCCCAGCGCTGACCCTGTGGATACTGGCAGTGGATCAGCCATCACCGACCCTCTCCGCATCTCCCTGCAGAATGTCTGTTCACTTGCGAACAAGGTCCTTGCCATCCATGAGCTTATTGTGGATGACTGCATCGACATCATGGTTCTGACAGAAACTTGGCTGAGGGGTGATGACACCTTACCCTTAAATGAAGCTTCCCCGCCTGGCTATGCCTTCCACCACTTGCCTCGCCCAGACCGCCATGGTGGCATTGTGGCTCTCATCACCAAATCACACCTGGGTCTGTCCCGCTACTCCTTTGGCACTTTCTCCTCCTTTTAGCATCTCACCTTGTTCCACCCCTCTCACCTCTCATTTAAAATTGTCGTTCTCTACCGCCCACCCAAGTACAATAAAAATATTATCACCAAGATATCCTCACTGCTTTCCTCCCTCAGCCTCTGCACCAAGTGACATCTCATCCTCGGTGATTTCAACCTCCATCTCAATTCATCATGCTCTCTCTCCTGAGTTCACTACCCTCCTATCCTCCCTTAATCTCTCCCTCCATGTTAACTCTCCAACCCATGTTCATGGCCACCCCCTTGAGCTTGCCATCATTCGTGGCCTCCCTACTCCCACCGTGTCAATCGAAGATAAGGCCATCTCTGACCACTTCCTTGTATCGCTTTCCGCTCACATCCCCCTTCCTCCACCCAACCATACTTCATTCTGTGTCCACCCCTGGAAAAAACACTTTCCCAACTCTCTTACAGCTGCACTTACGAAACCCCAACTGTCCAGCCTTTGGCCCTCCATTCACCACGACATTGCTGTAGCTACCGATCTGCTCAACCACACCCTCACCACCACTTTTGATGCCCTAGACCCTAATAAAACCATTACTCTCTTTCACCCTGGCTGTTCCCCCTGGTACGGCCCACATCTTCGATCCCTCAAGTCCAAGGGACGCAGACTTGAACGGATATGGCGGACAACTGGTTTAGCTATTCACCGCCAGATCTGGCCGGACCACATAAAACATTATCGGGTCCTAATCTTGTCTGCCAAAACTGCTCACTATTCCAGGATCATTCTCGAATGCAAAGATAACCCCCGGTTACTATTTTCTACTGCTAACCGTCTTCTTAAGCCCCTCTCCCCAGTCTCCTCCACACTCACCTCCAACAACAAGTGCGAGGAGCTCATGGACTTCTTTGTCTCTAAGATTGAGACCATCCAATCAGCTGCCTCTGCCACTTCCCTTCCTCCCCTTAGCCCACCAGACCAAACTTCCTCTAAGGTTCCCCCCTGCCCTAGCCCTGAACTCACATCTTTTTCCAGTTTCTCTCCGATCTCTCCTCTTAACCTCTCCATGTTCATCCTGTCCATGAGACCCACTTCCTGCTCCCTCGACCTTATTCCCACTAAACTGCTGACCACCCAACTTCCTTTTCTGGCCCCCATGTTAGCTGACATTGTTAATGGTTCGCTATCCTCAGGTACTTTTCCCCTCTCCTTCAAATCTGCCGTCATCACCCCTCTCCTCAAAAAAACAGCCCTTGACCCCTCCGCCCAATCTCCAAACTCCCTTTCCTCTCCAAAGTCCTTGAAAGTGTTGTTGCCTCCCAAATCCATGCACATCTTTCCTGGAACTCCATGTTTGAATCCCTCCAATCTGGTTTCCGCCCTTGCCACAGTACCAAAACGGCTCTCATCAAAGTCACAAATGACATCCTTTGTGACTGTGACAAAGGTAAACTATCCCTCCTCGTCCTTCTCGACCTGTCTGCAGCCTTTGACACGGTTGACCACTCCATCCTTCTCTAACGCCTCTCCACCGTTGTCCAGCTGGGTGGGACTGCACTCGCCTGGTTCCATTCTTATCTATCTAATCGTAGCCAGAAAATCACCTGCAATGGCTTCTCTTCCCACTCCCGCATTGTTACCTCAGGGGTCCCCCAAGGATCTATCCCTGGCTCCCTCCTATTTCTCATCTATATGCTGCCCCTTGGCAACATCATCCAAAAACACGTTGTCAGTTTCCACATGTACGCTGATGACACCCAGCTCTACCTCAGCACCACTTCTCTCGACCCCTCCACGGTCTCCAAATTGACACACTGCTTGTCCGACATCCAGTACTGGATGAGCAGAAATTTTCTCCAGTTAAATATTAGGAAGACTGAAGCCATTGTTTCAGTCCCCGCCACAAACTCCGTTCCCTAGCCACCGACTCCATCCCTCTCCCTAACATCTGTCTGAGGCTGAACCAGACCGTTCACAACCTTGGCATCATATTTGACCCTGAAATGAGCTTCCCACCACATATCTGTGGCATAACTAAGACCGCCTATTTCTACCTCCATAACATTGCCCGTCTCTGCCCCTGCCTCAGCTCATCTGCTGCTGAAACCCTCATCCATGCCTTTGTTACCTCTAGACTTGCCTATTCGAACGCACTCCTGGCTGGCTTCCCACATTCTACCCTACGTAAACTTGAGGTCATCCAAAACTCGATTGCCTGAGTCCTAACTCGCACCACGTCCCATTCACCCATCACCCCTGTGCTCATTGACCTACATTGGCTCCCTGTTAAGCAACGCCTTGATTTCAAAATTCTCATCCTTGTTTTCCAATCCCTCCATGGCTTCACCCCTCCCTATCTCTGTAATCTCCTTCAGCCCCGCAACCTCCCAAGATATCTGCGCTCTTCAAATTCTGCCCTCTTGAGCACCCCTGATTATAATAGCTCAACCATCGGTGGCCGTGCCTTCAGCTGCCTAGGCCCTATGCTCTGGAACTCCCTCCCTAAAACTCTCCGCCTCTCTACCTCTCTTTCCTCTTTTAAGACGCTCCTTAAAACCGGCGCAAATTGGCTGCTGTGTTTCCCACATTACAACAGTGACTACACTTCAAAAAGTACTTCATCGATTGTAAAGCGCTTTGAGACGTCCGGTGGTTGTGAAAGGCGCGATATGAATGCAAATCTTTCTTTTACCTCTTTGACCAAGCTTTTGGTCATCTGCCCTAATTTCTTATGTGGCTCGGTGTCAATTTTTTGACTTATAATACTCCTGCGAAGCGTCTTGGGACGTTTTACTACGTTAAAGGCGCTTTATAAATACAAGTTGTTGTTGTTACAGCTTTTATAAATTGTTTCAGAATAAGGTGGTATGTTATTCACAATGTAACTGCTTGCAAATCAAACAACCTATAATATGCAGTGTATCGTTTTGCTTTTCTTATTTCAACTTTTTATTTTGGGTGAAAAATGCTGATGAGAATTTTTTTTTTAAATTTCCATTTTGTCTTGCCAATTTTCCTCCTTCCTCATCTGAAGACATTAACTGCTTTCTGGGCTAGGCTTCCACAGGCACTGATTATCGTCTGGTATCTCAATTAAGCTAGCAGGGGTTATTGAGTTGTGATCAGAATTCAGAACCCTGGCCAATTTTCTCTGCAATCCAGGAACACTGAGTTGTAGAACACCATACTGCTTGGAATCAGCTTCCTGGTTTGTACAGTTTATCTGTTCACTGGATGAACTCACTGAGGCTACGGGGGAGTCCAGTTTTATTTTCAAATACAAGGAAATTATTTCACTGGAGAAAATACTAAGTATAGTTTTAGAGACAAATTGAATCAATGTAACATCTGGTTTGAGTATGGGTCAAGTGTGTCATTTCAAGAATGTGTAGGAACTGAATTGGGACCAATATAAATTCTTTGGCCACAAAATTTGGGGATTTAGCGCTGGCCATTAAGGCCGGATTTTATGAAAAAATGGCGGCCGCCCACTTCGGGGAGGCCAGCAGTGCTGCTGTTGTCAGCGCACGCTCCACATATTTCGATGAGGCAGTTCATGATGTCAATGAGTGTGCAACACTGATTTGACGCACGATCTGCCATTTTGGACGTCGCCACTCCATTTAATGCCCTCTCCTAATCACAACCAGCTGACTAAGCGTTCAACAGCAGGAAAGACCCCAGAGCAGTGCTTTTTAAAGGGATTAGCAACAACTTACAGCTGACTTGCTTTTCCAGTTCTACTGGCTCTGTCTACGTGTGTGCAACTGTTTGGAGCTTTCTAGAGTTGCCTAAAGTTGCTAAGGTGACAGGGAGTGTTGCTGCAAGTGGAGAACGCCTTGCTTCTCATTTAAAGGGTTCTGTTCACACCACTTGCTCCCAGTCATTTGGGGCTCTACTTGCAGTCCCCCTCGCGCTCGAGTATGACAGGGAGATGGAATGGAGGCAGCGAAGAAGAGGACAAAATGCTCGCAGAGGGAGGAGGAGGAGGGGAAGGTGATCTCTCAGCAGGAGGCCTTACCCATCTAGGGTCTTCCGAGAGCACTTCTCCTACCTAGACTTAAGCCAGGAGCAGTGTATTTGGAGGCTCTGCTTCAGCAAGGAGGTGGCCACCGAACTCTGCCACATCCTGCAACCAGACCTGCAGCCCAGAGTAACGAGACAGGATTAATTAAAAATGTCCTAGTAAAGGATCCCCTTGGAATGAGTGACCATAACATGGTTGAATTCCATATTCAATTAGAGGGTGAGCAGGTTGGATCTCAAACAAGCGTGCTAAGCTTGAATAAAGGAGACTATGAAGGTATGAGAGCGGAATTGAGTAGAGTGGATTGGGAAAATAGATTAAAGGGTAAGACGATACATGATCAGTGGTGTACATTTAAGGAGTTATTTTACAGCTTCCAAAAAATATATATTCCACTGAAAAGAAAAGGGTGTAAAAGAAAAGACAGCCATCCGTGGCTAAGTAAAGAAATTAAGGATAGTATTCGACTAAAAACAAGGGCATATAAGGTAGCCAAATCTAGTGGGAGGATAGAGGATTGGGAAAACTTTAAAAGACAGCAAAAAATAACAAAAAGATTGATTAAGAAAGGGAGGATAGATTATGAAAGTAAATTAGCAAAAAATATAAAAACAGATAGTAAGAGTTTTTATCTATATATATAAATCGGTACTTCTGTCTGTCATTCTGTCTGTCATCGCATGTGCGTCTGTCGGGTATGCGCTCGAAAGTTACAGGGCGTACCTACGCGCGCGTTACCTCCAAAGAAAGCTTACGCTTCCGAGACGGTTTTAAGCGTATTTACGTTTCGGCCGGGCTAAAATCGCGCCCGCGGTATCCCAAAAACCTTAACATTCCGCTCATTAGCATCTCATTATCCGCTCATTAGCGACAGAGTGACCTCGAGCTCGACCAATCGTACGCCGGGTTGCTGGCGTGTGCCGCCGGGCCAATCGGTGCGTGTGTGGCCGGGCCTTATCCTTCTGAACTGAGGTGAGTCGCCACCATCTTGATTCCAAACTTTTCCTTTCTTTTTCCCGCTTCCTGCGTCTTAAAAAAAAACGTTGCTTTTAAAACACATATTGTTTTAAAAAAAAATGATTTAGAAAGTAATTAACTTATCTAATCTCATTAATTTTCCTACCTTTCCCCGTTTTTCCAGGTAGGCCTAGAAGCCTCGGCGTGTCCTCTGCACCCACGCTCGAGCTAGGCACCTCCCGGCCCCACTCGAAGGCTGGAGGGCCGAGCCTCAGCCCAGCGCCGCTACGCGCAGCAGGAGCTGAGACGCGGCGTCTCTCTCTGGCTCGGCCGGGGGGCGGGGCTTGCTGAGCGTCCAGCGTTACCCTGGCAACCGGGCCCGCCGGCCGTCTCGCACAGCCGCAATCGGCGGTCTTCACCTCGGGGGGGGGGGGGGGCCGCGACCCTCGGGGGGGGGGGGCCGTGACCCTCGGGAGGGGCCGCGACCCTCGGGGGGGGGGGGCCGCGCGCGCAGCAGGAGCAGCTGAGACGCGGCGTCTCTCTCTCTGGCTCGGCCGGGGGGCGGGGCTTGGTCAGCGTCACGGTTACCCTGGCAACCGGGCCCACCGGCCGAGTCAGAGAGAGACGCCGCGTCTCAGCTCCTGCTGCGCGCGCAATCGGCGGTCTTCACCTCAGGGGGGGGGCCGTGACCCGGGGGAGGGGGGGGGCGCGACCCGGGGGGGGGGGGGCCGCGACCGGTTAGCCTAACATCTGTGGTAGGTAAAATTTTGGAGTCCATTATTAAGGAGACAGTAACAGGACATTTGGATAATCATAATTTAATAGGACAAAGTCAGCATGGTTTTATGAAGGGGAAGTCATGTTTGACAAATTTGCTGGAGTTCTTTGAGGAAGTAACATATAGGGTGGATAAAGGGGAACCAGTGGACGTAGTGTATTTAGACTTCCAAAAGGCATTTGACAAGGTGCCACACAAAAGATTATTGCTTAAGATAAAAAATCACGGGATTGGGGGTAATATTCTGGCATGGATAGAGGATTGGCTATCTAACAGAAGGCAGAGAGTTGGGATAAATGGTTCATTCTCAGACTGGCAATCAGTAACTAGTGGTGTTCTGCAGGGGTCAGTGCTGGGTCCCCAACTCTTTACAATCTATATTAACGATTTGGAGGAGGGGCCAAACTAATTCATAAAAATTGTGAGCATAAAAAAAGCCTGAGGGTTTTATACCTTAATGCGAGAAGCATCAGGAACAAGGTAGATGAATTAGCTGTGGAAATAGAGGTTAATAATTATGATCTAATTGGGATTACGGAAACATGGTTGCAGGGTGAGCAGGGCTGGGAGCTTAACATACAGGGGTATTCAGTATTTAGGAAGGATCGACAAAAAAGAAAGGGAGGAGGGGTAGCATTGCTAGTAAAAGAGGGGATAAATGCAATTGAAAGGAAGGATATTAACTCAGTTAATACAGAATCTATATGGGTGGAGCTAAGAAATAGCGAGGGGCGAAAAACATTAATAGGAGTGGTATATAGGCCTCCAAATAGTAAAATAGAGGTTAGGGAGGGCATCACGAGGGAAATTAGAGAAGCGTGCAATAAGAGCACAGCTGTCATCATAGGTGACTTTAACTTACATATAGATTGGACTAGCCTAATCAGTAAAAATAATGAGGAGGAGGAATTCCTTGAGTGTTTGAGGGATGGTTATCTGGATCAATATGTCGAGGAACCAACTCGGGAACAGGCTATATTGGACTGGGTACTGTGCAATGAGAAGGGACTAATCAGTAATCTTGTTGTACGGGGACCCTTGGGTCAGAGCGATCATAACATGATCGATTTCTCACTCGAAATGGAGAGCGAAGAAATTGACTCAGAGACTAAGGTCCTGAATTTAAACAAGGGGAATTATGATGCCATGAGACGGGAACTGAGTAGGTCTGATTGGACAACGTTCCTGGGAGGACTGGAGGTAGATAAACAATGGCAAACATTTAAAGATAGAATGACAAAATTGCAAAAATTGTTTATACCAATCTGGCATAAAAGGAAATCTAAAAAGGTGACTCAACCGTGGATAACAGGGGAAATTAGAGACAGCATAAAATCCAAAGATAGGGCGTATAAAATAGCCAAAAAAAGCGCCAGAGCGGAAGATTGGGAACAGTTTAAGATAGAGCAAAGGAGGGCAAAGGGCATAATCAAGAGGGGCAAAATAGCTTACGAAAACAAGCTGGCGGAAAATATAAAAACTAACTCCAAAAGCTTTTATAAGTATATCAAAAGGAAAAGACTGGTGAAAACCAAAGTTGGTCCATTGCAGTCAGATACGGGGGAATATATAATGGGAAATAAGGAAATGGCAGATCAACTAAATGCATACTTTGGGTCAGTCTTTACGAAGGAAGACACAAAAAACCTCCCTGGGATATCGGGAAAAATAGGGACATTGGCAAAGGAGGAACTGACGCAAATCAATATCTCTAAGGATATGGTGTTAAGGAAGCTAAAGGGATTGAAGGTGGACAAATCCCCAGGGCCTGATAACATGCATCCTAGGGTACTGAAGGAGGTGGCCCTAGAGATAGCGGATGCACTAAGGATGATTTTTCAGAATTCATTAGACTCGGGAACAGTGCCGATGGATTGGAGGGTAGCTAACGTTACCCCACTATTCAAAAAGGGGGGTAGGGAAAAAGCAGGTAATTACAGACCTGTAAGCCTTACATCAGTTGTGGGCAAAATGCTGGAGTCCATCATTAAGGATGAAATAGCGGAGCACTTAGCAAATGGGGACAGGATAGGACAGAGTCAACATGGATTTACAAAGGGTAAATCGTGCTTGACTAATCTATTGGAATTTTTTGAGGGAGTAACTGGTAGAATAGATGGGGGAGAGCCAGTAGATGTGGTGTACCTGGACTTCCAAAAGGCCTTCGATAAGGTCCCACATAAAAGATTAGCATGGAAAATTGAGGCTCATGGGATAAAGGGGAAAGTTTTGGCGTGGATAGGGAACTGGCTGTCAGATAGAAAACAGAGAGTTGGAATAAACGGCTCATTTTCTGAATGGCAGGCAGTAACAAGTGGGGTACCACAGGGATCTGTCCTGGGCCCCCAGCTGTTCACAATTTACATTAATGACCTGGATCAGGGAGTCGGATGCAGCATTTCCAAATTTGCAGACGACACTAAACTAGGAGGGGGGGTGGGCTCAGAGGAAGAGACCAGGAAGCTCCAGAGCGATTTGGACAGACTGGGCGATTGGGCGGATAAATGGCAGATGCACTATAATGTGGACAAGTGCGAAGTTATCCACCTTGGGTGCAGGAACGGGAGGGCAAATTATTATTTAAATGGCAATAGATTGGGAGAGGGGGAAGTACAGAGAGACCTGGGTGTTCTTGTACACCAGTCACTGAAGGCGAGCATGCAGGTGCAACAGGCGGTCAAGAAGGCAAACGGTATGCTGGCCTTCATAGCAAAAGGGTTAGAATACAGGAACAGGGATACCTTGCTGCAGCTGTACAGGGCACTGGTGAGACCACACCTCGAGTACTGTGTACAGTTTTGGTCGCCTCATCTGAGGAAGGATGTTCTTGCCATGGAGGGGGTGCAGCGGCGATTCACCAGGCTGATACCAGGAATGGCGGGAATGACCTATGAGGAGAGACTATGTAGTTTAGGGATGTACACACTGGAGTTTAGAAGATTGAGAGGGGACCTCATAGAAGTGTATAAAATTCTGACAGGTCTAGACAGACTGGATGCAGAAGGAATGTTTCCCTTGGCGGGTGAGAACAGAACTAGAGGACATAATTTAAGGATAAGGGCTAAACCATTTAGGACAGAGATGAGGGGGAATTTCTTCACTCAGAGAGTGGTGAACCTGTGGAACTCATTGCCACAGAGGGCAGTGTATGCCAGCTCATTAAATATATTTAAGAGGGAATTAGATATATTTCTACGGGCAAAAGGGGTTAAGGGTTACGGAGAGAAGGCGGGGACGGGATACTGAATTAAAGGATCAGCCATGATCTCATTAAATGGCGGAGCAGGCACGAAGGGCCGAATGGCCTACTCCTGCTCCTATCTTCTATGTATCTATGATACTAAGATGGGAGGGAAAGTAGTGAGTGAGGAGGACATAAAAAACCTGCAAGGGGACACAGACAGGCTAAGTAAGTGGGCAGAGATTTGGCAGATGGAATACAATACTGGAAAGTGTGAGGTTATGCACTTTTGGCAGGAAAAATCGTAGAGCAAGTTATTATCTTAATGGCAAGAAACTGGAAAGTACTGAAGTACAAAGGGATCTGGGGGTCCTGGTGCACGAAACTCAAAAGGTTAGTATGCAGGTGCAGCAAGTGATTAAGAAGGCCAATGGAATGTTGGCTTTCATTGCTAGGGGGATAGAATATAAAAATAGGGAGGTATTGCTTCAGTTGTACAAGGTATTGGTGAGACCGCACCTGGAATACTGCATACAGTTCTGGTGTCCATACTTAAGAAAAGACATACTTGCTCTCGGGTCAGTACAAAGAAGGTTCACTCGGTTAATCCCGGGGATGAGGGGATGGACATATGAGGAGAGGTTGAGTAGATTGGGACTCTACTCATTGGAGTTCAGAAGAATGAGAGGCGATCTTATTGAAACATATAAGATTGTGAAGGGGTTGGATCGGGTGGATGCGGGGAGGATGTTCCCGATGATGGGTGAAACTAGAACTAGGGGGCATAGTCTTAGAATAAGGGGCTGCTCTTTCAAAACTGAGATGAGGAGGAACTACTTCACTCAAGGTGGTGGTAGGTCCATGGAATATGCTGCCCCAAAAAGCTGTAGAAGCTACATCATTACATAAATTTAAAACAGAAATAGACAGTTTCCTAGAAGTAAAGGGAATTAAGGGTTACGGGGAGCGGGCAGGAATTTGGACATGAGTCTAGGTTCGGATCGGTCATGGCCCTGTGGGTAGCGGAGCGGGCCCAGGGGCCGTGTAGCCTGATCCTGCTCCTATTTCGTGTGTCTAATTCTGTTAGTTTCAGGAGATAGTTCTGTGATAGAGATTGGCGGTTAGGATCAGATCAGCCATGATCTTATTGAATGGCGGAGCAGGCTTGAGGGGCCGATTGGCCTACTCCTGCTCCTATTTCTTATGTTCTTATGTTCTAAGTCACTGTGGCCCTCAATTTTTTCGCCACCGGCTCCTTCCAGTCTGGAACAGGCAACATAGCTAACATCTTCCATTTTGCCGTCCATTGCTGCATCCGGGAAGTCACAGAGACTCTCTAATCCAGGAGAAGGGACTTAATTGTCTTCTCTTTGAACAGAGAGAAGCAGGAGGAGCGCGTATGTGGCTTTGCCAGGAAAGCGGCTTCCCCATGGTGCAGGGCGCCATCGACTGCACACACGTGGCTTTGCTGGCACCGTATACCAATTCTGAGATTTTCCGTAACCATAAAGGCTACCACTCACTGAAGGTACAGTTGGTGTGCAACCACGCCCAGCACATCATGATGGTGAATGCCCGTTATCCTGGCAACAGTCATGATGCCTTCATCCTGCGTCAGTCTGGTGTGCCAGCAATCTTCCAGCCACCCCGTCAAACCAGAGGGTGGCAGCTCGGAGACAAGAGCTTTCCTCTCTGCACCTGGCTGATGACTCGCCTCTGCAACCCCACCACTCATGGCCAGGACTCATATAATGACAGCCATACTGCCACAAGGAATATCATCGAGCAGACCATCAGGATGCTCAAGCAACGGTTCAGTTGGCTTGAGTGCTCGGGAGGAGCCCCCCAGTACTTGCCTGAGCAGTGTCCCATTTTGTGGTGGTCTGCTGCAGGCTCCACAACATGGCCATCATCAACGCGCAACCCTTGCTACCATGGGTTCTGGGACCACCTCAGGAGGAGGAGGAGGAGGAGGAGGAAGGGAGGAGGCAGGCAGAACATCCCCATTCAGGACGGCTGTCCATGAGTGCTTCATCAGACTCCTGTTCCAGTGAATGAAACCCCAGATCCCCATTGCTCACCACTTCCCCATCGTACCATCCCTCAGTCACAGAACATCACAGCTTTCCCTGGGCACAAAGCTGAAATGAGAGCCATCACGAAACACACAATCTATAAATTTATCAAATTCAAATCAAAAGAACAAAGTCAACTAATCACCCTTATGCATTCTCTTAGGGGTTGATTTTCAGTGTGCCGTGAGGCGGGCTTTTTGGCGTGCAGGGGGCTAAAATGCCGAATTCGGGGGTCCCGACACCATCCCGCCCAAAACCCACCTCCATGTAAGTTTCAAAGGAGGAGGGTACCCGCCCCGCACTGGGACCCGCCGACCCGAGGCGGGAAGGGATTAGTGCCAATTAACTGCCTGTTAACAGATAGTTAACAGGCAGTTTTTAGCCTAATCCCTATTTTGAAGGTTGTCGTGTGGGATTCCCGACAGCTCCAAACCACGCCAGGTTAGAGGAGTCGGGCCGTCGGGTTGAAGGACTTGGAGGGGTCGAGATGTCGGTGTTCAGGTGAGTGATGGGTGCATGAGTGCAAAGGTAAGTGTGTTTGGTGTGTCTAAAGTGTGTAAAGAAGTTTAAATTATCTGTACTTACCTTTACAGCCTTCCTTCCTCTAGGCTTCGGGAGTCCATCATTCAGCCGGCACAGAAAGTGACAGCCTGCAGCTTTCAGTGCCGGTGAGATTTCTAACTGAGTCTGCGTAGAAGGACTCAGGTTAGAAGTAAGACTGTCAGTGTTTGACAGCTTCAAACAGCTGTGAAACACTGATATTTCATCTGTCAACACGTCTTGACAGATGAAATTTCAGTCTGTGACATCACCTGTTGCCGGGTGGCCCTTAATTGGCCTGCTGAACCCGCTGGGCGGGCTCAACAAGGTCAATCAAGTGAAAATCGCGTGGATTGGCCGCATCTCGATGGAGGCGGGATTACAACCCGAAAGTTGTAGTCCTGCCTCCTTCCCGACTTCTGAATGAAAATCCAGCCCTTAGTGTCTGTCTTTCATGTGCCTTTTCCTACTCTAGTGTTCCTACAAAGTGCTGCCCCAGTGGCTGCAGCATGGCTCATGGACTTTCAGTGTGGGAGACTACAGATGGTCTTGCAGGACCATCTCGAGCAGCTCTGGACCTAGAGGGCCCGGCTGTTGACTGCACCACCTCCGCATGGGCGGCTGGCTGGATGGCAGGCAGCAGCAAGGGCACTGGCAGAGTGGCCGTGGTGGGAGTAGGAATGCTGTCATCCTCAGAGAGGACAGCAGGTTCTTGCTCCATGGAGCCACTGCCATGCCCCTGGGGTGGCACCTCAGCCATCTGTTGGAGCAGATTGCTGGACTGCTGCGACACCCTGCAAGCCCTTTTCGACACTCATAAACCCAGCCACGATTGCAGCAGTCTGAGCTTGCGTGGCATCAAGCTGAGACTGCAGGAGAGCAGTCTGTGCTTCCACTCCAGCACTGAGACGTTGGGTCACTTCCACCCGTGCTGCAATGGAAACTGCAAAATCACCCATCACACCCAGCATCATCTTTGAGTACACAAGTTCTCTCAGGGAATTGCCCCATCATTTCCATTCTGGAAATCATGGGCTCCAAGCTCTGCGCAAAACCCCTTGCAATGTTGGAGCCGGACTCCTCCATGCTCCTTGACACTGACAAGAGGCTCTTTGGCAGGCCTGCCATTACACCTAGCATTTCCGTGCATGTCCATCACCCTTCTCCTGAAGGCCTCCCCATCGTGGTCGTCTGAGTCCTGTGAGGCACAACTCTTGCGCGAACTCGCCCTCCGGGAAGCTGGCACCCGAGCTACCCTTTCCCCCTGGCCTGGCTGCAGCCCACTTGTGCCCAGTGACTCCCCACATGTAGATCCTGCCTCTATACTACTCTCTAAATTATGTGCAGTGCCATTTTCTGAGCTGGTGTCTGCGAGTGTCAGATGCGGTGTTGATGTGACTTCTTCTCCTCCATCGCTCTCCTCCAGAACTTCAGGTTGCCGTTCTTGCGTATCTGAAAGCAGAAAGGCACAAGAGTCGGGTTGTGGTGAGGGGAGTGGGGGAAAGCCAGGTATTCATGCATACACCATCAGCAGCTTGTAAGTGAGAAGAGATTGTGGGATGAGGAGGAAGTGGGATGTGAGAAGAAGGATTAGGTATGAGCATACCATCATCATCAGTAATGCTTTCCACTTCTCTACTCGTCACGGACTCGGCCACAGCCCCTCCAATGATGTCCAGCACTGCTTCCTCCAGCCCTGTGAGGTTCTCAAGTCTTGCTTGGCTGCCTCCTGTCTGCTGGCGCTCTTTCCAGTTGTGAGCCACCTTGGCCTGCAAGAGAAAGGGAAGTGTGTCAGTGAGCGTGGTGCAATGTGTTTGGGTGATGTGCCTGCCATGGTTGAATAGCTGGCAGTGTGTGCAAGGTGCGAGATGTGGGTGTGAGTGTTGCAGGAGCGGTAAGTGTGTGAGGGTGAAGTGAAGCTATGATTGTGGTTATGAGTGGCGATAGGTAGAGATTGTTGGTAGATGAGTGATGGGGATGTGTTGCATTGAGCAGTGTGTGAGACATCTGGTGCAGATGGTGGGATATGGCATTTACTGAAGCCTTCACTCACCTTGACCAGCCATGTGAGGTCATTAAACTTTTTGCGGAACTGGATCCAGGTCCTGGGGACAACATTCATCACAGTGACAGATTGAGTGATCTCCTCCCAGTTCCTTCTTGTGGTCAACCTTGAAGGTCTCCTGCCCCCATATAGGATGTCCCAGCGTCGTTGGACCCCCAGAGGACCAAGGCCTCCAGTGCTGCATCAGAAAATCATTTCACCCTTTCTCTTGGCTGTTGAGCCATGGCTTCCTTTCACCTGACAATGAGGTGTTTCTGCTACAAAGCACCTCCCCCTTAAGTAGTGGAGAGCGCCTCGGCCAAACTTTATTGGCCTGTAGACTGCACCCGATATTGGCTCCGCTGTTGAGTGTTAAACCAATCAGCAGCGCGTTTAACGCTGAGATCAGCGCTGCAATCGTGTAAATGAGCAGGCAGCACGAATTTTGGTGCTGCCTGCACCACTTTGAACGGGCGGAGGCAAATAGCGCTGGGCAATGCCCCCGCCCATTTTCGGGCCTTATCCAATTTCTAGGTCATAGTGTTGGTGCCTAAAGGGATTTATATTTTTATCCAGTTCCTCTGTGTATTTTCCAGTTCTAGAAACTGGACAAAAGGTATGTTCCATGTGTATATTTGTATCAAAGTCTCTGAACACATGATTTGGCTCAGATGTTCCCAGAACTACATTTGCTTTCAGTTTACGTCATACCACATTTCACATATTTGGAAATGGTGTTCTTTAACCTTACATAAGGATTTCTGTATAATTATTTATAATATTTGAATAAATCTATTCTCACTCCTCATAAGCTGTTCATAAACCTACTTCTGAGGCCTCTCTTTTATATCTGTGGGCCAATAATATCTGAATAATGCTGAGGGCTACAGTGCAAAGTTAAACAAGGTGGCCTTATGACACTGGCAAATATTTGTGGTCGGGCAGTCAGAACGTAATAACAAAACTAGTCATGTTATCAAGAATCCAGTGGCAAAGAGTAAACAGGGTAATGGCGAGAGGGAGATAGTTGTGTCTAGATTGAATTTACTCTCAAGTGGAGAAAAGCCCATTTATAATATCTGGTTCTTGTCCTAGGAGCCGATTTAAGGCAGCTGTTGGCATTTTATCTGGTGTCGCCACGTGTCTTGCATTTGTGAAGCCAGCAATCAATAACATTTCATTGATGACACTGGGAGTCCCCTGTACAGGTCTGCTTATTGCTGAATTAAAAAGGTAAGTCATTACAAACAGCCACATCCAAATATAACTGCCCTCTTCACAGTAAGTGATACCCTTTTACTTTGACATTAGTTTATTGAAATGGTTCATATGTTCGTAAGTTCTTATCCTTGTATCTAACCTACATTTGCAGGAGAGAAATTTTATTTTCCCACCAGTGACATCAATTCCATAATCATATATGTGGCCTCAATCACTGTGGAAGCAAATGAGATTCTACATGTTCCCGTTGATAGATTCACTGAGAAAAGACTAACCAGGCAGTCATGTGCCCTTGATTATTAAACGTGCGATTGCACAATCTCACAACTTCCAAATTTTCAGTGAGATTTATCAGAACTTGTGGATCAGGAGCTACTTGAGAATACATGCCGGGAATTTCCTTGAATGGTCAGCCGCCATAATTTTGGCAGAAACCTTGTTTATGTGCTGTTTCCGGGGTTTCAGCTGAAGTTATGGTGGTCGATTGGGAGAATCCACCAGAAAATTCCCAACAACAATGTTTATGTTCTGAAAAGTCAACTTTCCATATCCAACTTTTATTCTCATGCCTGATGTAAACTTAAGCTTTGTTGCATATGATCAGGGCTGAAAACAGTAAGTTGATATCTAATTAAAGCCCATTTGTGTCCCATGTACCTAATCTCACGGTTGAGTGCATTGATATATTAAAATACCAACAAGAAAGTAGGACCTGAGAATATAAATGGAAATCTGTAAAAATAAAAAAATTAGAACAGATATCAGGAACTGCTTCTGTAGCCACAGAATGAGAAATATTTTGAATAAGCTAGCAAGCAAGGAAATAGGGGCAAAAACATTAGGATTATTTAGGAATACAATTGCTTGCCATAATGGAAGAGGTAATCTACTAGAATGAGGAGCCTTGATGGGCAGAATGGCCTTTTCTTATTTCATAAATAGTCACATAGTTGAATTCTTAGGGCTGGATTTTTATTCGGAGGCAGGAGGGAGTGGGGGTGCTGGATTGAGGTTGATAAACCCAAAAGTTTCCCTCAGGCCCTGCCGAATTTAATGGCAGGACCTGATTAACATTTTTTCTCTCTGTTTCCTGGCCGCAGCCAGCCACATTGAGAGGCAGGCTGGCTGGTTGTTGGGCGGGTAGGTCTTCGGCACCAGGCCGCAGCCAGGGAGCGGAGAGGACAGAGGGAGGGATCAGAAGCTGGAGAGAGCAGAGGTTGGAGAGATCAGAGGCTGGCATGGGGGGGATCGGGTGAAAAAGAAAGACTTGCATTTATATAGTGTCTTTCACGACCACCGGACGTCTCAAAGCGCTTTACAGCCAATGAAGTACTTTTTGAAGTGTAGTCACTGTCGTAATGTAGGAAACGCAGCAGCCAATTTGCGCACAGCAAGCTTCCACAAACAGCAATCTGATAATGACCAGATAATCTGTTTCAGTGACGTTGATTGAGGGGTAAATATTGGCCAGGGCAACAGGGATAACTCCCCTGCTCTTCTTCGAAATCGTGCCATAGGATATTTCACATCCACCTGAGAGGGCAGACGGGTACTTGGTTTTACATCTCATCCAAAAGACGGCACCTCCGACAGTGCAGCACTCCCTCAGTACTGCACTGGAGTGTCAGCCTAAATTTTTGTGCTCAAGTCTCTGCCTCAACCCTCTGACTCAGAGGTGAGGCTTCTACAGGGGGGAGATTGGAGGCCTCGTGGGGGGATCGGAGGCCTCGTGGGGGAGATCGGGGGGGGTGGGGAGTTGTTCGGAAGGGTAGGGAGGTGTCCTGTCGCGGGGGATGGTGAAGCTGATAAGCTGGATCCAAGCTGGCATTTCCCTCCTGGATCCAGCAGTCCTTGCCTCCCTTTAGCCACCGGGTTTCCCGAGGTTAAACATGAGTCACGCAGCCTTATTATAATATTTAAATTGAAAACCTGCCTCCTGAGAGCGGGTTGGTTGCCAGCCCCCTGACTGAAGTAGGTGGGTTGGGGTCGGTATTCAGATTTTTAACATTTTAACCTCCCACCCGACACAAACCCGCCCATTTTTTAGGGGTTAAAATTCCCCCCTTAGTCTCAGCTGTGTCATCTAGGGGAAACCAGTGAACAATGAGGAAATTGGTTTTGGGCGCTAGTGAATCGGTAGCCTTTTTACATGCCACAACACTTTCTTTTCCATTGAAGTCAAACGGGCTGCCGAATCACCATTGCCCATTTTGCGCTACCGCCCAAGATCAATTTCACCCCCGTAGTTATAAACATCCACAGAGTTCTGCTTCCTGGCCACTTCATCTTTAATATTAAGACAGACTAGGAGGGAGCTCTGGCTTTCTCCTAACACTAAAATGATTCAGTCACTGGACATTTCTGAAATTTGGTTGGATTTATATTACACCATCCTCTTCACCATCATCTTCCTTCTCCTGTGCCACCTGTTACTGTTGTAGATCTACAAGAAAGAAGGGTAGAATCCAAAAATGCCAGGTAAACAGCGTAGGTGCTCAGTCGGTAACCTAGTGTCAGAAATATGCCGCCAACTTCGGCATCTCCCACAACAAGAGCAGCGAGCTTCCCCACAAACTCCATGGCCTTCTCCTTGAAGGAGGTGAGGTACTTATGGTTGGGCACCCACCCTGCGGTGCCCTGGTTGTGGCAGGCATTGTGCGATAATTTGTCTTGCAAGAGGTTAGAGTGAATGAGGGTAAGGCTAGCAGTTGAGGAGTGTGTGCCAAGTGGTGTAGGGGAGGTATAGCAATGGATTTCTAGAAGACAGCTTCTACTTCAACCCCTTCAACCAGGAGATTGTATGTGACGCAGGGATAATTATATGTGGTGTGCCTACTAATAAAAATTGGTATCCCGTAGTTTTATTGTATTTTTAATCACACAATGCAGCAATTTTGACTTTATGCGCTAGTGTAAAACAGGTGATAGCGAATTGGCAGCCCGTTTTACACCTCACCCAATTCTTATTTCCACTGACTATTGCACAAAGTCAAAATTACCCACAATATTTACTGACATGAATCAGTCATTCATGAAAGAAAGACTTATGAAATAATACTGAGTGGCCTATGGGTGGCGCTGTCCAGGGAGAGTATAAATACTCGGGCACGGGCCCAGCTTGCGCAGGACATTCTTAACAGGAACTAGTGAAGGACACAACTAGACCGCCATGTTGTAAAATAGTTGATTAAATCTTTGTTTAACGCTTAGACCAAGTGCCTAGTAGTTTTCTTACGTCATTTACTTTGTCCTTGCATAGCAAAATCTGTTTATTTGTGGAGCACAATAATATTTCAAGGTTAACAGACATCTACCAGTTAATATAATTTATTGACATGATGTACAAAAATCATGCTGCATGTTCATATTCATATCTTACAGAAGGTTGGTCACGTGGCATAAAAAGATATTCCTGCCTTTACAGTGTGGAGAATAAAAGACTTTTCTACACACCTATATTGTATGGGCAGTGTACTTGATGCATCTCTGTTATATGGGCAGAATTTGATGCCAATTTAGTATGGGTACTGCAAAATGAAGTCCCTTGCCAGAGTTTGAGACATGTTTCCTCACAGGCTTTTAGAAGACTTTTAGCAACCTTGTGATTCAAAGCATTGATATGTTATGTAGTACTTGCATACAAAGAGATATCCCAGTGGTTTCACTTCATTTTTCTTGGCACACTGTGTACAAAACAAGTGTAGTTAGAGGAAAAGGTTGAACTAGCAATGCTTGCCTCTTTTCCCAGGATCTGCTTATCTGTTTCTCATGTTAGGACTATGTGGGTGTGGTACATTATTATTTTAGAACACCCTGCTACTGAAAACAATCATATTGTGGAGCAATTTTGGAATATGTAGTTAATGTCTGTTTTTTCAGGATTTAGAAGACTAGGGATAGAATTTTAACCCCCAAGAACAGGTGGGTTGGGGTTGGATGGGAAGTAAAAATTGAAGTGCAACCTGGCTCCAACATGCCCATTTCCAGGTTTAACAGCAGCGTATTTGGCTGTGTGCAAGTTACCATCTCACCGGAGTCGGTGAGATCATTTGGAAAGATGTGTCGGTCATTACCACAGCCGTTAACATCATTAGCACATGGTAATGAGGGGATTTTCAATTGAATTAAACAGGCATTTGAATTTAACGCCTCAAGCACGGGTTTTCCAGGGCTTTGAGTGGAATTCCCACTTCCATGTCCCCTTTTGCCATCATCCCTCTCCTGGGCCAGCACCAAATCGCTCCTACCACTCCTACCACTTTACTGCAGACCAGCTTGGTGAGGATCAGTGACATGTTGTAAGACCACTGATAAGGTATCTGTCATCCTGTTTAACGTGGCAGACATGTTGGCAACCAAAGTCTGCATGGCCGTGGTCATGGCCTGCATGGACTCATCTGAGAGCCGGGCTTGAAGCTCCATGGAGGCGGCCACTCTTTCCATGGCAGACAATCTCGCAATTATCTGCACCACCAATCCACTACTGTTTGAGTTGGACCCCTCCATCCTTTCCGCAGTGTGGAGAGTGTGCGAGGCATGTCTGTCAGTACCTCGCAAAGTTGCTGATGTACCACTATCATTCTCCTTCTCAGTGATGGCCCCTGAGGTTCAGCATCTGTGTCCAGCTGAGCAGTGCTTGGAGAGGATTGTGCCCCTCCCCCCCCGACTCGAAGCCTCCGCAACTGTACGTGCCACCAGTGTATGCTCATGCTCTCTTGTGAATTATGAATCACCATGTGAAAACCCAACTAAGAGGGGAATTTTCGGGGGGTCAGCGGGCGAGTTTGGTGGTGGGCTGGGTGGGAAAAAAAAATTTCTGACAGCGGGTCGGGAACCCGCTGTCAACCCGCCACCATACTAGTTTCCCAGATGTTGGGTCAGTGCTGAACAGACCTGACACCAAGCGGCAGGGGAGGCAATTTAGGTCATTAAGACCTTGTTAACAGCCTGTTAAAGAGAATTTTGAGCTCACCTTAACATTTTATGAGGTTCTGCTCGGGGATTACATCAGGTAAGGAGGTCAGGAGTTGTGTCAACATGAAATGATTTCTTTACTTGACAGCTGCAAATGTGCTACAAAAGCTCCCATCTCACACTTTTCAAGCTCAGAAGCTGATGCTTACTGCATGTGGAAGACAGATTGAGCTTTATGCAGGTTGCAAGTGTTTGGAGTAAACTCTCTATCCAGTGTCACCTCATATGAAACAACCTCTCTCACCACTGACAGATCGCTTCTGTCATCTCAACTTCACCTACCATCTATTACATCAGCATTGCTGCCCTTGAAACTATTTCACCTTGGTCCTCAGAATCCCACCACAATCAGCCCCAACAGCAGCAGCACCAGGCACACCAGCAGCACCAACAACAGCACTAACCTTCTCCGCAATCAACTGATGCTGCACAGGACACAGGGCATCAGCACCTGACCACATAGCTACCCGGGGCGCCAGGGATGGCCTCACCATAGCCATATTTACTTCACTTGATGATGTACACCCTGGCTGCCACATGATGCGCCAGGTTGGCACCATCCCACATCAACACCATAATACATCCCTACAATGCCCAAGCCATTCCTTTCACACTCATCACCATTGCGAGGGGTGCCGTTATGTCTCACCATTCACTGCAACTCACTAAGCCGCTTCCAAAGGTGCACACAAATTCTGTCCAAGAACGCAAAGTGTTGAAAATAAAGATTTCAATGTTTGACAGCACATTAACAGAAACTTCACATGAACATTGACCAAAACACACAAGTGCCTACCCTTGCGTGTTGTTATGATTGAACTAGGATGAGGGTGAGTGTGAGGGGTGGCTAGTGAGATGGGGAAGTGATAATGTGGATAGAGAGGGATGGGTGGAGGTGCAAGGTAAGTTGGTGTGAGTAAGGATGTACAGGAGTAGGGTAGGGAAGGCAGAGTGATGGGGATGTGATGAGTGTCACAGCAAGATGAGGTTGAGTGTGGCTTTGCAGTAACATTTTGTGATCTACTGAGATCATTGAAAGATTTGCACCACTGCAGCCAGGTCCTCCTGACCACATCCCTGCTTGTGTCCTCCTGTGCAATGTGCAACCAGGCTGTGTTGATCTCCTGGGGAGGTCTCTTCCGCCCATTGGAAGGGAAGAGAACCTCCCCGCGTGCTGTGACTCCCTCCATAAGCATATGGAGGGAGTCATGGGAGAGCCTGGGTGCAGACGTGCACCTCTGTGCAGTGCTTGTCAGTGTTTGCAGCACCTCAATGCTGTAGAACACTGACAGCACAACTGTCAAAATAAATTTGCGCATGGTCCCTCTAAGGAAACCGGCTGATGACACGTCAAGTGACGTCATCAGATCCACTTCCTTCAGTTGGCTGGCAAATGCGCTGGGTGGGCTTAACAAGCCCAATCAACATAAAATCATTTTGAAAAGCGGGCTGGAGACAGCAGCGAGGTCGGGACCTGCCATTGATCTTGGCCACACCGGACCTGCCGAGGTAGGGGAAATCGCGGCCTAACTGTCTAAATGGACCCACTGAAGTGCGAGTATTTACGCAGAGATAATTATAATTCTGTCACCAGCGATCTGCGAGTTCCCTGTCTCTCCATCCCCGATTGAGAGCGGTGCAGATGTGCCACTTATCATCAGGGCGTCTTCCTCTACATCTATTAGCTGGACTAGTTGTGGCAGCCAACCTCCAGTCCTGTCCCTCTCCTTTGTGTTTTGCATTCTCTTCTCCTACAAGGGGCAAAATAACAGACCTTTGAGTGAGTGAAGGTCAGGTATTCCACTGATGGATGCAATGCATTCGGTAAGGGTGACTATGAGACAGATGCATTACATTGCATAAGGATTGGGGTGCGTGGCAGCGGTGGATAGATACATGGGGAGGTGAGGAAGTGCATAGAAAGTGAAGGCTGGGTAGTGCTGAATCTTAAGTGGGTGTGAGGAATGATGTGATGGCAAGACAGAGTGAGAGGGGGTGGAGTGGTACACCACAGGATGTAGGTGACTCAGAAAATGTACTCATTTTTCCTGACCAGTTAGGTCATTAAATCGCTTCCTGCTCTGTATCCAAGACTGGGGAACAATGGTCCTGCTGCTCACCTCCACAGCCACCTCCAACCACACCTTCTTGGTGAGAGCCGCAGGTTTCCTCCTCCCATTGTTGGGGAGAAGTATGTCCCTCCTGCTCTGGACTACTACACCCAGCAATAATTCCAGGGAAGCATCATTAAATCTGGATGCTGCCCTTGCTCTTTGTGAATCCATCCTAAACATCTCCTTGCTCCTCCACATTACCTTTCTGCATTGGCCCTTTAAATAGTGCAATTGAGATCGCGTCATGCAGGTGCGCATCACGCTCGCGGCGCAGCTTGGAGATGCAAAACCGAGAAGGAAAAATTTAATGATTCAATCAAGTCAAAATCAAAGACTCCAACACACTAATTTTACTTCTGGGTTTCATGCTCATAATCCACGTGCCCGCCCCCCGCTTTTGCAACCTATCATTGTATTAATATCGGGGCCTAGATTTCAATAATATGCACTCTGTTTATCTAGTTATCATTTGAATTCTCATAAAGTTTCACCTTATTTTTAGCAACAAGATACATCTCTTTCCCTCTTCCTCTCCCTCTCCAGACGGTAAGTGTTCTGAGCAGATAAGTATATGGGCTTTCCTTGGAGCTGGCAGAGCGCCAAGTTATCTGAATAGCAAATGCAACCTGTGCCAAACCTCAAAAGCCCAGAACGCCAATAATCCATATAATACTTCCCCACCAGGCTAACATAAAAATGGCCTTCATTTGCATTGTATTACTTGCATGATTACAGCCTTTTGCCAACTGACAGCCAGGTTGCCCTTCATTGTGTAATGTCTAAGTATGCAGAAGGGTCTGAAGAATTCATTGTATATATACATATAATATGTCTCTACAAAGTGGTGCATAAAGAAAATCCAATGTGATTCAACTCTAGCAAACACATGCACTTTGTAAATAGCAATAAATGTAATAAAAAAAACCCTGATGATGAATACATGTATAACTTTGCATGAATGTGTGCATGTATTTTGATTTTGACCAATTGTACAGACACTATTGAAAAGAAAGAACTTGCATTTATATAGCACCTCTCACAATGTCAAGAGATTGGAAATCCTGTGCAAATTTACTTTTTACTTTTGACATTAAAAATAATTTTCCTTGTTACTCCACATCTAGATTTCCTGTGGTGGCTTACTGCTACTCAATTAACTTTGCTTAAAATATCACAAGTAAAATGATTACCAGATGGCATGTCAACATCTTGCAGCCATTTCCCCCACTTTTGTTAGGGAAGCAATTGCAAGATGCTGAGCGATGATTGGGCTGAGTTTTAGACGAGGTGTAATAAGTTGTAGTAGTCACTATCGAATATCTTGTAATTTATTTTCAGCAACAAGCAGGAAAGTAAAGCTAGAAGGGACTTTCCAGATTCATTGCTTTACAAGTAGGTAGCATTGTGCTGCCGCATATGTGCTCAATCACATGGTGATAGAATTTGGGGAGCCCCAGTTTCTATCATGCTGCCACATGAGGAGCACAGGGAAGGGCGCTAATTATCCTGGACCAGTGTTGCACAATTCCTAGTAGCCAAATGTAGAGAAACATTGATGGAGGGAGTCCATATTCCAGCTGTGGATGGTGGATCATGTGGGAAAATCTTTGGATCGGTGTCACTTTTTGTCTGATTACGCTTCTGTGAAGTGCCTTGTGATATTTTCTTGCGTTAAAGGCACTATATAAATGCAAGCAACGTTTCCTCTAAGCTGCGCGGTTGTCTGCCGGTCCCATGCAGCCCGGGACCGGCTTCACCAATGTTAAATTTTGTGCATGCGCGAAACTGTGAGGGGTCACGCACCCCTTAAAGGAGTCACGCACTGAAAAAAAATTATGGGGAACATTGAATGCAATTATTCCAATATGGTTCCCAAAAATGTGACCTTAGATTAACTTTAACAAGTTTTTAACCAATGACTTTAGAGCTCCAGGATTAAATGCTTTTTATTTAAAGTTATGGGGACGTCTTGTTTATCTGTAGCTCTACAAAAGCTTTGTACTTTGCTTTGGCATGTGCATAGCCACTTCATCACACTTAGTTAACCCTGCCTTTAATTAAAGTAGCTTTCTGTCAAAGCAAGAAGCAGTTGTGTAATCCCTTCTAAAGACTCTAATCTCATACACTGCTTCCCAATTGTACATGGCAGTAGTTTTCACAGGAATGTCATTCAGATACTGGTGAGAATAGGAGAGGGAGCGTGGATCAAATTTATTAAGTTTGAACCTACATGCTCTATTTTTATGCCCAACCAGTCATTTTTGTAATCAGTAAAGTTTTGTAGGAGGTTTAGCTGGCATTGGAATGACCTCTTCGAGAGGAAGCTGCAGGAATGGAAAGGTCACTTCCCTCAGCCACAATAATAAGTCTCAGGATGTCCTGCACAGAATCAGCTTAGTGTGTTATCGGATGTTAGACATAGAAACTAATTCTTAATGTGTAAAAGACAATGGCTTCGATTTTCATTGAGCCGTGGAGTCGGGCTTGGAGGCGTGCGGGGGGTTAAAATCGCAAAAACTGGCGGGCGGGACCCCCCCCCGCCTGGTTCCCGACTCCGAGCAATTTTAACTCAGTCGTGTCTGATGGTCCCGACTCCGTCCCGCATCCAACAGGCGGGACTGGTCGTTAAAGCCCTTAACAACCACTAAGTGACCTCTATAATCCTATTTTGAAAGGCCCTTGCGAATTTAACCCTTTTCCCACATGAAACACGCCTGGTGGGAAACACGAATGTGAAACCTGGCAGGAACACTATTGGATTGCTGACTATCAACTGCAGGTCAACCATTAAAGAGGAGATTTGATCAGGCATGATTTGTAGGTGGCAGGACTTAGTGGCCTCAGGTTTGTGGGAAACCTTTAGAAGGCTTAACCACATCTGTGGAAGGTTGGAGTCTCACACCCATCTCCAGTGTGACCTCCTGGGAAACCCCTCTCGCCACCTTCACTCAGCGCTTCCTCAACGGAGGCATACACCTGAAGCATGGGAGCTATTTATTTCCTTCCCATCTGGGCATTAGAGGAGCTTGAGCACCAGCCGTGGCAGCAGCAGAACCAGGAAAAACAGCAGCACCAGCAACAGCAGGAGCGCCAGGCTGCTGCTCACCCACCTGAAGCTGCACAGGCCAGCGCCTGGAAGCCTGTCGGCGCAGGAGATACCCCCCAAACAGGGTCTACAGACGCAGGGTCAGCTACCTCAACATGTCTGAGTAGCAGTGCCAAAGGCGGCTCCGACTTTCGTGAGAGGTAGTGACTGACATCTGCGCAATGCTACAGCAAGACCTGCTGCCCAGAGGACCAGGTGGACAAGCATTACCAGTGGCCATCAAAGTCACCACCGCACTCAACTTTTTTGCCTCAGGCTCATTCCAGGGATCAGCAGCAGACATCAGCGGCATCTCCCAGGCGGCCGCACACACTTGCATCACGCAGGTAACCGATGCTCTCTTTGCCCTCACGCACAATCACATCCATTTCAGAAAGGATCGAGCCAGTGTCACGGCGCGAGCGGTTGGATTAGCTCATCTGGCAGGCTTTCCAAGGGTGCAAGGCTTCGTTGACTGCACACATGTGGCCCTTAGGGCACCCCATCGCAATCCAGGTATTTTTGTCAACCGCAAGGGTTTCCACTCCCTGAACGTTCAGCTGATGTGTGACCACAAGAAGGAGATTTTGCATGTTTGTGCCATGTACCCTGGCAGTTGCCATGACTCCTTCATACTGCGCTAGTCTAGTGTGCCTCCGCTATTCAGTCCGCCAGACCAACTTAACCGATAGCTACTTGGAGACAAGGGCTATCCCCTGAGGATGTGGCTAATGACGCCGTTGAGGAGGCCAGCCAACGAAGCTTCAGATGCCTGGATAGATCAGGTGGAGCCCTACAGTACTCAACAGCCAGGGCCTCCAGAATCGTCGTGGTTTGCTGTGCACTTCACAACATGGCACAGCATCGTGGCTTGCAGATTCCTGAGGACCAAGTGGCTCCTCACATATCCTCCTCAGATGAGGAGGAGTGCGAAAACGAACATCCTGCAGAGGCCCATCAACCAGCGGCAGCATTACGCAAGAACATTGCTGCCCGGGATGCAAGCAACGCACTCATCCTGGCCAGATTTGCTTAGCCTAGTCAATCAAACACTTTTGCCTTGCTGCTTCTTACCAGAGCTTTGACAATGGCCAAGAACCAGAGGATTCCTAGCACTCTGACCACCATACTGACAGTTGCAAGTATTCCTAAGGCCTCAATGTGGAAGTCCCAATAGCGAAATGACAGACGCCACAACTGCAACATTTGCCATCAGAATTTTTATGTTCAATAACGACGTGATGGCATTTTTACAATAAACACAAAATTGCACCCAAGTGACTACCCTTGTGACTATTTGTGCAGAATTTTCCTCTTACACGTGCTCCTACGTGGTGCCTCCCCTGTGGCTCCAGCAGATGTGGAGGCCCCTTGCTCACTTTCCTGCTGGTCCTGTCTCGACACCTTTGGTGGGCGTCCTCTGGGGTTGCGAGCCTGTGAGGGCTCGTCAACAGTCTGCTGCTCCTGTGGCTGTGCAGGGGTTGGTGTGGACTCCGGCGGGGCTCTGACCGAGGGCTCTGCAGTGGCATGGAAGTGTGAGCGCTTGGAGAAGAGCCCAAGGCTCAAGGATGAGGTCTGCCACCAACCTGCCTCTCATGGGTCAGGTCCCCCTCAGCGCCTGCAAGTGGCTGGAGAGCACCTTGCTGCACATCAGGGGGGCCTACTGCAATGGCAGTCCTACTCAGAAAGACTTCCACGAAGGTCTGGTTTCTCTGTTCAATAGATGCCCATCGCTCCTCAAGAGATGTCATTCTATTCTGAACAATGACCATGTGATATACCTATCAATTCCTCCAATAAAAGGCGAAGAGTTACGAAGGTGACTAAAGGTTTTTATTGACTAAATAACAGAGCCCACTCTCGTGGGTGATCCGATCCAAGCAGGAGGAATACCAGCCAGTCGCTCACCTTTATACCTGGCCTGGTGGGTGGAGCCAAGGCGGAGTCGGCAGTGGTCATCCCAGGTATAGCAGTGTGGCAAGAGGCGACCTCGTACCGTGATACAATAGTGGTCAGTGATACAGTTATAACGAACAGTGGTGAACAGTGCTAACTACTAACAGTGATACAATAGTGAACGTGGTTTACCACATTCACCCCTTGTTTAGAATTAAGTCCGGCGGGGTGAAGTGTACTACCAATTCTGGTAGGTCAGTCTGTCCGGAGGCTTCGTAAGCCTCTCCGATCGCCGCAGCGGTGGTGTTGCCTTATCCGGTGCTGGTGCCTTATCCGGTGTTGATGCTGGTGTTTGCGTGGTCGGCGAGGGCTCGTGGGGTTCCGGCATGCCGTCTACCTGGACTGAGGTTGGGGGGGGTGGTGGCGGTGTTTCCGGATCGGCTGAGGGTGCGAGGTCTCGTAGGGAGACAGTGTCCTCCCGCCCGTCTGGGTACGCCACGTAGGCGTACTGGGGGTTGGCGTGCAGGAGGTTCACCCTCTCGACCAGGGGGTCCGTTTTATGGGTCCTCACGTGTTTCCGCAGCCAGACCGGCCCCGGGGCGGTCAGCCAGGTTGGTAGAGTGGTTCCCGTAGTCGACTTCCTGGGGAAAACGAACATTCGTTCATGGGGGGTGGTGTTAGTGGCCGTGCAAAGTAATGACCGGATGGAGTGCAGCGCTGTCGGGAGGACTTCTTGCCAGCGGGAGGTTGGGAGGCCCTTAGACTTTAAGGCTAAGAGGACGGCCTTCCATACCGTCGCGTTCTCTCTTTCCACCTGACCGTTACCTCTGGGGTTGTAGCTGGTGGTCCTGCTTGCTGCAATACCTCTCTCTAGGAGGAATTGCCGGAGTTCCTCGCTCATGAAGGAGGAGCCCCGGTCGCTGTGTATATAGTTCGGGAACCCGAACAAGGCGAAGAGGGCATTCAGGCACTTAATGACCGTGCTACTGGTCATGTCGGGGCAGGGGAAGGCAAAGGGGAAACGGGAGTACTCATCAACGATGTTGAGGAAGTACACATTACGGTCAGAGGACGGGAGGGGCCCCTTAAAGTCGATGCTCAGGCGCTCGAAGGGGCGGGTGGCCTTGATCAGGCTTGCTCGGTCCGGCCTATAGAAGTGCGGTTTGCACTCCGCACAGGTCTGGCAGTTCCTGGTCATGGTCCTGACCTCCTCGATGGAGTAGGTCAGGTTGCGGGCCTTAATGAAATGGTAGAGTCTGGTGACTCCGGGGTGGCAGAGCTGGTCGTGGAGGGTCTGAAGCCTATCGATATGCGCGCTGGCGCATGTCATTCGTGAAAGGGCATCAGGGGATTCGTTCAGCTTGCCTGGCCGGTACAAGATCTCATAATCGTAGGTGGAGAGCTCGATTCTCCATCTCAAAATCTTGTCATTCTTGATTTTGCCCTTCAGCTTGTTATTAAACATGAAAGCCACCGAACGCTGGTCGGTGAGGAGGGTAAATCGTTTGCCTGCCAGGTAGTGCCTCCAGCGCCGTACTGCCTCCACGATCGCCTGGGCCTCTTTCTCGACCGACGAATGTCGGATCTCGGGGCCCTGTAGGGTCCTTGAGAAGAAGGCCACTGGCCTCCCCTCCTGGTTTAGGGTGGCGGCTAAGGCGAAGTCGGATGCGTCGCTCTCCACCTGAAAGGGGATGGACTCGTCCACTGCGTGCATCGTGGCCTTGGCTATGTCTCCCTTAATGAGGGAGAAGGCCGCGCACGCCTCCTCCGTGAGGGGGAAGGAAGTGGCTTTCAGGAGGGGTCTGGCTTTGTCCGCGTAATTGGGTACCCATTGGGCATAGTAGGCGAAAAGCCCCAGGGTTCTCCTAAGTGCTTTAGGGCAGTGGGGGAGGGGTAGCTCCATGAGGGGGCGCATTCTTTCTGGGTCGGGGCCGATGATTCCGTTCTCCACTACGCAGCCGAGGATGGCAAGGCGCGTGGTGTTAAACACGCATTTCTCCTTATTGTAGGTGAGGTTCAGCCGTTGGGCCGTACGGAGGAATTTCTCCAGATTCGCGTCATGTTCCTGCCGGTCGCGGCCGCAGATAGTGACGTTATCTAGGTAGGGGAATGTAGCCTGCAGTTCGTTCTGGTCAACCATCTGGTCCATCTCCCTTTGGAAGACCGAGACCCCATTAGTGACACCGAAGGGGACCCTAAGGAAGTGGTATAGGCGCCCATTCGCCTCGAAGGCGGTATACTGGCGGTCCTCAGGGTGGATAGGGAGTTGGTGGTAGGCCGACTTCAGGTCGATGGTCGAGAATACTTTATACTGTGCAATCTGATTGACCATGTCAGATATGCGGGGGAGGGGGTATGCGTCCAGCTGGGTATATCTGTTTATGGTCTGGCTGTAGTCGATGACCAGGCGGTTTTTATCGCCGGTCTTTACGACTACGACCTGGGCACGCCAGGGGCTGCTGCTCCCCTCGATAATGCCCTCTTTCAGGAGGCGCCGCACCTCAGAGCTAATGAAGGCTCTGTCCCCGGCGCTATACCGCCTGCTTTTGGTAGCGACGGGTTTGCAGTCAGGGGTAAGGTTAGCAAACAGAGAGGGTGGCGGGACCTTGAGGGTGGAGAGGCTGCAGGTGTTACGCGGTGGGCGGTTTAACGTTTGCTGGTTGTTGACTGTGAGTGGGGGGAGGGGTCCACCGTATGCTAGGGTTACGCTTTGGAGGTGGGATTGGAAGTCCAGCCCTAGTAGGACGGCAGCGCAGAGATGGGGGAGGACGAGGAGTTTAAAGTTTTTATACTCCGTGCCCTTAACCGACAGGGTCACGACACAGTAGCCGCTGATGTCCGTGGCGTGGGACCTCGATGCCATCGAGATTCGGCTGCGCGTTGGTAGGACAGAGAGGGAGTAGTGGCTCACCGTGTCTGGGTGGATGAAGCTCTCCGTGCTTCCGCTGTCGAACAGGCAGGTCGTGGCGTGGCCGTTCACTTTGATGTCCATCATTGACTTGGACAGATGGTGCGGGCGGGCTTGGTCCAGGGTGACGGAAGCTAGTGTGTAGCCGAGCGAGTCGTTGTCATCTGCGGGCGAGGCGGTCGGGCGTGGTGAGTAAAATGGCGTCTCCCACGAGGTAGGGCCCCATGAGGCACTATTGGGGTCGGTTGCCTTAATCAAAGATGGCCGCCCCCATGACTCATGTGTGGGGATGCTGGCCTCAGTTGCCCTAAACAAAGATGGCCGCCCCCATGACTCATGTGTGGGGATGCTGGCCTCAGTTGCCCTAAACGAAGATGGCCGCCCCCATAGTTCGCATGCGGCACTGCTGGCCTCTGAGGATCCGCTCCTGCAGGCCTTGGAGAAGTGGCCTTTCTTCAGGCAGGTTTTACATATGGAGTTCTTGGCTGGGCAGCGCGACCTCGGGTGCTTCTCCTGGCCACAAAAAAAACAGCCGGCGGCCCGATCGCGGATGCCCGATGTCGGGGCCGGTGCCGGGGGTGGCGGGGCCGGTCGGGTCCGGGACGCCGACGCAGAGGTAGGTCCCGGGGGCGGCGCTGGGAAGGGTGCTGTGGTAGGGGTCGGGCCCGAGTCCCAGGGTCGCGAGCAGTACCTGGTGAATGCTTCCTGATCTTGGTGGGCCACTTCCAGGGAGATAGCGAGGGCTTCAGCTTTTTCCATGCTGAGGTCTTTAGCTTCCAGCAGTCTTTGCCGTGAGTACTCGGACCGTAGGCCTTTCAGGAATGCGTCGCGGATATTATCTTCAGTATTTTCGGCTGCCGACACCGATTTAAACTCACAGTTCCTGGCGAGTGCATATAGCGCCTGTGAGAATTCGGCTACTGATTCTCCTGGCTGTTGCGGCCGTGATCTTAGGAGGTGCCTAGCGTACATGTAGTTTACCGGGGTCCGGTACTTCTGTTTCAGCAGGTTGATGGCGGTCTCGTAGGTAGTCATGTCCTCGATGAGAGTGTATACTCTCGGGCTCAGTTGTGCCTGCAGGACACTTAGTTTGGATGCCTGAGGGACGCTGGATTCTCTCAGGTATGATTCGAAGCAGACCAGCCAGTGTTTAAAGTCTGCGGCTGAGTTTGCTGCTCGTGGGTTCAGGTCCAGGTACGGCGGTCTGAGGGCTCGCAGCCAAGCTGGCTGGTGTGGCTGTGCTCCTGGGAGCTGCGCTGGTGGCTCCTCCGCCGGTTGTGACTCGTTGTTGGACATCATTAAATTTAGTCAATAAAATTGATATACCTATCAATTCCTCCAATAAAAGGCGAAGAGTTACGAAGGTGACTAAAGGTTTTTATTGACTAAATAACAGAGCCCACTCTCGTGGGTGATCCGATCCAAGCAGGAGGAATACCAGCCAGTCGCTCACCTTTATACCTGGCCTGGTGGGTGGAGCCAAGGCGGAGTCGGCAGTGGTCATCCCAGGTATAGCAGTGTGGCAAGAGGCGACCTCGTACCGTGATACAATAGTGGTCAGTGATACAGTTATAACGAACAGTGGTGAACAGTGCTAACTACTAACAGTGATACAATAGTGAACGTGGTTTACCACACCATGTTTTCCATACCCTGGCAACTAAGCTCCTCCATGGCCGTAGCCACCCTCTCCTCTACCGTAGCCATCCTCTCCTCTACGGTAGCCAGCCTTACCATGGAGGTAGCAATCCTTTCCACGGAGGTAGCCATCCTTTCTGTGGTCATGCGTTTATGCGCCAATGACATCACAAAGGCTCTGCTCATGTTCGCTATGGACTCCTGCATTCACTCCACACTCGCAGCGACCCTAGAGACAAAACCTACCAGAGACTCGTGCATCTGTGCCTGGAGCTCCATCACCTCTTATCTTATGGATGGACCCAGAGGCAGAGGGTCGACATGCTGCTGAGCCGAGCTGGCAGAGTCCTGCGCCCTCCGACTAGGACTCTCCACTGCTGTCCCTGTCTCCACAATCTGCTGATGCTCACTTGTGAGCTGTGATACACCAGGTGACAACACTGCTCTATGTCCCAAAAGTCCCACCGAGGTGTGAGTGTCTGCGCTGGTGCAGGGTGCACTGAATTCTGCTGACGCTGCGCCCTCAGAGGTTGCAGCTTCCTCTGAGGAGTCTGCCTGCTCAGCCTCTTCTTCCTGGCTAGGGGGGATGGATGCTTGTGATGGGTCCTGTGGGGGAGTAAAGGAAAGAGTCAGAGATGTGATGCAAAGGCTACATGCACATAGGTTTTTGCAGATGCTCATAAGTCCATCTGTTACAGCTTCATAATCATTATCAGCGACTCATGCAATGTCAAAGAGAGAGATGGGAAACTTTTCTGTCACCAGCTTGCTGTGTTACACCCGCCTGTCCATCCCCCATGCGCGAATCATCCTCTATTCCCATTATTTCCAGGACGGCCTCCTCCCAGGGGGTCAGGTGGGCTACTGAGGCTGTCCCTCCTCCTGTCCTGGCTCACTCTCTTTTGTTGTGAGCTCTCTTTTCCTGCAATGAGGGAGACAAGTGGAGGTTGAGTGAGAATGAAGGAGTGAGTGTAGAGATTGCATAGCATAGATACTTAGAAGGAGACAAAGATGGAGTGAGGTTGCAAGACCAAGGGCCCTCCCTGTGTGTTGTCAGTTGTGTTCAAAGCATTAGAGTGATAGGGAGTGTGAGGGCTGCATGGTAGAATAGTTATCTGAATGTGAGCATAGAGAGAGAGGGAATGGGTAAGGGTGCATGGATGTCAGTGTCAAGTGGGATGTGGAGGAAGAGATTGCTAAAGCTGAGTGCTGGTGAGGCGAGACAATGGGGATCAGATTGAGGGTGATGGGAAATTCATACTCACTTTTCCAGTGCGCTGAAGGTCATGAAATCTTTTCCTGCACTGTATCCAGGTTCTAAGGGTGACTCCCAAGGAGTTGACCTCCTCAGCCACCTGCATCCACACTGCCTTGGTCTGAGTGGGAGGCCTCTTCCTCCCTGATGAAGGGAAGAGCACCTCCCTGTTGGCCCTAGCCCCATCCTCCAGTGCCACCTCGTCAAAGCGAGGAGCTGATCTGGCCCTCCCGCTTGTCATATTTGCTGCAGCTCCCTCACACTGCACAGTCAAGAAGCTTGGCAGTCTGCAGAAGAAGCAAGGCTTGCTGTGGACCTTAAATGCAGCAGCAATGATGACGTCATCGGAGGGGACTTTCAGTCATGAAAAACCAATTCAGTTAAAATTGCATCAATCTCCCACAACCATTTAGATTCGTGTGGGAAACACGAAATTCGGATAACACGACACCATCCCGCACCTGAGTTAAAATCCCCCCCCAATGGATAAGTCTATGATTATAGGACTGTAACTGATGCCACTGGTATTTGATAATAAAAATAACTGCTTTTGGAACTCCCATTTCTGGTCAGGAATATAATTCGTGTAGGAAAAGGAAGGAATGGGAACTCCCTTGCTTGGAAATTTTGCAGGCAGCCTTTAGGGCTAGCCAAACTCGAGGGGCATTTTTTTTTCTTTATTCATTCATGGGATGTGGGCATCACTGGCAAGACCAGCATTTATTGCCCAGCCCTAGTTGCCCTTGAGAAGGTAGTGGTGAGCCACCTTCTTGACAACTGAGTGGCTTGGTAAGCCATTTCAGAGGGGCAGTTAAGAGTCAACCACATTGCTGTGGGTCTGGAGTCACATATAGGCCAGGCCAGGTAAGGACGGCAGATTTCCTTCCCTAAAGGACATTAGTGAACCAGATGGGTTTTTACGACAATTCGGTAGTTTCATGGTCACTATTACTGATACTAGATTTTTATTCCAGGTTTATTTAATCAACTGAATTTAAATTCCCCACCCATCATTAGTCCAGGCCTCTGGATTACTAGTCCAGTAACATAACCACTCTGCTACCTTTCCACGGGGTATAGGGAGTTTCAAGCCACGTTTGAAGCTGAATGGCATCCAATAGAGAACAGCTGCTGCTTTAAAAAAAATGGAAATTGCAGGTATTATTTATCACCTTCCTTTTTAAGTAAAGTACGTCATTCCCACATTTTTTTAACCTTATTTTCAAACTCACTAATTCAGCCTGTCATCATTTATCGGCCAAAGTAAGTAGGGAGACAGCAAGCAAACCACTGTGTTAGGTGGTTATAGAAAGCTAGGATGGGTCAGCATGGAGTCTGTCATGCTTTCTTCTTTCTGCTGGATCACCAAAGCCGTGCTTGCTTCAATGCGACAGTTTTCTGTGGGGTACTTGCGTCTGGATGCAGTGACCACTGACTCAATTTTAGTACTGGTAAGTTGTATGGTCTGCTCAATAATGATCCTGGTGCCATTGATTATACCTGTTTTGTTCAGTCATGGTGGGGTTGTGGACGCATGTCATGAGCCATGTGTGGAGGGGGTATCCTTTGTCCCCCAGCAGTCATCCTGGCACAGTATAAGGATCAAATATTGGGGGGATGGTTAAGTGTCACAGGATAAATACATTACAACCTGGGCACCTTGCACAAACTTGCATGCTGTTTTTTTCATCAGAGACTAGCTGGGTGGAGTGGTAGCCCTTCCTATTCACAAATGCTGCTGGCTGGTGTTCTGGCATCCTGATGAAAACATGTATGCAGTTAATGCCTGGATGCAAGGGAAGCCAGTCACAGCAGAAAATTCCCGATCTCTCTCATGTTGACTCTTGAGGTCAATGGGGAAGGTGATGTACTGGTTAACCCTAGGCATTAGTGATCTGCTTAATACAGCTGTGTACTGCAGAGTGGGAGATGGCCCCTGTAGAAGACTGGAAGGAGCCAGGGGCAAAGTAGTTAAGGACTGTGGTGACTTTGAGAGGCACTGACATTTTCACTTGGACTCCGGCTATTTTGAGTGTGACCCAGATAATTTGTAGGTCAACTTCCTTACTCGCATTGTGAATTCTCAGACTATCCAGTTCTTGGCTGTTGGAGTCTGAATCCGAATTCTGTTCATCTGAACTCTTCTCAGTCACCTTGTGTACCTTGCTGTGCTTTTCCTGCGGGGACTTTTTTTTGTTGCTGGTCTTCTTTCCTGACCGGCATACTTTAGCTATGTGACCAATCTTGCCACATTTTCTACATTCCTGGTTTTTAAACCAGCATTGGTTCTGGCCGTGTGTTGTCTTCCCACAACGATAACATTTCGTTGTACCCGAAGTCATTTGATCCACGCTGAGTACTGCTGCCTTCAGCTGCATTTCCGCTGTGCCTCTCGCTGCGGCTTCGTGCGATGCTGCAATAAGGACAGCCTTATCAAGTGTAAGATCGTTCTCTTCAAGCAGTCGCTTTTGTGTTCCTTCCTTCGACAACCCGCACACGAACTTGTCTCTCAATGCCTCTGTCAGATTTTCCCCAAACTGACAGTATTTCGCTAGTCTACGTAGTTCAACCAAATATTCCGCGTTGCTTTCCTCTTTCCGTTGCGTTCTCGCATAAAATTTGAATCGTTCCGCCAACATCAGTGGTGTGGGGTTCAAATGATCCTTCAGGACAGCAACAATATTAGCGAACGCCTGATCCGCCGGTTTAGCCGGTGATAGAAGATGCTTCAATAGCCCGTATGTCTTCGCCCCCATTGAGTTTAGTAAGGTTATAGCTTTATCATCATCTTCTATTTTATTGGCCTCACAATATATCTCGATGCGTTCTACATACGTGGCCCAATCTTCTACCTCGGAATCGAAATTGTTGATGTTACCACGCTTAGGCATCTTCACAATCTTTCTAAGAAACAACAACGAAGTTTTCCTTTAACTTTTTTTTTCTAAAATGGCGGTTTCCCACGCTGATCTTCTTCCCCGCCCACTTTCAAGATGGCGGTTTCGCGCTTGTCTTCTTCCCCGCCTAACTGGCGGCTTCCCACGTTTCTTCCTCTGGTGGGAGGGGTAAGCTTTGCCCTCGGGCGACGACCGCTGGTTTACAGGGTTTGCAGCCTGCGCGCCGGCTTCAGTTTATTCTGAAGCGCGCACGAGAACAGCCGATCGCGTTCCCTTTTTCGGCAGGGGCAACCGGCGCTGGGGACAACCAGTTGGCGTCGGACAGCTCCAGCTCCCGGTCCTTCACGGCAGCCGCTGTAAGCCGCTGGCCGGAACCTCGCTCGGCCCCGCTCCCCCCTCGCTCGGGCTCTGTCTCTCCCGCTCGCCGGCACGGTCTCGCTCGCTCTCTCTCTCGGGCTCCATCTCTCCCGCTCGCTCGGCTCTCCCAGACCTCCCGCAGTCCGGTCCTTTCCTCCCCCGGCTGCGGCCGAGTCCCTCGCGGTTTATTTATTTATTTATTGCCTCCGCGCCTTATGATCCCGGTCACAGCGCCTCGCGGCTTCGGTAGGTGCCCGGCCTTTTACCCGCTGCGTTCCCGCTTGTAGTCCAGTCTCTCACACCGGCTGCGTTCCCTGCACCGCGGCTGCCGTGCCCTACGCTGCCCCAGTCTCAGCGCCTCTGGCCCCGACTTCTGTCCGGCTCCTTTCCCCTGGCCGTGGTCGAGTTCACCACCCTTATCCTCCGTTTCTTTTTTATTTTTCCCCCTACTCACAGTCAACGTGGCCGACTTGCTTCTCGTGGCTGATCGGCTCACTCACTACCGTGACAGAAGGGACGATCACTGCCTGTTGCTGATGGAAGGCCTCGTGTCAGAATTCTTCCTTCTTCCTTGCTCTGCAGACTCGAGTCTTCTCTCAGCAGAACGACGAGGGCGGATGCCTCTTCTCGACGCTTGTTAACTGCTTCGGATGTATCGCTGCCGCAGGGTAAGATCGAACTCGTCGCCACTGTAAAGTCTGTGTGCTGTATAGCGAATTAATACACAGACTACAAGAGTAAACTTTAACAGGACTTTACTATTCGAAGGTCAGGGCGAATCTGCCCAATCACTCATTACACAGCACTTATATACCGGTGTGGTCACCACCGGTATTACAGTATACAGCAGCCAAAATAAAGTAGTGCAACACCTAAAATAGTTCTCTTAAAGGTGGACGGTTACATACAATAGTTCTCTTAAAGGTAGAACGGTTACATACACAACAAGTGTCCCTTTAAAAAATGCTTCAGTGGCTCTGAGATACCAATCCCAATAGGTTTTACTGGCAGGTTGGACACTGGGCGGGACTTCAGTGATTTTGCATTAAAATGGCGTTGCGGTCCTAATTTCATCACAGGACCCCGACTTGCATGAATTCACGAAGCCCTGCCTGTCAAGCTTCTTGGGAGTGTCAGACATTCAATTTGATTTAAAATTGTGGCTAATTTTGATGAATGTCATTCTGAAAAATTAACATAGCTCACCATGTTTAAATGAATTTGCAAACTGTCATTGTTACTGTTCATATAAATGTCACTCTGAACATTCTACAATTTTGAGAGCCCTGATCTATTTTCTGCTCTTTCTCTGTACGTTTTATTAAAACAAAATATTAGGCCTATAGGATAAGGAATGGAAATACAATTTGTGATTTTCAGAATATCACTTGAAACCAATGGGAGTGTGATTCCCATTTGTTGAGCTCATGATCTCAGTTGAGCTTCCTGGAGGTGCTGAGGAGAAGTTTGATGGTTCCCCATCGGAGTGAAAATTGGTCAACATTTCACACGCCATCTAGTGGTTAGTTCAAAATCAGCATTGGCAGTAACTTTCAGCATACTTTGTTCTGGATCAATGCTAGGTGTAGAGGAAACTACCAGAAGGGAGAGAGAAGCAATTTAGGAGAAATGTGCACCTGGTAGAATTTGTGAGTGTGTCACCTGCTACTTTTTCACTATCAAAATACAAATGTCACGATACACTTTTGTTGAATTATCATTCTTCCAATTCTACCCACCCAGAAGAAACTATGGTTATCCTGTATGTGTATCACCATAAACTTTACTTCAATTACTTAATTTGTGTTTTGTGCTATTTCAGATGTGAAAATGTTCGTGTATACAAGTTGGGTCTCTTAGCAGGTTTTTGGTGGGCTCTAGCTCTACTCTGCTGGATCAGTGATAACCTTTTCTGTGAACTTTGGTCTGCATTCAACTTTCCATACCTACACTGTGTCTGGTGAGTTACACACTAACAAAATTATGATTTGAAGCAATGCTAATAATTCTGCCTCATTAATTTATTCTCTACATTGCATTAAAATAAGACTGTCATCAAATTGGAGCAAATAACCGGACTATATCCCTTTAAAAGTTTTATTTGTACTGGTCTCATGAGCCATGTGACCCTCCTTGTTGTGCTGTTATGTAAGTACTGCAAATATAGAGTGATCTTTAGTTCTTTTTGGCATACTGGATAGTATCTTGCTGTTCTGCTCCTATAGAAAAAGTCACCAACACATTCTCCATTTTCCTGAGATGTCATGATTGATCAAGAGGCACTAAGTTGTGTCCACTTAGATGGGGCCTCTAAATTAACATTCTGGACAGACTACAGTTGTAGTTCTTGTCTCTGTTGCTCATGTTAGTGGGAATAGGACTTAGCGTATTGGAGCACGCATACAATTTCTGGGCACATAAAGAGACATGACAACGGTCAAAGATCCAACGATATCCCAGCAAGGGAAATTCCTCTACTCTTCAAAATTTAGGTGAAGGAAATTTGCAGTTTTCCTGAAACACTTATTGGCATGATTTTTGATTTTCCAACAGCCTGTATTGATCAACTAGTCTAGATCCTTTTGGAAAAAGTTAGAGAGATAACAGAGCAAGTACAGAGGCAGGAAAAAGGGGACGAGGAGGAAAGAACAAAAGGGAAAGTCTATGAAAAGATGAAAGGCAGGAGAGATTAAAACATAGAAACATAGAAGATAGGAGCAGGAGTAGGCCATTTAGCCCCTCGAGCCTGTTCCGCCATTTAATGAGATCATGGCTGATCATCCAAATTCAGTACCCTGTCCCTGCTTTCTCCCCATACCCCTTGATCCCTTTAGCCTTAAGAAATATATCTAACTCCTTCTTGAATATATTTAATGATGAATTGGCCTCAACTGCCTTCTGTGGTAGAGAATTCCACAGGTTCACCAATCTCTGGGTGAAGAAATTCCTCCTCATCTCAGTCCTAAATGGCTTACCCCTTATCTTTAGACTGTGACCCCTGGTTCTGGACTCCCCTGCCATCGGGAATATCCTTCCTGCATCTAGTCTGTCTAGTCCTGTTAGAATTGTATAAGTTTCAATGAGATCCCCTCTCATTCTTCTAAACTCCAGTGAGTATAAGCCCAATCAACCCAATCTCTCCTCATACGTCATTCCTGCCATCCAAGGTATCAGTCTGGTGAACCTTCGCTGCACTCCCTCCATGCAAGAACATCATTCCTCAGATAAGGCAGCCAAAACTGCACACAATACTCAAGGTGTGGTCTCACCAAGGCCCTGTACAACTGCAACAAGACATCCTTGCTCCTGTATTCGAATCCTCGCTATGAAGGCCAACACACCATTTGCCTTCTTAACCGCCTGCTGCACCTGCATGCTTACCTTCAGCGACTGGTGCACAAGGACACCCAGGTCTCGTTGCACTTCCCTTTCTCCCAATCTATTGCCGTTCAGATAATAATCTGCCTTCCTGTTTTTGCCACCAAAGTGGATAACCTCGCATTTATCCACATTATACTGCATCTACCATGCATCTGCCCAATCACCCAACCTGTCCAAATCATACTAGAGTTTCTGTGCATCCTCCTCACAGCACACACGCCCACCCAGCTTTGTGTCGTCTGCAAACTTGGAGATATTACATCTAGTTCCCTCGTCTAGATCATTAATATATATTGTGAATAGCTGGGGTCCAAGGACCGATCCCTGCGGTACCCCACTAGTCACTGCCTGCCACTCGGAAAAAGACCCATTTATTCCAACTCTTTGCTTCCTTTTGATTATATGAGTTACTGTACCAGACCTTAATTCAGCACAAAGAATTAATAAGTTGCATGCTTCGATGGTGGACCCACTGTACAAAAGCATAGTTTACAACAGTAGCAAATTTAGAAATTACTGAAAAGGAATGTGAATGCTGAAGGCAAGAAATTTTTTTCAAACAGAGATCTGGGTGCATGCCTTCCCCCAGACATTTTGATTTTTGACACTTTCCTTTGTGAACTTTCTGGTATTTTGGGACATCCAATAATTCTGACTTTCAAGTCAAATATAATTTCTCCTGGAAGGATGAAAAATATATTAAATATGAAAATAACCATAGTTGTATGGATTTGAATACAAATATGCAGGATAAAGTTAAAACGAACGAATCAAAATCCTGTGTTAAAATAGTGGATGGAGAAATGTCAATGAACAAGCTAAACATTAATGGATTATTGTTGGCAATAGTAATTCATAGCCCATGTTGTCCTTTTGAACCTTGAAAACTGAAGCAAAGAGAGAGATTAGGAAGGTGTGAGGGATTATTTGTGGTCAATGTAAAGGAAGCAGCAAAGGCTTTTATAAAATTTAAATGAATACTCAAAGAAATGGCATTATAAACTAAAGGGTACAATTCTAAAGGGGGTACATGAACAGAGTATATGGGGGTATATGTGCACAAATCGTTGAAGCTGACAGGGCAGGTTGAGAAAGAGGTTAAAAAAGCTTACGGGATCCTGGGCTTCATAACTAGAGGCATAGAGTACAAAAGCAAGGAAGTTATGATGAACCTTTATAAAACACTGTCCGACCTCAACTGGAGTACTGTGTCCAACTCTGGCACCGCACTTTAGGAAGGATGTGAAGGCCTTGGAGAGGGTGCAGAAAAGATTTTACAGGAATGGTTCCAGGGATGAGAGACTTCAGTTACGTGGATAGACTGGAGAAGCTGGGGTTGGTCTCCTTAGAGCAGAGAAGGTTCAGAGGAGATTTGATAGAAGTGTTCAAAATCATGAGGGGTCTAGACAGAGTAGATAGAAAGAAACTGTTCCCATTGGTCGAGAACCAGAGGTGATTGGCAGAAGAACCAAAGGCGACATGAGGAAAAACTTTTTTATGCAGCGAGTGGTTAGGATCTGGAATGCACTGCCTGAGAGGGTGGTGGAGGCAGATTCAATCATGGCTTTCTAAAGGGAATTGGATAAGTACCTGAAAGAAAAAAATTGCAGGGCTATGGGGAAAGGGCGGGGGAGTGGGACTAGCTGAATTGCTCTTGCAGAGAGCCGGCACGGGCTCGACGGGCGAATAGCCTCCTTCTGTGCTGTAACCATTCTATAATTCTATGACTTAAATATGAAAGGGGCATCGTGTATTTAAAAGTTAAGGACTGGCAAAGGTATTAAGATTTTGTAAAGGAAAGTAAAAATAGGGCTTTAGGACGACTTGAGCAGGAGGTGAAAGGGTCACTACTGGAGATAAATATTGAAAAAGAAACTGGGGGAGAAATTGGGTGAGTAGCGCCACCTGTTAGCGCCTAAAGAGGCAGTCAGTGGCTGTAGCGCTACTGGCTGCGTCTCCCGCGATATTCAGTAGGGGCGCTAATGGTGGCGTTAGGCTTTTGCGCTGCGCTGCCACCGATGACGTCATCGGTGTGCGCAGCGCCCCATTCGTGCCCCGTTCGCGATATTTGGTAGCGAACGCCGCAGTTTCGCCGCTCGCTACCTGCGCCTGGTTCACGGGGCCTTACTGTGCCGGCAGCGGCGCAAGTTAAGGTGGAGGTGCGGTGCGGCCGCTTTTTCGGCGGCCGCCTGCCAGCACCTCCGTCCCCGGCCTCCTAACTCCCCCCCCCCCCCCCCCCCCGCGGCATTGCCGGCTGTTTCCCGAGAGCCCGGCACTTCTCCTTGGTGCCGGGCTCATTTGCCGGCACTCGCGATCGGGGATCGCGCTGTTGCAGGCACCTCCCCCTTAACAGTGGGAGGAAGGCCTGCAGTACCGCAGCACGTTGCGCTGCGATAATCAGTTTCAGCGCCCTAAGAGGGACGCGGAGCGCCTCGAGCCTCGCCCCGTCTCCCTCGAGCCGCACTGAAACTGAATTTCTGGCGATCGGAATTACTCCGATCGCTGCGCTAAATCCTGCGCTCAGGCGACTTTTGCGCCACTTTGGCGCCCCAACCCAATTTCTAGGCCACTGTATTTTAAAAAAGCCAGATCCCAATTGTATATATTCCAGAATACTGACGGGAAAGATAGGGGTCATTAACCTTGTGATATGGGTTGGTAATTGGTTGGGTAGTAGGAGATAGAGTGTAGTGCTAAGGGGTTTGTTCTCTAATTGGCAGGATGTGACAAATGGGGCTGGATTTTCACTCAGGAGTCGGGTTGGAGGCGGGACTACAACTTTCGGGGTTGTAGTCCCGCCTCCATCGAGATGCGGCCAATCCACGCGATTTTAACTTGATTGACCTTGTTGAGCCCGCCCAGCGGGCCCAGCAGGCCAATTAATGGCCACCCGGCAACAGGTGTCATCACAGACTGATATTTCATCTGTCGAGGTTTTGACAGATGAAATATCAGCGTTTCACAGCTGTTTGAAGCTGTCAAACACAGTCCTTCTCCACAGACTTAGTTAGAAATCTCTCCTGCACAGAAAGCTGAAGGCTGTCATTTTTGACAGTTCGCAGCCATTCTGCTTTCTGTGCTGGTGAGATGAGGGACTTCCGAGACCTAAAGGAAGGAAGGCTGAAAAGGTAAGAAAAGGTAATTTAAACTTCTTTAAACACTTTAGACACACCAAACACACTTACCTTTGCACTCATGCACACATCACTCACCTGAACACCGACATCTCGACCCCTCCAAGTCCTTTAGCCCGACGGCCTGCCTCGCAAACTTGATGTGGTTTGGAGCTGTCGGGAATCCCACACTTAAGCATTAAAAATAGGGATTAGGCTAAAAACTGCCTGTTAACTACCTGTTAACAGGCAGTTAATTGGCACTAATCCCTTCCCGCCTCGGGTAGGTGGGTCCCAGTGCAGGGCGGGTACCCGCCTCCTTTGAAACTGGCATGGAGGCGGGTTGGGTGCAGGATGGGGTAGGTACTCCCGATTTCGGGATTTTAACACCCCACATGCCTCCAAACCTGACTCCACGGCCCAATGAAAATCCTGCCTATGGTGTACCGCAGGGATCTGTACCGGGGCCTCAGTTTTTCACCATATATATTAATGACTTGGATGAAGGAATAGAGTGTTGTATATCCAAGTTTGCAGATGACACTAAGTTAGGAGGCACAGTAAGTTATGTAGGTTGGAGCTTTAAGTTACAAAGGGGCATAGACAGACTAAGTGAGTGAGCATAGGAACATAGGAACAGGAGTAGGCCATTCAGCCCCTCGAGCCTGTTCTGCCATTCAATGAGATCATGGCAGATCTGTGACCTTACTCCATATACCCACCTTTGCCCCATATCCCTTAATACCTTTGGTTACCAAAACGCTTATCAATCTCAGATTTAAAATTAACAATTGATCCAGCATCAATTGCCGTTTGCGGAAGAGAGTTCCAAACTTCTACCACCCTTTGTGTGGTGTTTCCTAATGTCACTTCTGAAAAGTCTGGCTCTAATTTTTAGACTATGCCCCCTAATCCTAGAATCCCCAACCAGTGGAAATAGTTCCTCTCTATCTACCCTATCTGTCACCCTTAATAACTTGCAAACTTTGATCAGATCACCCCTTAACCTTCTAAATTCTAGGGAATACAACCCTAATTTGTGTAATCTCTCTTCATAATTTAACCCTTGAAGTCTGGGTATCATTCTGGTAAACCTACGCTGCACTCCCTCCAAGGTCAATATATCCTTCCTAAGGTGTGGTGCCCAGAACTGCTCACAGTACTCCAGGTGTGGTCTAACCAAGGTTTTGTATAGCTGCAGCATAACTTCTACCCCCTTGTATTCTAGTCCTCTAGATATAAAGGCCAGCATCCCCATGAGCCTTTTTGATTATTTTCTGTACCTGTTCATGACATTTTAATGATCTATGTACCTGGACCTCCAAGTCTCTTTGGACTTCCACTGTTTTTAGCTTTTCACCATTTAGAAAGTACCCTGCTCTATCCTTTTTAGGTCCAAAGTGGATGACCTCACATTTGCTTACATTGAAATCCATTTGCCACAGTTTTTCCCATTCACTTAATTGATCGATATCCCTTTGTAATTTTATGCTTTCATCTACACTGCCTACAATACCGCCTATCTTTGTGTCATCGGCAAATTTGGATATATGACTTTCTATGCCATCATCTAAGTCGTTAATAAATACTGTGAATAGTTGAGGCCCCAACACAGATCCCTGCGGGACACCACTAGTCACATCCTGCCAATTTGAATACCTATTTGAACAAAACTATGGCAGATGGTATTCAATGTGTGAGGTCATCCACTTTGGATCTGAGAAAGACAAATTAGAATATTTTCTTAATGGTAACAGACTAGGAACTGTGGAGAAGCAAAGGGATTTGGGTGTTCTTGTACGCAAATCACAAAAAGATAGTGCACAGGTACAAAAAAGAATCAAAAAGGCTAATGGAATATTGGCCTTTAACTCAGTTGTTTGGAATTCAAAAGTGAGGAAGTTTGCTTCAGTTGTACAGAGCCTTGGTCAGACCCCATTTAGAGTACTGTGTTCAGTTTTGGGCACAGAACCTCGGGAAAGATATATTGGGCTTGGAAGGTGTCCAGCGCAGAGTCATCAGAATTATACCAGGGCTTAAAGGGTTAAATTATTAGGGCAGGTTCCATAAACCTGGCTTATATTGAATTTAGACGGTTGGGTTGATCTAATCAAGATGCTTAAACTGATAAAGGGATTCAATAGGGTAGATAAAGAGAAACTATGTCATCTGGTGGGGGGATCCCGCGCAAGAGGGCATAATCATAAAATTAGTGTTAATGCCATTTAGGAGTGAAATCAGGAACCATTTTTTCACACAAAAGGTAGTGGAAATCTGGAACTCACTTCCCCAAAAGGCTGTGGATGCTGGGACAATTAAAAATTTTAAAGCTGAGATTGATACAGGAAAAATGTTGGAAAGTAAGCCTGAATTGAAAAACCTACAGATCCAGTATATGCAATATCCAATATCTGTACAGGTAATATGCACTGCAGTAATTTACAGTATCATTGCTGTTCAAATCAAGTAATTCAAACCAATAAACTAGCTGTTCATTGTTGTTATCCACAACACAACCCTGCAAACAAAAGATGAAAATGTATACCTGTAAATAACAGTAAGTAATGGTATGTTGTATGTGTCATAAGGAATAACATGCCGTTGTTTCAAAGGCAGTGACTCATCTCAAGACTGAAATAGTGTTGTAAACTGCAGGAAAGAAGCTCAAGTGTTCTGTCAAATTTATACCAACCCTGCGCTAAATTATTGCTTTGCAATGCCGTGCAAACTGTGTTATGTAAGGGGTCGTTTTAACGAGCTTATGGTGTGCTAAATCGGTTTTGATTTTCGCACTACTCGTGAGCGGTTTCGAAGCGCTCCCCCCTCACGGTTCTAGACACTGGGCTTATTGCCAGACAACCTTTGTGTGTTGGCCCAACTCGTGACTCGGAAGACAAATGGTCAGATGAGACAGATTGAGTTTTAAATCAAAAACGATCTTTATTTTGAAAGAGAATGTACACAGAGAAAAATGGCAAGAATAAATGCGGACGAAAAATAACGTTTCTCACGGAGGACTAAATTATACACTGAGAAAAATAACTTTAAAGCCTATAAACAGTTCTAAAATAGCGATAAGCTAAAAGCGGGGGTGAGGGAAGCGCACGGACACATCGAGGGATAAATCACACTCCTGACTTACAAATACCCTTAAAGTTACAAACCCTCCCGTTACTGAATATACCTCAATTATGTCAGTTAGGCAGAGTTGGGCCTTTATGCTCACCAGAATTTCAAAACCCGTCTGGACCTTGGTACTCTTGTTACGTCTGGAATTTCCGATCTTCCTTATGGGACCGGCTCCTGGACCCTGTTACTTGGTGTCATTCGGGACCTCCGACCTTCCTTATGGGACCGGCTCCTGGACTCGCTCTCCTGTACAAACTTTGGAAGTCCTCCGAAATCCTCGAGCCGTTTTCTGTTCCGCACGGTCCTCGAACTCCCGATGGTAACTGGACTTGGACTTCACGGTGTGAACCGTCTCCGGAGGAGTCTTCCTTACTCTGGTCGAATCTTAGACTGGCTTGCTGACGATTTACCTGAACGGTTATACTCTTTTCTGGCCCTAATCTTGGCGCCAAATCAACCGTTTTCCTTTGTTAAGGTTGCTTTAACAAAAGCAAGCACATTAATTTTAACTGCTCGCAAATCGAACTAATGGGAATCCGATTAGTGTCCCTTCGTTTGTGTGTGCTCAGCAGTTTCTGAGATCGGTTATCGCTTTGCCATAATGGGAATCCGTTTAGTGTCCCTCCGTTTGTGTGTGCTCAGCGGTTTCTGAGATCGGTTACCGCTCTGCCAGCGATTAGCGCACCTCCAGGTGCTAATAGTTTTGTTTACTGCTGTAACCACATTACAATATCAAAAACAGTAAGGTTCTGGATTCTTCTAATCGATGATGACTCAGACTGCTTTAAGGTACTGTGTGTGTGTCCTTTTGAACTGGGCCATGAGAACTGCCAACTCCATTCTGTGTTCTCACAATGTGGCCACTTCAGGGGCCCTACCTGTATACTGTATTTCATGGATTTTTGCGAATCCTACAGTGCCCCCTGTGATACAATGAGCATCTTCAATCGTCTTTGTATCATAAAATGTCTTTGGGTGAGCACAAATCCGTTCCCTCCCCAACTGACCTTCCCCGTAATTTACCTTGCTAAGGCGTGTACCTCGCCCGCACTTTCCTCATTCCGAACAACGAAGTTTGAGAAAACATTTACTATTGGAGACAAACCTTTAAGCAATATACAGACTCACCTTGAGTCATAACAGAATAATCATAATACAATATAATGCGAAATCAAACAAGGCACAGAACAATCCAAAATATTAAAACACGGTAACAATAACTAAACCTTATTCTCCAAAACTGTATATATCTATGTACGTCTGCCGCCCATCTCCGGACGGCCAGCTTATAATCTGCGGGGACTGTCGCAGGCCTCCCCCTGCGGCGTTCCCACATCAGTCTCAGCTGCTAGTCCCTGGCAGCCTGTGGCTGCTGGCTGTGAACTGTTTAAAATTCCCACAGCTTTCCTACGGGGGTATCTTTTTACAGTAACCGGCGACCAGACCTTTTCAATGCTACACTGAGGGGCAAGACCTAAAACCTCCGGCTCCTCCCCTTCTGGGTGATCGGGGACAGGACCTGGGACCTCCAGTTCCTCCCCTTCTGGGTAACCAGGGACAGGACCTAAGACCTCCGGCTCCTCCCCTCCTGGGTCCCAGAACAATGGGGGAGTCTCCCGTTTAGATGAGACCACTCCTCCCCTCACGCAGGCTGCACGTCCAGCCTGTGTGACCTGTGGCTGCAGCTCCCCTACAGCGTTTAACTCTTTACTGGCCTTTTCAGCCCCTGCAGTCTGTTTCCCTGCCTCCGGCTTAAACAGCTTGCACTGTTTAATATACCTGGCAGCTAGCCAGTAATCTAGTTTTATCTCCTCTTCCCTACCCACTCCTGTACTGGGGGCAGGTATCCCCTCACCACCCACTGCTGGTGGCTGAAAATCTTCATGAACCATTTTAAAAACCTTTAGCTGACCCTCTAAACTGCTGTTAACCTAGCGTTCTCCGCCCTTAAAGCCTGCTCAACTAACTTAGCCTCCGCAACCTGGCACCGCAGGTATTCCTCCATTTTACTGGAGGTCTTTTCCTGTGCATGTCTTTCTGGGGGACACAGGTCGACAGGCTGCGCTGGCTCTAGTCATTGTGGGGGGGCAGAGGTGGGGGAGGGAACTACAGCAGCTGTACTTCCCTGGCCAGTCAGAAGAGACCGCATGGCCTCTAAAAATGACTCGATCCCAGTGGGAGCAATTTCTGTCTCTGCCTTTTGGACTGGGGCTGTGGGAACCTTTTCCCTTGTGTCCTTCCAGGGATTCTTACAGTCCCTGCGCCAATGCCCCTCCTTCCCGCAACCGTAGCACGTTTGCCTGCTTTGGTTGGGACGGCTCCCTTCCTGGCGCCACTCTTTATGGGGCTGGTCACCAGGCCTGACCTCACAAACCTTCCCATTTTTCGGGGGGGTTTCACTATCTCTACCATTTCTAAAAGTGACTGTGAGTTGACGGATTACCGTCGCCTCCGTGGTCAGAGGGTTTCGGGGGTCGAACCAAGCCATTGACTGCATTCGAACGCGGGGCAGGGAGTTATTCATAAGGCACCTTAGCCAGTGAACTAATGGTTCCCCGTCCAGGTGCGCTCGCGCCGGCATTCCCGGGCACGCATCCTGGTAGACTGGCCACAGCCTGTCCGCGAACGCCTGCGGGAATTCCCCGGGGAGCTGGACTGTTCTCTCTACCCGGGAGAACGGACTCCCCTCGTTCATCCCCATGGCCTCCAGGATCTCTTCCTTGAGCTTGCCATAATTCTCCTGACCCCTCTTACACTCATCGGGTAGCGTCTGGAGGAGATCGCTACCCAGGGAGAACAGCATCATTTTGGCCCTTTCTGCCTCGTCGCAGTCATTCACACAGGCCGCCTGCTCTATCTCCCTAAAGTGCAGGGAAGGGTCCCCCCTCATGGTGAGCTTGGGGATGTGGCTCACCATGGAACGCAATTGTTGCGTACCGTGTGCAATCTGGAATTGGTTCTGGATGTCCCCAGTTTCCCCGTCGTTACCGGGTGGTCCGTACCTCCGCTGTATAACGGGGTACACCGGTCCCGGTCCCTGACTCTCTCTTGGGCTAGCCTGGTCTACCTGGGGTTCTTCATCCCCCACCTGCTTCTGTTCCCAGACCTCTGGAAAACTAGGGGCTAGGGGTGGTGGCTGTGCAACCTCAGGTTCCCTAACCCGTTTTGTTCTGGGGGCTGCCTGCAGGACTGCCCTGACTGGATTGCTGTTAAATTCGGCCTGGCCGATTTTTGGGCTAATGAGACATATCATCCCCTTTGCTTTGGCCAACTCCATACGTAAGCTTTCAATTTCCTGCCTACAGGGGCCGTGGTCTGCTTCCTCAAACCCCTGAGCGTAAGCCACCTTATAAGCTGCTTTTACCTCGGCTACTTTCTCCTCCTGTGCCTTAAGTTCCCCCGTGAGACTGCTAATTTCCGCCTTTAACTTCCTTTCTCTTTCCCTAGATTCTCTTGCTTGGTACTCAACATGTTCTACCCTAAAACTAGCACTCCCCTCTAACTCAGCTATCTTGCCCTTTAGCCTTTCTCCCCTGGCTTGGTGCTCACGCTGTACTTCAGCGGCCTGGCTTTCCATGTGCTCTACTTTCCCCCGATGATCCCGGACCATCGCTGCCCTCTCTTGGCTTATTGCCTCCAGGGCCACTAGCACTTTCCCTTCTGCTGCAACCTTTTCCTGCAGCTCTTGGGACAAATGCCTAATCTTAGATTCTTTACTGGCCACCGCGTGGTCGAGTACCAGAACCTGCATTTTGTAACACATGAGCCATACCGCTTTCTCAATGCCCTTGCGGTGCTTTTTACTAGCCGTCCACTGACCGGCTGCCTTTAGGGGACCCTCGGCTCCTAACATGTCATACACCCATTTTTTCGCTACATTGACTTTCCCACACACGTAGGAAGCTAACTTATCTTCCATCACATCTGTCTCACCCGAGTCTTTGTCCACCACACAAGGTTTCTGTAGCCAGTGTCCTGCCGCGGTCGCCATTCTGTAAGGGGTCGTTTTAACGAGCTTATGGTGTGCTAAATCGGTTTTGATTTTCGCACTACTCGTGAGCGGTTTCGAAGCGCTCCCCCCTCACGGTTCTAGACACTGGGCTTATTGCCAGACAACCTTTGTGTGTTGGCCCAACTCGTGACTCGGAAGACAAATGGTCAGATGAGACAGATTGAGTTTTAAATCAAAAACTATCTTTATTTTGAAAGAGAATGTACACAGAGAAAAATGGCAAGAATAAATGTAGACGAAAAATAACGTTTCTCACGGAGGACTAAATTATACACTGAGAAAAATAACTTTAAAGCCTATAAACAGTTCTAAAATAGCGATAAGCTAAAAGCGGAGGTGAGGGAAGCGCACGGACACATCGAGGGATAAATCACACTCCTGACTTACAAATACCCTTAAAGTTACAAACCCTCCCGTTACTGAATATACCTCAATTATATCAGTTAGGCAGAGTTGGGCCTTTATGCTCACCAGAATTTCAAAACCCTTCTGGACCTTGGTACTTCTTGTTACGTCTGGAATTTCCGATCTTCCTTATGGGACCGGCTCCTGGACCCTGTTACTTGGTGTCGTCCGGGACCTCCGACCTTCCTTATGGGACCGGCTCCTGGACTCGCTCTCCTGTACAAACTTTGGAAGTCCTCCGAAATCCTTGAGCCGTTTTCTGTTCCGCACGGCCCTCGAACTCCTGATGGTAACTGGACTTGGACTCCACGGTGTGAACCGTCTCCGGAGGAGTCTTCCTTACTCTGGTCAAATCTTAGACTGGCTTGCTGACGATTTACCTGAACGGTTATACTCTTTTCTGGCCCTAATCTTGGCGCCAAATCAACCGTTTTCCTTTGTTAAGGTTGCTTTAACAAAAGCAAGCACATTAATTTTAACTGTTCGCAAATCGAACTAATGGGAATCCGATTAGTGTCCCTTCGTTTGTGTGTGCTCAGCAGTTTCTGAGATCGGTTACCGTTTTGCCATAATGGGAATCCGTTTAGTGTCCCTCCGTTTGTGTGTGCTCAGCGGTTTCTGAGATCGGTTACCGCTCTGCCAGCGATTAGCGCACCTCCAGGTGCTAATAGTTTTGTTTACTGCTGTAACCGCATTACAATATCAAAAACAGTAAGGTTCTGGATTCTACTAATCGATGATGACTCAGACTGCTTTAAGGTACTGTGTGTGTGTCCTTTTGAACTGGGCCATGAGAACTGCCAACTCCATTCTGTGTTCTCACAATGTGGCCACTTCAGGGGCCCTACCTGTATACTGTATTTCATGGATTTTTGCGAATCCTACAGTTATTGTTAATTTATCAGCCATGTGAAGTATTTGGCATCTGTAAATGTAAATGAAATGAACAGCAGAGGGAAGTGAGGTTAATTTTCAGAAAATCTGTAGAGTAAGTTAGTATTGTACTCTTCATGCTTTGTCAAATCAACAATAAAACTGACAGCCATGTGAAAAAACTTCACAAATCAATAGGGAATTGATTGGACTGTTGGATTGTGTAACATATTGACTGACTCATGAAAAATGCTGTCTGTTAGCTGCAAGAACAGTCTTTTGAAAAATCCTTGATGTATTCTCATAATTTTTTCCTTCTCTTTTTGTTCTAGGCATATCTTGATCTGTCTGGCTGCTTATCTGGGTTGTGTCTGCTTTGCTTACTTTGATGCTGTCTCGGAAATCCCTGAACAGGGCCCAGTCATCAGGTTCTGGCCTAGTGAGAAGTGGGCCTTCATTGGTGTTCCATATGTTTCTCTTCTATTTGCAGAAAATAAGTCCCAACTAAAAGTTACTTAAGAGAAAAATGAAAGATTTGGCTGCACATTCCTTTGAGTACAAGCTTCGGAAAGCTTTATTCCACGAGGCTGGGGTGCCACCCAGATTTCTGGGATTTATGTATTGTACAACATGGATCAAACTAGTCTTCCTGCTTATAACACTAACACTCCCTCAGGAGACTATACTTTTAACAAGTTGAAGCAAACTGTTTAGGAGAGGGTGACAGATGCTTTTATATCCAAATGGAAATTACAGCAGGATTATAGCATTTTTGTAAAAAAAAGCTGTTTCAGAGAATACTGTGAATGAAATATTTGGCAGTACAATACATTTCTGTAATTATATTCTTTTAAAGCAGCACTCAAAGAATAATTTCTAAAAAATATTCTGAAGGAAAACCTGTGCATGTTTTGAAAACTGAAAGAGAACTTCAGCTCTCAAAAGGTTTATTTTTAGGCTAGGTCAGGCTTGTCATGTTATTTTATGCACGTGTTTGAAGACATACGAACCAATTTGTTGCCACAATTTACATCAGGAAATCATCTTTAGATGGAAACTTAAGACCTTTGAAGTCTGTTTCTGGAGGGAAATTATTCTGTTATCATATTTTATTGTGCAATGGGACTTTCTGAAATTTCTATCAAGGAATTGTTTACTATTAATTGTATAAGGGCCTCCAGTTTCAATGTCTGTTAGTTAATGTGGAGATCCTATATGATATTCTACAAGATATCTAAAGTCGAAGGTTGGGAATTTCCTCAGAGTTCCTTCTGCTCCGCTGCCATAACTTCACTGGAAATGTGGCAGAAACCACGTTTACACATGTAAAGGGGAGGAAACTCCTAGCCAAAGACTAATGCCATTATCATACGTCTGATGTTTTTTTTTGGATGTTGCATTGTAATCGTCAGGGCAATATTTCAATACTTATAGCCAGAAATTTGAAGTTACAAATTTGAAATTTGAAATACTTTTGTCATTAAGTCAGTTCAATTTGTGGGACACCTATACCAAATTCTGCATTGTTAATTACTAATTCAGAATAGTCTAATGTTCTTTCACCATTTGATGTCACTTCCTAGAAACTAGTCTGCTGTAATCAATCAGTTGGCAACAGTCAAAATGGTTTCATGCCTATTTGAAGTTTTTGTCAAATGATTTACAAAATGGTGTGTTATCTAAGGTCCCACATATTCTCCATTGTTATTTATGATCAGCATAGTGACCCCCAGCTGCCTAATGCTTCAATGTTCAGAGTAGACCCATACCTAGGATTGGGAAATCATAGGATTTTGTCCTGTATTTTCTGTATGCCTGAAGTTGGGGTTTTACTATGTTAAAGGCGCATACATAAATGCAAGTTGTTGTTGTTGTTGGTGACTCTTTATTGGGATACAGATCAACAATGATTCAGTGCCCTCCATAGCTTATTCAAGTTGCCATTATTTGTGTTTGAGATTTGGCTATGCATTCTGACAGGTGTTTTGACCATGGCAGGGAGAGCACCACAGCTGAATTTGGTCCTGTAATGTGTGCATGTGTGTCTTTAGTGCTACCCTTGGCAACGTCAGCTGGAAAAGAAAGACTTGCATTTACATAGCACCTTAATGACTTCAGGACATCCCAAAGCGCTTTAAAGCCAATCAAGTACTTTTTGAAGTGTTGGCACTGTTGTAGAATTATAGAATGATGCAGCACAGAAGGAAGCATTTCGGCCCATTGTGCCTGTGCCGGCTCTTTGAAAGAGCTATCTGATTAGTCCCACTCCCCTGCTCTTTCCCCACAGCCCTGCAAATTTTCCCCCTTCAAGTATTTATGCAATTTTCTGTTGAAAGTTACTATTGGATCTGCTTGCAACACCCTTTCAGGCGGTGCATTCCAGATCATAACAACTCGCTGCGTAAAAACATTTCTCCTCATCTCCTGTTGTAATGTAGGAAACGCGGCAGCCAATTTACACACAGCAAAGTCACACAAACAGCAGTGAGATAATGACCAAATATTCTGTTTCAGATGTTGGTTGAGGGATAAGTATTTGCCAGAATGCAAGGGAGAAATCCCCATCTCTTCTTCAAATAGTGCCGTGGGATCTTTTATGTCCACCTTAGAGGGCAGATGAGGCCTTGGTTTAACGTCTCATCCAAAAGATGGCACCTCTGACAATGCAGTCCTCCCTCGGTACTGCACTGATATATCAGCCTAGATTATGTGCTCAAGTCTCTGGAGCGGGACTTGAACCCACAATCTTCTGACTCAGAGGTGCGAGTGCTACCACTGAACCTATGAGGTCAGGTTCCACACGTATACTGTTGGTGCTCAGCTCCACCACTCTGCCTCCTCCAATAAACCCAAGGCTGTGCCATTCTTTGCAATTACTTACCTGACATTTAGATAATGAAATAACTGAAACTTCCTCCAGCTAAATGTCAACAAAATGTCAGCCATCCTTATCAGTTCCTGCAAACACCTATGAGTCTCCAGTCTCAATTCCTCTACCTCCCCAGCTTCCACCTCAAGGTAAGCCCAGAGGTGTGGAACCTTGGTATATTTCTCAACCCCAACCTAAGTTCCCTCCTTCATATCCAAGACTGCTTTCTTTCATCACCAAAACTTCACCTGTTTTAACTTCTGGCTCTCTTCCTCTGCTGCTGAAACTCAAATATATTCCATTATTATTGCCTTGGGGCTTGATTTATCCAACATTCTCTATGCTCACCTCCCTGCTTCTGCCCATCATTGCAGAATGCTGTAGCCCACATTCTCATCTACACCCCCAATACCCCTGTCCTCAGAAATTGCACAGGTTTCCTGTGCCTCCGATCATTATCCTCACCTTCAAATCCTTCCATGTCCTCATACCATCGTACCTCAGCGATCTCCTCCTGCTGTGTGTATCTGTGTGCACCCTCCCCTCCTTTGACACCAGCTTACCGTTCATTCTCTGCTTCGCTATTGGTAGTTGCTTTTTTAGCCACAATGCCCTTGCCCTCTGCAACTCTGTCTTGACTCCTCTCCCTCAGCTTTCAAAAGCCTCTTAATGATCCTCGTCTTTAACCATGCCTTCAATCCCCCAAGTCTTTTCCTTTCCCCCTTCTGTTTGGTGTGCACTCTATACACCATCCTGTAAATATGTCTGTGATATCTCTCTGTATGTGAGGACCACTGTAGTAATGTAAGTTGCTGTTGTTTGGAAAACCCTAGGTATTAAATGGGTTTGGTTTAATATGAATCTTTTCCTCCAGTCCACAGTTTCTTGCCAATCCATCATTGACCAGTTAACCATTACACTTGTGAGCATGTTCTACTTTCTGGGTGTGTAACAAGTGTTCAGTCTTATTCTCTACATTGAATGGTATGTTATTAATTCTGTGTGGAATTTTATGTGTATGTACTCAATTAATAAGAATGCTTTAAAAAGAAATGTTCTCCCCAGATATGCTGTGCCACGCAATCTATTTTCTTCGAGGGGAGCTGTGACCTTCGACATTTTGACATCAAACCCACAATGTTGCAAGTCAATACAAGGGCATTCAAAAATTATCTTGTAGGATACTAATGTATGAATGCTTAACCCATGTGTCTGAAATTATTTTATTAGCTATGTTAGTGACGATGTTAATCTATTTTAAAATACGTTTTTAACACCTCTGCTAAAAGAAGAATTGCAGACAATTGCTTTAAGCCATGGCTCAAGAGGTAGAGTAAAAAATGTACAACAAAAAAGAACCATTTGTTCTAAATCTAGCACGCTATTGATATTCTCATTGGAACTACAAACATAGCATCCAAGAAATTTTTGAAGTGTGATTTTTGACATGCATTGTTTACAACTATTTTGAAATTTGGATTGTACCTTCTCATTCCTCTTACATTTCCTCTGTCCCTGGCTCTTTCTCATTCCTCTCACATTTCCTCTGTCCCTGGCTCTTTCTCATTCCTCTCACATTTCCTCTGTCCCTGGCTCTTTCTCATTCCTCTCACATTTCCTCTGTCCCTGGCTCTTTCTCATTCCTCTTACATTTCCTCTGTCCCTGGCTCTTTCTCATTCCTCTCACATTTCCTCTGTCCCTGGCTCCTTCTCATTCCTCTCACATTTCCTCTGTCCCTGGCTCCTTCTCATTCCTCTCACATTTCCTCTGTCCCTGGCTCTTTCTCATTCCTCTCACATTTCCTCTGTCCCTGGCTCCTTCTCATTCCTCTCACATTTCCTCTGTCCCTGGCTCCTTCTCATTCGTCTCACATTTCCTCTGTCCCTGGCTCCTTCTCATTCCTCTCACATTTCCTCTGTCCCTGGCTCCTTCTCATTCCTCTCACATTTCCTCTGTCCCTGGCTCTTTCTCATTCCTCTCACATTTCCTCTGTCCCTGGCTCCTTCTCATTCCTCTTACATCTCCTCTGTCCCTGGCTCTTTCTCATTCCTCTTACATTTCCTGTGTCCCTGGCTCCTTCTCATTCCTCTCACATTTCCTCTGTCCCTGGCTCTTTCTCATTCCTCTCACATTTCCTCTGTCCCTGGCTCCTTCTCATTCCTCTCACATTTCCTCTGTCCCTGGCTCCTTCTCATTCCTCTCACATTTCCTCTGTCCCAGGCTCTTTCTCATTCCTCTCACATTTCCTCTGTCCCTGGCTCCTTCTCATTCCTCTTACATTTCCTCCGTCCCTGGCTCTTTCTCATTCCTCTTACATTTCCTCTGTCCCTGGCTCCTTCTCATTCCTCTCACATTTCCTCTGTCCCTGGCTCTTTCTCATTCCTCTCACATTTCCTCTGTCCCTGGCTCTTTCCCATTCCTCTCACATTTCCTCTGTCCCTGGCTCTTTCTCATTCCTCTTACATTTCCTCTGTCCCTGGCTCTTTCTCATTCCTCTCACATTTCCTCTGTCCCTGGCTCTTTCTCATTCCTCTTACATTTCCTCTGTCCCTGGCTCTTTCTCATTCCTCTCACATTTCCTCTGTCCCTGGCTCTTTCTCATTCCTCTCACATTTCCTCTGTCCCTGGTTCTTTCTCATTTCTCTCTCATTTCCTCTGTCCCTGGCTCCTTCTCATTCCTCTCACATTTCCTCTGTCCCTGGCTCTTTCTCATTCCTCTCACATTTCCTCTGTCCCTGGCTCTTTCTCATTCCTCTCACATCTCCTCTGTCCCTGGCTCTTTCTCATTCCTCTCACATCTCCTCTGTCCCTGGCTCTTTCTCATTCCTCTCACATCTCCTCTGTCCCTGGCTCTTTCTCATTCCTCTCACATTTCCTCTGTCCCTGGATCCATCTCATTCCTCTCACATTTCCTCTGTCCCTGGCTCCTTCTTATTCCTCTCACATTTCCTCTGTCCCTGGCTTTCTCATTCCTCTCACATCTCCTCTGTCCCTGGCTCTTTCTCATTCCTTTTCATCATTTCTCTCATTCTCTTCTCCTTTCCCTCATTTCCTCTCTCCTGTTTGCTCTCATTTTTTCTTTTTCTTCCAGTTTCTCATTCCCTCTATCTCCTTCCTTTCCCCTTTCATCCTGTTATTCCTTCTCTCCTTCTCTCTTTCTCTCACTCCATTTCCTTGTCTCTCATTCCCTCTCTCGCTCACACGGTTACTGGCAGTGGGTGTTTGTCTCATAATCCAGAGTCTTCAATTCAGTTCTCAAGGGATCTGCAAGGTCATAACTGCGAAATTCCAGCCTTGGTTCAGTTGTAGCACTCTGAATCAAGAGATCATTCAAGTCCTATTCCAGAGACTTGAGCACAGAATCTAGGCTGGCACTCCAGTGAAGTACTAAAGCAGTGCTGTACTGTCGGAGGTGCCATTAAACTGAGGTGGATGTAAAAGATCCCATGGCACTATTCAAAGAGCGGGGGAGATCTTCTGGTGTCCTGGCCAACATTTATCCCTCAACTAGCATAATTTAAAAAAATTATCTGGTCATTTATCTCATTGCTGTTTGTGCAACCTTGCTGTGCGTATTTACCCACAGTGACTACACTTCAAAAGTATTTTATTGGTTGTAAGGTGATTTGGGACATCCTGAGGATGTGAAAGGCTCTATATAGATGCAAGTTATTTTATGCTTGCGCTGAGTGGAACTGGAGCAAAGATGAAGTGAGGGAGTGGAAACTGCCTGAAATGCAGAGTTTGAGATGCACTGAGGGATGAGGAGGGGTCCAGCAACTAGGAGAAAGACAGCATGAAGTGGATGGATTTCGAAAAGGTGTTGATTTTATAAATGTTAAATAATTAATGTGATGAAACATTACAGTAGAAAAATAATGGTAGAAATATGAATCTCATTATTAAATTCGCAGGTTTCAAATCATCTTGCTTTATGTCCTTTGGTAAGTATTATGACAAGTGGTCCCTGTGAGGCTGTCAGTACTTGCAGGTTACCCCCCCCCCCCCCATTTGTGCCATGTCATGTGGTATATTTAAGGGGATTAACTTTATATCTCAGATAGCAGCACTAATATTTCTAGTTTTCTGTCATCACAAATAGACTACTCAGCAACCTTTTTATAACATGACTTAAGAACTTTATTATTTCTAAAGAAATAATATTTTTGTATTTGAAATGCACAATTATTACTAAGCTATGTAAGATAATAGATTGTAGAAATGACATGTAAGCTACAGAAGAAGCTCAGCATTTGGGACTTAATTCTCTTTTGTTCAGCTCCAGAATACAAAGCTGCAGTATCTTTTTTGATTAAGTACTTGTAAAAAAAAAACTCAAACATCAGGGCTCTGATACATCGAACCAAAGCTGGTTTAAAAGTTTTTTAAAAAGGGGGAAATTTTAACTTTTTCACCAAGTGAATAAAATTTAAATGACTCCCAACATTGCCCTCTCTGTTTTCCTTTACACACTGGTAAAACAAAGTCTGAATAAGATTAATTTCATGGCTTGTAACCGTAGAGCTCAGTGACTGACTTTGCCCCTGTTGTACTGTGCACTTGGCAGCAGTGTGATGAGCTCTTTTGTACCACAGCATGCAGGATAACACTGCCATTTCACAAAAAACGGCATGTTTGTGTTGGTGGCTAGACCATCTCATCCAGGTATACACCCAACTGTGTTTAACTTTTACTTTAGTGTTTAAAATCCTCTTGGGCAGCCTACTGCCCAGTCTTTACATTTCAGCCATTGCTTATGCCTGACCATTAAAGGCTGTAAAGTGCGTCAACAAACACTAGTTTTTAAGTTGGAACAAATTTGTAAATTATAAATAGTGAATAGGAAAGGTACATACATATTGATCATATAGAATATTTTAAATCTTACATTTAGTATCGATGGTCTGGAGTTGTCGGAGTTGGACTGGGGTGGACAAATGTAAGAAGTCACACAACACCAGGTTATAGTCCAACAGCTTTATTTGAAGTCACAAGCTTTCGGAGCGCTGCTCCTTTGCCAGGCGAAGTGGAGAGATGCATAAAGACACAGCTTATATAGTCAGAGAATAATGTCAGATGTTTACAGGTAATCTTTCTAACTGCCATTTATGTAAGGTTTTCCTGACTGACCTGTTTGGGCACCATTCACACCTTTGATTGCTGTGATTATCTCTCTGCCGAGGTGTGATAAATGGCAGTTAGAAAGATTACCTGTAAACATCTGACATTATTCTCTGACTATATAAGCTGTGTTTTTATGCATCTCTCCACTTCACCTGATGAAGTAGCAGCGCTCCGAAAGCTTGTGACTTCAAATAAAGCTGTTGGACTATAACCTGGTGTGTGACTTCTTACATTTAGTATCGAGGGGACAATTTTCAAATGCAATGTCACAGTGTCATTTGTATCTGTAATTTGATGTTCATTTATATGTGTAGACGGCCTGCATGGTTACATCTGACTCGTTGACATTCTAGTCCTTTGTGATATGTGCAAACCATTTCTTATCTCTCCTCCCATCTCCTATTTAAAAATCTTTTACATTATGAAGCTGATTTTTGGGAATAATCCCTTTAAACTAGGGACTGTATGCGACTCCCTAGCGCTGTCCATCTGGCCTGTGAAGCCCAGGCATCTCAATCTTATTTCTTATTCACTGCTTTGACCGGTTTGTACTTTGTAGAGGTTTGTAAAGGGATCATCTTAGTGCTGTTGCATCAGTGGTAGATCATTCATAAATCAGAGCACCAAGTATCAGCAGTATCAGTTAGTATCAGAAAATGGAGATACATGCAAATTAATGGTAACACGGATTTAAATAGGAAATAGGAGCAGTTGGCCATTCGGCCCTTCAAGTCTGCTCCATCATTCAATACGATCATGGCTGATCTTCAACCTCAACTCCACTTTCCTGAACTAACCCCATATCTCTTGATTGTCTTAGAGTCCAAAAATCTATCGATCTCAACCTTGAATACACTCAACAAATTTCATATGTAACCCCCGAGGCTCCATGCTATGTGTCCATATGGACAAAATCTTTGGTTCTGTAGCTAGAGGCATAGAATGGAAAACTAAAGAGGTAGGGGGAGAAATTGGGTATGTAGCGCCACATGTTAGCGCCTAAAGAGGGCAGTCAGTGGCTGTAACGCCACTGGCCGCGCCTCCCGCGATATTCAGCGGGGGCGCTAATGGTGGCGTTAGCCTGTTGCGCTGTGCCGCCACCGATGACGTCATCGGTGTGCGCAGCACCCCATTAGCGCCCCGATCGCGATATTTGGTAGCGAACGCCGCTGTAGCGCTGTTCGCTACCCGCGCCCGGTTCACGGGGCCTTGCTGTGCCGGCAGTAGCGCAAGTTAAGGTGGAGGTGCGGGGCGGCCGCTTTTTTCGGCGGCCGCCTGCCAGCACCTCTGTCCCCGGCCTCCTGACCCCCCACCGCCCCCCCCCGCGGCATTGCCGGCTGTTTCCCGAGAGCCCAGCACTTCTCCTCGGTGCCGGGCTCTTTTGCCGGCACTCGCGATCGGGGATCGCGCTGTTGCAGGCCCCTCCCCTTTAACAATGGGAGGAAGGCCTGCAGTACCGCAGCATGTGGTGCTGCGGCATGTTGCGCTGCAATATTCAGTTTCAGCGCCCTAAGAGGGACGCGGAGCGCCTCGAGCCTCGCCCCTTCTCCCTCTAGGGGCGCTGAAACTGAATTTCTGGCGATCGGTATTACTCCGAACATTGCGCAAAAATCAGCGCCCAGGCGAACTTGGCGCCACTTTGGCGCCTCAACTGAATTTCTAGGCCGTAATGTTTAACATGTATAAGACCTTAGTTAGGTAGCAGTTGAAGTATAGTTCAGACCACCCCATTATGGGAAGAGTATAATAACAATGGAAATGATGCAGCACAGATTTACTAGGCTGTTACCAGGGATGAGGGGATAGAGTCATAAACAAAGTCTTGAGAAATTAGAAATGTTTTCACTTGACGGGCACAAAAATGCACCATTTTTTGTATAAATACAGCCAATAACTATATACTACCCAAGACTAATCTGTGTCACTTGTTGGTCTATTCCATGAATTAGTGATCATATAAAGAGGTGTTGCACCTTTAGATACATAGAAGATAGGAGCAGGAGTAGGCCATTCGGCCCCTCGAGCCTGCTCCGCCATTCAATGAGATCATGGCTGATCATCCAAATTCAGTAACCTGTCCCTGCTTTCTCCCCATATCCCTTGATCCCTTTAGCCTTAAGAAATATATCTAACTCCCTTCTTGAATATATTTCATCAATTGGCCACCACTGCCTTCTGTGGTAGAGAATTCCACAGGTTCACCACTCTCTGGGTGAAGAAATTCCTCCTCATCTCTGTCCTAAATGGCTTACCCCTTATCCTTACACTGTGACCCCCGGTTCTGGACTCCCCGGCCATCGGGAACATCCTTCCTGCATCTAGTCTGTCTAGTCCTGTTAGAATTTTATAAGTTTTAATGACATCCCCTCTCATTCTTCTAAACTCCAGCGAGTATAAGCCCAATCGACCCAATCTCTCCTCATATGTCATTCCTGCCATCCCAGGTATCAGCCTGGTGAATCTTCGCTGCACTCCCTCCATGGCAAGAACATCCTTCCTCAGATAAGGCGACCAAAACTGCACACAATTGTAGTGTCCGTGTGTAGATAAAGACACTGAAGACAGGAGTTGGTTCATAGGTATTTACTAAGCAAGTCTGGGGGGGCGTTTCTAAAGGATATACACAATACACAGGCTTATATAGCCCAAGTGGCAATTACCGGCATTACGCACACCTGGGGCTCTTAAAGGCACATACACCACAATTCCTCCCCTTCTAGCTAACTAGTACATCATATTTTAAGTAATTACTAATTACATGTTATATGCAAAATAATATACATTGCTGTATTAATTAATTATAAGTTAGTCTCTCAGGAGGCTTCCTGACTCGGTCCGGATAACGCCTCGGGGGTGTAGTAGTTTCTGGTGGTGTAGTAGGTTCTTCTGGCAAGGCTGATTCGGCTTGAAGGCCAGTGTCGGGTTCATCGGGCTCCAGTATCACCGGATCGGAGGTAGATATGGGTATCTCTACTTCATCGTTAGATGTATAGAGTGGTGGTGTAGGTTGTCCCTTTTCGGATGACTTGATGATTTGGTCAGCATGGCGCCTTATTATGCTGTCTCCGATGTCCACGGTATACATCAGTGGTCCTAATCGTGTGCAGATAGTTCCAGGCTGCCATTTCTCGGTACGGTAGTCCTGGGCCAAAACCGGTTGGCCTATCTGGAAGGCCCTAGTTGGCCTTTCATTCATGCCCTGAAACTGCCGGTTCTCCACGTCCCTTCGGATGTTGGGCTTGACCAAATCCAGCTGGCATCTTAGGTTTCTATTGTAGAACATCATGGCGGGAGTTTGGTTAGTAACCATATGTGTTGCATTCCTATATGCAAATAAGAAGTTATCCACCTTGTGCTGAAGTTTTATGTCTTCATTACCCATGGACTTGATGGCCTTCTTGAAGGTCTGGACAAACCTTTCAGCCAATCCATTGGTGGCGGGATGGTATGGGGCGGACGTGTAGTGCTTTACCCCATTGTTCTTAAAGAACTTTCTGAATTCTTCGGACACAAATTGCGGTCCATTATCAGAACATATCTGCTCCGGCAGCCCATTCCTGGCAAATATGGTCCTTAATACTGTGATGGTTTTTTCCGTGGTGGTGGAGGACATCTTTATTACCTCCGGCCACTTGGAGTGTGCATCAACTGCGATTAAGAACATTGAGTCCATAAATGGACCAGCAAAGTCGATGTGCACCCTTTGCCAGGGAGATGAGGGCCACTCCCATGGATGTAGAGGGGCCTGTGGCGGAGCATTTTGGACCTGCTGGCATCCTAGGCAGCTCTCGGTCATGTCTTCGATGTCTCCATCGATACCTGGCCACCATACAAACGCCCTAGCTAGGTTCTTCATTTTCACTCCACCCAGATGCCCCTCGTGAAGCTCCTTTAGCACTTTATCCTGGAGTTTGGGTGGAATCACCACTCTGGATCCACACATCAAGGTTCCTCGGCACACTGACAGCTGTTCTCTTCTTTGCGAGAATGCTGGCAACAGTGGTTCGCCATGTGCTGGCCATCCCTTCACTGTTAAATCGTAGACCCGTGAGAGAGTAGGGTCATTGTCTCCCTTTCAATGGCAGAATTTGTCACCGGTAGACATTCCACTATGGTAGAGTGGAATATCTCTACTGGGTCTACTGCAGGTGCCTCTTCTATCATTGGCAACGGTAGGCGTGATAAACCGTCAGCATTCCCATGCTGTTTTGACCCTTTGTATTCAATGTTGTATTGGTGTGCCCCTAGAAAAAGGGACCACCTCTGTAGTCTTTGTGCCGTCATAATGGGGACACCTTTTTTAGGGTTGAATATGGAGATGAGGGGTTGATGGTCAGTCAGCAAGGTAAATTTTTGTCTGTGTAGGTAATGGTTGAATTTCTTCACTCCCCATACCAGGCTGAGTGCTTCCCTGTCTATCTGGGCATAGTTACGCTCAGCTGAGTTCAATGAGCGTGACGCAAAAGCTATCGGCCGTTCCGAGCCATCAGGGAATCTATGGGACAATACCGCTCCTATGCCGTAAGGGGATGCATCGCACGCCAGTCTGATTGGTAGTGATGGGTTGTAATGAGCCAAAATTTTCTCGGATGTGATTAAGTCTTTACATTTATGGAAGGCACGTTTACAGTCTTCATTCCATTTCCAAATCACTCCTGTCTGTAGAAGATCATTAAGAGGGTGTAGAATAGTTGATAAGTTCGGTAAAAATTTATGATAGTAATTTATTAATCCCAGGAATGACCTTAATTGTGAAACATTTTCAGGTGCTGGGGCTTTTATAACTGCTTCAATTTTTTCAGGTGACTTATGCAACCCTTCCTTATTAATTATGTGGCCACAATATGATATCTGATTTTGGAAAAATTCGCACTTGGGGCGATTTGCTCGTAGGCCCCGTTCTTTCAGCCTAGTGAGCACCTGCTCCAAATTGGCAAGGTGCTCGTTGTCGTTTTCTCCTGTTATAAGGATGTCGCCTAGGTAGCATTGAGTCCCCGGAATCCCTTGCAGGACTTGCTCCATAGCTCTTTGCCAGATAGCTGGAGCTGATGCTATTCCAAAAACCAGTCGATTGTACTGGTACAGGCCTTTGTGTGTGTTTATTGTGAGATACTTTTTAGAGGTCTCCTCAACCTCCATCTGTAGATATGCCTGTGCCAAGTCAATTTTTGTGAAATGTTTCCCTCCGGATAGTGAGGCGAAAATATCTTCTATCCTCGGAAGAGGATACTGTACCGTGTGAAGGACCGGGTTTACAGTCACCTTAAAGTCCCCACAGATGCGAATTTTTTTCTGTTCTTGGCAGTACTTTGATAGCTTTCTTAATTCGTTTAGGTAATCAGCGTTACTTGCATTCTTGTGTTGATTTCTCTTGAAGAACTTGAATCGTTCCGCTATCAGCAGCGGTGTTGGGATTAAATGCTCCTGCAGGGTATCAACAATTTCTTTAAAAGTCTTGTCCTTTGGTTTGGCTGGAGTGATTAAATTTCGTAACAGCCCGTATGTCTTCGCGCCCATTAAGTTCAGAAGTACTGAAGCTTTTTTTTCATCTGTTATTCCATTTGCAGTGCAATAAACCTCTACTCTTTCCACGTATGTGGTCCAATCTTCTATTTCGCCATCAAAAGCCTCAATATTACCAGATTTAGGCATTTCAGAAAAGATATGGCGCTTCCCGCGCTTTTTTTTTCTCTGTAGCAACGATATGGCGCTTCCCGTGCTTTCCCGCCGCTACCGATAACAACGCTGTTTTACTGTGGTTTCCGTTTATTCACTGTTGGAGACTCGTTCCCGACGGAGGTCTAAACGCTGACCATCTTGCCGCGCCGGCCGTCTCTCGAGTGCACCCTCCCAGTCCGTTATTGCTTGCCTCCGATTTCGCTGCCTGTCTCAGCTGTAGAGCCCGCCGCTGGAGCTCCAGCCTGACGCCCAGGAAGGATTAGCGCAGTACCTGTCACCAGCTTGGCCAGCTGGTGAAACCACAGTTTCTCTTACTTCCTTGAGTCTTCTGGACGCTGGAGGAATCGATGTCCTTGAGGTGCTGCCGAATTGCAGGTAAGTCCGTTTCCACTTCGTCGCCACTGTAGTGTCCGTGTGTAGATAAAGACACTGAAGACAGGAGTTGGTTCATAGGTATTTACTAAGCAAGTCTGGGGGGGGGTTTCTAAAGGATATACACAATACACAGGCTTATATAGCCCAAGTGGCAATTACCGGCATTACGCACACCTGGGGCTCTTAAAGGCACATACACCATAATTGCTCTTAAAGGCACATACACCACAACAATACTCAAAGGTGTGGTCTCACCAAGGCCCTGTACAACTGCAGCAAGACATCCTTGTTCCTGTACTCGAACCCTCTTGCTACGAAGGCCAACATACCATTTGCCTTCTTAACCGCCTGCTGCACCTGCATGCTTACCTTCAGATAGTTGCTTTCCCACCACCATAAACTATGCACTATAATGTTAGTTAGAACAATGGCCTCCGTTAGTAGGTCATTGAGATGCTTTGATATAAACATTCAGTGAATAAAATCCTTGTACTTAAAATGTGAATTCTCCTTCAGGTATTTAAAATTATTAGCTATGTTTTATGATCTAGTATTTTTTTTAAAAGAAATCAGTATTTATAAAGTATATTATGCAAAGAGTGATTTAAAAAATGTATATCTATGAATAGAAGTTGCTTTAGGTAACTTGTATTTGTAACCACTAAACCAATTTTGTATAAAAATAAACATTAATGAGACTTGTATTAATCATAATTTTTAATCCAAATGCTATGATCCATTTGGACTTAATTGTGTCCACATATTTTGTATGTCCATATAAGGGATGATTGGAATAGACTGCTTGGTAATGAATGAGATCCTGGGTAACTTAATAACTGCTGTAGAGTATTTTTCATAACATCTTTGTTTTATATTTAGTTACTTAAAATTGCAGTAATACCTAAAAGGTAAGTGTTGCAAGCTCTGAATCTACAAACTTTTCTAATGCAGTTTTCAAGCTTCATTTGTTTTATTTTCCTAAGATGTTTTATTGTCTCTGCCCATCCTAGATTTTACTATGATCCACAACATACCCAGGTGACATTCTACAACTTCACTCTGTTACTTGCTGCTGAGAGTTGCGTGAGAGCGGCCTGGAGTGGCTTCCCCCACCCACCCCCACCACCACTACCCTTCCTTCAGGCAGGGATTCAGATTTCCTGCTCTCAGCCAGCTTCCCACAATGACAAGTCTGAGATTAGGGAATGGCAGCTAACAACTTACTTCATACCATAAAGTGTTAGGATTGCATTCAAGCTCCAAACACACTGTACCATCTCTCCTGTTTTACATTAAAACTAAGATGCAATAATGTGACTGGGAGCAAACTGCACCATATTACTACTGCTAACCTCCTCTCACTGGTGCAGCACTGACCCATTTAATATTACAGCACAATTCACAGCAAGGTACAGAACAATCTTATAATGGCAGTCCAAAAAATGATAGGTTGTTCACTAATCCTTCAGTGTGAATGCATAGACGCTGCTATAGTTCTTAATGGGTTTAGAACTCCTTTATCTTTTTCAAGAAAGTAATGATGGATTAATACTGAAAACTGTATATAGTTAAAAAAAACTAAAGCTCTACATAAGAGCTTGTATTTGTAAATGTACTTTGCCATCTTTTTAAAAGTTTCTGTTACTGACTAAAAGTTATACATTTTTATCTAATGTAATTAAAAGATTTTTATAATGTATAACATTTCTGGTTGATCATTAATGACTTATTTAAATTTTTCAACATTCAATCAGAAAGTTTATGCACGAGGTTTCAAATAGAATAAGAATTAAACATAAATGATTTCTGATTGTCGCCATCTTTAAAAAGGAATGGATGGTTTCTCCCATATTTTCATAAAAGCTGCCTTTAAAGAGGAGATACATTCCCACGGGGGGTACAGTCGAGGTACATTCCCACAAAATTAGGGCAACTAAAACTAGAGCTCCCTGGATGACAAAAGAGATAGAGAGTAAGATGAAGCAGAAAAAGAGCGCGTATGACAGATGTCAGGTTGAGAATACAATTGAGAATCAGGCTGAATATAGAAAGTTCAGAGGGGAAGTGAAAAAGAAAATAAGAGGGACAAAGAGAGAGTATGAGAATAGATTGGCAGCTAACATAAAAAGGAATTCAAAACTCTTCTAGAGGCATATATAAATAATAAATGGGTAGTAAGAGGAGGGGTGGGGCCGATTAGGGACCAAAAAGGAGACCTACCCATGGAGGCAGAGGACATGGCTGAGGTACTAAGGAAGAAGATGCTGCCAAAGTCATAGTGAAATAGGAGGTAGTGGAGATACTGGATGAGATAAAAATTGATAGAGGAGGTACTAGGACCGGATGGGATGCATCCTAGGATGTTGAGGGAAGTTAAAGAGGAAATCGCGAAGGTACTGGCCATAATTTTTCAATCCTCCTTTGATACAAGAGTGGTGCCAGAGGACTGGAGAATTGCAAATGTTACACCCTTGTTCAAAAAGGGGTGTAAGGATAAACCCAGCAACTACAGCCTAGTCAATTTAACCTCGGTAGTGGGGAAGCTTTTAGAAACGATAATCAGGGACAAAGTTAACAGTCACTTGGACAAGTGTGGATTAATTAAGGAAAGCCAGCATGGATTTGTTAAAGGCAAATCGTGTTTAACTAACTTGATTGAGTTTTTTGATGAGGTACAGAGAGGGTTGATGATGGCAATGCGGTTGACATGGTGTACATGGACTTCCAAAAGACGTTTGATAAAGTGCCACATAATAGGCTCGCCAGCAAAGTTGAAGCCCACGGAATAAAAGGGACAGTGGCAGTATGGATACAAAATTGGCTAAGTGACAGGAAACAGAGAGTAGTGGTGAACGGTTGTTTTTTGGACTGGAGGAAGGTATACAGTGGTGTTCCCCAGGGGTTGGTACTAGGACCACTGCATTTCTTGATATATATTAATGACTTGGACTTGGGTGTACAGGGCACAATTTCAAAATTTGCAGTGAACAGTGAGGAGGATAGTGGTGAAATGGGTGGACACGTGGCAGATGAAATTTAACGCAGAAAAGTGCAAAGTCATACATTTTGGTAGGAAGAACAAGGGGAGGCAATATAAACTAAAGGGTACAATCCTAAAGGGGGTGCATGAACAGAGAGACCTGGGGATATATGTGCACACATCGTTGAAGGTGGCAGGTCAGGTTGAGAAAGTAGTTAAAAAAGCATACGGGATCCTGGGCTTCATAAATAGAGGCATAGAGCACAAAAGCAAGGAAGTTATGATGAACCTTTATAAAACACTGGTTCGGCCTCAACTGAAGTGTCCAATTCTGGGCACCACACTTTAGGAAGGATGTGAAGGCCTTAGAGAGGGTGCAGAAAAGATTTACAAGAATGATTCCAGGGATCAGGGACTTCAGTTACGTGGATAGACTGGAGAAGCTGGGGTTGTTCTCCTTAGAGCAGAGAAGGTTGAGAGATTTGATAGAGGTGTTCAAAATCGTGAGGGCTCTGGACAAAGTAGATAGAGAAAAACTGTTCCCATTGGCAGAACCGGAGGACACAGATTTAAAGTGATTGGCAAAAGAATCAAAGGTGACATGAGGAAAAACCTTTTTACGCAGCGAGTGGTTAGGATCTGGAATGCACTGCCTGAAAGGGTGGTGGAGGCAGACTCAGTTGTGGCTTTCAAAAGGGAATTGGATAAGTACCTGAAGGAAATTTTTTTGTAGGGCTACAGGGAAAGGGCGGGGAAGTGGGACTAGTTGAAGTGCTCTTGCAGAGAGCCGGCATGGGCTCGATGGGCCGAATGGCCCCCTTCTATGCTGTAACCATTCTATGATTCTATATTTGTGTCTCCAATTGAAAATGTCCTTTTTCTGCAATCTCTTGGTTTTCCCTATGTCGTGCACTGGTACAGGCTGAACATGTGACTGGCTCATTTGTTTCTAGCCTCTGCCAAGGCCACAAGAAGTCCGAGAACATCCTATTGTGACTTGGCAAGCATATTTTCCCACCTCCCTGTGAGAAAATGCTCTTTGTGCTTTTTGATTGCTTATTTTTTGTGTTCTGTCCTTGTCGTCCTACAAGAGATGGGTCTTGGAATGGATTCATCACTTTAGTGCTAATAGCACTGAGGTAAAAGAAATTAAAGGGCAACCAATTTGGGTTTGCCATCAGAGTAACTACTATGTGGAGACCTTTTTCCCATAGGAAAGGAGAGAAATGTTAGAAGGCAGGCTGCTCTGGCACATCTCCCTATCACCAGTTAATGGGACTGGCAGCAGTCTTAAAACAAGGCAATGGTTGGAAATAAAGAAAAGAGCAAAAATATAAAATCACCAGCTCCCCTCCCCCCCAAAAAAATATTTGCTACTGGGGGGGCGGATATAAGATCACGTGGTGCCCTTTATCATTACAGAACAAACCTAAAGATTTTACATGGATTCTTATCTTCTCCCATGATGCGTGATCAGGATCAATTCAGGTAATGTCTTGCATTCATCTGAAATCATTCATGCAATTTTTGAGTGGGTCTTGTCTGCAAGAAGAAAACCTACTCCACTCCATTGCTTAAAGCAGATGTCTATACTGGTGTCCAATGTAATGACATTACTTTGTTACGCTTTGTATACTGTTTAATGGGCTGTATTTTCCGATCGGAGCCTTCCCGCGTGCGGAAGACTCCAATCTGGAAAAAATCTACGGACTTACCCGAGGGCTCACGAGGTGCGTATAGTTCCGATGCTGGGCCTCTCGAACTCCAAGTGTGCAGGACCTACGTATCCCAGGGGCGCATGCGGTTCGCAAGTTTCCCTGGGATCACATGGGCCATGGGGAGCCAATCAAAGAAGGGAATCTCCCTTCATACACTTGACAGATAGACCTGTCAAATATATGAATGGAGATCACCCCAAAAACACTTCAAAACATTAAATACATTTTTTAAAAATCACATTTTAAAAATTAGTTGAAATTACAATAAATTAAATATTTTAAACAAAAATTTAATTTTTTGAAATTAACGTTTTTTACAGGGCTAAAAATAAACGTACCTTTTTTTAAAGTATTTTTAAATGATAAATGACCGAAAATTAAAAAAAAACTTTTTTTCAACTCTTATCCTGGTAAAAGCAGGCGCAAGAATTCTAAAGGTTTTCTGCGGGCGGAGGGGCTCCAGAAAGCGGAACTATCCGCCCGCAGAGGCCCTTCTCTTGGGCAGGCTTCTTGACAGATTGGAAATGCCGGTTTTCAGCGCATGTGCTGTGCATGCCTGAAACCGGCATTTCTGATGTCCCTACGGGTGGGTACACAGCGCGTACACACTCGTAGGGATCGGAATATCCAGGCCA